>NC_044248.1:9312776-9930853 GCF_003957555.1 Calypte anna | reverse complement strand
CCAAGTCCTCCACAAGAGCTCTCTGAGAGTCCAACATACACAGCCTGGCTCTGCCACTGCCACCACCAGTGCCCCTGCTTTGGGAAGCCCTGAATGGCAAAGGTTGAAGCCATCTGCTCACAGGTAATTCAGGAAAATAAGCCTGGGAAATGTCACCTGAGTAGGCACATCCAGCAGCGAGCTGCCGTGCAAACGTGGCTCTGGGCTGCCTTTGTGGGAGTGGAATTGAAAGGTCTGATTTCCATCTCTACCCAGACAAAAGGGAGAAAAAAACAACCCAACAAAACCCACCACCAACAAGAAAGCAGCCAGACTCTCCCTAGTCTGGCTAGCAGCTTGGAAGCCAAGTTTCTGGCACCCATAAGCATCATGTGGCTGCAGAGCCAGGGATTTAGTGGTGTCCATGCAGCTCAAGATCTTAGGAACTCCCAGAATATTTGATGAGTCTTTCAGTGAGCTGCATGTGTGCTTCAGGCTTTGTGTTCTGTTTCTTTAACTTAAAAGATTATTCACTCACACTGAGGGCACAACACCCATCACTGAGCTGCTCTATCACTTGGTTTGTTTCTTCATTGCTTCTCTAGGAGGAGCTTTACATCACTTCCATAAAAGCTCCAGAAAATGGGAAAAGGGGTGAGGTAAAAGAGTTATTAGCTGATGCTAAGTCATTTAAATAGAGAAGTAAAAACTGACTTTGAAGAACTGCAAAAAACCTCTTTCTGATTAAATAAGAGAATAAAAATTGCTGCAAAGTAGGAAACAATTATTATTTTTCATGAACAGTGTACAGCTCTAAACTAGATAGTACTATGCAGAAAAGAAGTTTCTGAACTCACATTATGGTCTTCCATGAAAACATCAGTTCAATTCTCAGTAGCTATAAAAAAGGTAAATAGGATTACATAAATTATTAGAAAAGAAACAGAGGAAAAAAGAACAACAACAACAAAAAATTCAATATGCCATTATTTAAATCCTTGTTGTTAGCATCTGTGAAAGACTGTAGAATAACTGGAAAAGATTTTAGACCTGGGCTTTGATGCTCATGGAAGGTATGAAACCCCTTTTTAACAAGGAATGAATTACCAACCTGATGTTCCTCCTGATGTTCTTCAGATATGACAAGATCAGGGCAGGTACACAGAAGGTGGCTTCAGAATAACTCACTCTCTGCTCCAATACAGTAGCCCCAGTGCAAGCTCTTTGATTGCAATGATTCCCACATTCTTGTCTTCATTCCTGATCCCTGTGTCTCCCCCAGACTTCCATTCACACAGTTTCTTCTCTTCTTTCAGTTCCTGGAGGCTCCAGAGAAGACTCAACACAACCCAGTTTGGAAGTTCAGAAGCTCAGCGGGTGAGGACAAGAGCACAGCCTCAGTCTGCATCTGACAACACCAATAAAAATTAATCCCTCCTTTTAGTACAACCAATATATAGTTAGATATATACATCTATATCCATAATATTTGTCTATAGTTTAGTATAAATATAGTATAGTGTTGTTGGTTCTTCATGGTAGAGGAATAACCAAGCTATAACTCACCAGAACCCCTCACCTTAGAAATGCAGTTGTATAACCAGTATAAAAGCTGCAGGTGAAAAATTAATTCAGAGAGAATCCAACCCCAAATAGTAACATATCCGTGGTAAAAAGTAACAGAGGAAATACTGCCAGTATCAGCCATTCAACACAACTGGGACTGATTTCTCTAATGCTGATCTAATAGAAGGTGCCAGGAATCCAGAAAGGTCTCCTCCACATTAAGAATAAGCCCAGAACAGTAATTTGACATCTTGCTTGCAGAAAGACCCAAAACTCCATTACAGGCCATTTAATTCAGTAAAGGAATTGCTAAACACAATTACCCAGCCTGTGTTTTGCAGCAGGTCTGACCATTATAATAATTATAATAGCTTCTTAAAGCTCAAAATCATTCAGACTGAAGGTTAATTTGTGTCAGAAGAAAATGCTCCAAAATTTAAAGCCTGTGTTGAAGTGATTCCCATACAGACATGGAAAGCAGGATCAGTATCTCAAGTGTAAAGGACACCTTAGGCTACTGGTCAGGTTACTGGTCTGAATTGTTTGTTGAATTGGTTATTCCATAGCCTATAATTTTGAAAGAAAAGACACTTTTTAATAAGAATTTTTGACACCTTAGACTAGTCTGCATCTTTTTGTTGTCTGTGAAGAGGAGCAAAAAAAGTAACAAAAGTTCAGCAGTCCTTTCCACAAAGCATTCATTACATTTTTTTTGCATTACCACTACCAAAGCAGCACTTGTCTTGGTTGCCATTTCAGGTGTTTGGGATTTTATCATCATTTGAAACTGTTAGAGAAAATGTTCAGTAAATACTGGAATAATTAAAAGTAAATTCAAAACTAAAACAATGACAACAAGAAGTTATGTTTAATTAAATGGACATTTGTCATTTAATAGAGGGGTTGACTAGTAGAACCCAGAAATAGAGTAATAGAAAACATATGAAAAAAAATAAAAGTGAATTAGGCAGTTAAAAGAAAATTAGGGTTTCAGACACATTGGTACCTAGTGTTCAAACTGTTGAAAATGGAAACATCTTTTCACTTTTATTTCTTCAATATGATTTTTTCCATTTTGAGATTCACAAGTGGAAAAATAAACGAGAACTTATCAGTCTGGAGCAATTTCCTATGAGTCTGTTACACATTTGAAACTGGAACTGAATCCTGCTGGGTGAATGTTTGTTTCCTTCAGCTGGGGCAGTTTTATACTGTATGTATGGCAACTTGATCTCAGATTTTTAGAAACTGCAAAAAATATAAAAGAAATTGAAAAAAAAAATAACTACACTGCTATAGAAAAGATCATTTAGAAATTAAAACTTTAGTTGTCACTTTCCAATCTACTCTTCTACATACCCAGTCCAGTTAATGGCACTATAAAGCAAGGCCAGTGAGACTGGAAAAGAAATCCAGGCCTTCCAGTCTGTATATATCAAATTTAAGGAATCCAAACCTATTATTAGGAACCTGCTATTGCTCTGCCTATTTCATTAGAAGAGATTTCAAATGTGAAATTTGTTTTCCATTAAGCTATAACAGGGATTAGTTTATATTATTAATTCACTTTTTTTGGCCATAAACAAGGTCTATACTGGAAGATAAAAGCCCATGACTTTGTGGAAACTCCAGAGAGGGTAATGTTTATGCATTCAGAAAGCATAACTCAGAAGAAAATGTTTCTTTCAAACAGTCACGGTTGCTTTGTTTTACACTAATGTGTAACTAATGTGCTGCACTTTATCAGTTCATCAAGGTTGTATTCAAATCGTATTCAAGTCCTGGCACAGAGAAATGTGTAGGCTTCTGCCTATATTAATTGACAGTTCTAATACCATACTTTCATATATTTTGATCCGAGAACATTGAAACAAGTGAGGTTTAATACTGGCCTGTTGGAGTCCAGATCAGGCACATACTTCACTTCACCCAGGGAGGTAAATGTAACAGATCTCATTTTTCTGAGCATTCCCAGTCTTCAGTCTCCTCCAAAAAATATGAATATAAGAACAGTTTTCATGTAAGGCATGCAAACCCATCACTGTGTTTTTCTCTTCTCTTCTATTCAGCTATTTTTACCATTTTACATGGTGCTGGTTGTGAGACGGATTCATCCCTCTCCTCACACACTGGCTGTGATTTATTGGCCATGGCAATCCAGGCTCCCCCTGAGAAACCCTGCAGAGATGTGAGCAGAAGCAATCTCACAAGGGGTTAAAGCTGCAATCTTTTTTCTAGCCTGTTTATAATCCTAACAGTAGGTCAGTAATAGAGGAGGGTGGATCTGAAAAAGTGCCGTGGGAGATGTGTGTGTGTGTGTGTCTGGTAGGGGGATGTGTGTGTGTTTATGTGTGTGTGTGTGTGTGTGTGTGTGTGTGTTTGTGGGGGGATGTGTGTGCAACGTGTGAGTGTGTGTGCACACACTGTGCTGCTGCCTGGTGTGCCCCAGGAATAAATCTTGTTCAGCCTGACCAGGACTCTGTGTGCCAGGTGTTCCTGACGGAGAGTTAGAAGAGCTTCCTTGCACAACAGCCTCTCTTTTATCCCTCCTGAAGATTTCATTCTGAAATGTGTTTGTTTACCCAAGGAATGGGCAGATAGTTCCAAACCCACCCACTGCTTCATCAGAGCTAACCTGTGGATACTGAAGGATGGAAATAGTTGATGCCAGCTTCCTCGGGAACGGAACCAATATTACTGCTCTCCTCTGCAATATCATCTTGGAAAATGACACTTTTTTCTGTGTGGATGATCCACCTTATCCTTCTAAGGGTATGTATAGAAAAAAAGAATTTTCTTGCAGCAGTTTTAGTTCTAGCTGGGAGATGGGATACGATGGAAAGAAAGTATACTAGGAGGCTTTTTCTGTGAGAGTGCAAAATCAGCTGCTTGCTGCTAAGTTAGGATGAGAAACAGGCAAAATAGAATTTAGTATGTGCTGGTTTTCCATGGTAAAATTTCAGCTAGAATAAAATTTGCACGTAATGGGAAACTAAAACAGTAGAACTGTCGGGGAAAAAATGTGAACAGCTCTGCTAAGGACTTGGAGAAACTTGATTTTTCCTCTGAAAAATTCACTAACATCAGATCAGAAGTTACCTGATCTGATACCATGCATGAAAGTGATTAAATATGAAATTGTAATAGTCTGAGGTTGAAAAAAATAATGCAATATTAAAATAATTTTGATTGTTGTGTCATTTCTTGCTTCAACATAGAGGAGGAAATTGCATGGTGAGTGAGTGGTGGACTAAGTAGTGTGAGCAGAACATGGGCTTAAGAAGTCACATTTGGCTCTCCAAAAGGACACTGTATTGCATGCATTGTATATTAATGTTATACAAATCAGGCAGACCAGAATAAGTTCAAGAATTTTCAGACTTCCCCTGATTTTATATCAGTGTAAAGATACAAACCTTTGTATAACTGAGCACAGAATTGCTCATTTGAAAGGCTTTACCTGTTGATTAAATGATGAAACATTCATAGCCTGTCATCTATTTCACGACTGATTGTTTTCCCTTGTGACAACTTTCAGATTTGCATCAGATAATTCGGATTCTGCTGTATTCTTTGATATTTCTGCTCAGCATTTTGGGGAACATTCTGGTAATTACAGTGCTGATAAGAAACAAGCGGATGAGAACTGTCACCAATACATTTCTGCTGTCTCTTGCAGTCAGCGACCTGATGCTCTGCCTTTTCTGCATGCCATTCACCCTCATTCCCAACCTGCTGAAAGATTTTATTTTTGGCAGTGCTGTTTGCAAAACTGCCACTTATTTCATGGGTAAGTCTTGGAAGTTTGGGTTTGAAGACTGGCTAATGAGATAGGTGAAAAGGTCATTAAAGGCCAGTAAAAAGCTGATTGTTTCCATCTGCCAGCAAACAGATATCAAAATCATCAAGAAACAACTTTGTAGTGCCAATCTTTGTGGCTTCCTCAGTATGATCCAGCAAAACACCACTAAACACACAGTGATCAGGGACAGGGAGAAGGATGTTGAGTGGTCAAGCTTGAAGGAGGAACCCGGTGCACACATTTGCTTCCCCATCTCTGCCAGAGTTCCTTACAACACTCAGAGCTCCCATCAGAAGTTAGAGGGTTGCACAATTCTCATGAAGGGCAAACTTTGCCCACAGATTTTTGGTAGCAGTGACACATGAAAAAAAAAAAATAGGCCAAGGTAAGTGTCATTTACAGAGCTGGGAGTTAAGGACTTTTTGAGAACAGACCAGGTGTGATCAGAGATCACCAGGAGAGCAGAAAATACAGAGAGAGGTTTTCCAGGCTGACTCTGAGGAGCACCACTCTTATATGTTGTGCCATACCCCACTTGCTTGTGGAACCAGGAGTTTCAAAATGCCTGGATTACAAATATCTGTGTAAGCCATTTAGTCTCACTTCCAATACTTCTTGTGCATTTGCTTGTTCCTTTAAAAAAAAAAAAAAAAAAAAAAAAAGGAAAAAAGGAAAAAAGAAAAGGAGAAAATTATGTAAAGTTTTTGCTACCTTGGGAGACCCTCAGTTAATTACAGAAACCTTCGGTCCCTTTCAACCCATGCCCTTGAGAACTTTGATGTAATGTGAAAGTACACACCTAAAGTGTGCGAATGGGAAATCAACACCTTTTTGTAGATAAAACCAATAAAATTAAAGGCCATGTTTAAACAATCATAATGAATTGCTGCCATAAATACCATAAAACATTACCAGAGCACTGTCATCTTTATCTTATTTCATGCTGTGTAAAATACTTTATAAAATATCCAGTTAAATCTTTTTGAACATGAAGTTTTTAGTTACAAAGGTGTTTTATTTTAAGGGTCAGAATATGGATATTTCCCACTAATAGCTGAGGTTAACAGAGGCTGTGTTAGACAAATGGACACTAAACTGTGTCACCCATGCTCCTAGTCCTTCCTCTTAAAACATAGGAAACTTTATTCTAAATCACAGATAATTTGTGTAAAGAAACCTATTAAGATATTGGCATTTTATTGCAAATTTTGCTGTCACTGGATGAGCTTTCATTAAAGGATCTTCATGAATGTTCTAACACGGGTCAGAATATAAATAAGATATATTTATAATCTGCAGTGATATATTAGAGCACCTCAGTGACAGAACTACAGACTGCTGCATTATATTTTCTGATATATGGACAGGAAAAGTGAAGGGCACTTGAAGGGCAAAGATTCTGCTTCATGATTTCATTTCTCCTGCTTCATAACTCCATTAGCATCTAATTTAACAAGTGATGACACATCTAATTCTGTTGAATGAGAAAATCAGATCACCATTCAAGCAGGACACTTAAAAAAATTAAAACAGAGGAGGGACTATGAACTTCTGTGTTAAAAGAATAACTAACAACATGATTTCAAAACCTTGTTTGAATTTCACTGCACTTACTCTAGTGTGTAAACCATAGCATCAAAGAGAAGAATTAGGACAAAAAAATTGTCATTTTATCCTGTTAATAAGAATTTCATGGTTTGACAGAATGTTTTCTCTTGGACTTCTAGAATAAGAGAGGTGCAGAGCAGGAACATCAAGACTCAAACCCATTCCCCACACACCCTTCAATGACTTAGTATGATTTGTATAAATCTTTTAACATATAAATCGTTAGCTGAGTTTCTTATTTTCTATACGCACAAAAAGTTATTAAAACTATTTCAAAAACCTTTAAAATAAATAACCTTTTTCTGTATTTTACATACCTAGGTGTCTCTGTAAGTGTATCTACATTCAACCTGGTTGCCATCTCCTTGGAGAGATACAGTGCCATCTGCAAACCTCTGCAGTCCAGGGTCTGGCAGACAAAATCTCATGCCTTGAAAGTGATTGCTGCTACCTGGTGTCTTTCCTTTACCATCATGTCACCATACCCAATTTATAGCAAACTGGTACCTTTTACCAAGTACAACAACACCACAGCAAACATGTGTCGGCTCCTGTGGCCCAGTGATGTCATTCAGCAGTCTTGGTAAGATACAACTGATTGTTAGAAAATCATTAATTATCTGTGGGCAACAGGATTTCATGGTAGCATTGAGCCTGCTGCAAACATTTACACTTCTATTATGCTTACTTGAGAAGAAAAAAAAAATATATATATATATTTAAGGTGCTTACATTTTGAACCTTTCATGGCTTTTCTCTTGTCATAGGAATGACAGCATAGCAGATTCTCACATCATGTTGCTGTAAAGAAAGCCTCTGTCACTCTTCAATTAGGACTACTACTTTATAAAAAGAAAATACCTCTTTGTAATGTAAACTTCAGTATTTTCAGAGAAATCCTTGATTAATCTTTGAAAAACACAAACACATACAAGCACCCCTCTGTGTGCTGCCTTGCCTGGCAATTTGTTCCTCTGCAAGTGCTCTGAAGCAGAGAAGAAGAATATGAGAACTTGGAGAGGTTGCCAATGCACTTTTTGAGTGGTTTGTAAGGGGCAGAGAGATGAGAGGAGAGACAGTGCTCCAAGTCATCCGTGTCCAGGAAAAGCAAACAGTGGCTCTACCAAGAACAATATTACCTAGAGGTCATGTCCTTACACAAGAACTAAACACTTCAGCTGGCAGTGAGAAGATGCAAGAATTATTTTTCTTTTCTTTTTTTTTTTTTTTTTTTTTTTTTTTTTTTTGGCTAGTGAAGGTCATTTGGAACTGGGAACAAGATTAAAGTAAGCACCTCTTTGGTACCATGTATCCACAGACAGGGAAAATTGGTTTTATTGATTTTGGTAGCCTGACATGTTTGCCAGAATGGGTACAGGCTGAAATTTTCTATGTTGTCACTGAAGATTCCCAGGTGTGTCAGTGAGTTGGCACCAAGGTCCCAGAGAGCAGAAGAGTTGTAGGCTCTTGAATGCATTTAAGCAGCAAAGCTTCTCCAAGCTGTAGTCCCACTTGAGAAGCTGCCTAGGACAGTAACAGATGTGCAGCCAAGGAGAAGATGATTCCCTGAGTGAGGGGGTTCCCAGCCCCAGGATTCCTCCCAGGGGCTCTGCATGTCCCCAGAGGTGACAATCCATCCCTGGCTGCTCCATCCCTGCTCATGTGCCAGGGCCCCTTGGTCAGTCAGTTCTCCCTGAAGTGGTGACTGGAAGGACCAGGGGATCCTTTGAGAAGCAGCAGCTGCTTGTTTGGCTTCTGCAAGGCAAATTCAACATCATTCAGAGCTGCAAGGGATCTGATCTGGTTACAGCTGAGAGCCCCACACAGTCAGGGACATCCCTTCTGTCCCCCCAGTCAGTGACAGTGTCCATCTCCTCTGTCCTGCTGAGGTTGAGTGTCAGATGGTTTGCAGCCACAACAGCCTTGTTCCTGTTGTACTTTGCTGGGGAAAGATGAAGGAGGAGAAAGATTCTATTTTCCAGAGCTGTCAAAGCAATGTTTCAAAAATCAGAAAAATCTTAAAATCCATCCCTCCAAGTTCTGTGCTGTTCCATGGTCTCAGCTTGTCTTTTGATTCTTTAGGTACACTTTCCTGCTACTCATACTCTTCCTTATACCTGGGATTATAATGATGATTGCATATGGCCTCATTTCTTTGGAACTCTACAGAGGAATAAAATTCGATGCCAGCCAGAGGAAATCTTCACGAGGTAACACTACATTTAGGTTTGGGGTTTTCTTTCAGGTAGAGCTGAAGATACAAGCAGTCGTCCTGAAGTTACTAAAGGAAAATTTTCTACTTGCACAAATGACACTAGGGTCAGTAGTGGTCATGATCCTGCCAGATGCATTTGTTAATTGAAGGTATTCCATTATTCATTAGAAATAATTCCTCACCTATGGCTTGTTTGCAAAGACTCTGGGCAGGATACATTAAATTTCTAATTTGTTTGTTATAGAAACACAAAGATTTTTTTGTTGGCCGTGGGTGAGAACCATTTCTGTCAATAAACACCACAACACAAATTGCCAAATTAAGATAAAAGCATATAATTTTGAAAACTATCTTCAGTGAATACTTGAGCAAACTGTGTTCTTACACCTCTTGCACAGATTTGGGTAGAGTTAGGAGACAAAAATATTGGGAGGTGGCAGCTGCAGGGCAGCTTGACTGACTCAGTAGTGGCCTTTCTTTTCAGCAGTTGTTCAGCCATGAACTATGTTATTTATTTAGACTTAGACTCCATTCTTAATTTTTTTATTTTGAATCACTGCTCAGAGATATTTCATTGACTATTTAAGCATTAATTTCTACACACAGAAAGAAAGATAAGTACCTGCAGTGCCAAATACGAGGATGGAGACGGATGCTACCTCAACAAAACCAAAAGAAAAAGGAAAATGCCATTGCAACAGCTCTCTGCTTCTGGCCACGGCAAGATAGAAAGGGTGAGAAGCAGCAGCTCTTCTGCCAACTTAATGGCCAAGAAGCTGGTCATCCGGATGCTGGTGGTGATTGTCATTTTGTTTTTCCTTTGCTGGACTCCCATCTTCAGCGTCAACGCCTGGCGTGCCTTCGACACCGCCTCGGCGGATCAGAGGCTCTCGGGAGCTCCCATCTCCTTTATCCACTTGTTGTCCTACACTTCTGCCTGTGTCAACCCCATCATATACTGCTTCATGAACAAGCGTTTCCGGGTGGCTTTCCTCACCACTTTCACCTGCTGTGCAAAGCAAAAACCCCCTGCAGTCAGGGGAGAGGTTGGCGAGGAAGAGGAGGGGAAGACCACGGGGGCTTCACTCTCCAAATGCTCTTACACACACATGAATGTGTCTGCACCCCCCTGAGCTGGGGCAGGAGAGGCTACCAGTGGCCTGCAGAAATTCAGCTCTTTGTGTCACCAGGTCTAGGAGAGTGACTGTGGCATCAGCTGAAGGTGATTTAGTTCTGAGGGAATGGAACACTCCAGCCAGCAGTGAAAGCGGTGAGAATTTTATGGGAAATGGATTCTATCGCTGCCTGAGCTCTGTATCACTTTCCCTTCAAAAGAACAAAGGAGGAAGAGGGCTCTTGGGAGATAAAGGACTTCATGAAAAGCTGCAGAAGATGCTCTACTTGTAATAAACGCTCCTGTAAAAATTGTTGTCTATTACATTAAGAGTTTAGCTCAGTTTTCGCCTGCAGTTCCCAGTATCTCTTAACATTTCCAAGATGCTAATAGACTCTCCTCAAACATTAACACATGCATTGCATTCTTCACTTCAATATCTATGCCTCATAATCAAAATATTTATGTTACATCCATAGTGTATTTTCCACATTCTTTTTGCTGAGAAGATGTGGAGATCATTTGGGTGCCACAGTCTATTAAAAGGAGAATTTTGGGGTGGGGATAATGGGTTTGTCCATGTGAAAATAACAGTTTTAAGTAAAAATAAATAATCTTCTTTTCTTTTTTTATTTTTAAGAAAATGAAAATAAACATTGGTGATTTTGTGGATGCAATGCATTCTTCTTTTAGGCAGTAAGCTAAGTTACCATAACTTCATGTATTTTTGGTTTAAATAAAAACCCTGAGAACAAAGAGTGTGGCTTCCTTCTGTGCAGCTACAAGCACTCACCTGGGCAAGTGGCTGGGGCTTGGATGAGCCCCCAGGGCTCCTGTGGCTGCTGTCCCACTGGGGAGCACAGGGACAAATCCTTGGGGTGCTGGCACAGTGGTGATTTCACAGGAGACTGAAGATGTAGGGTGATGCTTCAGGTCACAAGACATTTCCCAGCTCTGCTCACAGCCACTCCTGGTGTGACACTGCCCACCTGAGATGAGGAGACACTGGGTGCAGAGAGGGCACAAACAATGAGCAAAGGCTGGAAGACCCTGTCAGAAAACATCAGAGTTTTTCTGCCTTCTGGGATAACTATCCCCCCAACTATGCCTACATGTAAACGTACAGGAAAAAAAAACCCAACTTTGAATGATGTAATTATTGGTGTTTGAGCAAGGTATTCAGGCCCTTTCCTGTGCAGGGCACAGAGTGTGGGTGTTCAGGTCCTGCTCCTGGCTCTGGAGCTTGGCAGGAGAAGTTATACCACTTATTTTCTTTTGTGAAAATACCTTTTCAGAGATGTTGGTGTCTTCTAGCTGAGTCGATAGCATTAAGAAAACTTGTTATTAAACAGAGATTAAATTGGAGCACAGCATGGAATGTAGATGTGGATATTAAATATAACCCTTTTTTTGCTTTTAATCAGGCAAATCTGATCTCTTTACTGAATGATTTTAAATTGGAAATAGAGTTTGAGTTCCAGCACTCAGATCCAGGTTCTACCCTCAATTACTGCCTGGAATGGTTTACCTGTATATTTAGCATACAACCTTGTCTTTTTTTTTTTTTTTTTTTTTTCCCCATCCAGCTTGTCCACAGACAGGAAATTAAAAAAATATTAAAGTTTCTAAACACTGCTTATGCAGAATCCATAGAAACAATGTTTTGCCTGCCATGTTAATAAAGCAGCACTGTCCCTAATGGTGCTGAGACTACTGACATCGATCTGACCCTTTACAAATGCCCACCTAATTAAATTATGGGATTTAATTTATAACAATAAAATTAAAATTTTACTTCATTTAAGGATGCAGGATGGGACTCTCTACAAACCTGTTCTGCACATTGAAATTGAAGGAACAAACATCGATGCTTTGGGATTTATGTGGAACAGTGAGAGGAGAAAAAAATAGTTGTGAAGCAGTTTTGACCATTTGAAAGCCAGGATTTAGTTAAAAAAATGTGGCTTTAAGTGTAAAACCCCCACATTTTAATAGTAAACTGGATGTGAATATTGCTGATTATGTGCTGGGTAGTGAGGCTCCCCAGCTCTCCATGCACTTTGAAAGGCAAATTCCCTTTTGTAGCTGCAGATTCTCAGGCAGCTACAGAGCCTGCATAGCAAGATTTGCACCATTCACCTGCTCCCACTGCTTTAGTCAAGGACAGAGGTTTCAGCTGGAAGGCAAAAGGTTTTTTCCACAATTCCTGAATCACATCACAGCCCCGTGTGGCTTCTGGTACCTGTGGCAGAGAAGAGCAGAGGCTCTGACTGATTCCCCACTTGTAACTATCAGGGACCAGAATTTGGAGGTGATGAAAGGAGGGAGGCAGGATGAGAAGCTCCTGATGGAGTGATGGTCAGGCAACAGTCCAGGAAGAATCAGAACCATGCCAGGATGGACACTTTCCCTTTGTCCTGGGCCTGTTCTGTGCCCTTCTTCCCCTCCACTGCTCCCTCCACACCTTTATTCTTTTTAAACCAACTTGACTAAGCTCCCAGTCAGAGCCTTAAGCCAAATTCCAGCAAAGGGTAGGAATTAAGGTTTTAAAATGCAGTATTGCAATCCAGTAATTTTGTATTCTTCTGCCCTGATCTCCTTGCAGAGAAAATTTCAGACTTTCTATAACCTGCATTTATCTTAATGCCATTTCCCCTGATCTGTGCATTGCAGAAGTCATTCCCAGCACTGAGTTTTGCCCTTCCTTTGCTGAAGAATTGTGGAATCCTCCTAGCACCTTTAACTCAGATACTGCCATTAGCAACATGTACCTTCAACAATGAATGTGGGTGGAATAAACATATCAAACAGCTCATGAAGTCTCCTTGTATTAAGATTTTTTTATAGGGGCTGGGGGCGGGAAATCCTATCGTAAAAGCCTGCTTCTGCAAGTGCAGCACCTGGAGGCAAATCATTCCCCAGATGTAGCAGACAAATGGCAAAAAAAATAAATTTCAGGTGTATAATGCCCATAAATCTCTGAAGTCTCTTTTTTGTTTCCTCTTTCTGGCCTGACTCCCAGTTGGTTGTTTTTTTTCTCTCTTTGTCTTTCCCTTATCTCTTTCAGCTGCACTTGATCATCTTTTTTACTTTCTGTAACTTTCTTGTTCTCTACATTACTTTCTCCACACCAACAATCGCAGGATTTTTTTTCTTCTTCTTTGACAGGTTTATTTTCCATCCCAGATTTACTTTCCCAGAAAACCCTCTCATCTTCATTTCCCCCTGTCATTTCAGGCTGACAGACTCCTGACATACATTGCTCCCAGCACTCTGTTCTGCCCACAACCCACAGCAGTTCTGCAGTCGCCCCTCACAACCCCTCATCCGGGGGTGCACATGGAACTCATGCTCCTGGCATGCCCAAACAAGCAGCATCCTCACAAGCAGCATGGGCTGCTCCATCAACCAAAACCAGAGCACTAAATAATGTCCAGCTTCTCCTTTGCTACTCCTGTCTTTATTACAACCTCTCTTATGAGGGTGTGCTTAAAGACAGATGCCCTAAATGCTGCTAAAGACAGCACCTGAGGGGGGGGTTGTGTCAAATTGGGGATCCATGTCACTGTAGCCAGGTGCTCTGACTGAAAAGCAGCATGTGGATTTAGAACTGCAGCTACTAAAGGTTTACACCCCCCTTACCTGAGTCGTGGCCTCTCTTCTGATGTGTTCAAGCCCTTCTTGGCAAGGTGCTGGGGTTGCCAGCTCAGGGATGCTGCAACCCAAGTTCACGTGGTGAGACTCATCCCACTTCTCTGGCTTGGAATAGGTGGTTTCAGGATTGGGCTGTACTGAAATAATACAATACAGAAATAGTGTCAGGCAGAGCATAGCAAACAAACACATGGCCACAGGTTTTCCAACAGCACTTAGCATTATTTCTCTTTTTAAAAGCAGGCACTTGCTCAGAGGACATCCACAACCATCCTAGGGAAGAGGGCTGACCTGAAGACAGCTGGATTTTGTGGGACTTCACAGAGAGAGGCTGCCTGGATGAAGGTGGAAACAGGTAGCACAGGGTATATGGAACACTGTAAGTGTCCTGAGCCAGGGCCCACCTGCAGGCAGAGGTACTTGCACCATGCACAGAGCAGAAGGTTGTAGATGTAGAAATGTACGTACATTGTTTCTACACTATGCATTTCTACAGATAATCATGCCACAAAGAGCTTTCTTTGGCTTAGGCTCCCTGTTGTGTCCAAAAAGCACTGATTTTGAGATACCAAGGTGCCAGCTGTCCACTATGCTGTGGGACAAGAACAAAATATCTTAACATTCAGAGGCAGCAAATCTAAACTGTGATTCATTCCTTAGGGAGTAAACATTTAACTGGTGTCCTGCCAGGCCAGCAGTTATTAAAAAAATTAAGAAAATCTGATTGAATGAAGAAATGCAACTTATGTACTCACTTTGATTTAAAATAGTGGACAAACCACCACATAGGTGCTGTGAACATTGTGTGAATAGCAGTGCTACAAAAGCAGCATGAAGTGCAGTCACAGGGACAGAAACCAAACCTGTAGGAAAGCCAAGGGGCTGCTCATGCTCTTGCTTGAGCATCTGTTAGAGGCAATTTTAAAATTTTTATTATTAAATGGACAGTGACCTAGAGCCTTTTTCTGTGAGGATTTAGCAACGAAGAGGCCTCGTCCATGACCAAGTGAAGAATGATGCACAGAAGTGAAACCACAGGGACAACCTCAATAAACAGATGACAAAGCCAATACCTGGCTGACCTGCTTTGTGTCCTACAAACCTGCCATGGGTCTTCCAACACCTGAGATCTTCAGAATTTCATGGCTAAACTCAAGGAAGAGAAGGAGTAACCAGAGCTGCTCCCCTGCTCTGAAACTCAAAACTCTGCCCACATTCCTGTGCAGGGGGTGGTATCTGGCAGTGATGTTCTGACTGGCTTATTATTGCTGTAAAGGGATATAAGGCCAGAAATGTCATCACAAGCCAGGCTGCCTTTGGAGAAAACTGTCCTGGCACAGTCCACATGACAGTAGGAAAAATAACACCACAGGGATGGCCCTGAAATGGATTCATTGTCTCATAGGAGGGCACAGATGCTGAAAACTCATGCCCATGTCCCTCCGAGGTTCCCAGGGTGCTGGGACTGATTTTAGACATCTCTGATCACCTGGAGGGAAAGGACAGAGGTCACTGCTGGAGGAGGAGAAGACAAAAGAGCTTTGCAGTCCAGATGTGCTCAGTGCTCCTCTGAGAAAGAAGAAAGAAAGAAAAGCAGCAGTCACTGAAGCAAAGTTTTGGCTTTAGGGCAGCTTCTCACAGTGGATTTTTAAGAAGAAAGTTCTGCTAATATCAAATCCTTTCTTCCCTGGGACTGCAGATCTAGGAAAAGGATCCAGAAAACATATCTGAATGGCATTGTGTTTATTATACAGGAAATCTGTTTAAATAATGGTAACTGACTGAAACAAAACAAGACAGTGCAGGAGTGACTGTCAGGCATAGCTCTGTGTTCCCTGGTATTTTTTAAGCATTTTTTTTCCTTTTGTATTTATTTCCTTCCTTTCTTCAAGGAGTGAAAAATAAGAGCTGGTGGAAAAGGAAAGAATGTTTACTGCAAGGCAGGGTTCTTCACAAGACATCAAATATTTATTGATATCCGATGTGACTCCTCTGCTGCCCTAATTTCTGCAATATTAATTAAAACCAAGACAGACTTTCTTTGCTGTGCACTGAAGACTGAAAAGCCTCAAATTACAGAGGCTGCATAGAGAGTGACTGAGCAAAGGTGTGCAGCTTTGTCCCATATTGCTTTTGTGACAGCTGGAAGAGATTAATGACACTGGCAGAAGAGGGAATATTTAGAAAGATGGAGACTAAAGACAAAGTTGAATCTGATGCACTTGCAGCTGGAAATGGAGTTTTGTAGAGCCCAAACATCGGGGTTGAGGGAGGAATGGAGGGGAGGGTGAATAGGAAACATTTCAACCTTGTAGATTGGGGGAAAAAAATTATAATGAGGAAAAGACAACGTAATTTGATCTCTGGAGAGAACATCATTGCAAACAATTTTTGGTTTTTGGATTGTCAATACCCCCTTGAGAGCAAAAGGGGATGCCCTGTATGGAAAGAAGGCACAAAACTTGCCAGTTCCCCTGGGAAGCAAGATGGGAGGAAAACCAAACTTCACTTTGGGTACAAAAGCACTTGTTTTAGGCAGGGTTGAAAGTGGGGATTTGAAAAGCTAACAACTCTGGAATGAAATTATGTTTTACAGGCTTCATATAGGGTTTTCCTGTTGAAGGGATTTGAACAGGACAGAACAGGCAAGGGGAGCTGGGAATCTCTGCAGCATGCCCCAAGGAGAGAAGCCAGACAGAATCACAGAATGGCTCAGGCTGGAGAAAACCTTCAAGATCATCAAGTCCAGCCTTGTCCTAACCCTATTACCCTATTCTCAATAACCCACCACTAAACCATGTCCCCAGGCACCACATCCAGGCAATTTTTAAACACATTCAGGGATGGAGATTCAACCACCTACCCTGGGGAGCCTGTGCCAGTGCTTAACAACCCTTCCAGTAAAGGGTTGATGCAGAAATGCCCTCAGGACAACAGAGAACCTGCTGCCCAGGCAGCCCTGCTAGCACACCCAGAGTGCTGGGTTGCACCCCTATGGACTGGGTATCTCCCACCCAAGTTTAAACCACACTGCCACAACATCGCTGTGTTCTAGATGGGCTCAGGGAATATAAGGCTGTGTTCCTCTGCCCCTAAAGCCCAGCACCCCAGAACACTGCACACCCATAGGACCTATTGAGGGCTGCGGCTCCACGTCTTCTCCACCAGCCAACATCAGACCTCACCTCTGCTCCTGGCATGAGCAGCTTATAGGGACCCTGTGTTCCATCAGACAGAGCTAGAAGGGACAAGGGTTTCAGAAACCATAAAACCCAGTTGCAGTTAGGTAAGTAGAAAAACAAGCACCTAAATAAGCAAGGGATTATTTTTAAAAGAAACCAGAAATCCCCCCACAGCCAACCTTCTCCTCCCTCTCCAAACCTTGGTGCACCCGTTTCACAGTGACTGAACATTTTATCCTTTAGCAGCATCCTGTATCCAACCCAGAGGGGTGGTCTCTGCTGGGAGGAAGCAGGTATTGCCTCTCCTGCCTCACCTCAGCTCTTTGCTGAAGCTTTCTCACAGCAGAGCATCTGTGTCCCCATTCAGGCCACAGACAGCATCAGTCTGTTCTGCATCTTGGTGCTACCAGTTCGCTTTGCTACAGAATAATTTCTAAATTTCCATGTGCCTGCTTAGACTTCAATACCCTTTACACTCAATTAATTCTCCTAAAAGCAACAGGCTTCTAAATTAACATAAACTTAGCAAAATGCAATTTTATAACTGATTCATGTTGTGCCTGCACTCCCTCCAAATTTAGTTTGAATAATGCTTTCTAATCTACTACTACATAAAACAAACTGTAGAACTCTGATGCTATTTCCATGAGCCTGTGTGCTCAAACACAGCCATCTGTGGAACTTCAAGCTCTGCTTCTGAGCCAAGAACTATTTACCTATATTTGTCCTTGGTTCTCTCAGGAGGAACATATTTGTGCAAGTGCTGCTGAGTGCTCTCCTGGGGCTGTGAGACTCTCCCACCTGTGTGATCACTTATCACAGATTGCAGTCGGGAGGGCTTTTGAAGAAGAGACACTTGCAAACACCTGCTTTTTAGTTACATCAGCAAGTCATTCTGCATCCACTTTTTTTTTCTTTTTTTTTTTTAAAAAAATAGAAAAAAAAGAAAAAAAAACACAGGTGGACCAGTACTGCAAAATTTCTCATCAGGGTTCAGTTCCCTTTACTTTCTTTCACAGCTTTAATATGAAGCTCTCTCTTTTACCTCCCATGACTGCTCTGTAATTCTGGCAATTCTCCTTCTCCACTTGGATTATGTCACATCCAATGCTCTCACACCCAGGTCACCAACAGAACCAGCAATTTGCATCCAGAAAATTCCAGCAATTTTTGATTGCTCTTCCTGAGGGATATTGATCACCCTCAAACTCTCGGGTTAATTTGATTCATATTTCAGGATTTTCACATCACTTCTGACAAGTTTCCTTTCAGCAATGTTGGGCCACCTCACACATTTTGGTCTCTTGCATTTCAGCCCTTTCCATGCCTTTCCATGGCATAAAGTGAGATGTGAAAAGTAATCTGCCTCTCACAGAGTGCCCTACCAACAGCACTGAAAATAAGGGGAGACAAAGATCTGTTTTCTAGGTTTCACTTTTTCCAGTACATTTGAAGGACTGACAGTACTTCCATCCATGTTTTGCTAAGGGAGATGGAAGGTTGGGCAGAAAGATGAGAGTAAAAATTAATTTTTGGCACCTGGTGAACATTTTCAGGCTACTGGACAAGTACGTATGGTGTCTGTATTGAAATAGGGAATTAGTTTAAAATGTAGACATTAAAATTCCTTTGGGCTGGGCTGAGTGGTTAAGGTACTTTACACCTGGAACAGAAATCTTCAGAAAGGGATAAACTTGCAAGAAGTAGCCTAAATAAAGGTGCAGAGCACCCAAGGTGCTGCTGCTGACTTGTAAATCTCATAATTAATTATCTAGTTCTGCTTCAAACCCAGTCTGAGGTCAGTTCCATCTAATCCTGTTTGTTCCCATACAGCAGCTGCTGCAAACAACTGGGGGTTTACATTTACAGATTCTGTCAATACCAAAGTCTGTCTGGGTAAGGATGTCAGAACTCCCCATTCTGAGACACCACCGTTGATCACTGGAAAAAACCCCCTAAAAAACCAGCATATCCTTGTGGCCTGTATGCCAAGTAGCCCTCAGACCTGAATGTTTGCATCCTGTACATGATTCATAACTCCCCTCAGCCCTGAGATTTCTAGTAGCCTGGCTTAAAACGAGCATTAACCTTTCCTGTTACCTCTTTGCTTCCATTTTAGATGACAAGTTGGAAGTACTTACATTTAACTTAAGGTCTAAATTGATGGTCATGGGTAGACTTAAGGTCTACCCCACTCAACACCTGGACAAATGTCCTTTGCATGAAAATATTATTATATTGGGACTGTGAATTCCCTGCATCAGAATCATGGAAAGTTCCATTTACACTGAAGATGCCATAGTGCTTTTGCAGAGAACACTTTACTAGCATTTAAACATAATTTTTAAAAGCAAGGAACATCTTCATAGGCCCATAAATACAGAACAAATAAAGTTGTTAGTGTTAGTCTAATACAGCCAGATGCAAAGAATTTACTTACTAAAACAGGACCAAAGTACAAATGAGAGTAGTTAGGTTGTAATATAATGTGAAACCTGTTAAGAAGCTTTCCCAGACCCCTGCAGAGGAATGGCAAAACTCCACCCATACTTGATAACTGCATTTCTGAAGATAGCATGAGGAACAACCTGCTCAGAGATTTACATAGGATTTTTAAAAGCTGTAACTGCATGACATTTACATTTTCTTCTTGCTGCAAAGATCATCCCATACAGGAAGAACACCTAGCTTGTTTTTTCACCATCCTAACATCCAGTGAGTGGAGACAGATTTTTTTATTTTTATAATTTAACACGCTTATATTGCTAGTTGGCATCTGTTTCCTGTAAGTTTACCTGGAAGATAACAGTAAAAAGTTACACAGAAGTAGAATTTTATCAGAATTTATAATTTCAAGTCCTGAATTTTGAAGAAGCTTTGCAGGATATAAAGATTCCCAGGTCATAAGCTTTACAATGAAACACACTTGACTCATGACAGATAAAGAACCAGGTACTTGAAAGGAGAAATACAAAACAACAATAAAAATCACTTCTTTCTTTGAATGAATAGCAGAAAATTGTTATTAACTTGACAAATGAACCACTTGCTGGAAAGTGCCACTGTGTTTGAAAGCTTAAACACTCACCAATTGCATTTAACCTACCAAAATAAGGAAGAGAATTTTCCTTGTCAACATTACTTGTAAATAAAATAAAGAATAAACTATTTTTTTCCAGGTCGTTGTTTGATTTGTATTGCTATTAAAAATCCAAGGTAAAACTGTTTACCGAAAGTTGACTTACAAATCCAGAACTTTCTGAATGTGTGAAACTGGGAAACTGATACAAACATCAGCCCTACAACTGAGGATATCCCACCAGAGACCAAAAACCTGGGCAGCTCCTTCAACCCAGGCATGCTGTAAAAAAAGCATTATGGAGCTGCCAAAATACTATCAATACAACCCCCCCACAAAGGTTAATCCACATCAAGCCCTACAGAAATAATTCAATTTTTGTGGAACTCTGACATTTGTAATAACTGATCAGTTATCTGCCATTTGGCAAAAAATAAACCACTCCATCAAGGATTTTGTGTTAGTTGCCTGCGTTGTCAATACAAGACTCAACACTTATTTTTTACTTGTTTTTTAATGGCTTTGCATGGCATTCTGCTTTGTATCACTACAGTCTGCCAGACTGTGCCACCTGAGCAACCACACTTCATCACAAAGCTTGGAGGGGCTGTTACACTGCCAGGCTGCAACACTAAAAAAGTCTGAGCAGGATAAAGGAACAACAGGACCTTTACTTCCTTCCCTCACAAGGAGGCAGATGCTGTATCCCAAACTGCATGGACAACCAGAGGCAAATCTGCAGTTGCCTCCACTGTATGTTGAGGTGCTTGATTCCTCAATCTTATAAATAAAGAATTCCACAGAATTAAGTCAACAGTCTGAGATTTTTAAGTCTTGCTTTCAAAGCATAGAAACACCTTTCATTGAGAGCAAAACATGAGTACATTAAGAAAATCAGATGTACCACTTCCTATACTAATGATTTTTTTCATGTTAAAACCCAATAATGTTGCTGGGTCCCTCACATGTTTGGGGCATTCTCAATTATGTTTTTAAGGCAGTAAATTCAAACACCATGAATCCTCTTTTTGCCCTTCCCTACTTTCCACAAAGCACAATTGTTGGCAGTGAGAGAACTGAAAGAGAATTTAGAGCACACCCAAATGAGAACAAACAGAAAAAAGTATAAAAATGGGAAAAAAACATAATTTAAGACATTATTATAATAGATTACTGGAGGTGAAAGGGAACAAATTAAGTTAACAAGACACAAACTAAGCATTTGTGTCTTTTTTGCATGTGTCTGTGTAGCTATAGGTGCTCCATGAGAGATGCTTATGCAGGTAAAACTCAGCAATTCCATGGACGTACAGAATTATAATGCAAAGTTGGCTTTGATAGAGACCAAAAAAAAAAAGTTTGAAATCACTGCTGTCATGTTTGCCATGTGGCTGTCAGGATCACATCCCAGCACATACACCTTGGCTGGATCAGTTCTAAACAGACCAGGTACAGTTCCATCAGAATCGAGAGGAAACACTAGAACAAACTGGCTCAGGCAAGAAAACAGCCACTGGACTCAACTCAGTTGTAGATTTTAAGAACTAATTGTATGCTTGTGACCAGTTGGCTATTAAAACAATTTTAAGACAGAAAAGCACAGAATGTAGAGACATCTTCTGTCTTTCATAAAACTGCTGCAGTTACTCTTCAAACAGAACTATGAAGTTCTTAAAAAGATTCTGATATCTGGTCTGCAAGGCTGTGGTTTCTGTAACAAAACCTTCCCTCCTGTAAAGGGTGGAGAATGGACAGTAATTTATTTTAAATGTCTCATTGTACTGGTCTGGAAATGAACAAATGAATGCATTTGTTGTATGTCAAAGGCCTCCAAGTGAAGTCATTCAGGAGAAGCCAATATAGAAAGTCAGAGATGGATGCAGAACACACAAGTAGCTCAGATGGCACAAGGTCCCATCTCGCCTATGAAACACTTCTGCGGGGATTTGCAGAGGTGGAAATGGACAAATTTCCCAGTGAACAAATCAGCAAATCAAACAAAGGTATTTTAGTTAAAAGCAGAGAAGATTTAAGGTTTTAATGAACACACAGATGTGGGGACAACTTGACAGAAAATACAACTAAAAGACGTAGAATAAGGAAAAAAATTTTAAATTCAGATAAAGATTTACAGGCACCTTTAAATGGTTTGAAATTACGTGTGTCATCTTCAGACTAAGACCTGCAGATCATTAAGGCCAGGTCTGCAGAAATCTCCATTTGATGTACCTAGAAGCAGCTTAAAAAACAACCAACATTTTTCTCCCCCACCCCACAGCACAGCAGTAAAAACAGCAGAGAAAGGTGACAGCACGGAGACTCAAAAGATACACCTCACCTTGTGTAACACTGACATCTCTGCTCCTGAATTACATAGCAAATTTACACATGCTGAGGAAAACTGCAAATTAAATCAGAATCTGGAAAATTACACATGGAAAATCAAGAGAACTGAGACTAGAATACAAATGCAATAGTGCACAGAAAAGATGACAGCAAACGTTAGAGAATCAAAACTTCCTCAAATTATTTCTCTTTAGCATACATAATTAATATTGATAATCAATATAAAAGTCTTCTTAAATAAATAATATGGGCTGTAAGTCTACATGCTTTAGGCCTCACACTAAGTATATGCTATTGGGTATCAGAAAGAAATATCATTTACAGACACTCTAGTTGAGCACATTTTCTCTCTCTCTACCCTAATTTTTAATAGGATTTATTATTGAGACTATATAACTAATTACCATGGTTTAGATGATGATTTTTTTTTTTAATCTGTAGTTCTTCACAAGCAACATCCTATGCAGTTTCTTCCAACTACACTGACAACGAGGTTTAGCCATTAACCATTTAACCATTCCCTCTGCCAAAACCAGACTTAATTTCTGTTCTGTTCCAGAAGAAAAAATTTATCATTCCAGAATCAGACTCCCAGAGTCTTCAAAATTATTTTGAAATGTAACCTGCCCATACTGCCCGTTTCAAACAGCAGAAGCTCTACCAGTGTTGAGTTGCTGGCTATTTTATACCTTAATAACAACAGCATTCACCTTTACAGATGTTTCAGTAAAAACTTGTAATGTTTTCTTATAGTCAAATGCTCTTCTTTTTCCAATTAAATCTCTCTGTTGCTCTTGCCACACCTTCACAACCACAGTCTCATAAGTATACCAGTATTGGTAGTTCTTGTATTATTTTAATACAAAACTAGTACTGGTACATTTTTACCATTCCAAATTCTTTCTCTGTAATGTCCAGTTTCCACCTCAGAAAACTTTTCAAGTGACTGACTCACTTGTGCTTGCAAACTGAAAAAGCACATTTCTAGTTGTTCAGAGGGCCCTACTAGAGTATTCTGTTCAAGCAAGAAATAAGCTAACTTGCTAAATTTCTGGTTCTAATTAAGCAACTGAAAGAATTATGAGACAGTCTGAAAAAAAAAAAAAAGGATGAAACAAGGCAGGTATATTAGTGGCAATAATGAAGTTGCTAAAGTTAAACAATTAAACACAGGCCTTTTTTTCTTATTTAATAAATAATATAAAAAAGTGAACCGTTTGTTTGGTTTTTTTTGTTTTTTTACATAATTGGAAAAAAACAGTTTCTTCTCTAACTCCATCCATAATATAAACAATAATGAAACAAATTTAGATTTATGGGTGGACATTCCATATCCCATTTAAGTGGAGTCCAATGTGCAGTGCCTCACAACTACTGATGACTTTTCCACTCCTGGGGCTGGGTCTTCTTTTGCGTTGTTCTGGTTCGCTGGGTGACCTCACTGTTCGTGGCAAAAACTGATAACAAAGCATGTTTCTTGGTTAACATTGAGAAAAATCCACAAAAACATGGCAATTTCAACACCTGATCACATCATAACTACTTTTATATCATTGTACAGATGCTTGTTTGTCACATCAACAGTAACATGGTGTTTTATCTTGGAGGAAAAATCAAAACCCGATAGTGTATGCACATAGACACACAGAGTACAATTGACAAAAACACTTCCATGTGGTTTACATTTCAATTTTATTTAATCCTCAAAACTGCCCATATTGCAGGGTTTTTCTTGATGAAATATGGAACTGAGCAATTAATTCTACAAAATTATGGTAAAAACTTGCTCATTTTTTCTACCTTATTGCTAAGAAACTTTACAGGTGCACAGTTTGTAAAAATAACCCTTTTAAGACTGAATGTATACACGTGCTACAGGATTTAAAAAAAAAAATTACATTAGCATAGCACCTCCAGATGGGGCAAATGCAGTGCTGAACACAGACAGAACGTTTACAAAGTCAGAATTGCTCACTTATTTTACAGCTTCTTAAGAGAAGAAATTGTTCAGTCCTAAAAGGGTTAAGTAGAAACCCTAATATACTTATTTTTCTAACAAAGCTGCCACTCAATCCCACAGTACAGTGCTTGAAAACAAAGTCAAAATCTGGCACATGAAAGCATACACATTTGTTCAGTACTCATAAACACAGCTGCTTCTGAAAGAAAGTAGATAATATGGTTAATAATTGAAGAGTGTCGTAGTTTCAAGATGGACACCTCTATGGAGTCATTTAATCTGCAAGTGGGTAACTTCCAATAGTTAATTTGTTTCACTTGTCATTAATATTTTGCATATGGGGAATCGACTGATTTATGTCTTCAGTTCATGTCTTTTCAGGTAACCATTCTGATCATGCAACAAAAAGTAGTACAGAATAGTATTACAGTTGTGGGATGCCCTCAGGGCAAGAAATTAGGAAGAACATCAGCAGCAGATTGTTAAAAGACTACACTAGTGTTGAATTCTGAAATGCAGTTCCAAACAAAAGAACACAAGAAAAGGCATAGCTAAATTGGAGCACTTAATTTGCTTTTTCTTCCTATAGTTGGAACTCTAACAACATTCTGAACACAGACTCAATTTCTATGTATAGAGAATTAACAGCAGACTCAACAGCTAGACTTGAACAGTTATAATAGTTTCATACTGCAACATTCTAAAAGTAGTTTCATCAAAATCTCAAGATATTGTTAATATAATGAAAACTGATTAACAGCTCACAAGGCCAATAAATGTAACAGTATCACCCCACAGGAAAAAGTTCAGGAAGATAGGACATTTGAACAACTGGACATCTTAACAACAGTAAGGACCTGGAAGACCTCTTCTGTACTACAGCATAACTACTGGCAATAATGGAGCCACAAACCCAAGGGAAAAATGAGGTTTAAAAAACGGTCTCGTAAGCAGAACTTAAGTCTCTTTTTCCACACCCACTTGGCTGTAGTGTGTAGAACAGCAGAAATTAGAGTAACTCATTGGGTTCTTTACAAGTCAAGGGATATTTTAACTATTGGGCAAAATTATTGCAAGTGAAGAAACTGAAATATAAAAAGTATTGCATTTATATGTAAAAATTTTAAAACAATGAGTATCAAAGCAGGTGTCAAGTTCTAAAAAGATATTTTCAATAGTCTTTGTAGGTTAAAAGGCTTGGTATGGTTTGCCTGCTGTGTGTCTATCATGGTTTATTTTTGAATACCCTCTCAGTCTGATGGTATATATCACTTATTTTAATTCTCAGTCTAGTTAGTGATGAAAATCTGTGGCTTTTGAATGAAGCTGTACTGTAAGATACTTATGTTCTAACAAAAACACTGTGAAATGATTCCTGCCACAACACAATGAAATTTTATAGCACACATGAAGGTAAACAGATTTGCAAGTAAACAGTTCAAAACAGAGATAAGGCCTCAATGAATTCTGCCCTTGGTCACTGAAACAGAGATGAGGTGAGGCAGTATTCAGTAGTGCTAAGAACCAGCATTGTGACTGTGTCATGGGAATAAGTTTTGTAACAAAGAATAGCAAATATGAAGGCCTGTGGTAGAATACAAGCACATTTTAAAAGGACAGTGGCACCGATTTCACTATTACCTAAATACACTTTTACAACTGGTTTCTTCCTTTAACCACACAGTTTGCACACAAACAATGGAGCACTAAAGCAAACACGTAGAATGGAGCATCAGAGGACACACATCTTGTGCAGAGACAATGCTTTAAAAATCGTGGTGGGTGTTGAAACTGCAGTTAAGTGGTCAGAAAAAAAAAACACCCTATGAAAGAGGCCAACAGAGAAGCTTGTAAGTAATGCACTGTAGGAAGCCACAGGTTCACATTTATACAGCTGTGGCTCTTGCTTCAGGGTACAGAAAAGGCTGAACACACCATAAAAATTGTATTTTGGCTTTTAAAAAGGGAGATCACACTACTGGAACTTGTCCTATGTCCTCTAGTCTATGCCTAGGTTCTGGGACTACAGATGAACTGCCAGGGTAAACTTTCAAATACAAATGAAGCAGGCAGGTCTGCAAGGAGGGACACAACATGGCAAAGTCAAAATGAAAAACAAATGAAACAACCAACAAAGTCAAAGTGCAAATGAGCCTTGAATTTATGATGGAGAGAAGACTTGAATGTTGCACAAGCTGTTGGCAGGAAAAGAGAAACCCACAGAAAATGAGGGTGGGAGGAGCTGACATCTTCATAGTGCTTTTATGATTTTCTATTTGCCCATTTCTAAGTAATAAAATTTACTTCTAGTTATTATGGTACGATCACTTCACAATGAAAGCACGTTCTTAATACAAGTGTTACACCAAAGTCTGGCCTAATTTACTGAACAGTATGAAATAAAAACATGCTGCTTGTGATTCTTAAGTGATGAAGGACATCACCTACCAATCCCATTTGTAGCACATCTCATGGTATTTTAGTTACATGCCAACAAGACAGAAGACATGCTGCCAAATGAAGTTATTGGGAACATTCCACTTTCAAAATAAAACATTTAACTTACACTTAATACAAATTATGTACAAGATTAGAAAAACCTGAACAGATCCTGAAACAGTTTCAGATGCAATATGACTGAGCAAGGAAGAGGGGGAGTAACCCAGTAACAACCCTTCAAAAACACCAATGTATGCCTGTGACACGAACAATCATTAACATGACTGCTTGAGATGCCACTTTAAAAAAACTCATGTAATGTTAGAACCTCATGAATTATCACTATAAATACATATTTAAAAAAGGAAAACAGAAATAACTATTAACAATGACTGAAAACAGAGCACTAAAGTTAACATACATTGCATGTATTGCAGGCAAGGCAGAGGCATTTTTTAAAGCTTTTGCACAGACTTCATATAATCTTAAAAAAAATATGCTGGCCTTTACAAGGTTCTACTTGCTGAAATAAAAACAATTTCAGTTCATAAAAAGTCACAAGACTTCAGTTTAAAAAAAGGAACAGTTCCAGCCACAGACCAAAAATATATATATTTTTTTTAAAACTGGAAGAGTATGGTAATTAGATTATACAAGCATGGTCAGGCTTGGAACCTGAATATACTTCAGAGCAAAAGCTCAGAGGAAAAAAAAATATAAACTATTTGGTAACAAAAGTGTACTATATGTTGTGATACAAAAAAGGTATGGTGAAAATGTACCTTTTATACTAAAGCTTATACAAGTTCCTTGGTCCATAAAAACTATGTTGTGTTTATGTTTTCTAGTTTGCTCAACATGTATCCCAGCCACATTTTTGTTTCTTGCCCATTAAAAAAACAGCTGAAAAATAGATTTTCAATAAAGTTCTTATGTTTCGGATGTTTCTTTTTTTTTTTTTTTTTTTTTTTTTTTTTTTTTTTTTTTCTTGTTTTATTGTGGCTTCTATATTTAAGATCAGCACTTGCAGGTAACAAGGTTCAAATAATACCACCCAAAATGGAAAGGTGTTTCCCCACGAAACCACAAAAATTGTTCAGTTCTCTTGAAAGTAGCACTTAAAAGTCAGTTTAAGTCCAGACAAACAACAGTAGTTAGGAAACTACAGTTGCTGTAGATGATGTGACACTGGTTGGGTTTGTGCTGACATTTGTGTAACTTGCCTCGCTGTTTGTATTTGTTTCACTGGAAGCCATGAGGCTTGAGTTGGCTCTGAGGATTGCTCCAGCAGCACTGCAGTGTGGTCGTGGCCCTGGTTCTGGTGTGTATGTAAAAGTAAGGCTGGTGGAGTAAATGATGCCATCGTTACGGACCAAAGTTACTGGAACCTGGACTGGCTGACGGACCCACCTCCAGCCCTCTCGAAATGCAGAAATGTCTGGAACAACACATAGCATGCTCTCTGCACATCTGTAAAACAGGAAACTCAACTGAGCATAATGAAATTTAAGCCTTAAATAATAGTACAGAACAGAGTAGGTCAGGTGGAAGGGACTGACAACGATCATCTAGTCCAACTGCGTGACCATCTCAAGACTCACCAAAGTTGAAGTCCATTATTAAGGGCACTGTTCAAACACCTCTTAAAGACTGACAGGCAGTCAGGAAGCCTGTTCCAGGGTTTGACTGCCCTCTTGGTAAAGAAATGCTTCCTAATGTCAAGTCTGAACCTCCTGTGAAGCTTTGAACCATTCCCACATGTCATGGCACACAGTCCTAGGGAGGAGAGATTGGTACCTCCTTCTCTACTTCCCCTCCTCAGAAAGCTCTAGAGAGCAATGAGGTTACCCCTCTGCCTTCCAGCCCTTCACTACCTTTGTTGCTCTGCTCTGGACACATTCCAGTACCTTAACATCCTTCTTAAGCTGTGGGGCCCAGAACTGCACACAAAACTCATAGTGAGGCTGCACCAATCCAGTGGCACAGTCACCTCTTTTGGCAAGCTGGATGGGGTTGCTCTCTTGGCTGCCAGGGCACATTGCAGACTAATACTGAATCTGCTGTCAATCAGTACTCAGATCCTTTTCTGCAGGGCATAAAGTACCCACTTGAGTGTATACTCTTATGTACACTTCAAAGGATCCAGTAAAATGTAATCATCATAAAAGTAGTAGGAAATACTGTACCTGTACATGGTTTCAGCTTCCACATCCCCGAACCATACACGTAAATTTGGAGTGAAGTTCTGTCCTGTAAGTTCCAACATTGCTACATCCCCACCACCATTCAACTGGAGAGGGAGTAAGTAGAATAAGAAAAAATTCATACAAACCCATTATTAATAAAAACAAATATCATCCCTCAAATAACAAAAAACAAACAAAAAAGCAACAGAAAAAAAACCTCTTCACATGCATACAAGAACTGTGAACTTGCTGTTTCTACCAACTCAATGAAACTGAAAGCAACAAACCTACACAACTGAACTGTAAAGAAGTAACACACGTAGGGGATATTGCCAATTAATCTGATACCCTGAATGAACTTCTAATTTTTTAACAGTGGTCAGTGAGAATAGTAGTCAAAAAAGCTTTGAAACAAAGAACATGTTAGGAAAACTTCAAGTTCTGAGGCTGATTTTCTTAATAAGGTTTCAGTCTGTCTCTTTTTCATCTACAACTGGCTGTCTTAAGAGCCAAAAATCAATTTCCAAATACTCAAACAAAAGCAGAAGTCCTCAGGGTACCACACAATCATAGTATTTTATGAAATCTTAAGTGTATAGAACAATATTAATATTATTCCTTTGATGGATAGGCTCATGTACTCTGAAATGTGGGTAAGAAAAGTAACTGTAACCTAATTTTCCTATTTATAAATCTAGTAAGAATGGTTTCGTGTAATATTTCACAGAAGTATCATAAAGGCTAAATTAGTATTACAAAAATAGTACCATATAAAGGAGTTTATTAAAAAATGTTAACTTACTTGAAGACTTTCTACAACAGGCACAGGTGTCACTGGAGCATGGACCGGTCCCATCCCCTCATAAAATGTGTATTCTGCTTTATCTGTGCTAATGATTGTCCAAGAAGCTCCATCATTAATCATTTCTTTATTTGGTTCTTTTGGGCATGGAGTGGCCTTAGAGACAAAGAAAAGTTTTAAATCTGACCTGCAGACTCATTTGCCAAGTCACACAACTATAAACTGACTCAGTCAGGAAGAACAGCTGTTATTTCAAAAAAAGGTGTCTTTATGTTTTTCCTTTAACAAACTGACCTAAAGAAACGGTCACATATTTCATCAAAACTAGTAGAAAACTGAAACTTGTGAGAACACTGTCACTCTCACTTATGACACTGTCATCTATCAAACCATTTGTTAATTACCTAGTTTGATTTTAGTTCAGTAACATTATTCAATAGCCAATAACCAACAAAATACAGCAACTGCAAGTAGCTACTTTAAGTTAGACCTCATTTTATTAATGCAAAGTGATTAAAATCTAAAATCACCATCATAAAAAAACAAAACAAGTGGAGAATGAAAAATACTTTTAATCTAGAAATTTTCCAAAGCAAGCATGCATTCTTTCATCAAGTCCTTCAAAAGAAAGCCCCAAAACAACACCCACACATTCCCACGCTTAATTGTTCCTGTAGGGAAACAGTTCACAGCCATAGATCTCCAGCAATTTCCCAGTGGACCTGACAGAGTTGACAGCTTTCTCCCTACTGGCCCAGCTCTGTGTCTGTGCATGTTCTGGCCTCAGGTTGCTCCAGGGAAGGTTTAGGTTGGATAACAGGAACAATTTCTTCCCCAGAAGGATTGTCAAGCCCTGGCACAGGCTGCTAAGAGCAGTGGTGGAGTCACAATCCCTGAAGGGATTTAACAGCTGTGTGGATGTGGTGCTAAGGGACATGGTTTAGTGGTGGACTTGGCATGGCTGGGCTAGTGGTTGTACTTGGTCAGGAATCCAAGGAATATATCTAGACTGAAAAAAAAAACCCAACCAAAAAAACCCAACCCAAAACAGCAAAAGACCAAACACTAATAACTCATCCAACCAAAAAAACCTCTCAAGATAGCTCTATTTTAAGGGGTATTGAAGAAATTAAGCTATAATGGACTAGAAAAAGTTGCAGGCTTTTTTTTTTCTTTTAAGAGCAAGCCAATTATAGGAAAACAAAAAACAAAAAGCAAAAGATGTAGAACTTTGCAGTCATTCTCCTTCCAAAATGCACAACACCCAACAATGCCATGACAACCCTCCCTATGACTGGTGTTGTGAACAGTTTTGTTGAGCATCCTCAACAGTGTGCTGGTAAAGTCAAATATTTAAACTTCTGCATGTTCTTAAGCTTTTTGGGTGGTTAAATGTTGCAAGTGATACCATGTTAAAATTGCAAGTGATACCATGTCCAGGAAGACATAAAATTAACATGGAGTGCAAAAAGGTGGTAATGAGCTTTGATTTTGATAAAAGGGAGGTTTCTAAAGAAAAATTCTGTAAATGATGCCCACAAAATACTGAACTTAGAACTGATAGTAACAGCTCAGGATCCTGGAGTCATCACTGACAGCTTTCTGATACCACCAGCTCAGGGGCAGCCACAAGAAGCAACACAGCATTGGATACCATTAGGAAAAATATTAAGAACAAGGTATCAGGTATTATTTTGCCAGTGTAAATCCTTTTTTCTCCTATTTCTGTACTGTGTGCAGTTTTGGTCTTGTTGATATGAAAAAAGAGAAAGTATAGAAGGGAAAAATAAATTCATAAAGGAGCTGCTGATGTTACAAGAAACTGAGAAGACTGTGACTCCAGTTTGAGAGAAAAAACTAAGATGTTGATGTGTAAGGTGAGTGTGGAACTGCTGTTCACTAAATCCTGCAAAACTGAAACTAGGAATCACTCACAGAAACTATTAATTCAAAACAAGTCCAGCAAAGGTTTACTATACAGAGGACTGGAAACCTTTTGAACTTCCTGCCACAGCATACTCCAGAAAAAGGGAGCATCAGCTCATTCAAAAGGAATCAAACTGAAGGGCTACACATGGACACAGCAATACTGACAGAGTCAGGGATGCAGCTTTTAAAAACTCTTCATACAAGAAGTGTGGATACTGGTAGAGTACAGCTGCATAAAGTGACCAGGTTTGCCTGCTTCCAGTAAGCACCATCTATTGCTGCTGACAGACACACATCCAGGCTGTGCTCTGATCCAGTAAGGCTTCAGTTAAATTCCTTCTGTATTCCTCAGAACACACGGACATGTTTAGAGAGATACCTGGCTGGTACTTGAGCATCTGAAGTTTTTTAGGCTCATACTGACCTGCCAACTTACCACCTCTCTGCTTTAAGACACCAAGGTCTCTATACTGGGATATTCCCATTGACCCAGAACAGATCTATCAGCCCTGAAGTAAAATTTGGGTGGGGTTTTTTCGTGGTTATTTTTTCTTCTTTTACAGTGCCCACAGTCTGCCTAAACTCCTACTTTAGAACTGTAAATTCAACAGTAAATGCCTAAGAGCAAGCAGGCAGGTGGATGATGCATGTTTCTCTGGTCTTGGTGTTCTGGTCCAAAAGAAAAAACAGATAAAATGGGATTTTTCTCCTGTCACAGATAGAAAGTTTATCTTCCATAGTGATTTCACACACCAAAGAGTGATAACAGCCTGTTAACATATGCAAGCTAGTGCAAGCTAACAGATTTTATTCAATAGTGGGTTGTACTTCTATCTCAGTGGAAAGTTCAGAGCCCTTATCATAGTAGGCTCCACGCATGCTGCAGAAACTGAAGAGTGGCAGGATGCCTTGCTAGTCTCACAGGCAATTCCAAGACTTTGAACTAAAGCATCTGTCAGAGAGGCAGGAGTTGCTTCTTCATTGAGCCCTTCTCATGAAGTAATTTAAGAAAGATCAAATAGCAAGACTGGTCCTGATTTAGAGAAATTCCCATTTCACAGCTTTCTCTTCTTTACAAGAAAGCGTATCGATAAAAATATCCCAGCTATGTGCTTGTGTTGTGGGTACAACCAATAGGTTTGGTTCCTCTGAGCCAGAAGTCATTAATATGTCTCCTGAAATACAAACCAAGCTTCTCATATTCTTTTCTATCGTCCCAGTTCAGGACAGAAATCAGCTGAGCCTTTACCAATCCTTCTTGTACCTTCCCTTAAATTAAGGGAAGCATTAAAAATGTTAACTTCTCTCTTTCCTTCCACTGCCTTTCTTACCCAAGAAGCTATGGCTGTTCTCATGAGGAAGTTTCAAGCCTTTCCCCAGCATGGACATCTTCCTGGAGCACAGCATTACCTGTTAATACCCTTTGCTATTTGAGCTGCTCCCAGTGGTTAAAGAAAATTGCAATACTTAGGTAGGCCTGAACTTGATCACACTCTGATGGGAATTATCATGCTGAAAGTCTGCTAAAACCATGCTGACATACACATAAGACAGGACTTGTTAACGGATAAGCTGTCAGAATAATTTTACACTATGCAATTTTTTACAGCTCTCCCTAGAGGTTCATCCATGTTACAGTAACTTGCTAGGGTTATTTTTCTCCACCTGCTGGAGAAACAAATACTTGAAGACTGAGAGAGAACAGAAATCTCTACAGAAATCAAATTTTCGTGGCTTTACAAATCACTGTGATCAGCTGTCATAGCTGTCTAGGCAAAAGAATGCAACTCTACTAAATTCACCATGAATAGTCTAGCTTCCTGTACACTGTAATCTAGAAATGGAGACACAAGAAAGTGGTGTTAACTCCACTGGCACACGTCAGCACATTAAGCCATGGTATCATGATTCCACGTAGAAGTTCACAGTGTGTTTCTGTTTCTTAAACTGGAAAAAACAGAATTAATTGTCTAGGCAGACATGAAAGGTTATGAGAAAAAACATTTGGAAAGGGACAGAAAGTTTGTTGCTTTCCATCCCATTTTGGTTCAAAAACACAAAATATCAGACTCACATTCAAATCAAACAAAAACCATGGCATCCATATTTTTTTAATATTTTGGAAAACTTTGCAACCACAATTCTCATCTATTGAAATAGTTTTAAACAACTCACTTGAAATTGGATTATTCTCTCCTGGGAAAGGCACAAATACATTCTCTCAGTGTCTTTAAGGTAAAATGCACATTTATGGAGCTGCGATACTGGATCGTCTGCATCCAATAACGCTGTTTGTTTATCTACTTTTCGAATTATCTGTGAACAAAAATTGTAGATACAGATTTCAGACAACTTCTGTACTTCAGGATACTGGAGTTTTCATATCTACTGCTAGTAAAGGAAGGAAAAAAATTTTAAATTCTATGCCTCCTGTTTTAGTAACAACATTAGGTTCATAATTCTCAATATTTTTGAAACTAGAACACAACACTGAAGTGACATTCATACTACAGCTTAAATGTGCTGCATGCATACATATTTAATCTTTTATTGCTATAAGAACAGGAAAAAACCTCAAAACTTCTGTAAAATCTACTTTTGTTACCCTGGCCTGGTATAAAAGAGCAGTAGGGTCAAGTATCAACACACTTTTGCAGAAGCTTTCATCATTGATGAAACAATACTCTGTAGCAGACTGGCTGCTGAATGAGAATGGATTAAAAAAAGGATATGCTTTAAAGGTATTGAGATGTCCTTAAGTTTTGCAGCAACAATCATAGTGTATCTTAACAACAGTTGGTTATTATACAGTAGTTAAAGACAACTGCAAAGAACTATTGTTACTTATACCTGGTAGTTCAGTGAAAAAATATCTGCTGACTTAATTCAGAGATTTTCTAATTTTTTTTTTTTTTTAATTAAAAATGTTATGCCCTTACAGACAGTGGGAATTTGTAGCTTGGAATTTTAACTCAACTTCTAGAAAAAAGTTTTATATTTCATTTTATGCAACATCAGCAGAAGCAGCAGCCAAAATGCTTGAGGATGTCTGAGCTGACAATCAAAGCCAACCATGTCCCTTGGGACTTCTAATCTTCCCAATAGCCAACAAAACAGGAAACTTTAGCCCAATTTGTTTTAATGTATTTCTACCTACAAATAAGGGTTCTAGAATCCTAGAAGATACCATCACCTTTTGGCAATAAGGAAATATTAACAGGAAGCCCCCAAACAAAGTGAGATCTTCCTGAATTTAATGTGCACTGAACCAGATCAGCAATAGTCCAGTTTGGATTTTTCTGTGAAACAACATAATTTGTGAGAAAAAAACAATTTAAATTATAAATTTATACCATTTATTCTGAACAGGCTATCTTCTTTTTTACCCATGTTTGATATTGGGAGAGAATTTCTCATTAGTCCTAGTAAAGTTTGGGAAGGGGAAAAAAACTGCCTGCAGGGAATTTTAAGTTTCATATTGGCACATTCTAAAAATTGTTCCTAAATAAAAGTGGAATTAGCCAAAACTTTTATGAAATTCATGATGTGTTGGCAAACCACAATTTCACAGATCTCATTATGAAGCACTGCTTTTTATGAGCCACATAAAGTTCCTTTTAGTCTGGCATCAAATTAATAAAACAGGAGAAACCACCTTACAATTATACTTAAATTTATGTATAATAAACATTACTGTATATCCAGCAATAATTTTTTTGGTTCACAAACCTTAACTGGTTATAATCAAGCCTGCATCTGGAAGGGCTAATTCCAAATGCACCTCCAACATTCCACATTTAACAGACATCATTAAGTAATGTCCAAAATGATGATATTGGTGTAATTATGTAGCATTACAAGTAGAGAGGTGCTTTTAGCTTCAAATCAGTAAAGCAGCTTCAAAGCCATGCTGACCTCAACAAACTGAATAGTCCTACTGCCTACAAAGATCATCTATTTCAGATCAATAATTGAATTATTTTGCTACACTTGGACCTACATTACTGCTTTTAAAATAGAGACCTTCTTAAGGACAGCTTGCTGGTTAACTTTTTTGGCAGGTCTGGATTCTGAAAAATTATCTATGCTTATTTTACAAGCTATTCTTTGCTTACAGAATAGATCCACAGATATAAATCAAGTTTTTTAAAAAAATTAACACCATTTTCCATATAAAACATGTGCTACTGTCCTGGTTTGGACCAGGGTAGAGCTGATTTTTCTGTCCTGTAATTTTGCTTTCCTCTAAGTCTCTTGTAAGTAGTTACCCAAAAGGAACATACAAAGCCAAAAATGGCAAACAATGCAAATCCCACTGTGCAATTACACTAAGTAGCCATCTACAAATTAATTACAGCATTGAAGAAATGAAACTGTACCAGTCTTGGGAGTGCCATGCCAGTAACTGAGCATACAAGTTTGACAGTCTGCCCATAATGAATGTAGCCGTCTCTCACTGTGAATTCTTCTCCTTCAGATTCATCATCATCCACTGCATTAAACAGGAATTTTCACATTGTTTTAATCACCATTCTCCCTCAACAGGAGAAATATTCAACATCACAGTATTACATTAAATATACACTCAGTAACAAAACAAATCTGCACATGGACAATTAGTATGGAGGGAAAAATGCAGGATTTTTTTTGTGGGGATGGAGGGAGGGAGGTGAAAAAATATATTACTTCACTTTTACTTACAGAGGTGAATGTAAAATGCTCCCCACTGTTGTGAACTGGCATGGAAATTACCACCTTCTACGTGCAAATACCTGGTGCTAACTGTTTGGGATCGAAGTCTATTAAATAGTGCCACTTTTGTCCCTGATGCAATACATACTGCAAGGAACACAGAGACTTGAGATTATAAAATTACTTCATTATTACATAGAAAAGTAACAAAAAAGTCACAAATACAGTCATACCAATTAATGAATATTGGAAATCAAGAAATAATTCTCATCTATTGGTTAATTTAGCAAATAGTTGTATTTGTGACAGAACAAAAATAATCACATAATTACAAGTGGAATAACATACACAGTGGCTGCTCTCCAAAGGCATGCTAGTTCAAAGAATTTTGCCACTTAGCCAAGTGAGCCAATGCTTGCCAGATGAAAACTCCTTCTGCTTCTAGTTCTCCAACAACTGATTATTTGAGCAGAAGCTCTAGCTTGCCCTTGTGAAGTACTTAGACAATTTTCAGTGATCATTTGAAGTATATTTGAAGTATAAAGAAAAATTCTTACAAATCACAATAAATCGAAAGACAACTATGTAAAATCGTAACCATGCAACTTGAAATGTTCTCAGATCTGAACTTACTTATCATTCAAGAGAGAGAAATGCTAAGTCTGCTCCCCTATAAAAAAAAAAAATCAGCAACTAGCATTTTGCCATCAAAAGAGGCAGGCTTCTTCTACTTGGTTCATATTCACTGTCCATCAAAACTATCTGTCTGAATACAAATCAACAGTGCATACGCTGAGCCCACGGGTGTGAACTGCACAGCAACAGATTGCCTTTAGCCATGTGGCAAGCTAGCGGCCCCGGGATCCACATTCCATAGGTGAATGGGTTCCAGCCCAACACAGATGGAAGAGCCTTTAAGAACACTAGTGAAGAGAAAGAGAAAAACAAAACAAAACAAAAAAAAAAAGGGTATCTCTTGAGGTGCTCCAGTGGTATGCAGGCAAAAACTTTGGAGGAAATGCAAAAATGTTCCCAATTACACATTAGCACCAGAGATATCTTTAGTTGGAAAACACTGTAAGCAAATAAATCTGGGTGAAACATCACCATACAGATTTCTTAAGTATTTACGTAAAAGAAACCACGCAAAAGATATTGAAAGTAAAAACAACATGAAAATGGCATGAGACAGTAAGAAGGTGGCTGTGATGTGACAAAGTGCAGTTGGGATAACATGATGCTACTGATTTATGACAATTTGAAAGCCATCTCTGATACTGATCAAAACATTCTAAGCACCAGATCAAGGCAGCTTAAGAGATCCAACAGCTTAGAAAGCTAAAGTAGAGAATTCTCTATGTGTTAGTCTATAAGGATTTACTCCTCGCGATGGCTTTTGGTGGACCCCTTATATTCACTAAATAATTACTGATGACTGCATTAAACTCAACAGGGCATACAGTGTATATCTAATGTTGAAGTACCTTAAAGTACACTGCTGTGTACCACTCTGAAACACGTTAGCAAAACCAGAAACCGAAAAATTAATTGTATCTACTTTTTTAGTCAGAAGTTAGAATATGTAAGAAAAAAATCACTAAGAGGCAAATTAATTAATAGCTAAAGAAAAGAACTGTACAGTACTTACAGTCTGCATTTTTCAGTGACTGTTTCTTTTTAGAAGGTTTGGAGATGACTTTGATCCGCTTGCTGAGGAACACGCCGATGTCGTCACTATTGCCATAGAACATTTTTACGGATAACATGAAGTGCTTTCTCTTGTCTGAGTCTGATATGTATAATGTTTTGGCAGTGCAATAATTCTGTAGGTGAAAATATACTGGTTTTTTTCTTCCAAGTCAACACAGCTCAGTAAACTATGTATATTTTATTATGAACAAAATAGGTAATCAGATGTAATAGTTTCTAAAACAGACAGAAACTGCTTCTTCCATCTATTCCATATGGATATATTTTATGTTAAAAACTGTTTAGCTGTTTAACTGTTATGTTAAACTACTGTTTAGCTTTGCAAGTTCAGCACTCAACTTCAGTAGTTTAGCATCTTCCTAGAGACCCTTACCAGAACTAGAAACCAGACTATTAAAGAATACAGCTGTGTCACAGCCATCTGAGTGGTTAAGAGAGCAATATCTGTGCAGAAAATGTGTTGAATCCAACTTTTCTTGAAAGGATGGGAATCAATTTGGTTTCAAAACACTAGAAAGTTACTTTTAGCTAAGTGTTTAAACTAGGTGACAGGAGGAGCTTAAAAAAAACATTGAGAAAAAACTTTCATTATTCTTTTCCTATTCAGCAACATATGAGGTGTTTCTAAATAGACTGTGCTGGAAATACTAGGTAGCTATAAAGCATTGCTTAATAAAACAGCTAGAAAAAATGAGCACTCACATGCTCCCTGTTTTATCCCAACATTAAATTAATCACAAATATATTTTAAAAGATCTTGTAGCAATTTTTATCACTGTAAAAAATATATACATTTATTAAGATGGCATTTTAATTGTATTTTCATGCAAAGGGACTGAAAGACCACTTCAAGCAGTAGATGTTGTTCAGATGCCTCTTTTATGTGATTATGCACTCATGCAAGCCAGGGAGAGGGACAAAATGTTTGAGCCAGAAACCTTACAGTAACCACTGATGCCTACCAAATAACCTAAGAGCTTACTGACTGAATCAACAACCTACAAGTGAAAGGTTAGTGCCCTGCTATGATCCTGTTAAGCAAATCCACCTATTAAATTGTCCTACGTGTTCTTAAAGGATTTTTTAACACCACATATAACATGTAACACCACTTATTTACTACAATGTTATGGAAGTTTCCAAAAATAAACAATAGTATTCCCTGAAATGTGCACCATGTAGCCACAATACTCTTTGTAGTAGTTTACAATAAAATCTTCTACCTTTCCTTCCAAGTTCAGCTGCTGCATTTCTTGGTCACTGTTTCCTATCCCAATGAAGGCGCAAGGTTGTGACTCCTGCTCCGTGCAACCGTCCCGTTCCATTTGCTCTTTTTTTTTCTTCCATCCACTGCCCATAAGATATACACATGGAGGAGGACAAAAGAACCTGAAAATGAAAAACACATTATGAGATCACACACAGCTTTCAAAAAAATTCTTGAAACAGAAACTGTCATGTACTCAAAGCATTCTTGGACCATTCACAGTGTGCATTTGAGGTTATACACACACGCTTCTGAAGATTTTATAAAATGCAAATAAAAACCAAAAAGGCAAGGAAAATCAGCATTAGATACATATTTTGCATATCTTTCAAGTTCCATAGATAAGCCTGCATCTCTACAAAACAAAAACATAGGCCCTTAACATGATGCAGCAATTAATATGCATAGAATAGTTCTACAAACTAACTTAATGGACAACTGCTGAATAGAATTCCTAAACATGTGATGTTTCATTTTTATCAAGGAGGAATTCTATCCAAGTATAAATCTCTTTCCAATTTTTAAATGGAAGAGATGATTTCACACCTTCAGCAGTAACTGTAAAAAGATGACTGAGTCTCTTAGCAGCACTGACCAAAATCAGTTGTTACTCACAGCAACATGTTCAAAATTGAATGCTGCATCATAATGCAATGTATTGGTCTACAAGTTTCTGCAAATTATTAAACAAAAATCCTAATCCCTTTTAGGCTTAGTTTAGCCAACAGCAGCAGTGTGTTTTTATCCTCATTTATAGTTAAGACCCGACCTAAAGCAGAATGAGTACATTCAGTTGAGAGGTAGATAAGGAAGCATGAAGGGCAAAGATATTTTATTTGTTCTATTTATTTCAAATTGGAGAGCAGTAGTTAACTTGGCACTACAACAGAATTCCTACCTTACATGGTTAAGTAGGAAGAATTTATTAATTTATTTTAATTTGGCTTTAATTTAGTTGGGGACAACTAAATGCATGAATTATTTCTGTGAAATACCATATAAACCTCAAGTAGTGGAAGTCAGCATTAGTATGAAAATCAAGTCTAATACACTTATTTATCTCACCTATTCAGCAAAATTATTTACTTTATTTAACAGATATAAAACGCTTTTCTAAGTAACACATTTCCTAATAGAGAAAATTAAAACTTGGAGAGAGGAGATTAATATTAGGTATTAAGAGAAAATTCTTTAGTATGAGGGTGGTGGACACTGGCACAGGTTTCCAAGAGAGGTTTTGGTTGCCCCCTCCCTGGAAGTGTTCAAGGCCAGGTCAGACAGGTTCTGAGCAACCTGGTCTGGTGGGAGGTGTCCCTGCCCATGCAGGGGGGTTGCAACTCCGTGACCTTCAAGATCCCTTGCAACACAAACCATTCTATGATTCTAAAGCCTTAAGTTAATAATCACAGAATAACTAATTATAAATACTAAGAAACCATTCAAATAAATGCAAAGATTTGTAACAGTGTAAGTTGATGCACACAATTAATGAAAATTCTTTGCTACAGAAATTAACAACCAAAATTTAAGTTTAACTGCAATTCAAAATGTCTCAGTGGTTATGATAATGACCCCCAATCATTCCCTACAGACAAAAACAAAAACCAGAATCAAAAATTTTCTATATTGTCAATAAATCCACAGTGATTTTTTTTCCACTAAATTTCACTCTTTTTAAAGCACAACAAAACTGATATTATAGTTTGCAGCTTAAAACATCTATGGAAGTTTTTCAAAACTACCATGCTCTGGCTTGAAAAAAAAAGTTCATACAAGAGTTTGTAGAAAGTGGCTCTTTACATGACATCAAAAGATCTGCATATTTAAGAATCCCATTAATTTCTGAAGTTGATCCTACAGATCGCTTTTTAAACTTCTGAACAAATGGGTTTCTAAAATTCTAAACAAATAGAAACAAATTACATATTCTTCCTACAAGGATAATCCATTCCAGCACACTGATTATTTGCTCCTTTTATTGCCTTCACATAGTTCTGAAGCACATAAATTTAGATAGATATGGAATGATGAATTAACAGAATCTACCTAGAGAAGCAAAGTATTCAAAGTTAAACAGCAAACATTTTTTCATGTGCTTATTGCATCAGTTTTAAATATTTGTATTTTATTCCTTGGGGAACTATGGGTCAAACAAAAGCTCTCGAATTTTTTTTTCTTCCACTTGAAAATGCAGAACACAAAGAACCAAGGCAACAGGTAAAAACTTTTCAATTTGTAAAGCATTTGTTTCCTGATGGAACTGTCAGCTTAAGCAACCAGACTAACAACTATCTCAAAAATAAAACAACACTTTCACAGTAGCAGCACAAGAAAATACTTCTAACAGTTCAGGCATGAATCATAAAGCCAAAATCTATAATTATCTGACATTAGAATGGGTTCTTTTAACTTCATAGCTGTAAGAATCTTTGAAGGGGGTTTACAAGAAATCTGGAGAAAGGCTTTTTACGTGGGTGTGTAGCAAAAGGACAAAGGGCAATGGTTTAAAACTTGAAGAGGGGAGATTTAGGTTGGACATAAGAAAAAATTCTTTCCTGTGAGAGAGGTAAGATACTGGAATAGGTTTCCCAGGGAAGCTGTGAATGCCCCCTCCATGGCCCTCCAAGGCCAGGCTGGATGGAGCCTTGAGCACCCTGGTCTGGTGGGAGGTGTCCCTGCCCGTACAGGGGTGTTGGAACTGGATGATCCCTTCCAACCTGAACAATTCTATGGTGAGAATGAAAGTTCTGAAAATTTAAAATCACCATGCACAGAAAAAGAGTAAGCAGTAATAAATGTTATGAAACAGCAAATTCTATGTATCCCCTTTTTGACCACTATTATGCCTTTTGCTTCTTATCTTTGGCTACCTGACCTGTATTTCAGATTTCTTCATGAAGCTCCTGAATGATGCAGTAGGGATGTATTTGAAAACACCACAAATTTCTGTCATATGTCAATTAGATCCTCCTCTTCCTACTACAACATTTTGATATCAAAACCAAGAATGTGTTCCCTATTTTTGAATTGCATTTATTTCAAGCTGCACAGATGAGGTGACCTAATTTCCTTCAAATGCTTCTTTATCCTAGAGGAAAAATTACCTCAAGAGGACTTATGTTTGTGAGGAAGGCAGTGCAATGACAATGGTCAAAACAGCAATATTCATGCTGAAGTATACAAGGGTCATATCTACTTTCTCCATGACCAATCTAATTTATTCATCCAGATGTAAATACCATAACTATTCTTAAAATTCTGTTCTGAGGCTCATTTACTGATTGCTGTAACTTTCAGCATGTTTTAGGAAAAGAGAAGACTAAAACAAAGCAAGAAGTGACAGCTTTAACATTACACTGAGAAAATTTCAATTGCAGACAATTGTGGTTGTATTGTAATACATTATATATATATATACACACACAGACACACACACATACAGACACACATTTGTGGGTGGGAAGGAAGCAAGTGGGTAAGAAGCAGCACAGTTGCTAAACTGGCAAGGGGGTCAAGCAAAGGCAATGATCATGTTCTTGTACTGTTCAGGAATCCCACTCCACCTTACCAGCCCAGACAGTGCAATGTTACAGAGATCCCCCATGAACAATAGCTTTCAGATGGGGGTTATGAACTAACTCCAAGGTTAGGGAGTGTAATGTTTTAAGGAAAAAACTTCAAGTAACAGATGTGTTTTTTCCAGAGTTGATCTTCTAGAAAGAAACTCAGATTGCCAAAAAAACCCACACAACATATCTAGTCAGCTTCAGAACACTCTAACTTGAATGATGATGCAAGATCCTTCCAGTGCTAATGGATGTACCCTGCTAACTTTATTCTCAACAATCATAAGCTATTTCCAATGAAAAAATTATACACCAACTAAAAATAACAACCTTTATGAGGGAAACTGTGCTTTACAAAATGAATCAAAGCCTCTTGTATTCCAAGTGGGTATAAACACCATAAAGCAACCTTCACACATTTACCTTTCTTCCTCATATAATCTTTCGTGTTTATCTTACTGGCCAGAACTCAAGAAAACAAAAATTCCCAAACTTTTTTCATATCCTTTTTCAACTTTATTCTAAAACAGGTCCTCTGGATAACTATGGCCACTAGATGGCAATGAAGACTATTAAGAAACAAGTTTTAACTCCTTGATGAAAACAAGCCACAGCAAGTAAGGAACTCTTCTTAAATTTGAACACAGAGAAAAACCTTGAAAACCTCTTAGTTACTGAAAAAAGAAAGAACCTTTTGAACCTGAAACAATTTTAAGTTTGGTTAAAATTATGAAGCTGTAATAAAGCCTGGACATTCAAAATCTGAATGGATTTTCTGATGTGCCACTTTTACCCTTCAGATACAGACAGTGTGGAAGCTTTGTATTTTGTATTTACAGTCCCAGGAAATCATGCATGCAAGGAATTAACTACAAATTTTCTATCCAATATAGTGTAAATAAACCATGAGAATCCTTATACTTCTATTTCCATAAAGAACTGGCTTTGATATGTATAAAATAACTACTGGAAACAGGTTCTCTCATTAATAAAACATTTCCAATGTAAATAGCAATGTAAATGCTATGTGAGAGGCTGGCTTTCAGGTAATTATAGAGAGAAAATCAGCTCCCCATAATAAGTGAAGTAGTTCAGGTAAATTTCCCAATGTTATTGATAGGAACAATAAGGCAGGACATTGTTTGGTGACAAAAATACTCTTCCTTTGTCCTTTGATTTAACTCTTCTTTCTTTAACCACAAAACTGAAGTAAGACTGAGTAGAATGTAAAAATTCTTCTGAAGTATTAACCTGATCTTTAATAAAAGTACAATTATGTTGTAGAGTAAGGCAGCTACAGCTGCTTCGTCTGAATTTGTTGAGAATCTTCAGTACAAGTAAAAACAGTGGGAAGTCATTTCCTCACTGGATTTATAACATTCTCTTAATACTTCTTCTCTATGCCATGAGCAGACTGACAATTCCTTGCTCAAAGAGTAGCAAAGCCATACAGGACATTCTTCCATGAGGTAAACTTCTACCAACTTGATCAAAAAACCACAAGATCTGTTAGGGATCAACTCTGTGAACACTTTCATTACTGTAAGTAGACACCAGGAATGTCTTTCTTAGAGCTGCACTCAGTTCTTCCTCCCTGCTGATATAAAGCTCAGTGACAGGGTAACATTTTGGGATACCAGGTCTCTGCAAATGCTCCATGTATTTAATGTATCTTTGTAATTCTGTTGTGGACTCCTAGTTTGTCAGAAAAGGCTCTCTGTGCTTCTTTCTCCTCCAATGCATCTTCCAAGAATCTGTGATCAGTGTAAGTAAAACCATGGGCAATTTTAAATGAGGTTAGCACTCTAACTGGTGTAAGCCAGGAAAAGTCAGAGGATCAATTTTGGTCAGAGGATCAAGTCTTTGCCTTCAGGAGGATTTCAAGGTGTGTACCAGCTGCTTTTATGTTCAGGGTGACAACAGCAAGGAAGCTTTTCCTTTGTATCTGTTGGTCTATTCTAAGGTGGTCACACATTGTTCTGAGCATTAAACTGCTCAGCAGTCTTCTTTCCTTCTCAGGAGCTCAAAAAACTAACAACATCTACTAAAGAATTCAATACAATAACAACAACAACAACAAACAAATGAAAAATCCTAAAGTTCTAGAGTGCTAAGGATGAACCAGTGAAGCCATGGGGTAATCCCTGGAAAAGCCTACTCACTCCATAACAAGAGCATTAAGCAGAGGGAAGACACACTCCATTTGGTGACAGTACTTGAGCAGATATGACAGGAGCTCCTTCACTGCCATCTGTAAAACAAGATGCAGCCAGAGCATTCTCAGGCTTATCAGCAGTGATAATGTTTAAACTCAGAACACCACGTAACTCACAGATACCAATCGGGCTCACAGTCTTTGATGAACTATGTCTTGGAATCCAAAACACTTCAACTGATCAATGTTCACACTGTTCAAACTCCTAGGAGAGAAATCTCAGTGAATGGTAAATATGGAAAAAATACAAGCATAAGCCAAACACCCCCACTCATCAGGACTAAATATCACCAGAGTGCCTTTCAAAAATGACAGCTATTCCAGAGGAAGCAATATGTAAAGTCTGAAATTCAACTCAAATCCATCCCTGACCTTCTTACCTCCTGACTTCTTAACTGAACTCAATAACAGAACTTTGGGAAGAGCAAGGCTAATGAAAAAAAGCCCACTCAAAAGAAAGAAGCCTCCTTTCTTTGCTGTTATTTTGGGACAAGTATCAAGAACGCTCTTAAATTAACCCAGAAAATCCCCATCCATATGGGAACAACCTCCAATTTCTATTTAAACCAGAGCACACAGCGTGAGATCTGTACTGTCTACAGTGACTTTTCAACACAGTATTTGCCAATCTACCAAGCTTCTTCAAGACACTTAAAGGTAGTTATTGTGCTAACTTTTCAATTGTACTAAGTTTATTAATGATAAGTACCTTCCATGACCCCACAACAAACAAGGTATAAAGACTGAAACAAAAGGCAGAAGTTTGTTTAGGGTTTTTTTGGGGGGTTCTATATTTACTTGAAAGACATAACACACTTAAGAAATCATTCCTTTTGTATTTTTAATTCTTAGTTACAAATATAAGGTAAATTGATTTACTCTTTCTGTATAAAAAATTAACCAGATTATCACAAAATCACAGGACAGTTTGGGTTGGAAAGGCAACCTGTGCCAGTGTCTCACCACCACTCTCACACTGAAGAATTTCTTCCTAATGTTTAAGCTAAACCTACCCTAATTGTCTTTTGCAAACCTCCAAAATTCTCTACACTCATTTGACACACTTAAGAGGTGAACTGGAGATCCCTTTCATGAACAAGTGTAACTGCATTGAGATAGGCAACTGAACTGTACCTCACCAAATCCAAAGTGGAAAAAAAATGCCTAATTCTAGTTAGCAAACTTTTCAAGCTCATGCATCAAACACTATTACAAACATTCAAACATGGGTAGTGCATCAAACATTACCAGTGCTTAGGTTATGTATGTGCCACAGCAACTTTAGCATGTATCAAGTCAAGCACACATATATATTCAAGGGAATAGGAATCCATGGCAATGCTATGAAATGCACATAGGAGGTTTCAGAAACTGGTAGCAAACAACAATGTCAAGCTTCACCTTGTGTTTGTCAGAACACTTATGTGAAGTTTCCAAACAGTAATGAAACTTATAATTATCAAATTACATACTTGACCTTTTTATTTTCTCTCTTCTTTTGATGCATTTTTTTTCTCCCAAGTAATGATAGACAGGATAGTCTTGCAAAATGTTCCTGCCCTCAAGAATTGCTCTGACCCCAGAAGAAAATGAAGTTACAGATGCACTATTCAGAAAGTCACGTTCTCTGTAGATGCACCCTTCGTTTTTTGGGAGGAATCTGCTTAACTCATCCACATTGACTTGTTAACTTGAATGACCATACAACCAGAGAAGATAACGATCAAAGATCCCTATTTTGTCATGATAAATCTTTCTTCCTGTTCAGCTTGTTGCAAAGGTTTCAAGTGATCACTTACTGCTAGCAAGGCTTTGCATTACAGCCCTTCTACATTTAAGCATGGCAGAAAGGAAAAGGGATGTATAGTTAAATAGCAGATACACAGCATGCTTGTCTACTTCCGTGCCCAGACTTAAAATGGAAAATTTAAAATCAAAGCAATTTTCATTCAGTGGAACATAACCCTGACCCACAGATAGAGAACCTGTTGGTATAAACTTGCACCACTACACTGAATATCTCAAGTGCAGCATTTGTTACCTTATTAAATTATTTACAAGAATACATTTTGTTATCCATTTCTTTAGACTATAGTCCAACCTGAGGATTTCTGCAATATACTATACAGCAGACCACACACTATAGTTTCCCTTTCTGGGATCTGTAGAGGAGAGCCAGGAATGAAGACAGACTTACCTTTTTTCATTCCCATATGATTTCTGAGCAACTTTTGCATGGAGTATTAGCACTGTTTGATCCCCTCGCTCCTTTAGGTAATTTCGCATTGCTTCCCTAGAAATTGAAAGACAAAATAAGCTTTGGAAGTTCTGTTAGGTTTATTTCTGATTATAAGGTAATTATAAGGTAAAGATGAGGGGGTTTGGGGTTTTATGACAATTACACAGCAAAAAGAAGTAACTATCTTGCATGAAGTTAGCCGTAGGGGTTTGTGGTCACAAAATGTAGCAATTACATGATTTAAAACAGAACAATGCAAATTACTACCCCATGTTCAAGTGACTGGATTACCATGCCTGAATTGGTCCTGGTCCAGTCATTCCAAAAGCTTTTCAGAATGTTCATTGACTTGGTGGTCCTGTTTGATGCTATTTCTGACCATTTAGGCTTCACTAAAAATTGGTTACGGATCATTTCTTGATAGCCTCATGTTCAAAGTTTGATTTTATAAGTACTATGCCACATATATTTTATTAGTACACACTTCATTAAGTCAATATTGTCTCTTTAACTTATGAGAAATTGATAAGAAACATCTATTAGCTAAAACAATGCAAAGCTTATAGAAAAGTTTTGTGAAGACACAAAGTTAAAATTCTTCAGCTTACTATTTCATCTAGTTTTCTAGAAACAGCCTCTACTTCCCACATGCAACTAGGCAAAAAAAAAAAAATTAGCTTTTCTATCACTCATTATCACTGTAATGAGAGATGTTCTATAAAGCTATCATTACCTCAAACACACCAATAGCAGTTCCTTGAGAGAAGAAAGAGAACAATACACCCTATCATTCTGCTGTAATAATCTAACTGTTCATTAAGCAGCATGCCAAATTCAACACCCTAGGCTTTAGCTGTGTTGAACTGCTGACAGGAACACTTTAAAGTCCCTGAGGAGCTTTTGCAGGTTGAATGCCCACCAATGCACTCATCTTCAAAATCATCAACCAGAGAAACAAATTGTCCATTTAAGAGGAAGTTATATGAAGAGATCAACCCTACAGCTGAAACCTTTTTTTTTTTAAACCACACCCAATTTTCAAATTCCCTTTGGACAGATCTAGAAAACCAAATGCTTCCAGTGGAAAAAGACAGTAGAGAAAAAGCCCTGTTCTGTTGACAAGTCCTCTTCCAAAAGAAATTTCATACAGTTTCACAGAGGAACAGAGGAGTGGGTGGTGGTGGTGGTCTTGGACAACAACACAGCTTTGCTGTGGGTTTTTTTGATGTTTTGTTAATTCTTGCACATTTGTCATGCCTAAGACAGTGAGCAGTGTGCTGGATTTTCTCTGTAAACAGCAGGATATTATGAGTAAAGACTTAGGTTACTGCCTTAAATTCAGAGTAACTTGATCTAAAAAGTTTTGGCTTCACTACGACTAAAAAAAAACCACTCAAAACCTCAACACCTGCAGAAAAACACTAGGTGCTATCAATCTGTTTACTTAACATTCTAGAAGGAAGAAATTTTGCCTTTCCTATTGCTCTATTGCTACAGGGGACATATACAGTGTAAGCTCTAATGGAAACTTGGAATGTTCCCCTCCAACTTCTCCCACTGATAAAAACCACACATAACCACTACAGTTCTTACATGACATTTTACATTATTAAATCTTAAGTCTCTACCACAAGGGTAGTACTTTTAGAGTTTACATCTTAAAACAACTAGCACAGTATGAACAAAGTAGTGTTCTTCTGTTGGAGCATGCACAATGAATAGACAAACAGGACTGACCTCATACAAAAAAAGTAGAATAAATTTCCAGGAACTGAACTAACTGGATTTTAGGGTCTACAGATACATTGCACAGCATTAGGCAGACAAATCATACTCCTAAAAAAGATCCTGTGACAGTTTTTTCTGTTTCAGAATTTTCCCTCCAGAGGAAAAAAGTCTGGTTGCTTGTTTCCAGCCTCCATCAACACAGAACAGGTTTGCAAGTTACAGCTTTGAAGGATGGGTAGCAGTTGCCAGATGCCTACAATGTACTCACAGGAAAATGTACCTGGCAGATCTAGTAGCTACATTCCTGCACATGAAATTTATTGTCAGTATAGGTAATAGACAACTTAGTTAAAAGGCCTTACACTGAACAGTCATTACTTTTGTTGTTTTTTTTAAATCATAGAAGATAAATTCTACCCAGAATTTTGAGGTGATGCTAAGAAGTGCTACTGCTCAAGATGGAAAACAGTTTATTACTTACAACTGACTATCTTTAAATAGCCCAGCAAACAGGTAGGCCAACAGGAAACAGCAATGTTTGTTCAATTATTTCTAAGTCAGTATAGATCAATTTTGCATTGAAATGAAGCACAACACTGCCACAAGCTGACCTGAAGCTTATCCAGAAATGCAATGAAACATTCCCCTACAAAATATTTAAATGCTCCCTCTCACCTGTACATTAGGCATCATAACTTCACTGCAAACTGAAGTAGCCCACAGTGGCAATGATTTTCCATGTCGTTATACAGCACTATTGCCACACAAATGTATAAAAACAATGCACATCTTTTGCACTGCAAGCAGGGAACCTTAAATTCAGTCCTATTTGAAATGGGTACAGTTTTTGGCACAGAATAACACATATTTGCACAGATTGTGTTAAAACAGTTTGAAAAAATAGTGACTACTTAACAGCTTCTGACATAAATACTCCCCAGGGAGACCAGGACCAATTCAGGCATGGTAGTCCAGTTACTCCAAAACCTTTTCAGTATGCATTGACTTGGTGGTCCTATTTGGTGCTATTTCTGACCATTTAGGTTTCACCAAAAATCGGTTATGGATCATTTCTTGATAGCCCTGTGTTCATTTTGCTCTTACCTGCTGCTTGAGTGCAGTAACATAACAGATGAATTTTGGTGGTAAAAAATACCTCATAAGACACTTTTGCCCAAGAAAAGAAATCCAGCTCATTCCTGGTGTCTTAAAACTAAGCAGATTCCCATTCTACTGAATAATCCACAATAACTGATATGTGAAGTTGGTACCGCTTATAAAAAGTATTTTGAGTATCATATTAAAAACAAGTAATTTGCTGTTAAAAATTTTACTTCTGTCTGCTGATTGCATACAGTAGTTTTAAAGCTCTGATACTTAAAATTCAAGGATTAGCAAGCCACAGATTTTTAATTTGCTAACTTCAGAAAATGGTCAAAGCCAGAATTTGTTTCATGCTCACCTGGTAAGCCGTTTCGGTTGAGGTCGCTCTCCAAATTTCCTGACAAAAAAAAAAAATTAAAAAAAATTAGCTCATTTAAACCAAAAGTGTTGTTTACAGTAAATACTATTGCAACCTTACAACTTTTGAAAATTTATTGGAATTTGGTGTCTTTTTGTAATTTCCTGAATACATTACTGTTCTAATATCAACCACCTCCTTGCAACTGCTATTCCCACAATAGCAGAGGCTTTTTTTTATTACAACAATAGATAACTTTTTCTGCTAAAGTAACATTTGCTTTCTTTCTAAATCACTTTGAGAAAGTTCAGATTTCACAAGTATGTAAATAAACAAGAGATCTCTGCCATAGCACTGACCAGAGGTGCCCACAAAGAGCAGTTATTATGTACATACAGAAATTAATAGACTTATCTCTGAGCTGACAAATCACAGTGAATGCTTCCCATCAGGACAATTTCTCAGAAATCTCTTTGTCCATAATGCCTTCTTACAAAAAGGACGACAGTGTTTTTCATATGTGCTGGTAAAGCTTTATAAAACTCTCTTGTAGAATATACCAAAAGATTCTGCTATACATCTAATGACTTTAGCTATGAAGTGCTTTGAGACAGCTGTATTTCATTCAGTGCTTTAACACCATTCTGGAGAGACTACACTCTTCACACTAGGTTAAGACTTCACACAAAAGTATTTACATAAGACACTGAAATTACACAGAACAGAAACATTTTCATGAACAAAAGCATCCTCAGATTAAAGCAAAATGGACAGGTAAAAAAACCTGGAGAAGGCAAGGCTGTACCCAGCAATGTACATCTGCTATGTACATCTGCTCAATCTGTTAAGGAACTATAACCACAAGAAAAAAGGATGAAGGAAAAAAACAGAAAAAAAAAAAAGCAGGTTTAACACCTTTCTATCTAAAAATAAACTCAGGCATAAGAGATTGTGCTTCTCCTCCTCACAATGTTCATAAATATGAGTTGCCAAACTCATTGATAAACTGACAAATCTTTCTAAAAAACCCTACAACAGTGTTGGAGACTCCCTAGAACAAGAACTTCCTCATTAAATGATGCGACAAGAAATTCCCCTGGCTTGTGAAGTGGCTCTGTTCTGAACTCTCCTAGAAATCTACAAAGGAAAAATACATAGCTATTGCCATTTGTATAGCTAAGCAGATAGCACTCTCCTAAAAAAGACAGTGACAAGAACATTCAGCAAATTTTGAAGTTATTTTTTGGAGGCTTGAGAAATCAATCTTCTAAGTACTGTAGTCCACTACATAGAAGAATAAATTTAAAATTTTGAGGCCTATTGGACATGTATTTGATTTATATTTTTCCCTGTTGTACATATCACTACATTGTCCTATTTGTAATGAAGAAAGGTAACTAAAAAATGCAAACAGCTCTGTAGTTTGGCAGCAGGAAAGTTATATCCTGAAGCCCTTCTGCTTCTACCACTCAGCTGTTCAGGGTCTGTCCAGCTTCATCTCCCAAGCACACCCTGTGCCTCTGATTTTCCCTGGATAACAGAATGTGAGGGTGTACATACCCCCCCGGGTCTATCCATGCAGTTACTGCTCTCCCCAGAAGACCCAGGATCATTACATCTGGCAGAGGATTCACCTGTCTGTGACTCACTGACTAGACAACAGATTGCCTTTAAGCAATACTCTACAGACAAAAAACCCCATCCCTATAGATTAGCTGCCTGATTTTAATCCACCATGAAAAAAAAGTAAGAGGTGCCTATTATGGAGCAAAGGAAGCATTGCGCACACCACACTTTCTTGTACTGTGGCCAACAGATTCAATCCAAGATGAGGACACCAGTACAACAGAAACTGCATTAATGCAAATAAACCTCCCAGCCAAAATATTACAGTGCCCTAAGGCAACTTTTACCCATGCAGCAGTCTCCAGAGCAGCAGATACATCTCCCTTGCCTGTACACTTAACTGCTGCCTAAAAAGAGTTTTATTAGCAAGGCATCAGCAAGGCACCTGGACAAGACAGTTGCACTTACTTAAGAGAGATAAATCCCATCTTTTTCTTAAGTCAAATCTTGAATATCAAGGACAGGAAAAAGCACATTTTTCAGAGGTGGAGCTAAAGGACTGAGTCATTCTGTAGCTGCACAGGATGAACTCTGACAATCTGATGCTAGTGCAGTATCTTTGTAAGTCATGTACCAGCTTTCCCTGGCCTCTTCCATCCCAAATGAAGTTAATGATGTCACTGTCATCAACTTGTGAACACAGAAATGTTGCCTTTACCAACATGAACCTTCCAAACAGATGATGCAAACTAAATTTGGTAGATGGTTTATTATTCTTTCAGTACATATTAGAGGGAGAAGTAGAATAGGAAGAAATTACACATTCATATTTATTTCAAGTCAAAGTTTTTACTGTCTCAGATTCAGCTACTTTTTCCTCAATGTCACCTTGACAGGTGACTGATGCACCCTAATGAAAAACACTTTCCCATACCACCTCAAAATAATTTCAAGGATCTCAGAAGTGGTAGAAACTAAGTTCAGAACTAAGATTTAGCAAACATTTTTACAGGAATAACTATATTTTAGGGAAAATTAACGTGACTTGCCCAGGAATGCTATAAATCAGATCATTTAACAAAGTGACCATAAGTAAGGTTGACTGACATTGCATTCTTACACATCTGGTAAAAAACCTCCTTAGGTTAAAAGTTTGAAAACAAGAATGATTAAGAATGAAATGGAAACACAAACATTACCATGTCAGAGCATCATTCTGCCACACACCTACAATTCTGAAACCTGCCTGAAGTTCACTGAAAATGTAGTGGCGAAAAAGTTAATTCAGAGTAATAAATACCACAAAAGTCAATATGGATGATCAATAGCTTTCATATGCCATTGGCTAAAGCTTTTTAGCCTTTAGTGAGAGTGAGTCCTGAGGCAAAAGTACCAAATGGAAGCAAAGAGAATAATAAAAGATATACTGAATGAGAAAAGGAGATGGTTATTCTCTATCTCTCACAAAAATAAGAATTGGGAAAAATAGCTAATATCTGAAAAATTAATTTTACAATTAATTTTTTTTGTTTTCTCTATAAACAGTGTTATAACTAAGTTGTGAAGCATATTGCTAGAATATATTGTAAAGGCTGAACACACAAATGGACTCAAAATATCTTTCATACAGAACTCCATTAGCTCATATTAAGCATAATGACCAAACCAAAAACCCACCACATCAGTCTACATTTACTCTGCTTTTCATATTTTTCCCTTCATCTTCTATTACTGATGACCAGCAGCCACAGTCCAGTATGTATACTCCTATGAACCAGGAACATTGCAAAACTCAGGATATACAAATACATGAAAATTTAACTAAAAAAAACCCCAGAGTACAGGTTTACTTTTTAAATTCATTTACAACTTGATGTAGATACCAGCATGGCCAAGGCAACCCATAAATATGAGTAAGTAGCATGCAGAAGAAAAGAGCAGGAGGCTTTTTAATTTTTCTGATAAGACAGCCCATTTAAAATTGCAATATAAACATTATCTATTGTTTTGTACTAAATGTCAAGATATTGTACAAGCTATGATGGCTGTTATTTCAAACATTCATATTTAACTGGCATGTTGAAAAATTACCCCATTCAGACAATTCAAGATTACCTGTCAGACACGACACACTACAAGATTTTTCATGCTTAAATTTTCTCTGGATTTCACTGTTCTGGAATTTATTTTTATATTAAGTATTTCTATTCCTCCTCTTTGTTTACATCTTGAAAACATGCAGATAGATGAATTAAAAAATACACAGGAGAGGAAACTGAAAATGTATCATAGTACTATTCCTGTAGTGGTTATTAAACTAGCTAAATATATGTAATTTGAAAACCTAATTATAATTTATATATCATTTTATCTGAATGGTCACCAAGTTCCTTCTCCATTATTTCTTAGAATTTATTTTACTATCCAAGCCTAAGCACTGCTTTAGGTGTACTGCACTAGAATTGTGGACATACAGTCAGACTGACACTTCAGTTAGCAAAAGGAAATCAGTGCAAACTGGCTTTTTTTAGCATTTCTTCAACACAGTGCACTACAAACATGACTATAAGCATTAGGCACGCCATAAGCATTTGCTTTTTCACCAAATTATACTTGTTCTAATGATTCTTTTCCCATTCCTGTATTTTCTTCAGCCACTAGTTTGTATTCCATTACTTATCATAGAATCACAGAATCGGCTGGGTTGGAAGGGACCTCTGAGATCAAGTCCAACCCTTGTCCATCATCTCCAAATGTACTTTGGCTTGTGATGCTTTTCATAAATTAATTTCCCTTCCACGTTTTACACTGTTGTGACATGTTTCTCCCCCTATGCCCCAAATAATTTTTTTCAAGTCCATTCTTTTCCTTGAGCAAGTCCCACTATCACCTTCAAACTTTTATTCAATTTTTTCCCCATTTACTCTTTCTTTTTACTGCCCCTCAAGGAACTATGGAAAGAAAGAAGTGCACTAACATGAAGTGCACTAACTAGTTCTGCTTGAAGTTTTAATATTCTCTGGTAAGGTAAAACCATAACATAACATATACATTAAAGTTTCAAATGGTTTCAGAAACAATAGGTTCTATGCTATAGTTTTCTATGGCTGAAGTAGTATGAATTTTGACTGTTTCCAGCATCTACAAAGGAGAATAAAGACAATCTACCAGTTATTATATGCTTCTACTATAAGTACCAAACTTTTTTTCTATTATACGGTCTTATTTTCTGGAGATAAATGTTTTAGCTGAATTTTTTTTCAGTGCTTCTTCATGTTGAGGCAACTTTGGAAAGAAAAATTAGAAAATGAAAATTAACCAATTCTGTGGTCACTAAACCAGCGGCATCCTCCTCCTTGGGATACAAACTTCAAATTTTGCCCATATTGGCCTTCAGCCAAGAACATCCTTTTTACAGGCCCTGAGAGAGTCCATTCACCTTTATGAGCACAGAAGTCTTAAAAAAAATAATTCCGCATCATCTAAACAGAGGCAAACTTTAGCAATTTGCTTTAGAATTCTACCTACACTTGGGCTATAGGCTGACACAATTCTTGGAGGAATAGCATGGATCTTTCTGTAAATAATGATCTTCAGAAAGGCAAAAGGGATTTGTCAAATTTGAATACAGTAGGAATAACAGCTGAGCAGAATGCAACCATGTTGGAGAGGGGGAAAGCAGGAAGAGGGAGGACTAAGAAAGGGGACTAAGATATGAGGGGCAAACTAAGACTTGCTAGGTGAGAAGAATGAGCTGAGAACACCATGGGAGATGAGACACCAGAAAAGCCCATGGTGAAGCAAAACATACAGACTTACCTACAGAATATACAAAAACTAGAAAAATACACTACAGTTACTGGGGGGTTTTGTTGATGTACTTTTTCTGACAGAAGTTTTCATGGTGTCTGAAAAATTTCCACAAGGAAAATAAAAGCAAAATACTTGCCTTACCCTGAAGAATCCAAAACTGTATTATTGCAGATATCCATGTGTTGAGATCTTTGTTTAGATCTCTTTATTTTCTTTCTGCCTTACACAAACACACGAGATCCTCATGGGTGTTGGGGGCTAAGTCTGGTAGGCAGCTAAAGCAACACAGCCACTTACTCCCCCTCTCCCTCCCACCATGGAACAGATTAAGAGTAAAGGATGACTAAAAAGCAAGAAAACTTCTAGGTCAAGATAAAAATTGTTTCCTAAACAAAGCAGAAGTGGAATAAGAGAGAAATAAAACACACCCAAAAAGCCACACCAAATCACTCACCTCCCATGGGTAGACCAGTGCCCAGGCAGTTCCCAAGAAAAAGCTGGGGAAAATCTCTAACAACCCCCCTCCCTTTCTTTGTATTGCTGAGCATGACATTACAATGGCATGGAACAGTGCTTGGTTCAAGCCATCTGCCTGGTTGTATTCCCTCCCAAAGTCTTGTGCATCCCCCTGTCACAAACACAGGAGAGAGTGAGAAACAGAGAAGGCCTTGATGCTGTACAAACACTGTTCAGCAAGAGCTGAAACACTGGTGTGTTATCAACACTGTTTTGGTCACAAAGAACACAGCTTTGAAGAAAATTAACTCCATCCCAGCCAGACCCAGTACAATGAGAAAACTAAAGAAAAACACATGCTTTCTGCACGGAAAACAAGTGCAGGATTTTGAAAAAGCAGACATTGGGAAAGTTTCACTCCAAAAAATCTGACTGTCAAGAAATTTCCAACTGGACCTACATGCTTCTTGGTGCTTTCTGACTGTTCTAGCAAGGGCCTATGAGTTTTCCTGAATAGCCATGCCAGTTCTTCCTTAGTGCAGCCATCTGATGCCACATAGCACAGTACCTGCTGGAGAACACACCAGAGGTTCTCTTCACTAAGCCACAAGAGATGACTGCAATACCTCAGTGTGGAGCCTAGAAGCAATCCCCAGACAAGTACTCAGAAGGAAACTTGTCTGGAAGGAAGTTACCCCATAACTATCCACAGCAATTGCTCCAGTTCCTTCTGAAGCACAAACCTCCCAACTCTGTCAGATATAAGGTACAGCAATAAATAATCTAGGGGAGCATTAAGACCCAAAGACTGATTATCTGGAAACCTTTCAAATGCCCAGCCTTTAGTACAAGATGGCCCTTGTCATAACGGGGCCTATTGCTCCTACCATAAGAAACAATAATGCTTTTCCAAGTAATTAATTTCAAGTTGCTATGTGACCAGTTATCACAAACCTCTTAAATGTGGTTTACTAGAAGCTCACCAGTATGTGAGCACACTAGGTTTACTTGGCCTACTGAGGTTATCTAAAATCTAGGAAAGTGAAATACTGTGTTTTCTAGCTTTACATTTAAAGTTTGAGGATTACTAGAAAAGTATTCCTTTTCATAGAATCATAGACTGGCTGGGGTTGGAAGGCACCTTAAAGATGATCTAGCTCCAGCCCAGCTGTTCACAGAGACATCAACTGAGAAAATCTGGAATAAATGGATTCAAGTAGCATGCTGGTTGTTGCCACTTTTAATCTGCTATCACCAGGAAAAAGTATCCCATCTCATGGGTTCACAGACACAAAGAGAATTCCTACGTATTAAAAAAAATGGCCATTTATGATCCTGCATGAACTGACATGTAAAAAAGACCACAAAATTTCATACAGTAGTTTCTGCTATGATTGGTCTATGATGCACATATTAAATGTAGCTGTTGATTCACATCACTTATAGTATTAATATTCTTGGCAATAACTGAAGCATTTAATTTCTGTAAGTGCACCTTATTTCCCACTGATAACTCATATTTAAATGAAGCTGAAACTAGGGCATTGTTATGATCTGCCAATGGTAAAAAGGCACAGCTCAAAAAAGTGATATTCTACGGGTTTCACCTCTGATTAAAAACCCAAAACACCTAAAGGACACAATTTCTAAGAGATTAATGCAAAAGACATAATTGGATTAGTGAATGGAAGATACACTAAGATGAAAGTAAACACAAGCAATTGGTATTACTTATGCTCAAACAGAACATTTCACGTGTATCTTCTGCATAGATGAGGACACTGAATAAATGAACAATATAAATGGCTACAACAAAGACCTTCAGAAGGAAAATTTTATCTTCTCTGAAAGAAAAATGGGTTCAATATCCACAGGCCTAATCATTAAGGGAAACAGAGACAGCTGTTCTATCCGTAACACTGAGCACTAAACAAAGGCACAAAGTAAAAGGAAAGAACTAAAATAAATTTAGATTGTCCAAAGAAAGGACAGGTGATGAAGTAACTCTTCTCTCAGCCACTCTATCCTCAACAGCCTCTATGTACCTCTCTTCATGTCACACACTTATTTTTTCTTTATCCTCCACTGATCTTTTATAGTTTGTTAACTTAATGTTACACAGCTTAATATCACCCAACCTACACTGTGAGAATCCCCAAGTTCTGTGTCAGTTATCTATGTAGCATTATGTAGTAGAGTTTTACATCCTTAAGACTACTCATACCCTAAACATTTTACAGTGCTCTACAATTTCCTTTCCCTTAGTAGAACCTCCAAAGTTATTACTCTACTACTTCCTCAATCAAAACACTGCTGTAGCTGTTATACGTTTCTAAGAAAGGCGCAGAAAACACCAAAGATTATGCAGATCTATTACTTTGCAATGACATATCTACCTTAGGATCTTCTTTTTGCTATGAACACACTTAGCTTTATGTATTATGACTTATTCAACTAAACACACAGACAAAATGATGCATTTCAGAGGCTCTAGTTCTTCCTACACTATCACATACCTGCGGTATGGAAACTGCTCAAGAAATGACACCTATCTGTTCCTGTTGCTCCCTCCAGGTGCAACTGTGTTTTCCAGCACAATCCTCTGGAGCTGATGAAGTCAGCAGAATAAGAGTTTCCAACTCAGCCCTCATGCCCCGGGCTGGTTCATCACTCAGGGTGCACGCATGCACTAACACTCACGTGCAGTCACCAGTGCACTCTCACTTCTGCACACCAGTGGCACTTAAGCCCTGATTCTCATCAGGGTGTCTCCTGTAATAAATACTGCTGTAAAGATTTTGTCCTGAAAACTAGAAATTGAGCTAAAAGCTCACCCATTTTTAAAAAGAAATACAATTTTCATATCTACACCTAATGTACAAAGAGCCAAACTCAGCCAGTCTGCTTTGAAATATTACTCATTGTACCTTCTCCTTCTTACTCATCCTACAAAAAGAGATAAAAATCAATTTTAAAACCTCACCAATGGAGAATGTTTAAGGGACATGAACAATACTAGCTAGCATTTCTGCTACTCTTACAGTCCTTCTCTCCCTTACAGAGATCAAATTATGGTGGTCCAACTGCACTGTGGCTCCTAGGAAGTAGGGGGCACAGCAGCCCTTGAAATAAAAAAAAACACTAAGTTTTTGACTGATGGACAAAATACACCTTCTCTTCAAGACCAAAGAAAAAAAAAGGACCCACCTGTTCCAGGGTGAATGCCACCAACCATGCACTATCACATCTTTGAACTGCATGATCCTGTACTGCTCCAGCCTATACTTACAGAATTTAAGTCCTCCAGCCCAGGGAACATGTTACGTGTCTGAAACAAGTCTTCTACTGTACAGCTCTATATACACTTTTGGCACTATATCAAATAATACTGACATAAATACAACTGAAAAAGCTCTGCTTCGTTTAGTCACGCCCTCTCATTGGAAGTCACTGGTTCAATTAGAAACTCCCTCTCCCTTTTCTGACCCACTTTCATCCTCCCACGTTGCTCTCATTATTGTCCTCTCTCTTTTCCAATCCCCATAAAAAAAGAAAATCACAGAAGCTCAACAGCAATTTAAACACAGCTTGCACCGTACCCGTAAGTAGGCTCAATTTTAAACAATTTATAGAACTAAAAAAACTCACTTCTTTAAACTACTCTACCTACATTTGGAAAAAATCATCATCCAGTAATTCACTATACTTATACATGATTCAAAAAAGAAAAATCAAAGGTCTAGTCCAAAATGAACATAAACTTAATTCAGACAGAACTCGCACAGCTCTGCCACACTAAGGAAGAAGGCAAGAAAGTCAGTAATGACTGCTTATTTAAGAACAAGAAGGTGCTTAAACATGTATTTTCCCTGCTTTTGTTTTTTTTTGCTGTAGGTACCTGCTGCAAGAAGCTGTAGTAGCCCAAAGACCTCAGGTATGCTGAAAAATTTGGATATTTTCAACTTAAAGCATACCATTAAAATGTTAGAATGATGCAGAAAGTGAGAATCACCATAAAGAATAACTACATTTATTAAGATGACTTTATATTCACATGCTATTATTTCTTTCTGATTAACTCCCTAATAACCTCAGCTCAAATGTCCAGTGGAAACTGCACACACTTACCTTAGAAACTGAAAGAGTTATCAGCTTGAAAAATCAGCATGCCAACAGAATTTCAGTCTCTAAAACACAATATTATTTGGCTCAGCTATTTTAACTACATGGTAAATGCACAAAATAAGGTGCATTAGTTTCACCTTTATCCGCTCAAACAAACAAATAAAAAGTGTTAGGAAAAGGGAAAACAACTGCACGTTGTTCACAAAATCAGTTAAAAAATGATGGCAGACTTCTAATGCATAAAAATCAGCCTGAAGCATGCTTTCACATTTAATGTCCCACATTCACAACTTTTAGAGACAACTACTTTGCTCATTGTACAGTCATTATGATTGTTCTTGTCCATCTAGCAAAGTAAATTTCCCCCTGGATGTAACCTTGCCCATCACCTATGAGTAGATATTTCACAGGTGAACGTGACTTTTATTTCCTAAGAAAATGATTCTATGTGCCTTACTGAACCATAATTCACATACCACTGAGCGTTTAAAACAAGCAGCTACCTTTTCTCTTAAGATATTAAACTTCTAAATATGGCAAGAATAGAGTTACTGAGTAATAAAGCAATGCTTTTTACAGTTACCAGAATTAAGATGTAGTCTGAAGATTTTTTTTTAGATACATGAGGAATCAACTTTATTAAACCAACCAATTGTTGCCTCTGCTGTCTCACAAATTAGACACAAGATGAGACTTTTTAAACCACTTCTCTGCCAATTTAGGAACCTTCCACTATATTGGAGAATTTGCTCAGCCTTGCTTTCAGTGACTGTACATCTGCAGTGTTAAGACAACTCTTTCAATATACCTTCCATCCTTAACTAGAAGATAAGCATTCTTCCTTCTGTACAGAAGGCAAGTTAGGAAAAAAAAAAACCCAACAAAAAACCCAAGGCAAAACCTTAAGGTTCATGGTTTTCTTTTAATTGATACTGCTCACTGTAATGCTAAAAATATAAAACGGATGCAAAAAATAATTATATATATCATATATATATATAAAAATAATCTTTAAATATAAAAATATAAAACAGATGCAGAAACTGAAAGTGGTAAAGAACCATACAGACTTGAAAAGGAGGAAGATTCTCCAAAAGGCAGCTTAATCTCACTAACCATAAAGGCAAATACATATTTCTTTTGAACACCTCTTAAAGAGATAACAGGTTACTGGCAGCAATAGTCATTGGTCAGCTCAAAATTTCTAACCAGTGCTCCATTAAAGCCACAAGTCACTCTTCCATGTCCTTTTCCTTCCTCTATACACGCATAAGCACAGGATCTTCATTACTACATTGCTACTTCACTACTAGTGCTCCCTATCAGCAGAAAACTAAGGAGCACACAGTAATCTGTCCCTAAGGGGCCTCCAGAGACAGCAGACTCATCCCATGTCACACCACCAGTACACCAGTAGGAGACCGAAGGAAAGCAGTGCTTGTGGTTGCACAAAGCTCTTCAGCCACCTCAGCAAATTCAACATTAAGGGAAGAAAAAAAAAAAAAAAAAAAAAAAGGTTTACACAGAAGGAGCAGCTAAGTTTTTTTTCTCTTGCATTCTACCAAGCCTCTAACTCTCGTGGGAAAGAACTATAGACAAGAATATAAAACACAGAAGAATTCTGTCAGGAAAAGGACTTGGAAAAAACAGGTCTTAAGCATAATTAAGAGATCTTACCAGCAGACTAACAACCTTTGTCCGTGTTTAGTTTAGGTTGTTAAGACTCTCAGCCCAAATGCAGTCAGAACTTAATGCACAATGACACCTAAGAATATTAACATCTTAAAGATTAACCAGACCAACTCTGACAAGTCTTGCTGTGACAGTTTAAATCACAACTGTCCCAAATGCCTTTCCCACCTCCCTGCTAGCTCGGGGGAAGCCAATGTGCCTGTGTCCCAGCCACTCCAGCTCACAGCTGAACTGTGGCTTCCCAGGCAGCTGAGTGGATTTGTCACCACCAAACACAGGGCTTGCCTCCCAGCTTCTTCCCGGCTCCACGGACCTACCCTTCCACACCAAACCCCAGCACTTGTCAGACCTTTCCACAGATAGATTCAGATCAGTAACCCAGAACAAAAAACATCTTTTGGGGGAGAAGGAGGATGAAAGAAAGGAAGGGGAATGAATTTTATTGATTCAGTCATGAACCCAGTGGGTGCCAGTGGTACCACAATGCAATCACCAGAACACTCAGAGCAGAGTGTGACCTCCCACTTCGGCAGCAGCTTCCTATTGGGAACTCGATGCATCCAGAGCTTCAGTTTAGACACACTTCAGTGGGTTTTATATAATGTCACTTAAAACAAATAAAACCACGCATTCCATGTACTAATCTTGTTTTAGCAACTGTTAAGTTCCGATAGCAATATTATGTGGAGTCTGCCAAAGCAAAATTTCAAGGGTTATTTTCAAAAATTTTTGCTACATTTTTGTACTTGCAGAAAACACCTGGTCTAGTAGGGGGTGTCCCTGCCTGTGCAGGGGGCTTGGAACTAGATTTTTTTTAAGGTCACTTTGAACCCAAACCATTCTATGATTCTATGACCTCCTTCCACCAGCAACTCAGGCAGTTTAATAAACTTGTTTTATTTTGGAGTATTTCTACTTTATTTTTTAAGCACAGTATTATTAAGGTCTGTACCCTCTCGCTCCCTTTCTTCCTCCAGATTCCACATTGCTGTAATCCTTCAAAATGCAAAATGGAAGCAGCTCTTACACTCACTAAAAGGAAATTGCTAGAGTTAATAGAATGTCACTTCTATGCAGCCACCTCTCACCTGCTCATCAACAGGTTTCAGTGCAAACAGGAATTTCCAAATTCACAAATAAAATCCCTCTCTTGGGTAAATTAAAACGATGACACAAAACCCATGAAAACATACACTTTTTAGCAAAGCTGTACTTGGCAACAATCTCTTTATAAAATTACAGGTTTTCCTAGATTTCAGATGTTTTCTTATTGCATCACCCAGGAATATGTGGTTACACTAATATTAACTGGGTGCAGTTGCAAAACGAGCTGTCAGTATCCTACAATTAATCAATCTCAAGCATATTGTTTCGTAATTTACCTTATGAATACAACATCCCACGACCGTAAAAACAGCAGCAATAAACAGACATCCCAGAAAAGAGGGAGAATTAGAAGACTCTTTTTCAACTTTCTAGGACAGCCAAACCATTTGGAGCCCATTCTTCACTGCCAATCTTTTTCACTGGTTGTGCTAATGACCTCCAACTGGGGACCCTTTTCCAGACACAAATTTAAACCTTTTAAAGTCCCATAACCAGGCAGCTACATCAGGTGAGATACCCTCTGCAGTTCACAGACTTGTGTTTTAATAACACAATTTTTTGTGGGGTTTTTGTTGTTACTGAACTTATTCATACATAAATTTCTACATGTCTAATTGATTCATTTATATTTAATTATTTAGGTATTCTCATCTAGGAAAGACACAGAAATTCAATTTATCGTAATACTTGACCATTGAAAGAGAAAGGAAAATAAGTATAACAAGTATATTTCTGTTTAAATCATATAAGCTACAAGTTCCTTTCAATTACTACTATTTTAATTGCAAAAGTCATATTAAAAAGCAAATTGCTAGAGAAACATAATCTTCACAATACCCATCAATTACGATAATATTTTAATAACTATTGTGGTAAATGGGTCAATGATCCCTGAACAAGATAATTAAATGGACACTCCAAAAATACACTTCCTTATCACAGTACATTTGTAATAACCATATGAAAAGATTAGATTACATGTCTGGGATGTCAGCAGGCTAACACGTTATAATCCTTTCTTTTGCTATCATATCATACTTCTCTTACGTAGTTATACATGCTCCTGTTGTGTCCAAATAGCTTTCATGGGGCATTTTTCTTCAGAAAAAAAAAATATCTACAGAGCAGAAATGCAAAGCAGTTATTATTGACCATTTTTTTAAATGGAAATTGTGTGAATCATACTTAATTCAAGTAGGCTTGCTTTTCAGGTTTGTCAAGTTTAAACTCCACACAGATGCAAATTACTGGTAAAACTTCTCTCTGCATCTTAATGAGGTACACTATAAACTGTGAAGCCAGCCTGAAAACAAGAATGCTTTTGAGACAAAATTCTACTTGACCTAGGTATTTTAAGTGCTTCAAGAACTAGCATTTTACAGTAAAGTTTTACTCAACAGCAACTAACTTCTGCATGACCTTGAGCCTGTGACTGCTACACCACTAGTTTCACAGATTAATGCCTGTGCTGGCACAAATTTTTGTGTAAGGATTTTGCTGCATGATAAGCGAGCCTAAGCAGTGCTGTGAAGACTCCCAACTGCTGAGCTCCGAACCCAACCTCTTTTCAAAACATTGTCTCATCTTTTCAAGTACATTCAGGCCAGAAGGGAAAGTAAATTGTCAAAACTGTTTTGAAGCACTAAACAAGATGTAATTTCGGTTAGCAGCTACCACTGTCTCAATTCAGACCCTGACCAGTCTGAAAATGCCTGTGAACACAGGAGTGCTCAGTGTGCAGTGCAGGGAGTCTGCTGATCCCCAGGTCCTTTTCACAACTCCTGCCTAGTGCTGCTTCAAACAGGGGGCTCTTCTGAGCTCTCCAAGAAAAATGGGAAAAAATGGAAAAATGTGATCATTAAGGTTCAGCTGAATTAACACATACAGGTGCCTGTACAGCTAAGAGAAATGAACAAAAAAACTTCTCAGTGAAGATAACCAGGGGATTACCAGCATTAGTAGCTATGGCCTAGAAGCATTTAGGGAGATGGCATCTTTTCTTCCAAGGCATTAATGCATTTGGGAAAAAATGGATGTGCAAATGTGTCCTCAAAGCAGGCTTTTAGCATTCTACTAATGGCTAATACTCTTTCATTGGTTTAGTTTTCCATTTTACTAAAAAAAAATGAAGCTTAAGCTCTAAAACTGATTAGCCATCCTTGCAGTAACTTCAGAACCCATAAGCCAGTTCTAAGTTTAAAAAGAACAAGAGTTCTTAAAGACAATTAAGATGCTATGACTTTTATGAAAACTGGAATAGACACTTCCAAAATAATGATGTCATTGAAAAAGACAAGCAGAACTTGGAAATCACAGAAATTACCACTGGTCACTCTGGACATGCCATTTGGGTAGACAGCAAGCATATGCATTAATTACACTAAAGCTACACTCTGCCCATTCAGGATGAAGGAGCTCATCATGGTATTGGGCTCTAAACCTTGCTCAACATATAGTCACAAATACACAGCACACAAATTCTTTACCCCCGCTCTTTACAGAACAACTTGGAGACCAAAAAAATCCTGTCACTTGACAACAGTATAAGCAAAATGCAGCCTAGACAAATGAAGGAAATTCTGAATCCCAATTTTAAAGTGCTTAAATCATTTTATATGGTTATGGGAAAGTTTGAATACTGTCAAAACAGCATTCATGCATCTAGAATGCAGCACCAGTGCTCCATCTCCATCTTCCAACTCTTTTCAATTTTATCTACATGCTGTTCACCCAGGCACAAGAAATACAGAAACCAACTGTTTACTGAGCAGACAGCATGCAAGCAGAGGGTTTCCAGGATTTTTAATGACAATAATAAATTATGAAAAGCAACTTAACTGTTTTGTTACACACAATTTTAGGGCCCCTGCCTCAAGTGCATTTTTTAAATAAAAAAAAAAACCCATGAGTTGCATACTAAATTTATTTATGACTATAAAACTCTTGGAACAGGTACCAAATTATGGTATGTTTACTAGCCTGAAGAAAGCCTAATAAAACATTCTGGCAACTTGAGGATAAACATGAGGAAAGTATTTCACTGTGTAAATTTTTTCTTTTTGTTTCCCCAGTGGTTCATAGGTTGTCGTAATAACTTCATTTTCCATGTTACCCACTGTATTAGCTATGATGGTATCTTAAGCCCTTAAATAGATGGTACTGCTGTAGGGACAGAGGAAGAAGTGCTGCACTGTTTCTATGATGAGAAGGGTAGTGGGAGAAGTGAAACACAAGAGGCAGGTTTGGAAGCCTGAGGTTGTTTTTCACTTCTGTTTTGTATTTTTTCCATATACACAGGAAACTCCCATAAGGGGAGAAAAAACAACTTCCCTACAGCTAAATACAAGAATATGGGTAAAAGAGAAAAGCCATTCAATATTTCCATACATTAACAAGAAATAGACATAGACAGAAGAATCAGACAAAAACTTCAGCATTGAGAGAGCAAAATCTAATTTTCCTACCTGAAAAATTTCTTCAGAAAATTTAAGAGAATCAAGAGACAGAAAGATGATTCAGATGCCTACACACACAGAGCATCATTTACCACTGTATTCAGAGAGCTCATCCTCTTTGCCAACCCCAGACTACTTGCCCATCCTTTCCCTTCTACTCCCTTTTCTGATGCAAAGTGAGTAAGGCAATGATGAGGAAGGGTAGAGCCAAGCAAGCCCCCCAAGAGGTGCAGGGCCTTCTGCTCACACTGCTAGTGAATACAGGGGTTGTTCTTACTCGCACCCAAGCTCCAGCAATCCATTCATCTATTTACAACAGCAGAATTAATGGACAGCTAAAAAAAAGCAAGAACTAGACAAGCCTAAATAGTACTTCTCCTGAAGTCTCTCCTGCCTATGACTATTTCCAGTTCAAGAGATTTCTTAACCCAATACTGATGCCAGGAAGGAACAGAGCCTCTATTAAAAACTGGACCTCACAGGGTCCGAGCATACTGTAGATAGGAAAGGACCCATTGCATGTGCTTTGGAGACCAGCAGGGCAGGTAAGAGACCACAGAAGAGTTCTGCTTTAGAACAGAGCTACACTAGATGTGCAAGGAAATCCCAAGGCACCTTAGCATCATCTGTACAATCAGCCTCAAAGGGTCACTCCAGCCCAGAACTAAAATTCAGTTTTAATACATCCACAAAGCCAGTTTCATATAGGAGTGATACTTGAAAAGCCTGCAAAACACATAGGTCAGAAGCTGCAGAGGCTCTGCAACAGAATGCCACAGTGGTCTGAGGGCATGCACAGAAAGCCAGCTCTCAAGTGCAGTGTGATAATACAAATGCATGTTAATAAAATTAACTACAAACAGTAAAGGAAAGCATAATGACTCTACTGGGTATATGTCTGCTTTTCAAAAAGCTGATTTAAAGAAATAAAAAAACTGGGCGTTTTTCTTTCTTTCTTTTTTTTTTTTTTTTTTTTTTTTAATCCAGCTGAGTTTTGTGGGGTTTGTTTGTTTTGGGTCAATTTGCTTTTTTTCTCAAGGAAAGGACTTTCCAGTTTTCCCCAGAGATTGGCAACTACAAAGCACAATGTCCTTTAGGACATATATCTTGGTTAACTACACAAACAATGCCATGACAGGCACTCAACAGCTGCTCAACTATGATACTTTTAGTAGTTGCAGGATCTGTTCAACCATCTCAGCACACCTTGGGACAAACCTAAAGTATGCTCACCATCAGGGCACCACTCTTCACAACACCCAAGGAGTACAGAGAGGTCCCAAGAGGTCCCAGAATCCTGACTCGTTTTGTGATTAAAGAGAACACACTCCATCCTTTCAGGTATACTAGAGCCCCTGGTAAAAGGGCTCCTGAACCTGCATTCCACCCAACAGGTAAGGTCTGGAAGCCACAGGAGTTACAGATGAACAGGAGCTACCTACAGGTATCCTGTAGCAAGACCTAGGGCACTCTGAACTCAAGAGTCCTTAAGAGGTTTCTGACAGCTACAATAAACTGCAGGAACTGTAGAAAACAGGCAGAATAAGTAGTAAAGAGGACTGAGACACAGAGGCAAAAGTGGACAATTCAATAAACTGCCTCAAGCAGAAGAAACTGTAGCGGATTCCATTACAGATTATTTGGCACAAGCAAAGCTGATAAATGACTCAACTCTTAGGAGAACAGCATGAAGTTACTTTTGGCTTCCACAACAGAAATTAAGAAAGCAGCTGAAAAAAAGGAAGAGGCCACAGACTGAAGGAGCAATGAAGAGCTGGGACAAAGCTTAAGTGTTTGCCTCCTGTTTCTCCAACTACAGGTCCTCTGTTGCAAAACAACATCTGAAGGTTCCTTTTACCAAAGGAGAAAGGTTGCACCAACCAAGTCTCAGTGGCTGGAATTATTATTCATAGGACATGCCCATTGGACTTTTAAAATTCTCCTGCAAAATGAAGGGGGAGTGAGTGCTTTAGCCAGAGATGTACTTGAGCTGCTTAATCACTGAGTAACTGAGGCTCTCTGATAAAAGAAAGTGTCCCAGTATTACACACCTACTTCAGGAATATCTTGATGCTAACCCTTCAAATACCTATTTTTTGTGATGCAACAACAGCAGACCATATTATGACGAGCATATTAAAAAATACTAAAGTTTCTTTCTCTGATGGGAACAATAGAAGTAGAAGGGAACTATTTTAGACTGTATTAAAACACCCCAGCATGAATACTATTGCTCTAAGGTTCTGAAAAGGTATTAAGAAAAGCAAATGCAATGTTGGCATTCAGCCAGTGAATTAGGCAAAAAGAAAAGTAATCTAATTTCAAAAGTAACTCTAAAACAATTTTTAGCAGAAAGTTACATGTGCTCTTCTAACCCTTAGGGATTACACGTGCTCTTAGGGGTTAAATCTTTCTGTATAGTAAATATTCAAGTTGTGTAACCAAGCTGTAAAACAAACTACTTGAAGTTTATCTATCTTTTTAGGAAATGCTTATTTACAGAATTTAAACTTTCAACCTGCACTCAACTTTCCTTTAATTGCTTTCACCACTTCAAAACCAACCCTTTCTCCCAGTTCTGTTGCTTTAGAAATGAACCATGCTAGTAAGAACAAAGTGTCCTCTTTCTTCAGATTTAAATATACTCCTTACAAAGCCACTAGGAGCTGACTGCAGTCTCTAAGTTCATTCTAAGTTCTATTTTATCCATCCCCCTTAAAGTAGCAAAAGGATAACAAAACAGCTTCCCACACACTTCTAAGAGGATGAAGAAGACTCAAACATTTCAAAAGAGAGAAGGGTATTGAAAGGAAATAATGAAACTCCTCCAAAACAAACTGATCTTCCACTATGTCTTCTTCCTAGCCCTCCTAAAATACATTTCCTGCCTTCACAATTTTAACACAGGATCTTTCTGTGGCTTTCCAACTAAGTTAATTTTCTTTATCTCTCTGTATCTATGTTTTGTCTTTTGTAACACAAAATATCTGGAGCTCTTGAATTCTTTTAAATTCATTTTTCTCTCCAGTCTTCACCAGTTCTTTAGCTGGGAGACAAGCAGCATACCAGTGCTCATTAGACATCTCTTCTCAATATGAAAGACTCATATGGCCAAGCTCTCAGCTTCAAAATTCAACATAACATAACATACAGTTGTTATATTACAGTTGTTAAATTATCCCATTGGCTGAGTTGTAACAGTGACTTCCCCATTCTGTAGCTAATGGTGGTGATGCTCTAAGCACACCATAAGCCTTACAAGACTGGTAACAGCAAAAATAGGGGGAGGGAAGGAATGTAACAGCTCCAAAGTAAGGAGCAACACTCTTGAGAAGTGCGCTAGAAGTACTGCTCTGAACAAAGGTAAATGAACACAGACTGCCCAGGAATCAAGAGAATAGAGCTTATACTGAAATCTCACAACAAAAATGGGGTAAGAAAGTATTCTGGTGTACTACCCCATTAAAAAAAATAGCAAACAGATGTAGAAGCAAAACTAATTGAGGTCTGGTCAGGAAATTCAGGAGCAAACAAAACTGAAAGCAATCAAGTTAAAAAAAATCATTATTGTAATATACTGTATATGTAACAAGAGGAAGCAGAATTGAATGGGTCTCAATTGGAATTAGAGGAAAGGAATGTCATGCAGCGGCTATACATATTTTTCAAGTAATGCCAAAAAAAGAGACAATATTAGTTAGAAAAGTAATCAGGACACTAGTAGAATAGTATCTTCCATCTTAAAGGAAAAAAAAAAACCAAAGAAGTAATATCATTATTGAAGGAAATTGCCTGATATGGGACATAGAGTAGGAGAACACAGAATACAACAGAGAAAGTGTCAAAAGTGCCAACAGTAAAATCTTTGTTAAGACAGCACCATAAAAACAATACCCTCTATTTGAACACTGCGCACCAGAAGCAGAAAGGAAAAATTCCAGTAAGTGAAGAAATCTTGTTATCTTTACAGACCTAACATTCATCACAGCCTAATAAACTGTGGCAAACATAGGTCTGTTGCTCTTTGACTTTTTAAGAATTATTTTAACTGAAAAAGATAAACTTCCAAACTTGAACTGATGCAATATGACTTTCATGACGATGCAAACTGACAAGTCTGACCAGTCTGCTGCTAACTAAGTGCCACACAGCAATGAGATGGAACAGCTGAGAGTCAATCCAGTTCTTCCAATTGCTTGGTAAGTATTGAAAAAACAAACAAACAAGAAGTATTTTTTGTCCAGAAAAACTATGGGGACAAAATAGTGGAAGACCACTGGGTATGTCAAGAGTTCCTTCTTATTTTATTTCCATAAAGAAAGACCCTAGATTCAGGGAACATGCACAGAAGGACTTCTGACAGGTACCTTCAGCAATACCTTCTAAGCTCACCTTTTATCTTCTGCATTCTCAAAAGCTCCATGTAGGTGCAGCAGCAGTTCAAAACAAAACCATTATCCTTACAATTCATGGGATCCAATAAAAAGAGTTGTCCTAGACTTTCTGGTAGCCTTTAACACTTAAATGTGACTCTAAGAGCCTGGTCTACTTTCCCTTTGCTACCGTTTAAAGTATGATTTATCTCTTCAACAAGCTAATTGTGAATAAAATTTAATAAGCCATTTTTCAAACACTGTTTCATAATGACTCCTTTGTTTTGCCTGGAAACTATAGTGAAATACGGGTCTTTTGCCCATTACAAATACAACAAATTTCTGATGTTTATTTTAGTGTAGCTCTTGAATTTGTTCTTAGAAATTTTGAGAGTGCTGCTACTTAAATGTAAGCACTGCTAACACAAATCCTAGTTTTTGTATTATTAAAACCGAACATGAACCTGGCCAATACTTCTATTATTAATCAAAGTAGATATCAGTAGATATCAAAGTAGATATCAGAATAAGTTCTTACGACTCCAATTTCTTATGATCTTTATGGCAAAATACTACTTCAGATCTACAGAACTCCCTCTCTTCACATAGTATTGTCTTCTGTAAATCTTGCAGACAAGGTAAGTGGCACATTCATGTCCATAATCAGCAGCAAAACAATTCAGAGTGGAAGCCACCCTTGTAGATTTATCATTTCTATGAAGATGTCAAACTTTTACATCGCAATTAGGATTCAAAGTTAGCACCATCTGTGCAGACTGGGAATTTGTCACTATGCATCAAGAACTCTGCAAGCCTTTGGAAGCCCAGTCCAAAATATCCATTTTGATTAAGTGCTCTGCACAAGTTATTAATGGAGATTTGTAACACACATGTAAACAAAATAAAACCAAACCAACCATGTAATACAACAAAAATTTAAAATTGGAATGTAAAAGAAAAAAAACAAACCAAACAAACAAAACACCAAACCAAAACAACACCCCAGGACTCAGTGCTGGCAAAGTGCTGAAAAGCAGTAAAAAAAATCTGGACAGGAAAATACTTGGACAGAAAAGACTTGTTCAAAATACTTCTCTTATATCCCTCTCACTTCTGGAAGATATTACTTTATTAAGGATTTTACTAGTCATCACTGTACATCCGCAACAAAAATAAAAGTGCATGAAATGAAACACACATATACGCAGAATAACAGCAGCCTTCCAATAAAGCCTTTTCCTTTCTGAATTCTTACACTCACAACTAATGCCAGAGCTGGCTGACTGATTTGAAAGGTGGTAAAATACTCTGAATTTCAAAAATTAACACCTTCAGAATAGTGTCTTCAGCAGTATAAAGACATGGCCACCACACACTGCAGTGCCCCTGCCTTTTCCTTCATGCCACCTGAAGAAAAGGTCATGCCCTACCCATTGCTTTTATGTCTGTTAGGTAAGAGCAGCATCTTTCCACTCTTCATTCTAATATCCCTGCTCCCAAGACACATTAATTATGAATACCATCACTCTTAAAACCTAATTAAAAACCTAAGAGAGTCTGATATCTTCTGACCATCTTTCACATCCACAGTAGCACAGGAAGACATGATGCCACCTGTCAAAACCCATGGCCACACAGAACCGAACCAGGAGACAGTAATTCTGTTTCTATGGACTCAGCATTCGACCTTGGCAAGTCAGTATTTTATTTTTTTTTCGTGCTTGTTTTTCCTTGTCCAGGACGCGAAGGGCTTTTACACAGATGGCTGGAACAACAACAACAACAAAATAACTTGAGTAAGTTTAATTATTATTTATTCTATTATGCCAGGCCTTAGAACTCTTCCACAATGGCACAAATTCAGAGTGAGCACAAGCACCTCTGATTCTCTAGACCTTCGTTTTGAAGCTCCCTTTACGTCAGAGCACTGGGGAAAGTCATAACCCATTATCAGAGACCTCCCGCACTCTATCAAACACTGATAAAAGCTTAGTTTCACAAATTCTTCTGCTGAATAAACAAGTTCAGCCTTATTTTCTATACTGGCAGTTCCTGCCCCACACCTTGCAAAAGAAACATTGCCTGCAAGATCCTCTACCACTGCTCCCCAGAACAGATTGTAGAGAAAAGAAGGACACTGCCCAGAAAGTATCCTAGAAATTTTTACTTTGAGCCATTTCCATTAAAAATTAGGTACCAATATTTTATGCGATTCCATTCCCTCTCTGAGGCTTTGAAAATTCTGAATTTCATGGCTGCCTGATCAAGTTTCATTCTGATCCCAAGTTTCCTGGTAATCACCCAAAGCACCACACACTGGAAATACACCACAAGTACAGCTTTGAAAAAAACAAGAATGGAGATGAAATGTTCTACAGACCAAGCAGTATTACCAAGAATACAAGCAGAAAGACTTTTTTTCTGGTATTTTTTTTTTCCTAAAGAAATGTCTGCATTTATCCATACTCATAAAGGTAAAATTATAAATGCTTGTTCTGCAACCCAGACAACTATAATTAATTAAATTACCAATCAAAATACTGACTAGGGCCCACAGCAATATATATGCTTTCATCTCACCTGCCAGAAGCAGAAAAAATAAAAGAAATAATAGGTGTAATCTCATGCAGAGCAGTCATAAATGAACACTTGACAGTATAGCTTGTTGCCTATTACAAGTGTTCTGGATTTTGAATATACTGATTAAGTGGCACTTCATACAAGTTAATCATGCAATTACGATCAAAAACAAAGTTTCTGTTCCTGAATAAGAAACAAATAAGGAAAAGTTAAAACTCAACACAACACCTTAAGCTCTTCATGCTTCCCAAGTGAAGAAATGAAAGCAACTTTATTTAAATAATTACAGAAATATATACTTTAATTCAACAAGAATGTTTAAGGCTTATCTACATAGACATGTTCAAAAAAAAGAGCCTCACAAACTTCCTGAAGAAGTGTTTATGTCTGAAATGTTCAGACTGATTTTGAGAACAAATCATCCCATAGTAGCATGACACTCATTGAATAATCAATTAACCAAAACAATAAAACATTACAATGACCACAATTTATGGTAAAATTTTATAGATCTGTCAAGCTTTTCAAAAATTAGAAAAAATATTTAATGGAAGACAAAAATAGTATTGTTACAGCTTTTGTTTTTCCTAAAGATGTAAAACTGTGGCCTTAAGACAGAGGTGTCTCCTACTGCATATTCTGAAATCCTCACCTTCCTTCCTTTCTTGGTAAAAATGTTCACCTCTGCAAATATGTAGTTTATGCATTTACAAGTAAAAGAGCATGAAGATACATGGTCCTATATCCCCGCCTGGCTAACTAAACTCCAGTTGAAGAGCATGAAGTGTTTCCCTTTAAATAGTATACACAGGCTCTGCAAAGTGGCCTATGATGTCACATAGAAACAGGCAATGAAACAGCTTCTTTAGGTTGGAAAGGGTACTTGACAGGGTTGTGTTTTTTTTTAAAAGGTAGCAACCACAAAATACACAGGCAGAAATTATGAGTAAAAAGCATCACAACATAAGTAGAACCCCAGGAAATGAGATAATGTCAAACTCTAAGCTTAGCACTTACTTTTCCAAGACTCAGTAAGAAAATAATGTTATGGAAATTGCTATTTTCTATTAATAAGTTTTTATTTCAAAGAGACTTATTGGCTGTTTCCTTTTTCAAGTTTTTACATTGGAAAGAGATAATTTCCATATTATTTCCTTGCCTCGTATAATCTTAATTATTAACTACTGTAATTATGTGCAAGTATGAAAAGCATACATTAGAACACTGTAACCATTTCCACATCAAAAAATAAAAACTCAGTAAGATCAAGAATATATTTTACACCTGTAATTATAAACTTGCCTTGAAATACTGGAGACTTAAAAGGCATATCCAGTTTTATTAAGAGCTAAGATTTTATCTGACAATACAGCTAGTGACATTTACCTTTTTTCCTTCATCTAAATACGCAGGAAAATATAAGCAACTCTTTAAAAGCAGGCAGACACTACAATTGCTCAGTATTAAAAACTACTGAAATAATGTAAATAAATAAATAATCCACTTGGAAGTACACCTTCCCTGGGAAATGCTCTGGGGAGGCAGTGATTCAGCACACTGCAGTGCCATATGGGTCAGTTAATAACATCCAAAGAATTCAGGGTGGAAAGTAACAGAAAAACAGAAAAGCTGTCCTGAAACTTTAAAATTATGCTCTCATGATTTATTCTCCAAGTGTGAAACTAATATTTTGCATAGAGTGGATTCTTCATTCCCAACAGACTCAAATGTTCTACATAAGACAGAACACGTGTCTGTATTATGTACTTCACAAATCCAAAAATTACTACTTCTCTCTTCAATTTTATCAAAAACCAAACATACTGTAAAATAATTATGTATTGCAACTTAACTATACCCTTCACCAGGAATGAGTTACTAACTATAAAACCTTTCTTTCCAAATCTTTCTATGAAGGCATCAGAGGGCTTTCAGGAAGGCTCTGCAAGTAGTTACAGGCTGCTTTAGTTTCCTTTCACATTATTTTAAAATATAGATATTTCTTAAATTCAGAATAACAAAAACCAATCTTAAAATGAATTATTACTACAAAGTAGAAACTAGTAAGGGAAAGAAACTCTCAGTTCATAAACCCATGATTAGTTATGCAATTCATAGTACAGAACCGCATATTTGGAAGTTATCTCTGCAAAGAGATTATCAGCATAGGATATTGCCTTTTAACTAGTAGTAAAAAATGCACATGTATTACACCTAATAAAACAGTCTACAGATTACTTCTAGAGAAATCAAGCTATAAAAAGATTATTTTCAAGGTTTCTTTGTGTTCTGTATCAACCAGAGTAAGTCAGAAATGACAAAGAGCTACTTAATTCCACAAATAAAGAACGAAAGCAAATGAAATCCAAATCAAGAACTTGACTTCACAAAATCATTCCTACTAAAAATACTAAGGTTAAAAGAATACTTGCAAGCTTCACAGAAGACCTCTTCAAGAATACAATGCTCACAGAGACCTCCCAATAGCCAGACTTGAGACTGACATGCTCCTTGATAAAGATTTAAATGTTAGTCACACAAAACCATCTACTCATTTGATTGTAAATGAGTTTTTCCCAACCTATAACACTCATCATGTGCACATACACATTGTAATAGTCCTAGTTATGCTATTACTCAAAACTTAATAAGCACTATGTTTGAACCTCCATTGGCAGTAAAAACTGTAGCCTGAAGATCCCCATCTTGAATTCCACTTTTATCATCTATATAATCCTAACTCCACTCCTTGAGCTCCACTGAAACCACTCTCACTAAGATTTCTGGCACCCTTGCCCTATGAGGCTCAGAATCAATACATAATTCTTATCTTCCTGAACCTGTCAATCACCCAAGACTACCAGCAATGCTTCTTTTCTGGAAATATTCTCCCTGGTTTCCTTGGCATTGTTGCTCTCATGATTCACTCCTTAGCATTCCAATTCTTCTTTCAGTATCTCTTCCTGAAGGAGCCTTCTCATTCACCTGTACTATTTTTATAAATAATTCAATAGATTTTTTTCTTTAATCCCTTTCTATTCCCCTCCACTTTAGTCAGGGCCAGGATTCAAATTCAACTATTAAGTCCCTGCCATCAATCAGAAATATACCTTCTACTTCCAATCTCCTGTGTTTGTCCAAGCTAACACCTCAGCTCATGTCTCTGTACAGATGCCTCCCTGTTAGCTCAGTCTCAGCACACACAGAGCACATCCATTACTCCTTCTATCCCTGCTTCAGTCTCCCACCACTGCAAGTCACTGACTTTCAGGACCATCAATTAAGCATCAGCCCTCAAACCATGGTTCCCTCGAAATCCTAGAAATAACCTGGTTTTGAGACCATGGCAATGCCCACCACATCACTAAGATGTGCCTTTAGTAGCTGCAGCTTTATCCTTTTACCACAGGAGTTCACATCTGTACTAGTGAAGCACCCTTCTTCACCTTCCAAAATCCCAAACCGACACAGTTCGATTTGAACAGCCTGAACAGTCCTCCCAGGCTTTTTTAGCCTGAGGTCAAATCACAGAGGAGGTCTTCTCCCCTGCCCACACCCCTTATCTCTTGAGTACTACTAGCTTCACTCTCTCCTTGAAGACCCTCATACTGCTCAATGTTCTTCTCATCCTAAAATTGCTAATTAGGAAAAAAGAGGAGGTCAAAGTTTGTATAAGATGTCACGTTTTCATACACTCCGCACTTCTCTGTTGCTCTCATGATTGGGAGAGCTCCACAAAGCAGTACTTTCTCATTTCAAAAACCTCCTACAAGTTTTTCCATAGTTCTTATTAACAAACAAACAAAAGGGCCAGATGGCTGGCACACCTAGACCCACTACCCTAAAATTCACTGTACTGATGCCAAACATTCTCTTGTGTTACCACAGATCTGATTTGTCTTCCCTTAACCATATTTCATGAAGCATTCTGAGTCAGGAAACACCTCTTAACCACAGAACTTTAGGATGACTAATTCAGACACATAATTTAAATAGTCTGATACTTTAAAAAGTGGTAGCAAAACAATCTTCTACTCTACAGTGTCTACAGAAAACATCATACCAGTGATAAGGCCACTCTGTTACTTTTGTCTTTTTCAAGGCTAGAGTTCTCAACCTCCTTGAAAAATAACCCAAATACTCTCCTGTCTGCTGCTATTAACAAAGGTTTTCACTGCTAATCAAGTACTCAAACCTATAACTAGCTTTATCATTTTTATATACCATTCCTAAAATTTGTTCATCTGTTTGCTGATATAGGAATCTTTGCAAGGTTTTTTTTTTTTTTTTGCAATGGCTTCTTGCATTATTTTCTAGTACTTTAAAGGTTGTCCCAATCTACAAAGACACCATTCCATATTTTATATTATTTTAAAATGACACATTGAAATTGTTAGGATTAGAAATTTTCTCTGCCATATGGTTGTGTTAGGCACAGCACAGCAATTTTCAAACTAATTGAGGCCTACAGGTATTTTTGCAGGATTAGTAAATATTCAAAACAAAATGTTTTGCACTCGAAACATGATTGTCTAATTAAATAACATTTTTGTTAATTCCGTAATCTTGAAATCTGTTTCCTTAAATCATTCACAAGCAAAACCAAAGATACTCCACAAAACCCCAAAAACACAATCCCAGCCCTTAATTAGCCACTTCATTTTAAATAAGAGTTCAAATAGTTAATAATTCGTTTTCAGTTACTTGTTGTGTGTTTCTGCATACCTTTCCATTATATCTTGTTTCCCCACAGAGCACTTTAGGTTCAGTCACAACGAACACACAAGCATTTTTCACCAGGACATTCCCTGAGATGCAAGTAGCAGGAGTGTGCCACACGCAACAAACATGAAACTGGGAATGCACCCTGACTGCCCCCCAAAATTACTGCAGTAAATTCCTACTACTCCATTCCAATGCAGCATAAACCTATGTACTGTAATTCAGGCTTAGGGATACAGTTTTCACAGGAAAAAAAAAAAAAAAAAGTAGTATTTTTACGTTCAGTTTACACTGACTGCAGGAAAGCCATATGCTTTATCTCAAAGTTTGAGAACACATCAGAACTGCAAGCTGCCCATGAGACAAATACAGTGCAGTGTTTGGGTACTGTGCTCTTCAGTTACAGCTTTTTGATTGCAAGCACTTTTTTCCTGTGCAAGTCAGCATTTACAGAACAGTTCAGCAAGAAAACTGCCTTTACTATTTAAAAAAAAATTCAGCTACTAGAGTATCATCAATTTTTAATCCTAATACACACAGACAACTCTGCACAAGAGCCGTATGTCAAAACCAGGTCATATCATAAAGAAGGTATCTGGCTCCTTGATGTAATCTAACTACAACATTAACCAAGTTAACAGATTTCATTTTACCAAAGCTAAAATCATTTAACAGTAAGAAAACAAGACTACTTTTTCAAGTATTATGCATCTTACAAGTTTCAAGCAATAAATTTAGCATTAAAATCCCAGACTACACAGCTTTCTTTACTCTTGTTAAAAACACTTTTTCTCTCAAGATTCAAATTATTTGATTTTTTTCCCCAATATATTTGCACTTATTGGAAACATTTTAACAGATCTCCAAGAAGGTTAAAAGTAGTGACACGAGAATGAAAACACAACAAACCTGTAATAAGCAATAAACAAAAGGAAATGGACCCCAAATATTCAGATGAGTAAAGTAATAGAAACGTGGAAAAACTTACACACTAACTAGAGCACAAGCTAATACTTATAGCAAACTTTAAACACATTTGTTCCCTTCTTTCAACTCTAACCTCTGAAATAGTACACTCCAGGAACCATAACAAACAAGACCAGCTTCCAAAAAGAACATTTAATTGGGAAAACGTGTAAGAGCCACAAGATGCCTTTATCAGGAGCGAAATCAAGCAAAAGTTTCGATTTAGTTTTTGACAAACAAGAGTTAGGAATTGGAAACACGGCTGCAGCCAAACAAAACAACAAAATACCATAATGCTACCTTCTCCATGAGAACAAAAGCATCAACCACCAACTCCACCCCACCCCCAAGCAGGCTGTTGCTCCCTAACCACAGAGCCAATGTTGTAGACAATGTAATCCCACAGGGAAGACAGAAGGTCACAGACACACTGTGAAATCATAAAATAAGGTCCATGCTTTAGAAAGACGTGGTAGTACTTCCACCAGTCAAGATTTCGTTTGGAACTAACAGGTGGAAGACAGAAACAGCCCATTCTTTTTCTTGACTGCCTTCCCCTCAACACCTAGAGCAAAGTCACACGTGCTGAGCAGAGTTCAAAATTAAGGGCACGGCACTTACAATAGACAGCAGAATTCAAGATGTGGTGAGGATGGCAATATGCAATGTAAGGCTGCAGGTGAGGTTGCATGCTGTATACCAGCAGTGGGTCTGTTATTATTCATCAGCTGGAGGTGGCTAAAAGGGTGTCACTTATTACAGTGACAGACGCTGCAGCTGGCTAGCCGTGGTTGAGTAATAAATACCCAGTGTGGCTGAAAGGGATGGCGACTATCATTCATTACGATCCAGCGTGGCTTAGTGGGGCGGAGAAGCTGTTACCCTTCACTGCGATGCAATATTGGCAGGAAGGCAGATAAAAACTCAACAAAGCCTTAGGAATGGTGCACGGGGAGGAGAGAAATGGGATCTCAGTCCTCTAGCCTCAGAGAGCCACTGTCCTGCTAGCAGGGCTGGGAAGCCTGACGGGTCTCGGCGTTACCGAGAGAGCGCTCCGTGGCAGTGACAGAGGCGCTCGGAGGGCCGGGGGCCTCCAGCCGGGCCCCGCCGGGCCAGAGTGCTGGAGCGGGGCTCTGAGGCACTGCGCTCAACTTCTGCTCGCCTCAAACCGAGAGCCTTTGTCCGAGCGCTCCCGGTATGTGGCCGACGGAGCCTGGGGGTCCCCGTCCTGCGGCAGGATGAGTTAGGGCGACAGAGAAGGGGAAACGGCCTCTGGCAGCCCCGGCTCCCGTCCCCTCCCCGTTGGGCTCCGTTGCTCTCTAGGAAGCCCACGGAGAGGGATCCCCCTCCGGGAGCAGCGGGGACGATCACTGACCCTGTACGGAGTCCCGACCGGGGTGTCCGTGTCGGAGACCGGGAGAGCAAAGGAAGCGTCCAGCCCTGCCGGGACCCCGGCTCCGAGGAGCCTCCGGAGAGCCGGGCCGGCGGGGAGCCGTCACCCGGGGTGCGGGGGGCCTCCTCCCGTCTGCCCACCCGGGGGGGGATCCCAGCCCCCCGGAGGTTTGCGTCTCGGGGCCTGCCCCGGGGCCGTCCGGAAGGCAACCCCGGCTTCCCCAGAGCGGCGGCCAAAGCGCTGAAGGGCAGGAGGCGAGGAGCCGGGGCTCCGCCAGCCCTAGGAAGAGACGGCTCCCGGCGCGGCGCTGCGAACCCCCCGCACTTACCCTGTCACAACAGGCGCCATCTTCCACAAACTCTCGCCAAAACTCCTACTCTCGCGAGAGCGTTTTCCCCCCCCTCCCTTCCCCCTCTCTCCGCCCCGCCCCCTCCTCCTCCTCCTCCTCCTTCCCGGGCCCGGAGCGCGCGTGCGCGGGCTCGTGAGACACGCGCGGGGCGCGGGGTGGTGGGGGGGGAGGGGCGGGGCTGTCCCCGCAGACACAACAGCTGCCGAGGCGTGGGAACCCCGCAGGTCTCGCGAGAGCGGCGGGCAGAGCTGGGAGAAGGGGGGAGTTCTCGCGAGAACGGAGGGGAGCGGCGGGGAGGGGAGGGGGAACCGAGGGATTCCCTCAGCTGCGGCGCCTCCACCCGCGGGCGGGCAGGGAGGGACGGACCAAGATGGGGGGAAGGGAGGGGGAACGGAGGCGGGCGGCTTCGGGGAACAAACCGTGCGGGGTGAAGAGGGAAGGGAGAGGGGGTGCCAGCGTATGGGGACGGAGCGACGGGGGACCGCCTTGGAGCGTCCGGCAGGGGAAGTCACAGCCGCGGCCGCCTGCACCGCAACCCCCCCACGTTCCCCCCCCCCAGAGCGGGAAGCGGCAGTGGGGCAGCCCGCCTCGTGCTGCCGGGGGGCCCGGCACATGGCGGCCTGAGGGGGCTCCGCGCTGTCCCGCAGCGCTCGGGCCTCTGGGGTACCCGCAGCCCCCTCAGTGCCCGCTGTGAGGGGCAGTGCGGGCCCCGGCGTGGGGTGGGCGGTGGGCGGTGAGCGGGGGCATGGGGCAAGTTGTTTGGTTTTTTTTTCCTCCCCCAGTCTAAAATGGATGTTTTGAGGAGTTCAAAGCAGAGATGGTGGGGAAGTTTTGTCAATCCGTGACAGGCCCGGTCTCTCTTCAAACCGCTTAAATCGTGCAAAACGGAGGCCAAGTTGGTAACAAGCAGCTTGGGGTTCCTGGCGGAGCTGTAGAAGTCAAAACCCCCAACCGGAGGCAGCACAGAACAAACGCTTCCTCGTTCATTACAGAGGTTAAAAATTAGTGCAAAACCTTGAAACCCGTGATAAATGAAAAGAGAGCCTTAAAAGTGAATAAAAAACAAAAGTAGGAGATGGGGATGTAGAGGCAGAGCTATGAGAAGGATCTATTGGATTTCTTACACAGAAATACTACATCACTTTTCCGAAAAATCGGTTTTCAATGAAAAGCTTGGTTTCACAATGTTGTTGTCATCTGCAACCAACATGCGTAAGATATATTTGTTTAGCAAACAAAAGCTGTTGAATCTGCCAAGGCTCCCAACAAATCAAGCAAACCTTGTGGGTGACCTCAGATAGACCTCTGAATATAGGCACTGGAACAGAAGGTATCTACAGGTCAATTACCTGGATATGCTCCAGAGTTTTGACATAATGAAAAATAAGAAGATTTTTCATTATTTTAACAACATAGGCACTTCAAGCTGTGAGTCTGACTGCCCATTAAAGGACCACGTTTGAAAATCCTTTTACATCAAGGGTTCTGTCCTGTCTGGTCAGCTTCCTCTGTGCCTTTTTAGCATAAAATGTCAATCCAACTTCAAGCACAAATGCAACATTGATATAAAGATCCCTTGAGATTCCAAAACCCACATCATTTTTATTACTCCACCTCTGTACCTCTGCTGCCTCCCAAATCAGGAAACAAGTCATTTCAGCAGTCCCAGGTTTCTCTCCCACATACACTCTCTGCTGCTGCCACTCATTCAATTAATAATGTCTCAGATAAGTTAATTCCTGCTTTAAGAGATTGCTTGGTGACAAAATTTGCTGTCATTCTACTCAATGTACTAACAGCTGCTGTTTGCCATTATTAAGGGACTTTCCCCATCATGATTTCCCCCTCCTCCTTCAGGATCAGAGGACTTTGGCTCCCTCATAGGTGCAGTTCTCGGCAAAAGCACAATGCATACTGGAAATCCTCTGTATTGTTTGCAGAGAGAAACTCATAATCCCTTTGGAAATCTCTTCCTAAAAACATCTTCTCTTTCTTTTTTCTTTTTTTTTTTTTTTTCCTCCCAAGGCTAAAGAATGATCTCAGCTCACGCTAGCTCCATTCCATTAAGAATGGTTATTGGATATTTGCCATGGACTGCCTCTAGATGGTCATTTTCTGGGGCCCCTCTTTTAATGTGTTTTGAATCAAACTGGAAAATCTAAAAATATAGCACACAATAATCTGCAGTGTCTAGACTCTTAATATTTTACAAAAAAGGCATTTTGATTAATAACCAAATTGATTGGATAGTGGAGCAGGTATATTATTTTTAAGAACTAATAATTAAAGAAACTATTGTAGTCCTTTCCATCACTGACAGAGGAACATTATAGAACAAATAACCATTGAACTGTGGTTTTTTTTTTTTCCTTCTGATTATAAACAATCTGTAGTGCAAAAGGCCAGGAATACTATTCAGATCAAAAACAACAGCCTGCAGCCATGTGAGTAGCCAGTGGAATGAAAGATACTAAAACCCAGAGAGGGTTATTTTACACATTGAATTTTCTTCTTGCTGCTGAAAATTTGTATTTCACATAGCAGAGTGTGAGCAGTTCCTGGTGGCTTTGTTGGAAACTGAAAGCACCCAGCACCTCAGGGAACCAGCCCCTGCTTCCTGGTCTGGAATGAATATAAACACTTCCAGAGCTGGGGTGGAAAAATTTAAAGACGAGGTTTGCACCATTTGCAATCCTGTGTTTGGGATGCAAATCAGGAGTTACCTAAGCACTGCTTGGGGCTGGTGGAAGGGTTCTGAATCAGGGCAGTCACTTCAGAGGTGAATTAGAGAAGCAGAACTTGGAGGCATCTCTGAAGGATGTGATTTCAGAAAGTGTTGGGCTTCACTCTTCCTCCAAGCAGGTGCTCTGCCAGGTGACTACAGCTGGGTGCTCAGAATCTTTAACTGCCCTCAAAAATGGAAGGCTGTTAAAGAAGGAAATCCAGATTACTCTCAATTGCAAACTGGGGGACAGGACCACTTCCTGCCTCTTTGGATTCAGATGGGAGCCAGGTCCATGCATCCGTGCTCAGTGGATGCCAGCAGCTTCATCTGGGAATATGTATGGTTCCCTTGTCCTCCCAGGATCTTACTTTGGGTGGAAAGAGGAGAAAAGACAGGCAGCCTCGTAACAGCCCCCAGAGTCATTAGAGATCAAGCCTTCCATGTGGACAGGAGGAAATCTTTTGGCCCAAAGTTTGGGCTTGCTGGTGATGCTGAAGGAGCTGCTGCTGGCTTTGGGGTGTGGAGCTCCAGACAGGAGCTGGGAGCATCAGCTGGGAGCTGGGATAACCAGGCCAGGATTCCAGGAGCTTGTCCAGCCAGCTCAAACCAAACTTTATCCTGCTCAGCTTTGACTCTGGACTTCCCCAGAGCCCGTTCTGTTGGGCACAGCACTAGGTAACAGGTTTTCTGGCTTCTCATTTGGCGACTGCCTCCCACCCTGCTGACTTGGAGAAAGGTGAGAAGACAACAGACCCAGACCCATTTGTGCAGAGCACCCCGTGTCTCTTGCACACTTAGCATAAGCATGGAGGAGACACACAAGGGGACAGGGGTCCCCTTTTCAGTCAAGTCTGTCTTCTTATAAAAAATAAATCAGGGTGTCTTATAAAATCCTAGCTATTTATAAAATCCAGTTACCTTAAAAAGCACGGCAGGTGGAAGAACTGCACGGTCATCTTGAACTTCATTATAACATCAGGTTTATCTCGAGGTGTTGCAGTGTGTATCTGGTGGTGTAAATCAGACATTCTAGTAGTAGGTACCATGATACAACCCTATTGGAATTTTGTAAGCACAGGATGTACAGTGTGGTTTAACCGCGTGTCTGGGAAAGAAAATAAACAGGCAGTTGCCCACAGAAGATATCAGACAGCTGAACTCTGGCTCCTGTGCCAACAAAAGTTATCACATAAGCTACAAGGTGGACAGCTTGATGTCAGACGTGCCTCTGGTGTTCGAGGTGGATGCTCTTGTTCAACTTAGAGGATTTGCAACTCTGTCTTGAGGATGACTGGGGGAAAGGATGGGCTAGTTAGCAATGTGCTGCAGGAACTTTGTTACACAGTTTTCATTCATGTGTCATAACCTCAGAGAGGACAGGAGCACAATGAGAAATCTGAATTTGCATCTTCATGCCTGTTGAGGTGCCTTAGTATGGGAGCTCCCAAAAGCTGCAGTCAGGCTCTTGCTCTGGTATTGCCTTGCAGACAATTCCAGTCCCTTCACAAAGTGTTTTTATAATGTAAAGGCAAGATGCAAGAAGTGAGCAGAGCAAACAATCGGAAGGAAGAGGGGGAGGGGAAGATGAGGTTGAAAGTAATAACATCATGTGGGTATGTAGGTTAACAGCGTGAACAGCTTGATGACTGGAATCTGTAATTTTTAAAATACATTTCTAGAACACTGTTCAGACACTTTGAATTGTATTAAATGTTGCTCCTCACCAGAAAAAAAGGATGTGGCAGTGGGTTGTGCTCTGCTGTCCCCACAGAGCCTTCATCAGCAGTGCTGGCTGAGGCCATCAGCTGCCCCATCCTCAGGGTTTCCCTGCAAGTCCCACCACTCTTTAGTGCCCCTGTGAATCAGCTGGAGAGTAAAATGTCCAGGAGGCTTGGCAGAGCCTGCCCATCACCCCCCAGGTACCTTTGGCCCCTGCACCTTGGCGTTCAGAACCACAGACCCCAGCAGAGCAGAGGTTTGCTGGGTGCTGGCAGGAGCCACACCGCCCCAACCCTGTGCCACGGTTGGTGTGCACACCCACCAAACCAGTTCTGAGACTGAGCTGCAGTGTGCAGGATTACAAAGCCATTACTGACTAGGAGTACAGTAGGATAAACTGTGTCAAAAACAACCTCCACGCTTCCAAAACATACTGGAAATGTTACAGCTCCTTCTCAGTCTGCCTGCTCCCTGTAGGACTGACTTCGAGCAGAGTACAACAGGGGAGATGGTTTGTATCCCACTGCAATCAAGAGGACAGGAAAGATGTAACCAGTCAGACTGAATTATCACAAGTAATTAAGCAAAAGGAAGATGCAAAGATTACGATACGGCTCCACATATTTTATATTTTTTTCATACATAAATTTCATGTGCAGTGCTACAGTTTTGAACCAATGTGAAAACAGATACCTTTGTGCAGAAAAACTACTTGGCCAGAGCTGCTGTTGCAGTTATATTGTTTCCATGGTGTATATTAGTTAACCATCTACACTATCAGTAATGCACTCACACCCAAACCTGTAATTTGGCAACTGAGTTATAGCTGATTTTTTTCATGTAGTCTGCTCTTCCATTCATGAGGCTTTTGGAGAAAATGTATGCTGACATGCTTCACCTTTACCTGAAAGTAAAATGTGTTTTTGGAAAAGCATCCAAAGAATGAAAACTCATTTGGTTTGACAAAACATGAGAGAAACCCACACTTTTTATTACACACATTATTCTGCTGGATATAGTGCTCAGGGGAATTTCAGACTAAGTATAGCAAGGTACAAAAAAAGAGCTTAGCAGCCTCTTCTAAAAGAAAACCACAAGATAACCCCTTGATAAAACTACCACTAAAAACCTACTTGAGTTAGAAACCAGCCCATTTTTCTATGTCCTAGGAAAGTCTTAAGTCCCAGCCATAACCACGCAGTATGTCAAATGGGAGGTAATACAGACAGAAATCCTTAACCTCTAATTCTGCATACAAATACTTTCACCCAGGAATTTTCCTAGTTATGAGTAGAGAGAGGAGTTAAGAAATTTATTGCTTTACAAAAAGTATACAGCTAGGTACCACAAAGATACCATTTGGAGAATTTAGAGACTCTTAAGCGTTGTGCTTAATCCTGCAGGAAGAAAGTTAAACTAATTTTGTGTGTTCAATGGCTTACAGAGACTGTCCATGGCCTCAGGCTATGAAGATAATACTTGGGTTTGGGCTGCTGCTTTGTTTAAAGCATTGAGGAAGTTATACATGCCTGAAACAGATTTTTTTAAGTAGACCAGGCAGTGTGAAAGAACACATAATCCTAAAACATAATAATCTTGTAATACTGCCATGTTGATATCTAGTTGAATTATTTCTTTTGTCAGGAATACTTGCACAAGTTCTACTTGTTGTGTATTTAGTCTGACTTGCATACCACCCTCATTGAGAGCCTCTGCTGTTCTCTAGTTCACTTTCCATGAACTTGAAAAAAGACTATTTGTAGCAGAAATTAATGAAAATAAATTCCATACAAATTGCCTGAGAATATTTCATTGCTTAGATTCAGGGTGGCTGAAACTTGTGAATAAAATAACCTTTTGAGTTTTTTCCTTTTAGGGGATTACATGTGACCTTTTAATGCTAAAGTTCATTAGTGCTTGGATATCATATTGATGAGCTTTGTATAAATGAGTGGATGAACAGATGAATCATAACCAAGGTAATGAGCTTATAGCTGTTATGGAGGTAGCTGACAACATGTCATGGCTGCTAATTAACTGTAGAATTTCTGTACAATTTTATTTATTGCCTGTCTTGGTTCATAATTCACTCTCTCTTCTTTAACCTTAACAAGCAGTGTTTCATTTTCAATCAGACAGCTATATCTTTTTCTCTAGAAATCCAGCTATCCAGCCATTCTTATTACTTATGACTTTGTTATCAGTTTGTTTTTCTGCTCATTACTGGCACTGACCTTGCCAAGAGCTAAGCACATGCATAATTTTACTCATGCAATTAGACTCATTAAAGCTAATGGGATTACTCAAGAAAGTAAAGGTACTTCTGTTTAAGTGTTTGTTGTTTGAGGTAGTGGCTAGAAACAGGATCGGGAAGGTCTGGAAGGAATTGAGAGTGAAAAATAATTTTTCCTTAAATGTCATATCAAGAGAAATTAAAACATTTTTCCCTTTGGATCAGTGCTGAACACAAGGTGGTTTCACACTGGAGGCAAACAGGGATTTTCTGACATTGTTTTTTCTTCAGAAGACAGAGGCTTTTCAAAACTGAAGCTGGTCTCAGCAAAACTTACAAGATCATTTCTTATGTCTAGGATGAAGTTTCTAAATGTAAGATAATTAATTAGGAATACTCATCTCAGCCATTAGCCCAGTGGTTGCAATGTGACCTGGGAGACTCCAAGTCCCTCCAGAAATATTTTATAATATGGGGAGTTTGAAAGAGGTAAACCCAGGGCAGGTTTCCCTTGTGGAGAAAGGGGGAGATTGCTCATAATTAAACAACATAAAGGTGCCTACTATTTCAGAGGAATAGTCCAACAGTTTGGACATTGACAGACAGATTGAGGCTTTTTTTTGGTGAGAAATTCTCAAGAGGTGTTTATGCTGGTAGAGAGTGAAGTCTAGGGAAGCTTTGTAAAAATAGAAATTAATTTCCTTGCCAGTATTCCTGCCCCATCTTTGTTCCTCATTTCAAGCCCTGCCTTTCTTAGACCCTGCCCACTGCAAACCTAGCAGAAGCACCAGAGCAGCCAGGAATGCAATGTTTAGAGTGCAGAGGGTTTTCAGCCCATTTCTTTGACAGCCGTCTTGGCTGAGGCTGGGAGAGGAGGGGCAGGGAACAGTTACTCCATCCATCTCTAGGAAGTTCCCTTCTGGACCATCAGGACAATTTTATGGCCATTGGCAACAGGGGCCAAGTATCCAGTGGATTATTATTAACTCCAACACACTATTATTTGTCATTTTTGACCTCTGAAGAGATGTCTCATAGACAATGAATTACAAAAAATCTGGCCTCTCACTTGCAAAAACAAAACCCAACTGTTCTGCTATCATTCTGAAGCAATAAATCTACTGCGGCCTTGGGAAAAAAACATCACGTGTGGACTTTCACCCATTTTATACCTTCCTTTCAAAACAGACACTTATTTTGGTTCCTGACAGAAAAAAATGACAACAAAAACTTAGTAAAGCTACAGCAGAGGCTATCTGTAGTCTAGAAGTTAAAATATTCACTTAATACTGACTCCCGTGCTCTATTTCTGTGTAGAGGGTAAAAAAAAAAAGCAAATCCACCACTCCTGACTCTAATAGTGGGAGCAGGAGGGTTATCCTTAACCATTACTCCCTTTTTCCTAGGAAAGCAACTGCTCTATGCCCCAGTGCACATGATTTTCTTAGCATTGGAAAGAGCCATGTGATGTGGATCCAGTGTGAGATCTCAGCACCCAAGGTTTTGTGATTAGTGGCAGAGGAGGGAGGCTGGGGTGACAGTTAGGGTTGTGCCAGCCTGTACTGTATATACAGCTGTTGCTGCACAGGGGAGGGAAACACAGGGTCTGGCTGTCTGTTCCAAACAAAAAGAAGTGGCACATGCTATTACTTCCAGATCATTGCAGTCCCTGCACCACCATCTGCTGGGGGTCAGAGCAGTTGTCCGGGTCGGCGTCAGTCATGCACAAACTCAATGCCTTCCAGGGAGCTGCTCCCAGCAGTACATATTTACAGGAACAATAAAGCAAACCTGCTCCCTGGACACAGGCACCACAATGCTCCGTCACATTGGGAACAAAGGGGCACAACCAAAGTGGATCTGCATGACAAAGGAGGTTCTTGGGGATCACAGCTTTGTGATTTCAGGCCCTAACACAAATTGAAGGGAAGAAAAACTGTCAGCAATAAGCCCAAACCTAGTGGTCCTTGTATTTGTAATTGATGTAGCATTGCTAAAAGGGTGCTTGGGTCTCTTATGTTTCCCCCTTTCCGACTTACAGAGCCCTCTGCAGAAGAGAGTTAAAGGGGAAAAGCTTCGAAAATAAACGTAAACCACTTGGATATATTCTTCAGTGACAACAAGATGATCTCTGCCACTTACCCCAGTTTGTCTGTGCATATCTCTTTTTACAGGGCTTATGCCATGTGCTGGAGTGAGGAGTGGAGAGCCCTGACTGACGTAAACTGAGCAGTTCTTGGAAACAGGATGAGTACAACTGTGTCACTGTGATGTTGAAACCAAATAAGCAGTTTTAGCATCTTTTCAGCTCAGACAAAACTAGTAATTAATTTCTTCTGCTAAAGCTGGTTGCCTTAACACCATCAGTATGACACATCAGGCATCACTGCAGGACATAGCAAACCTTTCATGTAGTGCTGTCCTGCACCCCTAGCTGAACATATGCCCACAGATGTGACACCTCTGATGCCTAAAACTGGAGTTGGGTCTCCTTGCTGTACATCAAGGCATAGATAAAGCACAACTTTTCTTTTTCATCTGGGCTAGTTTGTTTCAGCACTGTGTTGAAATGGAAGCAGAGGAGCAATGGAGCTTGGTGCAGAGACATCTGCATTGCTGGGGACAAAGTTAGCAGCATTCAGCTCAGTTTATCAGTTTGGTCTTGACATCATCACTGTTAAAACAGGCAGCAGGGCCAGCATGGGGTAAGAGCAATGGGCAGCAGCCCTGGAGAGCTATGAAAAGGGCAGGTGGAGCTGGACCCATAGCATTTTTAAGCGAGGCTCATTGCCAAATAACTAGAAACTGTGCTGTACTTGCAAAAGCACAGGAGGAACTGCTGTACTCCTTGCCTCACATAGCTGAAGTGTCTGTCACAGCACTACCACACACATAATCTTTCACATTTCATCTGATAATTAGTGGTTTTGGCACACCCAGACTTGTTAGGTCCTATCATTGGTTGCTTTTTATTAAGCTCCACTCTGGGCATTTTTATGGAAAGCCTCTCCAATCCGTGTAATGTTTGACAGCCTTCTTGGATGCTCTGCTTGAAATATAATATGAAAGAGGAGAAGACCTCCAGGTAGCTGCTCCCACATGCCTTCTAAACTCCTCCCTGGCAGTGCTGGCAGCAGGAAATCCCAGCTGCTGGTGCCGTTGAGCTGGTTCTGGAGCCTGCGGGGGCATGTGCAGCAGCCTTTGCATGTTTCCTTGGAAAACATCACCAGGCTCAGTTACGTATTTGTTACTTGGAGGGCACTTGCCCTGAGCCATTCAGTAGGGAGCTGCACTGCACAGGTTTGTACTTCAAGGAGGCAGCTTTTCAGTGTCAGATCAGAACTACAAAAGTTATATATATGTATACATATATTTTTTTTAACAATCTAGTGCTGTGGAACTGAATTGGAAGCAAAAGGATGGAGGAGAGTAGTCAATTTATAGTTTAGATACATACTAAAATAAATGCAAAACGTAAATAACTTGATGTCTCTAATTTTTGAGAGAGGGAAGGCTGGCAGAGTGGCTATGCAAGGACATTAGTGATAAAGTGAAAGGATAAAGAGCTTTTAACCTGTAGGTAATGGATGCTTCAACTCTGTAGAGTCAGAAAGTTATCCAAGAGAAGTGAAGAGAAGGATTCAATGGATGGACCACTGATTAGATAAGGAATTGGCTGGATGGTCACACCCAAAGAGCTGTGATCAGTGGCTCAGTGTCCAAACAGAGATGTGTGACAAGTGGGGTTCCCCAAGGGTCAGTACTCAGAGCAGAGCCATTTAACAGCCTTGTTGGCAGCATGGACAGGGGAACTGAATGCACCCTCAGCAGGTTTGCAGATGACCCCAAATTGTGTGGTGAAGTCAACACATTAGAGGGACAGGATGCCATCCAGAGGGACCTTGAGAGGCTTGAGAAGTGGACTGGAACAAACTGCATGAGGTCCAACAAGGCCAAGTTCAAGGTTCTGCACCAGGGCGAGGCAATCCCATGCACAAATATGGGCTGGGAGCAGAAATGATTGCAGAGAGCCCTGAGGAGAAGGATTTGGGGGTGGGGGTGGATCAGAAGCTCAACATGAGCCATCAATGTGTGACTGCAGCTCAGAAAGCCAACTGGGTCCTGGGCTGCATCAAAAGCAGCACAGACAGCAGTCCAGGGAGGGGATTCTCCCCCTCTGCTCTGCTCTTGTGAGACCCCACCTGGAGTTCTGTGTCCAGTTCTGGAGTCCCCAGCATAAGAAGGACACAGAGCTCCTGGAACGTGTCCAGAGGAGAGACACTGATATGATCAGAGGGCTGGAGCACCTCCCCTATAAAGACAGGGTAAAGAAGTTGGGGTTGTTCAGCCTGGAGAGGAGGAAGCTCCAAGGTGACCTTATAGCAACCTTCCAATATCTGAAGGGGCTACAAGAAAACTGGGGGAGGACTTTTACACAAGTGTGTAGTGAGAGGACAAGGGCAAATGGTTTAAAACTTGAAGAGGGAAGATTTTGGTTAGACATTAGTAAGAAATTATTTTCTGTGAGGGTGGGGAGACACTGGCACAGGTTACCCAAAGAAGCTGTGGCTGTCCCCTCCCTGGAAGTGTTCAAGGTCAGGCTGGATGGGGCCTTGAGCAACCTGGGCTGGTGGGAGGTGTCCCTGCCCATGCACGGGGGTTGGAACTGGATGATCTTTAAGGTCCCTTCCAACCCAAACCATTCTATGATTCTTTGTGTTGTTCTGTGTGTCTTATCCCCAATAGGCAGGTGCTGCCTTGAGGAAGTCATCCCTTTTGGTGCTTGCTTGCAGCTGTGTTGGCAGCTTTATTCTAGCTGTGACTGGATTAGCACAGGGAATGGGGTGGGTATCTCAGTCATCCTTCTGGATGCTGTGCAGACATATTCTTCAAGTAATATTTGGAGAGTTTAGGGCTAGTTTCATGTGTTCTGTAAATAATTAAGGCACTTCAGTATTCAGAAGATATTTTACAAGTCCTGGATTAGCTAAAAAATGCAAAACACAAGAGCAGACACATTCTGCCTAATAAAATAACTTTTCTAATAAAAATAAAGCTTTTACTAACAACTTAATAACCATATTGGTATTCTTGTTCTATGGCGTGTTCCTGCTTCCCCATGTTCTTTTATGGAATACTCCCTCCTCAACCACATTGTTGTGTACCTAAAAGAAATGCCTTGGAAAAAATGTATTCTTAACTTCTATTTTGTAAATTGTCATTGTGTGAACAAAAGAGTTCAGTTTATTTTTCTTAACTGTCTAGGTGAAATTAATTTGTATGGTACCTGGCCCAGTGGGTATCCAGCTAGGTGTGGAGCTGAGGAATCTATTGCTGAAACCACACAGCATCCAGGAGTGCACTGGAAACTCTTTGTTTGATACCCAAGTGGGAGATGGGCTGTCAGGAAAATCTAGGCCAGAAAAACAGTTTTCTTTTTTATGGCTTCTTTACTTCATCAATATCACCCTTTATCGCTGAGGCTGGAGATTTGTTTCTATAAAGCCCAGTTCTGGGAGTTACCAGATCTCTGGACAGTACAAATTCAATCCAGATCAGGCACAATGAAACACTGAAGCAGCCAGAACACATAATACATAGATATAATGGCTGTTGATGCCAGCCTTATGCTGTGTGCTGCCCCAGTGATAACTCTGGGAGTAAAGGTGATAATTGATCACACAAATTGCACAGAGGCAAGGCTTTGCCTTTTTGAACAAAATTTAATCTATTAACTTAAGCTGTACCAGTTGAGTCCATTGCATCAAGAGGTGGTGAAATTTTTGATCTGGGATTAACTTCTGTAACTTTGGATTTACTGCCTGGTGGAGCCTTGGCCTGATTTTAACCCCCAGACTACTTAAATGCTGTTTCTTAATGTATCTGCCTTGAACTAATTTACAGATCTAATAACCTATCTTCTTCCAAATCTTTTCTCTGAATTGCTTCTGCAGTAATGTCTGCCAGAAATTTCTAATGCCTAATGGCCAGATAAATGACCATTAGGAAGTAATGGATTCATAAAATACAATTATGTAGCTTCATGAAAGCAGCATTTTAGTGATTTGCAGCTGGCCTAGGGCACACATACAGTTACTGTGGACTTCTGTTGCTTTTGTCCTCTATCCCTTCTCACTGCTTGCTCTACCTGCTTACACCATTGTGGTTTATTTCCCTGAATTTTCCTAAGTCAGTCAGTAGTATTCCCTAAGCATATAATACAGGAGGTTCCCAAGGCATACTGAAGATGCTTAAAACTTGAGGAGGAAGAAAAGTATATTCAAAGCTTTTAATAGTTAGATATATTTCTTTCCATTGTTTATGGTGTTACTTTGAATAGCTATATACATTTTCTGAAGGGATGACTGAAGGGGTTGTGTAAACTTTTGTTTTGTCCTTCATGTGGATTATAAAAGCAGATGACATTACTCTGTTTCACTTGCATCTTTCAAGCCATTGCGGTGTGTTAATGGCTGAGTAGCACCTCCCTAAGAAACTGAACTCTGCTTGCTCAGTTTAAATACTTCTGCAAAAGTAACACAGGGGAGAAGTTGTGTATTTAAGGTCCTACTCTGGCTAAGCTGGAGTAGCGGACTGGAAAGAAATGTGGCAGAGAGAGAACTCCCAGAAGAAAAAGGGTAGGAAGGCAAAAGGGAGAGAGTGTTGCTTTGATAAATAGAGAGGGATGGCTGAGCAGCCAGCATCAGATTGCTCCCCATCTCTGTTCTGGCACTTGCTGGTCTATTGAACACAGGCCAGAAGGACATGCTGAATTTGTTGCTCCCGTGTGCCAGCCTTTTCTGCAGCAGCGAGAGAAACCAATCAGCACTGCTTCCAAAGCAGCTGGAACTGAGAAAACCCTGGTCCCCTGCTGCCTGGCAAGCAGCAGTACAGGGTCTTCTCAGTTTCCAGCCACTACAGAGGCTCCATTGACAAAATCTGTGCAGCATTTGAAGGAGCACAATGTGACAATGAAAGAACCTGAGGGAGACAAAACAAGGAAGGGGGAGAAAAGAGGGAGGGGGGAGAATTAAATGGGCATGTGGGAGCAAGCTGAAGGCAGGACAAAAATCTAAAGAAAAAATATGCTAATCGCTGCAAAAAGGGTGATAAAAATAAATCATCATTGTCATATTCAACACCTCTGCACTCATTTGTCAAATAATGTAGTTGTGGTAGAAAACAAAGCGAGGCTTTACTTGTGTTCCCTCTCACTGTCTCTCTGAGATGCAGACACACTTTCAGTCCCCATTTTCACAAATGCTGTTATGAAGCACAGAGCAACTGGGAGACACTGGGTCCCACCCCAAGGGCCCTGTGGCAGTGCAGACAGGACAGTTCACATCCTCATCCTCCATTTCAGAGAGAAGCAGAAAGAGTTAAAGAGCCGTGGAAGGCAGGAGGACTGACTGTATGTCTCTCACTGTTGCTCAGAACAACCGGGAGAGAAAACAAATGCTGCCGGAAACAAAGCCATGGAGCTGGCTCCTTTTCTCCTTTCCCTTGGATTTCTTTGCATTGGCTTAGAGAGCAGGCAGCAGAGTAGAAACCAGGGTTTCTATCACTAATAGCTCAGACCAAAGCAGTATGGCAAGGTTTTAATTCTTCTACCACTCTCTGCCTGTTTGCGGGGCCTCTGGGAGAGGCATCCAAGAGCTGCCTCTTGGATGTGCCTGTGGCAGCATTTTTGTCATCTCCCAGCTGTCCTCACTTTGCAGTGTTTGCTCAGGGTGAAGGGCAGTCTGAGGGTGCAAGAGCTGAATTTTTTAACAAAGCAACTAAATTGGAAGGAACTCCCCTAATGTCCTCACATTTAGCTCACAGCTGCTCAGTCCCTGGGTCCAGCTAGAGCCAAGTCAAAGTAAAATTGCTGAAGCATGTAGAGGGTGAACACAGGGTGTTCATCACCAGCAGCTCCACTCCAAGTATCTGCCCTTATTGGGAATAACTTGGCAATGTAATCATGCAGAAGAGAATATGGCCTGGGACAGACCATTAATGTCTACTGACTTTCTGGGAATTCCTGTTACTTTCTGAAAGGCCAGAGAAGTACACTATAAAAATTGAGGCTGAAGAATAGAAATCCTATTACTTGTTTCTAGAGTCGCATCTGCATGGAGCTGAGAAGGGGGTAAATTCTGTATTGCCCAAGTTGCAAGTGGGTAGGCTCAATTTACCTGCCTGCCTTTGAGAACCATGTTCTCATAGTTTTAAATCAGTTTCTCTTTTTAACCAAAGGAAGGCTTCTGCCCTAATGATGCTTTTTCTTACCAACTTATTCCGATGCTTAATCTTGAAATGCATGTTAATACATTTTAAAGCTCCATGAAAAGCAACCCCTGCCTTCTGCTTCCATATGTCTCACGGAAGTGGCATCAGTGAAAACCTGGGAAGAATCAGGTCTAAAGTTTGAAAAAAGTAGCCAGCTCTTGTTTGTTCTTACTCCTCTTACCAGAGGCAATAACTGACTAATGTTAGAAATGCAGCTACAATATAGTACATCAATGTATTGATCATGGGATCAGAAGTCAGATCCCTCAAATGCTATTTCTGACTTAATCAACAATTTTCAGCTTTTATCAAGTCATTACTATTCTAAGTTTTCCACCCAAATAAAATCATGCTAATACTTGGAAAGCAGAAGAAAGAGTTTGCCACTTAACAATTTACCCATCTGATTTCCAGTTTATTTAATTAAAGTGGATCATTACCCTGCTCTTAAAATGCTACTCTGAATTTCATTGACTACTGCTGGTTAACTTTTTTCACTGAATGTTTAAATTTTGATTAGTTACATTCATTTGAGTAATTTGAGTTCCCTGGCTGGATTGCCAGAGCTCAGGCATCTTTCTAGTGCAGCTGCTGGTGCAAGTACAAAATGTAGTTTCAGTTAATTCCTGTGGATATAATTTTTGCATTTGCTCTCAACAAATCAGACACAGTTTGAGTGAATGCATGTTTGCAGAAAGACAATAGAAAGGAATGTAAAGTGAATGGTGGAAAAGCATTTGACTGCTAAAAAGATAATTCCTACAGTTGCGTACTCTTTTGGCTTTAATACTTTTGAATTTCTTCCACTGGAGTCTGATCCATAAAGGGATTTGGTCACTTAAAATAGCAATTATGTCCTAAAGTTCAGAGTATGTGCTGTTAGAACTTCAGCTCAGCTTCTGTTTAAGTTTAATAGAGAGCAGCCACATTTCCAACATGGATTACACCCACAATCTGTCTTCCAGGTTGCTGGCTCCCGAAGGGAATGCTGGCACTTAAACCCACAAGCACGGTAGGAAATTCAGCTCAGCTTCCAGGGAGGTGCCCAAGCTCACTGAGAGCCTCCTGATTTTGACCTGGGGTCTCCTTTGGCACCTGCAGTTGTGCATTCACACATACTTGGAGCTGTGTCAGTCAACTTGCAGCTTACTGCCCTCAAGACCTGGCTGATACAGCAGCTTTGGTTCAGTGGCACTGGTTCTCTCAGAGGGGTTGAATTTGGTTTGAGCAACAGGGGCAGGAAAAAATTGTCTCTGTAAAAGTCAGAGGTAGGAATTGCTGCCATCCCCATTTGTGCAATATCCAATTTGGTCCAGATTCCTGACAATAATATTTTGAGGATAGTGTCCCAACCTGTTATTTTCCTATCCCCAGATGAGAAGCTAAGTTTGGCCAGAGAATTGGGAGATGCTGCTTCACAGGGAGCTACAACGTGGTCAGTCAGCTCCAAACTCCTGGCACATCATAAACAAATTAAGACCAGCTCCCAGAATGTCTTTTGCAGTTATGCCTTGAAATGTCATTCTAGCTCAGGAAACTTTCAGAGGCAGCCGTGCTCAGCTCGTTTCTTAGTATGAGAGGACCCAGACCTACATTTTCCACATTCTGGGCATCCTCTTCCTCAGAGCACTTTATCTCCCCTTCTAGTTCTGGTCTGAAAACCTGATCAGAAGATATTTTTGTAAAGATTTTGCTTCATTTCTGCAAAACCAGAAGTTTCCTTCTAGTCAGGACTACAGTTAGCCTCAGATTTAATTTTTAATATGGACTGGAGGTTGTCCACCAGGGTGTTCAAAGATGAGGTCGAATTTCCATCTGATAAAATACAAGGAGCTGTTTGTAGAAGCAGCATCCAGATTTTTAACATCTTGTAGGTGTTTCTGATTTTATTTTCTCAATTTAACACAAAAATGTAAAGTATCTTCCCTTCTACCCCAGGTTTACAACGAATTTAGAGTCATGGGAGTTATAACAACTGCATTTCTCAAACATTGTTATTTTAAATTTGTTCAGGCTTTTTGAATTTAAATTTGGTCAGCCTTTTAAAATTTGATCTCTAAAGAAAGCTTGCAGAACTCCTGAGCAATTGTTAATGGGTCACCTGATAAGTCATGGAGATCAATACTTCTTATCCTCAGTCATTACATCCTTATTACAAGTGTCACAGGCTCTTACTCTAGCACAGTCCATACAGATTAACTGAAAAACAGGCCCAGTGCAGATGATGCCAAAAGAAAATTCCAGAGCATGAAAAAAAGAAAAAAAAACCCCAAACAAATAAAAAAAAAACAATAAAAGAAGAATTACATCATTTCCTTGTATCTTCCCCAAGGACAAGGGATTGGAGAGTATGAGTCAGTCTGAAGAAATGAAATAAAAACAGTGCAGCTTTTAGTGATTTTTCCTTGTTGTTACCTTACAGAGCAGAACAGGCCATGGAGAATGAGCAGCAGCAATCTGAGTGCTTGCTAGGTTTTAAAATGGGAGTGAAAGTGTGGATAGTTTTGCTGTACAATTCACAACAAAGACACAGTGACCAGAAAAAGTGGACTGGAATGTGGGACAGCATGGCCCTCTGGGCATCACATTTACTGCTGCCAGGTAGGTGTACCCTGCAGCAAGTGGTGAAATATTTCCTTAGTGAGAAGACCTCACAGTGCATGTCCTTTTGGGTGCTTACACAAACCTCTTCTTTATATCCCTGCTTTCCAGTCTGTAATGTAGATGTATTGTGTAGAATACAGAAGGGTGAAGTTGTGGATGACTTGTACAATCCTTTCTTGGTATAGGGACAGTATATTTTGTCCATGATGTATGATTTGTGTGTCACTTTGCCATGTGCTCACCTTGCTCTCTGTCCAGCATCATGGTGTTAAATACTGAGGAAAATGACATTTGATAAAGCAGCCTAGTTTTCTGCTTAATAATTCAGTGACTGAGAATTATCTGGATACTAATGAACTTCCTCCTATGACAAAATGCTATCTTTCCCATCTGTTTAAATAATGCCTAAGATAATGAAGGATTTGCTTTTTGAGCCAGAGTTCATTTGATAGCATCATTTGCAATTCCTTTAATAGGAATATTCACCAGCCCCATGTCTCTAGGCAGTTATGCATATGACTATAGAATGTTGTCCACTCAAAAAAAACAAAGTGGGTTTGTCTGTGTCTGACATCTCCTCTCTTCACATGGAAATCTGTGTTTTGGAGTTAGAAGATTAAGTGTCCTTCTCCACCTTTATACATTATCATATGGTACTGGTGGTCAGGAGGACAATTTTAACATCCAAGTCCCTTCAGCAAAAAACCCCCATGTTATTCCATTAAATGTTACCATTAGCTAAAATAAATTGTATTTTTAATGCATATAGAAGAAATACTTTCTTTTTTTTTTTGAAAGGGCCAAATTTGTATTTTATCCCTCATAAATTCCCCAGTGTATCTTGCTTACAAGCTCCTTGTTCACCTGTTATTGTGCTGTGCTGTATATGTACACATCTGGGAGTCCTTGCAGCACAGGAGCAGCACCTAAATGATGTTTCAGTGATGCTTTGTGCCACTTCCAATGACAGAACAGGCACTTCAAGAAATTACTCTGATAGACATATTCCATTTGATAGACATCGGTGGAAAAAAACCAAAAAAGGCAGCACAAAGTATTCTGGTCACACTCTCTGATGTCCAAGTCAAATCTTTCAGTGATCAAACCCAGTAAGTACAAGGACTATACTGGAGCCTCCCAGATCAGAGTTTACAGGGCAGAATTTCCACAGTCTTTTCTGTCTTTTTATATACTATTCTTTCCCTGCTCCAGACAGCAAGTCTGGCAAGCACAGAGACATTTAAAGGACTTCAACCAAGCTCAGAGTGTATACAGAAATGATGGAGGATTTAATGTGGGAAAGACTTAGCAGCAAATATATAATTTCTTTCATTATTTTAGAGCCAAAATATTCTGAGATACAGTTGATTGCACCCCAGTCTTGTTTTTTATGTAAAAATGAGTCCCTCTGAAGAAATATTGATGCTCATCCTCATTCCTGCATGTGCAGTCTGAAACAAAAACTGTGAGCAATGCTGATCTGCATCATGAAGCTCAGAAGTGTTCTGTAGCTTCAAGGGTCCCTGACAACTTTATTAAATGATTCCTGTGCCAGGAGGGGAAAAATGTGAAGACCCTACCAAACCCTCCAAAACCTTGGCTTTTGCAGTAATAACCTCTTCTTGCCTCTGTCACTTTGCCTACCATGGACAAATGGGAACGAGCCCTGGGCTGGGTCTGAGAAGCCATGAGCACTCAATCTGGGTGTCACGCTGTGCCCTGGGCAGAGGCTTAGAATCATCTGGCACTGCCTTTAGCATCTGTTTCCCCGAATTACAAATAGTTCCATTGCCATCATGCTGTTTTACCATCCTCCAAATGCAAATTTGCCATATGACAGAAGGAGTCCTACCTCTGCTGGAGCAGATTTCACCATCCTGTGCCGTGTGTGTGCTTTGTGCTGCAGGTCCTACGTAAGCCTAAGGAAAACTTTCTGCTGCGTACTACTGATTGTTTACACATGTTATCAGAGAGAAAAAACAGGAAAGGAAAGCTGGCAGCTCATGCTGCCAAGAGACCTGGCAGTGGCTAGAATCACATTTAGATAATTTCCAGTCAATAGGTTTTGTGTTCATTTAAAAAAAAAACAAACAAAATGCAACCCTTCCTAGAAAGTTGCTGCGCTGTTATTTTTTCTCTGTTAGAATCAGTCCAAAGGGACACCTGCAGTGACTTCTGTCCTTACAACCAAAGCAGACAACTTCAGAAGATGCTTCCAGACAGAAAGTGGAAGGTATGGTAAGATATTGCTCTCCATATACAAGTTCAAAATAGGCAGAGCTGCCTGGAGCTGTGGTCATTGCTCTGTGTGATAAAGGCCTTTCAATGATAATGTAATCAGGGGCTTGGGATAGAACCAGAAATCAATGCCAAAATAAGAAGGAACAATGCAATAAAGTTTAGGATCTTGGCATGTTTCTCATCTTCAGGTCAAGCTCTTCAATGAGGCTAAAAAAGATGTGTGCTGGAGGACTCTGACTCCAGCTGCCTGCACCTAAGTCTTGCATGTACCAGAGTGAATGTTTCCTTAGCCAGCTAAGGCAGCCTTCCTGGCTCTTCTGAAACCAAAATATTAGAGTGAATACATAGCAAAACAAATTTAATTAGGGGTCTAGCTCAACTTCTTTCAGTAGTGTTAAGGTCTGTGTTCTATCAGCTCATCTGTGCCCATTCACCTGTTCCATTCACCTGTGCCCATTCACCCATTCACCCGGCAATACTGGCAACTTTATTAGGGTGAAATAAAATTTGCAAACTCACAGCAGCATCTCCAGTACCACAATCTCAGCTAGTCCAGGCCCAAGTTTCAGGAGCCCTTGGCTATTTCATAATGTTAAACATTTGGCAGCTCAGTACTGCAGTTTTTGGAAGTGCTGACTCATTTTCCAATAACAGCCATAATATTAATTCAGCCTGAAGACACAACCTCAGCAAAAATAAAGTATAAGATTTAGTATCAGCATAAGTATGAGACATCCATACTGGCATCATCCAGAGAGAAAAAGAAAAAAAGGAAGTTCAGGTGGAAACAAACATAGTGCTGAAGAGCTCCAGCACAATTCTGAGTGAGAAGTTGCAGTGTCATTAGCATCAGCACTTCTTTTGACATCTTAGTCAACAGGAGCACAAGGATGGTAGGTACAGGAAGACCACAGAGCATCTATTAGATGGTGAGGTTGACTACAGGTAACAAACAGTGTGTGCTGCTTCTCCCTGCTCCCCACATCCATTAGAAATCAAGTCATGTCAGAGGTTCTAGCTGTTAGGTCACACGCTCCAATACACAGATGGATGTTATAAAGAGTTGTTAATGACACAGGAAAAACAAAGAAATGCTTGTAGGCTGAGATGTCAAGAGACAACAAAAAATGTAGCTGAAAAGGGAACAAAAAAACTTATGCTCCTCAGTCAGAAGTTGGGGAGAAACTACAAGATTCTGCTATGGATTTCTTGTGAGATGGACAACGATGGGTTTTTCCTAAACATTCCTACCTGACAAAGGTAGGACATTGGCATAGTGAAATTTCATATCTGGAAGTATTCCAGACCAACAGAAGGGGAAAAGAAAACAATTTTGAAATAAGTGCACTTTGGTGCCCAAACCTTCAGCCAAAAGACATAATCCTGATCTGAGCTACGTCAGATGGCAACAACCATTGGTGCCAGACTCCCAAACATACCCCTGCCTATGAACGTCATACACATCTGGGAGCAGGGAGAGAGGCTGGATGAGCTGATTCTGCCTGATGACATCCTGGGTCCCTGTTGCAGGCTGACTGGTAATATTTTTGAGTTTATCTCTTCTGAAAGAACTTTCTGACTTTTTTTTTCGATGAGAAGAGTGAAAGGGGATCAATGTTGTTAATAATTTTACAGAAAAAACATTGTCCTCCTTCATTTCACACTCATGACTCCTTAAAAATGCTTGACAGGCTCTGGCTCAGAGCCAGCACATGGTAGTGGCAGCAAGAACTCCTTTCCATTAGTTTCTGTAATTCACTGTTTCCCTTACAAAACTGAAAAGAGATAGATCAAAACCAATTGTTTGCTTAAAAAGTAATACTGACTTGTTCATTAAACCTTGTTGGGGCACTGGGTGCAGGCACTTGATCCGGAAAATATGAAAGAACTTGGCTGGGGAACAAAACCAGAGCTGATACGTGGTAATGGCAAAACCAGAAGTAGAAGCTATATAATACAAGCAAATTCCCACTGAATGCCTCTTTGTCTTGCTTTAAAGAAATACAGAGAAGCACTCAAGCTGTACAGATAACTAGCCAGTGTTCCTCACTGCAGAGCACAAGGAAAGAAGGAAATGCTTTAAGGGTTTAGTTCCTGGCTATGTGGAATACTGCTGGACTGAAAGCAGTCAGCTAGAGTTCATCCTGATAGTCCCACAAGCCATTTTATCACAAAAATGTCCAGTAATCAGTATGAAACAGCCACAGTATTTTCCCACCACTTTGTGCTTCATAGGCATATGGGGAGGGGGGGAGAGAGAACAGTCTGGAGTGCACACTGCATGGGAATAATGAGCTTGGTCCATGTCTAGAACCATGTATAGTATGGAAAGGGGAAAAAAAAGGATGATGATTGCATATGAACTTCAGCTCTTCCTCTTGTCTACTAATTATTTGTTCTGTTTGTAAGGGCAATGTTTCTGGCATATTTGTTCATATACCGTACTGAAGGAGTAAAGATGAATCAATACATTGGAGTAAAGATGAATCAATACATTGATGGAAGTTCCATTCTATAATGGATTTGCATCTGCCTCCACTGCTATGCTGCCAGCTGGGGAGAGACTCTGGAAGCATCAGTCCTGCTTCACATGCTGACCACTCAAGTGATCTCTCACAGTCACGACAAAATTTCTCCTGTTTACAGAAGTATGAGACCAGAAGCAGCAGAGGATTATACCTACAGAACCTATCAGAAACTGGTAGTGGCCACTTTCAGAGACAGGAGCATCAGCTTAGCCTTGAACCAGGATCCACAAGAGTGACATTTTAGCCTCTGTTTTCTATTCATGCCAAGCTGGCTCTTACATTGAATCAGTGTATTTCAATGGGATGTTTCATGATGTTTTTTATATGCAGCTTTCACTTTCTTAGTGTAAGGATGCAACCATATCATCTTAAAAAAACTACATGTGTCTTGCACCAACTACTTGGGAGTTTAGATTCAGGAGTACAATTGCTCTTCAGCTGGTACTCAGTTCCCAGCTCAAAGTGCAGGCCTGCTTTAATTGGGTCCTTTGAACACTGACATTGAAACAAAAATTAATTACACTTGTAGTCAAGTCAAAGGCAAAATGACCCACTGAGGTTTCTGGTTCAGGCAAGTTTTTCCACTGTATTCCTTCTGTTAGTTCAATTCCAGCTGACATGACATGATATATAGATAGCTGTTAATGTGCTGTGACCCAGTTATTAGAAAATTCCAGTCTTGTCCTCAGAAAGATAATTAAGATGAGTAGGAAGCATTTTTATCCTATTTTGTGGGGTTAAAAGCCATAGGATTGATGGTATGGTAGCAAATGCTTCTTCTGGCATATTAGAGACACATTTCTCAACCCTGCAAAATTACTCATTTGTTCATTCTGGAGCATTTGTGTTTTCCTCTTACACATCACACCCCTGTGGCCAGGATGGGAACACTGATTCAGAGGTCAGCTTATCAGGTGTACTTTTTATTTTTAAAAAAATCAAGTTACAACATTTTTCCACATATCTGTCAAACCTGAAGTGCTCTCTCCTGGTCCCAGTGGTCTGCAGTGGCATTGCTGTGAGGTTCCTGTCTGGGAGACCACTGCTCCAGCACAGCCCTCTGCAAAAGCAGTCAGGGGCTGGGGGAGTTTGGGATCCTACTTGAGCCAAGAGCAAGGAAGCTTTGGAAGCTCTGGCTTCAACTTGATTTTAGATTCCATTTCTGTAGCAATCCCCTGTAGCAAGCTTGTGTTTGCAACCCCAGCTCAAGCCAAAATTTGCCTGCCTGCCAGGCATCCTGCCATGGAGGAGGCTGCAGAGGTTCATTACTAGTACAGACTGACCTGGGCTGAGGGTCCCAGGGGTCCCAGGCTCCCAGTCCAGCTGGCTTTCCAGGCTCCCCAAGCCTGTCTGGAGTCTTGAAGCCGTGGCAGATGTTGACATGATTCCTGTTGATTTCACTACTGCTTACCCTGACCAGCAGCTGCCTTCTCAAAACTGCTGCTGTGATCCCTGGAGAGCACCTTTCCTTTTGGAAATTATGTGTGTTGGTATTTCCAGAATTCTTTGTTTCTCTTTGCCTGCTCAATGGGGAATTTTGTAGGCTTATTTTTCCCTCTAATTTGCCCATAAACAAACTGCACAATGCTGAAATTTCATTCCTTCAGATATTCTAGGGCTTGGTCACCTCCATTGTAGATGTTGTTTTTTAAGCACCCAGAAAGATGTAATAGATTCAAAGGGAGAAATTTTCAACATGCAGCAGATAGCAGATAGGAAGGTAGAGCTCTTCTAACAAGGTCCAGCTTCTGGATGTTTAAAATTTGAGAAAGTTCACCTTCAGGGATTGTTGCCAAGTTCTTTGGTTTTCTATATTCTTTATGCTGAACAAGAACTAGAAATTCAGAAGAGCAATTTTTGCTCCCTCTGCAGCTCTGGTAAGGTCTCTGCCCAGCTGTAGAACCATCACAAACCTTTGTGAAAACAGCTGTAGTTTTAATGCCCTCCTTTGTGAACTGTTTTGTAAAATGCCTTCTTTTAAGGCTGACAAATAAGCATCTAATCACTCATGAAAAAAAAGAAAAGGTTAATGTCAATGCATAAGGAAAAGTCCATCTCTTCCTAATTCTTAAACTTCCTGTGCTCCTGTGACTGAACAATATAGAATTGTGCAATGAAGGAAAGCACATTCCCAGTGGTACCCATCTGAGCTGGGGATCCCCACATCATTTAAGGATACACCTAAATGAAGGTTTAAAAGGTTTCACAGCTGACATGTGCCTGAATATTTAGTGTTACCTTAGTTTAATACTGGTTTTATCTACCTTTTGCAGTTAACAATGTGTATTTTTAGATGGTACTGAGGAGCTATGGTTTCCAAGCCAGGAAGTCCCTGCAGCCATTGTGCTGGGTCAGATGAGTAGGAAAAAGAGAGCAAAACATCACTGCTTTGTAACTACTGTATCTCTCTGCAGGCTTCTGAAAAAAATGCAAATTGCTTCCTGCTTCAGCAGGAAACTTCCTGTTTTTATATAATCTTTTCTGTCACCTAATGCAACTTGTCAAATTTGTAACTGAAATTTAAGGTCAATTGTTATAGCTTCATGAAGCAGAACCAATTCTCTTTGCTGCTTCATTCTGGGAGGCATAGTAGGAGTGGCCTGAATATCAAAGCAAGATGAGGAAGGTTTTGGATGATTGTTTTCTGCAAGAAGTTTTCATTCTTTTTATATTAGAAGGAATTTTGAGAGAGGGAAAAGGTCTCATATATGTGCTTTCAACTCTATCTTTTAGCTCTATGTATAAGGTTAGACAATAGGAAGAAATTCTTTAGTGTGGGGATGGTGAGACACTGAAACAGGTTGACCAGGGAGGTTGTGGGATGCCCCCACCCTGGAACTTTTAAAAGCCAGGTCAGATTTCTCTTTGAGCACCTTGGCAAAGTGGGAGGTGTCCCTGCACATGCAGGGTGCTTGGGACTAAATGATCTTTAAGGTCCCTTCCAACCCAAACCATTCTATGATATGATTCTATGATTTTGTCTCCAACTAAGCCTTCAGGAATAGGGCCTTTAACCTTGCAGATATCCCAAGCTTCCAGGCTGTAAAGAAGGCATGGTAGAATAAGGTTTCTCTCATGTTGTAAATTAGAAAAGAACAGTATCTGGGACTGTGAGATGATGGGGCTACAAATTAGGAGCCTGGTATTTTTTATTTCCCTTTAATATTTTAATTTTCCTGGCAAGTTTTCACTACATGTGACACCTCCCATCATCATCAGTAGGATAAAGCCTATTACAGAGTGTCTGGAGTAGCAGGATGGAAAGTGGAGCACGGGTGCTCTTACTGCAAAGCATTTTGACTGCCACAGACTACATCTGAGTTTACAAAGGTGCAAGCTTGGAAATGGGCAATCTGGCTCCACAGGCAATCTGGCTCCACTGTTTTACTGATATGGATTCAAGAAATCCAGAAGCCCAAGCAACAGCAAGTAACAGGTGTCCATGCTGTCACTTTCTCTAGGGATAGAAGGTATGAACCCAAACCAAGATATTTTTCTTGGTCTGTATCACAACCATAAGAGATCTGTGCATCAGGAACAGCTGTGAACAGGTTCCCATTTTTTTAAGTGATAAACAAGAAGAGGGGTATGAAAAAGCCCTGCACAAGCATGTGTTTCCTGCCAAACTGTGTCCTCTCTTCCCTCTCCCTTTGCAGCAATAGATGGAAACAAACTTTCTAACTTAAGAAGGTCCAAAAGGCTTTTCTGCAGATCATTTTCATTGCCTGTCCCCAGGTGCTTTGGCTTTTGAGGTAAGACAGGTTGAATTTTTCCAAACTGCTAGTATTTAGCCTGCTCGTATTTTCTTTTGCCTCTCTTATTACAGACTCATGCTCTTCTTGCTTATTGATTGGCAGTCAGATAATGACACTCAGGAGCTTTTTTTTGTGTGATTTTTTTCCTGAGGAATATTTTTTTTCAATAGTAGAAAAAACAAAGGGAGTGAAATGAAGTTTAAAAGTTTAGCATTCACAAGCATTGGTTTTGTGCAGAATAACTTTCAATTTTCTCACTTTAAAACACAAACAACCAGAACTCTCATAACAACAATGGTGTCGTAACAAGTCCCAGATTTTTCTACTGTTGTCCAGCCTGGTTTTAATTGTCTCAGTGTTCTAAAAGTAAATTCAAAAGTTTTGAATTAACAGCACTTAAAAATTTATGCAAATCTGGAACTAATAGGGATTTTTCTGGATATCTGTTCTAGAATGGAGGACCATTTCAAAATATACCTAATCTGGGCCATTGCAACCTTAAGAGTTGGCTCTGTGCAGAACTATGGGAAATTTTGTTGACATTAAGCCAAGGCCAAAACTCAAAGAGGAGAGGCAATGCTAGATGTGAAATAGAGACTCCTGATAGTGTAGAGAGCAGCGAAGGAATTGCAACCATATTGCTGTAAAACAACACATAAACAAAGACACCAAACAGATGGGGTTGATGCACTTTCTAGAGAGAATTGTGTGTGAAGGAAAGTATCACTAATTTGAATTGCAGAAGAAATGGAAAAAAAAAAAAACAACAGGTGAATTTGTGCAGCCACCTGCCACTAACTAACCTAAAGTCAAGTGAAAGTTGTTGTGTGAGCAGACAAACAGAAAGGAAGATTACTGAAAGTAATAAAATGAAACAGCTGAGCTTTCCTACTGCAGCTACAGACACAAGGCATAAAGCGAAAGAATAATCAGGGAGAATTTGAACCTAGTAATCATTAGATCAATAAAAAAGAATTTGTTTAGGACAACTGGGAACTTAAGAATGTAGAAGCAAGCACAAAAGTGATGTTTTGGCCAGGAAAGTCTGGACAGGGAAAATAATTTTTTTTTCTAATGTCAGCAGAAAACTTTGTCTAAATGTCAGCAGCAAGAAGAAAATGTGAAATAGTCAGCAAAAAGAAACATTTATCATTCCTGAACTTCCATGTCACCTATGGCAACTTCTGGGAACAAGCTTTTCTGCAGGGAATTTTATGAATATTTACTGGCAATAGATTTCAAATCTTTTTAAATGTCTCTCTGAAAACAAAATATGTCATTCAATGTCCACTCCAGAATGGTCTTCGGTATCTGAAAGGAGAAAAAAGTGAAGAGTACCCCTACTTTTAAACAAGATCCAGGAAGATTTTAAAAAAAGCAAAGGCTGAGGATGGCAGGGTTTTCTGGTTTTGCTCTACAGACAAAGTTGATCCTAAAATGCTGAACAAAGAAACCCAATGTAGCCTTATAATTAAGCTGGAACAAATTACCCCTAACAAAGAAATAAAGAAAAGGTTATCGACCTCTAGGTGAGGACTAGGGGTAAGCAGGTATTTCTCTGCCTACTACCATCTAAATGGGATGCTCATTTTAAAGCTACACTTACAAGTTAGTTTCATAATAAGCCAGTTCCTAGGGACAAGAGAGTTGCTTTGAGAAAATGTTTGGGGAGGATGGGTTTTTGGGTTTTTTCCCAGTAAATTGTGACATGAAATGTATATCCTACTTCAGAGTCTATACCAGGAGCATGAAACCCAAAAGTTGAAGCATGGTGTAGCTTAAGGCTACAATAATGCACAGTTTCTGGAAGAACTACACCTATCCTCTGTGAGGGTTCATCAGCAAAAGGCACAGATTTTTATTTTTTTTTTTTCTTCTTAGAAGGAGACCTGAAGGATTCTCAGAATACCTGAGACAATGTCCTTTCATTTGGAATTTTCATTCATCTTGCCATGATCAGAGGCATTCCTCTTTACAAAATAATACCCCTGAGTTTTAAGAAAGTAAGGAAATGGCACCAACCCCTGTTGCATCCAGGATCACCCTGTTAGACACTCGGAAAGGGGGAATTTGAGGTCCTGCTGTCTGTTGTGTCACAAGACAAACTTTAAGCCTGTAGAGACACAAAGAGGAGCTGCCACGATGCTTTAAAGACTGTTGTGGGCCACTGAAATAGTAAAAGTGAGGAGAAGGCAGCCCTATCTCCACTCTTGGCAGCACAGAGCCAGAATTCTTGGCAAACAGGCACATACGGGGTTTTTTTAGGAGTTAACACCGGAAATTATAATCAGTTCCAACCACTTCACCCTCAAGCTAGGAAACCAAGAATTCTAAAGCTAAGGAAAAAAAGCAAAGCAGCAGGCTCAGAGTACCACATAAGCCTGTTAAAAATCAGCCTGCGCTGTGGCTTCAGGAATTTAAAGGCTATGAAAATAAACTCGATTTTGCCAGTCAACATCTAAGCCTCATCATTACCCAAAAGGCCTGCCAGAGCTAGATAGTAGCATCCAGTGATAATTAAAGAATAACTTGACAGTGCTATTTAGAACACAGATTATTCCACAGAACTTTTAGAAGTGCAGGTCCCTCTTATTGAGGGTGCTGAAGATTAGTTGAAAACTTGGGTTTCTGCCATATGGCTTGCCTGTTTCTGTATTATCTAAAGATCCTCCAGCGTCTCTCACAAAACAAAGCCCACATTCTGGAATATAAACCTTGACTGGAATTGTGCAAATCTCTTGCTAAGACAGATAAACATTTGCATTTTCTCTTCTAGGTTTGTGTAGTTCTGGACAGATTATTACTATGGAAAATTCAGTAATATTTGACTGTTTGTGTTAAAGAAACATCTTAATGAAAAGGTTAAATAAACCTCATACAATGATTCAATTGATTTATGGCTATAAAACCCAAACTAATGGAACTTTGAACCCAATACAATTTCTATTTTGCTGTATTGGAAGAGCAGACCTTTTATCAACACATGAGACATTCTGCAAATTTCATTTAGTCATACTGCACATTTCTCTTTTCTTAGTCTCAAATTACATTTCACTGATTCAGAAAAATCTGGAGGGCCATTATTTTATATAAGGTTTGTAAAGTACCATTCTGTGCACATATATCAGACATGCATGCCTGTGTTCTCTTTGTGTGCCCCAAGTTCTCTTTGCTGTCATGTCACCATTAGGTTTTATATAAGAGTTCTGTGGAGGTTCTTTGGATAATTTCTGATGGCTCAGAATACCCACTGGGGCTGAAAGAAAGCCAGGGTTTCTGGAAACCTAAATCCTCTCATTTTAATAGTTTTGAAAATCCTTGGCGTTTAGCTTTGAACTTTAACCAAGAGAAGTTATATCTTATAAACAATGGCATTTGTTGATTGGATGAAGGACTAGATCAATATTGATTTTGGCAACTTATTTTGGCTGGGTTTGCCTGAAGAAATATGCTGGTTGTGGTGTTAAAAAGTTATGTCAGATCCTCAACATATGCCTCTTTTTCTTGGAGCACTGCCTGAAAATTAGTTTCCAAAGTTATTTCCAGAAGTTAACCTAGAGCCTGGCCTCCTCAGCTAAGGAAGCGACACAAAAAAATACTGGAACAGAATCTATTATTGTGAGCTAACAACAGCCTTCTTCTGAGCTATCACTGTGTACGAAATAAAAACATTCAAGAAGAAAGATTAAAGACATATAAAACAATGGGGTTTTGTTTCACAGAAGTGCTAAAGCATAGGACCCAATTCTCATTTCCGGCGAGTCTGATTTACACGGTTCTTGCAATTTAAAAGGAGCTGTAAATTAAATAAGTAGGAGGAGAGCAACACCATTTTAGACACTATGGGAATTACCTAGTTGACACACAGCAAAAGAGAAGTAATATGATTTCCATTATTAGTTCCTGTTTCAAGACTAGTGCTATGAATGAAATATCTTTTAAAGAAAATGTGCCATTTCCATGTCAATGTTTCCACTGAGACAGAATCTACTGCAAACTGATAAATTGTTACAATTAGCAGCACGACTAAAATTTTTCACCTCATTTTCATAGAATCATAGAATCATGGAATTGGCTGGGTTGGAAGGGACCTCAGAGATCATCGAGTCCAACCCTTTTACCACCGTTGCGGTTGCTAGACTATGGCACTGAGTGCCATTTTTATTTGTATTTTTCTTGTTTCAGGTTCTAACTGCTAGGGGCTGTGATGCAATTGCTATAGGAAAGAGATGGTCTGAATGTGACTGCAAATCAATCTGTCTGTTTGTCTACCTACTTACCTACCTCCCATTTCCTGTATATGCTGCTGCTTCACATATCTTTCTCCTCTCATGGTGCTCAGCCCTCTGATGTATTTCCAGAAAGCAATCATATCACATCTCAGCCTTTCTTTTGCTGTGATAAACAAGACAAGCTCCTTCATGCCTGCTTTACAAGAGCAATTTTCCCCATTTCATCCAGGTGCCTGCTCTACCCATGCACAAGTTTGAATTTTCAGACATGAGTGAACAGACTTCCCAGATAACATCTCACCAATAGTCTTGGCAAATAGCATTAATACTTTCCCATTTTTAAAAAGAACTTCCCTCACCTGATTCATCCTGAGACCACCTGTCCCTTTTTGCATTCAGATCACTTTGTTCCTCTTACTGCACCTTGCAGCTGTCTGGTAGCCTTTCCCCCCCTTTTTTCTTTTTTATTGCCCCCTGATGAGCAATGCCACTTCACAACATAAACTTCTCTTCTTTGACCCAGAGGATGGAATTCATCTTCCTCTGTCTTTATGCACTTTCAGAAAGTGGTGAAGGGAGAGAGAAGCTCAAATCAGGTGGGATAAATGAGTAGGAAAAAAGCTCCCATATCTATACCTGGGCTAGAGATGCCTTTTGAAAGCTGCTATAGTGGAAAATATTTCAGTAGTAGCTTATGTGAATGCTTGTGTATTTCCCCTCCCTCAGAAAAGAGAATACTACTTACTGAGTATGCTGTCCTCTTTAGTCATTACTTTTGGGCCTTGGTTTTATATAGAGATATATTAAAGCTTATAACTAAATATTTATGATGTATAGAAATTGTCTCTTCTTCCACCCTATTCAGAAGGAGGGATAGTTTCTTAATTTTTAACATAGAAATTAACTATTTCTTAAGGCAATACCAAGGAGACAGAACTACCAAGGATATAAAAAGTAACATGTGCTTTTTATGATATATATAGAAAACTTTTCCAGTGGACTGTTCTTCATTAAATGGCTTCACTTGCACTATAATTTCAGGTCTATTTTTTAGAAAAAAATGTGCTATTTCAAGTTTTTTACTGTTTTAAATTATTGCTAATGAAAAATGGGTTATGAATCACATTATAAAAGCCCATTTTATGTTAAAGATGTTAATCCATCAAGATTATTTTAAAGATGTTAATACAACAAGACCCATTTAAGGGTCTTGCAGTTATAGTGAAGTGTCACACTTATAATAATATATGAAGTGATGTAGTAGTTCCATAGATTTCAATATTTTTCCTCAGTATCATGATGATACAATAGTTGTATGTGACTATTTTGTTAATAAAATAGGTTTGCATCAAACTAAAACTGAGGAATTTTCTTATTGCTCCAGACTTGGTCAGTCATCTGTGGGAGCAAGCTCATTGTGGGATCTCTGCCTCTGACCCTAGCTTGTCAAATCAAATGATTGGAACACCTGGAAGTGAAAAAAATAATAATTTCTTTCTCCAAGGTTGATAGTGAGACTTGTTTCCCTCTTACCCCTTTTTGCTCAGTTTTAATACATGTTAAAGATTCCTTTTTCAGGTCCAGTCCATGATACCAAAAATCACTCCAGACTTCTTGAGAATCTCTCAGCAGGTGAGACTCCCAGGTGACTTCTCAGCTGCATGGCCATTATCCTGCCTGGTTCTCTACTAGGCTTTCTACTTTCATTCACTGGACTGGAAAGCCCTTGTATCATCCAAGTGTTTTCTCCTCAATGGATATGACTTGCAGACTCTCCCTTAAACTTATCACCTACCTAATACATAGGTTGAGCTCCTCTGAGTCTTTGTATGTTCAGTCATTGCTGTGGATCCTCTCTGGGTTCTCTTGAATTTTTTTTATTTTTTATTTTTTAGATCATTTTTGAGTGGTAAAAACAAGAACTGCACTAGAAGCTCTTGAAGCAACATCAAGTACAGACACTCTTAGCCAATTCAATTGCTTATCTTCTCAGGTTGGTGTTTTACATACTGAATTCCACCACTTAGCTCTACTCTCCTGCTAGAGGCAAAGAATACTCAACGAGGTCATCAGTCATTGCTGAGATCCTCATCAAAGGCCACCAAATATCAGGTCCCCCAGCCGTGCAAAAGGCACATTGACCTGCACACCCACATGCCAGGTAGAAATTCAGTGAGGTTCAGATGCTCACTGTCTCCCCATCAGCTCCTGGGAGGCACCTGTGGGCAGGTGGGAGCCAACACAGACTTCAGCCCCTTGCTTGAATCAGAGAAAACAGCACCAGAGGTGCTTCACAGCTGAATGATTTAAACATATCCAGAGAGACATTTAGACTCTGTTCAGAAGCCCAACATTGTAGCCATACGGCTCACAGAGAGAAAATGGCTAGAAATACAGACTATATAAAACACAGACTTTTCACTTTCCAATACGAGATCTCTCAAAACTGGGCATGAAGAGCAGGCAAAATGTTACTGACTTCAGTAAAAATGACAGTGACACCCTAGCACCAGGCACAGACTGCTTAATTAACAATTCTTATATCAAGTCCTCTTTTCTGGAAAATTTATTGCTAAAAGAGCTAATACAAAGTGGGATGGAGGCAGAGTGACAGTGTGGGAAGTTTTAAGAGCATGTTTAAATAGTAGAAAAAGCACTTGCAAGACTTCCATAGGTCCTGGTTTACTGTATCGGCATGTGATGCTCTTGCAGCTCTTTGGCCTCCTGAGCCACAGGATTGACAACTTCCTACTTTATCCCCATCCCTCTGTATTCCTCTTGCTTTGGGGCTGAGCTTTGTTATTTTTAGCTTGAAGTGGAAGAAGGAAGTTATTCAGATCTTTCCTCTGAAATTCACTAGATCTCAGTAGGAGAGCAGACTTCCTGGTTCATAGATGGAGCAGGTCATTCCTCTTTCACTATGACTCTCAGATCTGTGGTACAATCTCCACAAACCCACTGCAGAGAAATGCAGACAGATTTTAGAGAAGTTGTTCACTTTTGTTCAATATAAAAGGGCAGAGCTTGCTTATAAAGACTGAAATTTTGCTTTAAAAGTGATCTTAGTAAGAGAAGGAAAATGAGTCAGTAACCTGTATGTTTGAGACATCTTACCCAGAGGGGATACAGGGAGTTTTGCCTGTGCTTTTCTCAGAGAAGTTTCTTTCTCCTTTCTTCCAGGACATCTTATTTCTTTGTTCAAACACAAAACCAGTCATTCTGTATGTCCAGTCTTCTAACTGAGCAGGCTACTCAATGACATCCTTCTGCCTGGCCTGACTACTTTGTGTGGCTTTGCCAGTGTGATCTACCAGCAGAAACATATGAAGTGCTCAAAGGAGAATCATCCCAGGTTCAGTACAGGTTTTAATACAGGGTGCCTCCCATCTCACATGGGAGAAGGAAAAAAAAAAAAAAAAAAGTGGTTGAGGAGCTTCTGACCCAGCCAGCTTTCTGCTGCATTTGAGGATTTTTGTAACTTACAGAGCCCCAGCATCAGCTCTCTGATGATTGTCTCCCCCTTCTTACCATTCCTCTGGACTGTTGCACTCTCCAAACATGGATGTGACTGATAGGAGGGAAACAGCATAAAAGCAGGATTGTGGATAAAATTATGAAATCACACTGCCAATTGGCATCAGTGAGGCTCAACATTGACAAAGGTGTCAGAAAGTGAGCTCTGGGATTCTAGACAGGTCTAAGTACCCTTTACAAGAAACACCCACATACTTCTGTCTCTCCTACATTTTTCTCCTCTACATGTGTGTAAGACAGGAGGAGGCCATGGCTGCTTTCATTTTACATCCAAAGAACTGAGACCCAGTGGTTATAATTAAGCAGGCCAGTGCAGGGACACATAAACCTACCAACTTAATCATGCAGCAGCAAAGCAGACACTGGGAAAAGAACACCCATGCTTGCTTGACAAGTCAGCCCTGCTGCAAAGAGCTGTGCCTTGCTAGTGAGATTATCCTGTTTCCAGAAAGCAGGGTTGCTCATTCAGGGATTATTCTTTAGTATCTGAAACTTAGCTTTAGACTTTCTCTTGGTATGAAGAGGTTCAGAGTTGCCTTGGTCATTCTTGCATGGAAAGGTATCCAAAGGAACCAAACAGATCTTCCAAAAAGTACTGAAGATTTTCCGAGGAAGTTGGGGCAGAACACGTGCATCTCTGCAGAGCTAAGCCCCAACCCACTGAAACCTGTGCTGTCCTGTCAATGACTGTGGAAGTCTCACATGAAAAAGCTTTGACTTGGGCTCTGGGGTATGTCAAGAGTTTCACTGAAATCATCCCGCTGTTTTCATAAGTTATTTATTTCCTGTGGACACCTTGGAAAAATTCTTAGAAGAAACTTAAATTAGGACAGTATTGTAACTTGGCAAGTTCACTTCAAAATTCATTACTGCTCATTCTATGTTTTCTTTTGTGGAGCTCTGGTGCCTGTTGTCAATAGTCAAGGGGAGCAGTGGGGTCTGTTTTGCTTTATTCTGAATCTGCTGAGGAAAATCCTATTGGCTTCAGTGTTTGGCCCTAAAAAATTATAGATTTTCCCCTAGGAAGCTGCAACTTTAAAATATTCTGTGCTGATGCATTTTTAAGTCTGCCCAGATGTAAAGTGTTTACATGAATTAACTTCACTTTTTGAATACCTGGGACAGAAAGATTTTGTAATTAAAGAATATATATTTTGTATTAGTCTTTTCTACCTATTGTGATTCAATCCATATGATTGAATCTATTTTCCTTATGTCATGGATTGCAGAGATCATTCAACCATGATGATTTAACATAGTGCCATGCTGTGTTTGTACAGAAACACTGCACAAGGGAGATTCCAAAGGGATTTTAGCAACCCCCTTCAAACAGAGGAATTTTGAAAAACGTTACTTGGCCATAGGCAAAAGAATTTCCTTTTGGCAGTTTTTCTCTCCAAAGAAAACACAAAAAGTGGAAGTTAGATAGTACTGTTATTAGAGCTTTGTTGCAATGAGAGAAAAAGTGTTCACAACAGCATGGATACAGAGAGACAGCTCCTCTGCTGGACCTTCTTTTGCTCAACCTCTCTCCTGGATTCAGGTCTGCACAGAGCTGACCCCTCTCTTGGACCATGCCTGCACATCCCACTTCCTTTTCTTGGAATCTTCTTTATCACTGGGAGTTTTGGAGGGCAGTGAGCAAACAATGAGGTCAATGTTGAGATTTTTCTATTTTAAGTGTTAGTTACTAAGGAAATGTTTGGAAATATTAAGGTTTGCTCCATGTGAAGTTCTAATGGAAACAGAAAGATGAAGACTGAACAATCTTGTCAAAAAACCCACAAGTGAAAAAAAAGCCACCCATACTTCCCCTTGGCTGCAACCTGAATGGTTCAAGAAGTACCAGAACATAGGAGGTCTGTTTCATGCACTCACTAGAGCCAGGGGAAAATGTTAATATTTTCATAGAAAACATTTCAAAACAATTTGCTGTCTGCAATGTTTTTTGGGTTCACAGTTTTTCTGGTTTGTGTTCTGTTCCCTTGGTCTCCTTTATGGGTGAAGGAAAAGAGAGCAGAGAGGTGGTTAGATACATGGGTAAGCATCTGGCAGCGACAGGGCAGTAAATATCCCTGAAGGAAACCAGGCCTGTTGAACTGAACTCCAAGTTTCAAGGATTTCCTTCCCAGCACGTGTCAGACTGGTGCCTCAGTGCCAGCACGTGGAGTGCCACGCTGACGGCTTTACCCAGTCCTGCCCCAGGTGGCCAATGGCCCAGTGGCCCTGTCTGCTGCCCAACCAAGAGAGGATCTGTTCCTGCTCCCTTATGAAGACAGGGCAGGATTATCTTTACACAGTCCATTTGTTCTTTTGACTGCTGTTTATCACCTGTTGATGGGGACTTAAAACTTGGTCTTGTTTAAATTTAACTTCTCCTTTATGCTGCACATGGGCAAAGCAGCAGTAGACCCATGAATAGTTCCCAGTTTTCATTAACAGTTCTCATGTTGAGTTTCTGTTCCTAATTAGCTATGCCCAAAACTGGTTAGGCTTTAGAGAACTGACTCACTCTTTTCCTTCAATCCTTTCGTGACATATTCTGATTGCATAAGGTAACAAAATCTTAGAGCACTCATCTTCTTCTGTTAGACTGAGCTCCTATTTCAAGTCATCCCCTCCTGGGTGAGAGGCCTTCTGTATTTTAAGTTTGGTTCTTATTTTTAGTCTCTTAAGGAGTTCAGTGTTATATACATAGCAAATCCAAACTGAAATCACACAAGATTTCTTTTTCTTCTTCTAAATACTATTAAATAAATGTCCCAGGCAGTTACATAAAATGACCAGGTAGTCTGTAAAGGAGTCCCTGGTTCCTTTTTCAGAATTTTGCAGATGTGAGCCACGTGCATAGGTAAGGCCCAGTGATCACCAAACCCCTTCAGTGGTAGCAGCTGGGACTGTGCTCACTGTGATGTGCAGCATCTCCTCACCCTACTCCACCTGCCTGGACCAAGCTGCTGCCACAGCTGCTCATTTTCCAGTCATGAGCCCCCTTGGCACTGCAGCCTTATTGATTAGGCTCTATTAGTGGTACACATGGTAGCACTTAGTAGAGATAGAAAGCAGGTTTTTGAAATGTGATTTAATATGAGTAACTGAACCAGAAAATTATGCAGAGAAGTGGAGCTGGAAGGGAAGAAAACATATCTTGAAGAACATAGGCATGACTCAGAGTCACAGGACCCTAAACACTCAAAATTCTAGCACGTAAAACTAAATATGAAAGCACTACTGGCTTTTCCTTCCATTTCCTTATATTTTCTTTCTTTGGGCCAGTTTTTATGGTAGCTTCTTCATCTGTTACATGGGACACCAGTTGAACTAAAACACATTAAATTTGCAAAATACTGGCTTCTGTTTCTCTGAATGAAATGCTGTTTTTAACCTGGTGTCCTTTGCACAGTGAAGATGTAATATGAAATAGAGGTTGACTACTTCCATCGCAGAGTTGTTCGTGTTATTAAGGCAAACGGTGTAATAAAACCTAGCGTTCAACTAAGAAGAACTTGAGATAACTTTCAAAAAAAGAAGACTTTCTAGTCTATGTTTGGACTACCATGTAAATGGCTAATAAAGTTTGACCATAAGCCTGCCTCCCTTCTTCTCCCCCACCTCCTTTTCAAAGTGCTGTAATTTACAGAAGCAAAAAGAGGAAATCTGACAATGACATTTTTCCATCTGTAGAACAATTTTTGCTCAGTGTTCCCTGCAGTGTTCTGTGCAAAATGTTCTTGTTTGTACTCCCTTTGTACATGTCAGCAGGAAGAAATGGTTGCTGCAAGACTCAGTGTGCCCATGCTCTCCTTCTGAGACCAAGAGCAACGTGAAGGCTGAGGACCCAAGTGTATGGGGTTTAGCTCCGGGGCCAGGAGGTTCCCAGTGCCCAGGCTGAACCCTTTGCTGCTGCATGATCACTTCTGGGAACACTGGGGCACCTTATAACTGATTATGTTGAGACTACTGTCTGAGTACATCCTTAAGGTATTTCTCCTTATTGTGAATCCATAAAGAGACAGGCAAATAGCACAATCACACTTCCACAAGGATTTCTGTCAGATGGTCTCAAGATTTCTGGAAGGCATATTTGTGAGAGGAATGCACCTTTAGGAACTGGCAGTCCACTTTCCCAGAAGCTCTGTAACAGCTTGTGTATCAGTGTTCTGTGCCCTTTCTGACAGGAGAAAATACCCGAGTATTTAGAAGACAATGAAAAAAAAAAACCCCAACCTTGTAAAGTAATAATTATTTCAAAAGGAAAGTCACTGGACCGGAACAACCAATCAAAAAATAAGATGTGTTGCATGGCCACATCACCATCCAAATAGCAAAAGTCCCCCTCTGCCTTTTATAGAGACAAGTTTATAAAGTCAGGAAAGATTACAGACTAAGACACTTTAAAGGTTCAAAGGAAAATGCTTGCTGAATGAAGTGCTCCATGAGATTACAGCTGAGAAATGAGAAAAATTGCCCAGAACTGATGAGCAGGAAGCTTGGCCTATTTGGTGAACAACAAGAGGCTGGTCCTTTTTGGCTTATTGCCTTCTGTGTTCATAACATGATACCAAGAATGCTGGAAGGAGTGAGTGAGATTTACCTCTGTGGCACAAGACACCCAGTGTTTGCTGGGTCTTGAGGGTTCTTTGTGGTATTATTGGACCTTAATTCTCCTAATGCTAAGAGATGATGTGGACAGACAGAGTCGATGGGAAGGATCCAAAAGATAATTCAATTTCTACCAGCTTCTCTTAGCTTTTGAATGATATCCAGTATGTGAGGCTCAGGTTCCTTTTCCCTCTCCCCTGTATCTCCTTTTCCTTCTCCTGTTCGATTAATCTTTCTCTGTTCCTGCTCTCTGTTTAGTTAGTCAGTCCTAGACTGTTTCTTTTGAACCACTTCTGCAAGCCTGCAACCAGCAAGATAAGTTCTGCCCTCGACAGCCCCACACTAGTGTAAACTTGCCAGGTCTCAGCATGGCTGATAAGGCTTTCTGATACATTTTTCTTTCCCTACCAGCAAACTTGGAAGAAACAGAATGAGAAAAGAACTCTGCTGCTATGTTGCTGTCCTATTCTCTCTTTCTCCTCTTATGTTTTTTGGGTTGTTTTTTTTTTTTTTTTTTTTTTTGCATTGTGTTGTCCTCAAGAAATGAGGAAGCCAGTTTTAATAAAGAGCAACAAAATCACCTTTTTTCTATCCTACCAAATCAACAGTTAACACCATGAAAGAATCAGAACAAGGGAGTGAAGGAATCTTCACAAGAACTTGCTGCACCTATGCAGAAAGGGAAAAAGAAGGAGGATTAACTCTTTTTCCTTCTTTGTCCAGGCCTCCAAAAATGTCCAAAAGATTATTCATGGTGACTGTCAGCATGCTATAAAGGAGAAGATCATGTTAACCCCTGTGAATCTTTGTGCCCAACACTTTTATTGGAAACCACTCAAGAGCAAAGGTGCCTCCTGTGCTCCTGCCTCTCTGTGCCATGGCTCTGGGCAGTGCACTCTGCACAATTCCTGCTTCAGCCTTACTGTGAAGGGCACTGAAACAGCTCTGTGGCATTTTTATAAGAAAATTTCCCACCTCCAGATTGCCCATGATGAAGGAGACAGAACTTCCCTGCCACTAAATTATTCTTAATCATTTCATTGCATAGGAAATTTGGCATTTATGCCCATGTCAAGTATCAGCCTGTTTCCTTTTAGAGAATGCTACTTTTTGCTTCCTTTTTCATTGACTTCAGCTGATGACAAAGCCTAGCAAAGAAGGCTGACTGGAAAATTGGAATTCTGTTTCATTGTACTCTGTCTGCTAGGTCCAAGATTTGTTTCTCCATGCATGTGAATGCAATCAGCAACCTTTCCACTGAAAACAAAGCACAACTCTGAGACAAAGCCCCCATAGAAGCCTCATAGAGGCTACACTCCTCAGGAAAGGGTGAGAGCCCTCTGGAGAGCTTTCACTAACCAGACTGGGGTTGGAAAGTTGGTTTTCCACACGTGGGAGAAAGCCAAGACCTTTCTTTTAGCATGATCTCTCCTTCCCTCCATACTTCATCTGCAGAAGTTATTTTGCCAAATTTTGGTGAACTGACATTTCAGTGTTTGAATGCTGCAATAAAATGACATTTTCTGACCAAAAAAAGATTTGTCAGAAGACTCATGAGGTTTTATGGTTGGGTGCCCAAATAACATTCTCTGTACAATTTGCTATTTTATAATCTTTTTTTGAAAAGAAGCCACCCTCTAATTTTTTCTCTCATCAGTTGCACTTAAACAGCACTCCAGCCTTGATGGTTAAGGATCAAGACTTCTATCCCACAACTTGGATGACAACACAATGGTAGAAAAATACATTGACAGCACAATATTTAAGAAAGCTGAACTTTAAAACAAAACAAACTCCTATACAAAAAATTAGAGTCCCTCATTTTCTCAAGCCTTGCATTTTTCTGCAGTATTACTTGTAGGGTTTCCTATGCTTTACTTAGCATGGAGAAGAAAAGAAATATCACAGACAACTGAGCTATAGGTAAAGCTTGATCCAGAGAAAATGAGTTTTCCCAGTGTAGCTGAACTGGCAAAGTAGCCCATTCACTCCTGAGAGCTGAAAAAGTACCCTTAAGTACCTCTAAACTGTCATAAAATGGAAACACCTTGACTGCAGTTGATGCTTTGCTTTCCCACACTTATCTCTTGTCTATATGGTCCTTTCCCATACAGAAAAACCACAAAATAGTTTTTGTGGTCAGCTTTTCCCTTGATTTTGTTCACAAGAGGCCTCTAAACATTGTGACAAGAAAAAAGGAGCAGAACTGTGAAGGCATGAGCAGCTGGAGGCAGATAGGGCAAGGTTGTTTTTTCCAATGGCAATAGCAGTTTAAGCAGGGTAACAGCATTTGCTGCTACCTGATAATTTCTCCAGACTGGGTCACCAGAAGCTGCAAATTTCCTTATAGAAGTTGGGCTATGAGGAGACCTGGTTTTTATGTCCATTGTCCATCTGCATTTTCAGTACAACAGACAGGAAACATATTTGTATCACTCTGAACCAAAGCAATGACCATGAACTCTTTAACAGGTACTCAGCTTCCCCCAGACCAGGGCTGAATGATATCATAGAATGTTTTGGGTGTACCCACGGGCAGGGACACCTCCCACCAGACCAGGCTGCTCAAAGCCCCATCCAACCTGGCCTTGAATACTTCCAGGGATGGAGCATCCACAACTTCTCTGGGCAACCTGTGCCAGTGTCTCACCACCCTCACTCTAAAGAATTTCTTCCTAATGTCTAATCTAAATCTACCCTCTTTCAGTTTGAAACCATTAGCCTTCCTTCCACACCTTTGTAAAAAGTCCCTCCTCAGCTTTTCTGTAGGCTCTTTTAAGTACTGGAAGGCTGATACAGGGTCTCCCTGGAACCTTCTCCAAGCTGAACAACCCAAACTCTCTCAGCCCATCCTCAAAGGAGAGATGTTCCAGCCCTCTGATCATCTTTGTGTCCCTCCTCTGGACCTGCTCCAACAGCTCCATATACTTCTTATGTCAGGGGCCCCAGAACTGGACATAGTACTCAAGGTAGGGTAACCAAGGCAACCTGTGTGGCACACACAACAACAGCATTTGATGTGCTGGATCAAAGAGCACTGGATTAGACTGAATTTTCACTGTCCTATCAGAATTCAGAAGATTCACATACCTATTATTCCTCTAGCAATCAAGCTGACATTCTTCAGTTGAAAAAAAAAAAGGAGTATTTCATTAACTAAGCAGTATTGTTTCTTTAAAAAAGCACACAGAAGACGTAAATGTAGATGAACTGTTAAGTAATTTTCAAAAATTTGGGATATTTGTAGCATGTTTGTACACTTTTTTTTTTCATCAGAATACATTTTGCACTCATTAACCAAGATGCTATTCCATTTAAGTCAACTGGGGCTTCTGTGTTGTATCTTAGAACAGAACTGGAGCCAAGATATGTATCTTACTCAGTTCATTAGAGTCTCCAATGCTGTAGATTAAATAAGCAAGTATGTCACTAAATCTGTTCAGCATTAAAATGATACAAAATGTATTTTTCTTATTCCAACTAAATAGTTTTCTTCAAATCTGAACCAGATGGAGACAGAGTGAGTTATCTGAAATGAGCTCATCTGGAGTTGAGTGGAATGTCCGACATTTGGTCACACATCTTGAGATGTGAGTTAGAGTCTGAACAAGGAAATTTTTATCATCTTATGTTTACTCTTGTGGGTAGGCTCATTAGCTTTAATGGACAACAAGTATAATAAATTACAAACACACAGAGCAAGGCCGTGCAGGATGCATTTCTGTATAAATTCAATCAAATGTACTTTGCATTATCGGAACCAATTGTCCCCAAGAAGCCCAGCTAAAACAGTAAGTGGAAACTCAGCATCAAAATTAGTTAAGAAACCTGAAGCAGCCCTTTTTATGTATGTCTTCCATTAAAGCTGCTTTTGTTATGTTTGCTGGAAATTACGTATTCTATATGTAATATTTCTAGGGACATGCTGACTTACAAGTCTTTTATGGAACCAAACATAATGTTGCCATTTGACTAATTAAAAAGCAGGCATCTAAACTATCCCTTTTTATAGTTATGGAAAAATTATGAGGGGGGTTTTAAAATGTAAAGATAATAAAACCTCTTTTTTACAGGATGAAAACCAAAGAGTTTCAATGAGAGCTCCCTCCCACATGGCAATGCTACCAGGAATTATCTGTGTTTCAGCTGGAGAGTCACCTCTTGTCACCTTCACTGAATGTTGCAGTGAAGTTGCTCTTGTGTTGAAGAAGTTCCTGTCCTTTATTAACCTAATTAGGCTCATTTTGCCTCACTAAATTCACAGGAACTTTCCTATTGCCTTCACTGAAGCTACAATTTTACCTTCAGTCAAGAGCCTGAATATGAAGTGCATTGAGCTCTTACATCTTCAGCAAAGGAAATGAGACCTGAAAGCACTCAGTACCTTCTCTACATTCTGCACATTTCTCTACATTTCTCTACATTCTGATTTTCAGTCTGCTGATGGCAGCTTCAGGCTCATTTACCAGGCTTCCTGATAAGATAAATTAGCATAGGTGGAACTCCTCTCTGGGAGAATTTAGCTGCTTCTAACCTTTAGACTGAATGTGTTTGGTTGTTTACACTGAATTGAAAGAGGACCAGAATACTTTTAACATGCAACTTTCTTCAGTCCCATGAGCAAGGTGGAGGACTGTTCTGTGGCAATGAAGAACACAAAAACTGTGTGTCTGAGAGATTTAGCACCCATCTGCCTGAAAGTTTCTCCAAACTCTACTATATGGTTTTTCTGTTTTGTTTTAAACACTTCCTATCATGGCCCCAGAATAAAGGGCTCAGGACATGACTCAGGACATCACAGAACACCAAATATCACAGAAATTCCAAAAAAAGATTTCTAACCAGAATGGCCTGATTTTATTTCTCCTATGACTCCACTGCTCTTGAGTAAAGTTTTTGTATTTATTCTTTCCCTCTGTTGGAAGGAAGAGCGTGAAGATAGCTGCATTTAAGAAAGCTTCAGGCTGATAAGACATCTTTCTATCCAGAAGAATTCAGGTTTTGTGGTTTGTCTTTTTAATCAAAATCAGAGACACGAGATATGATTTGTATTGGTTGGATTCCAATTTATTTTCTTGCCTAATTTTTCCTCCTGCCTGGCCCTGAATCTTCAGCTGTACCTAGCCAAAAGGAATCACCAGGCATGGGGATGTGAGTGGAATTTAAACTGACTACATCTGGGCCTTGGTGCCTTCATTTTGTGAATTTCTTTTTGATATCCTTGACAGAGGCTTAAGAGTTTGTGGACTGAGACCTCGGTTATTACTTGAACGGCAGAAGATGAAACAGAATATTCTGAAACATAAACGAATTTGCACATGAACCCAAAGCTGAATTTATCCAGCAGAAGTTTCTCTGTAGGTCCTAATGGACACCAGAAAGAATGAAAAATAGCAGGATTAAAAAAAAATAAAAATCATACTTATTGGAGCTGTGGACATTCTCAGGATAATTAGTTACATATGTTTTGGTTGTGCCCCAGGGTAAAATAAGTTCTGGGATGAGGTAATAAATAAATTAAATGTGGTTTTGGAAATAGTTATGCCTAACTAAATGTCCACTGCTAGAAGAATTTGGATGCAGACAACTTTGGAAATCTGAAAGGACCACAGAAACAATTTTTATAAGAGCAACAATACTGCAAAGAAGACACCACAAAAACTGAAGTCAGCACAATCTCACATACTGCTGATTGATGCACTGAGCTGATCTAATTGATACATTTTAAAAAGATTGGTTTGAATAAGCTGGGTAATTTGGAAATGAGGTATATAATAGCGTGCCCCCACACAAACTCATCAATTATAACAGCAACTGAAATCCTAGCTGCATCTTTTGTTCACATGTATGAATTCCATAAACACTGAATTGCTTTCCACTGCCATCACCTCTTTTTTTTTTTTTTTTTTTTAGTTTTTCCTTTTTCATTTTTTAAAGTGAAAGATGTAAATACTGTTTACCTTCACTTTTCATGTTGTATGTTCATTTACCACTGTTTTTCACTCTTCCCTGCAGTGCCTCCAGAGCAAATTTTGTTGAACTGTTCCATTTCAAATCCAGGTCAGCCCCTGCCCTGCCCCTGTAATGCAATGCAGAACCTGCTTGACCCACCACTCTATGAAGACATATTCCAAGTCCTAGGCTTGTACTTAGAGCTGATTTCCATTTTCAGTGGAAAAGAAACATTTCAAGGATTTGACAACACGATGGGATTTCCTTTGGTCTGTTAGAGGCAAAGAGCTATCAGTGAATTTACCCAGGTCTCTTGAGGTTTTAGTAAATTGAAGCATTTCCTTAGAACATGGCTGATAAGCCACACAAATTGTTCATCAAATTTTCCAGAGGACTTCATAGAGATCTCACCATTGTAATCATATTCTTGAGTTGAATAAAAATATTAATACTTAGTCTACAGGATCTAACTAATTTCTACAAGGCTTTGCTGTAAAATCAGCTATTCAGTTGTTTGGGTTTGTTTTATCTCATCTCATTCCTCCTCCATTAGATGCAGGACAATCCTTCACCATCAGCTTCATAAGAAGAGCAATCAAAATAGGAAGGATTCTCCCATAGGAAAATTGGAATCAGCAAGTCCTGAGTCTGGTGTATCTTCCAAATGCCTCTTTAACATTTTATTAAACAAATGGATAAATTAAGGCCAGGATAGCTTACCACTCCTGTCTCTTTGTGCCACTTTAAACCTCAGCCTGGTCATAGGTAATGGAAAATTCAAATGGCTCCAGTATCCTGTACTCAAGCACTAGATTCTGGTGTCTTCTGAGTCAGGAGTTCCCTAGTCCTTGGATTCTTCCATCAGCAAATTTTAAGAACTTAGTGGAAAGATAACAAAAATTAACTTCCAGATCTGCCCTGCCATTCTCATAATGTTTTCTACTTGGAAGAAAGGTTTTTAATTTCTCTTAACTTTGAACAAAATAAAGGGCATTTCACACCTTTAAACCATTCTCAAGTTGTAAGGACTAGAGGCACAACCCAGAAATCCCCAGTTAAAAAAAAATAAATTGAATCTTATAAATGGGTTTTCTCATCCTGAAAAATTCAAAGCAACTAAAAGACTGTTAAAAAAACAAACAAACAAACAAACAACAAAACCAAAAACCAACCAACAAAAAAAAACCCAAACCCTTTTTTCCTCTAAAGGATAATTTTCCAGAAAGGTACTGGAATCTTCCAGCTACCCCTGTCAAGGACTGTCTTCAGACTGACACTGACTGATCTCCTGAATCTAGAAGCTCCTTCTTTCCTTATTATGCTGGTCTACATATTCTGCTTAGGCCTTGCTCTCTAAGACACAGCCATGTGTCTTGTTCTTAGAAATCCAGGTGTGAAATTATGTACAACCATTAATTGCCCATCACAAGAAGCAACAACATAGGATGACAGCAGTTCCATATCTACTATCTTGCATATATATATATATTTGAAAACAAGAAAACTAAGAAAGTGCTAAGTTTACCAAGTTTTCCATACCTTATAAATACCTCAAAATAATGTCATTTCATCACTGCCCAGCAATGAATCTGCTCTTTTAATTTATCTTATGTCTTAGGTGACTACTAGCAGAAGAATGTTTTAGATGGACAATAGCCAGGTCTTCAGTCCCCCTTCAGTCCCCATAGTTACATGCATTAGAGATGAAGCCCTGAATTCCTGCCCTATGAAGTTAGCTGAAATTTATTTTAATTTCAGAATTTGTATAGACATACACAGAGCCACTAACAGAATCCAGGTGAAGTCCTCACTCATCTGGGCAGCTCACACAAAAGCTGGAACCTCTCTTTTCTTTAAGTAAACAGAGATGTCTAAGAAATTAAGGGAGTACCCAAGCAACAAAAGAAATTAGGTGTTTAACTGAAATCCTGAAGGCAAGAAGATAACATGGCAAAAGAAGATACAGGCAAAAGGTATCATGGAAATACTCAGAACTAATTCAAGGCCATCAGAATAACAAACCAGATGATTATTGCTGTACCAGACTAGCAGAGGTAGACTGATCAGAGATGAAAGACCTGTGTTTACACTAAGGATCTCAATCAATCTTGGCTTGGCTATTTGCCTTGTCTGAAAACTTTTCAACTGTGCTAGGATTTTAGTGCAGACTTAACCACAGCTTCTCCCCCCTCCATGTTATGAAATCAAAAACTATAATTTTACCTTGCATTAATTACCAAGGTAACTCAAACTTCATGAACACATGAACCCAAAAGAGGAGAAAGATGGGATTTGTGTCTCACTGATAAGAAATATTTCTGCTGCTAATTTTCAGCACCTGGTAGGAACACCCTCACAGATTAGGAATCCAGTGTTGAATCTTTTCTTACCAGCATGTTTTTCTAAAACCTCCTATAGAGGTTATAGCTGGCAAATATTGTTCATTTTATTAAAATTGTTATTTCAAAGCTTCCAATGCAAATCTGATAATTTGCAAAACCTAGTTTAATTTCCTTCATGCCTGTGTAGTGAAGATTTTATTAGCCAGCTCTCCAGCAGAGCTTGGGAGGAACAGGGCACTGCCTCTAAGTAACAAAGTAGTATGAAGAAGCTACTCTAGGACCCAAATTATTTCTCCAACCTTGCTTACCTATCCATGGGTGGACATCTATGCAGTCAGGCTGTTAACCCTTTAAGCACTGACTGTTATTTATGTATTTGGTATTTGTTCCATTTGGTATTTGTGTTTGGTATTTGCCTCCTGATTACTTGTATTGCAATGCCTTTTTGGTGAAAGCCTCCCTTTTCAAGACTCTAATAATTTCTCTGTTTTTCACCAATTCCCTGTTCCTATACTCAAGTACCCAAGTCAAGAAATCTGCAAGCAGGTAACTAACGGATCAAACAGAAAGAAATTTTCCACTTTACATCACTCAGATTGAATGCCTCACTGTTTTGCTCCTCAGCTTTTTTTTCCTGGATATGCAATTTTTTGGGGTGACTAATGGATTTTAAAATTCTGCGTGAATATTCACTTTGGGCATGAAAGCTAACACAGGATGCTTGTGCAAGCACCTTAAACCTGATTTATGTGGACTGCCATCTTACTGTAGAGAATACCAGGTGAATATTTATGAACAAAGCCAGAACTTCTGAAGAAAGAGTTAAGTTCAGGAGAAAAAAGACTACACCTACTTCAGAAGGCTACAGAGCTGTGTGTGTGCAGGAAAATAATCTGGGAAATGCTGCTGGTTGCCTGACCTGTTCCTGCACTCTTTCCAGAGTGCCTGCACTTGATCACTGTTCTGAGTGGATTTTCCTCCAAAAGCCATGGGCCTTAGCCAGTCCCTAACAAAACTGAGCCTCCTCTCCCCATGATCTCCCACCAAACTATGTGAGAAAAAGAAAAAACTGAGGAGAAAAAAAAACAAGTATGAGGACCAACAAATGAAAGAAAGTGAGAGACTCTGCGGTTACAGTTTGGAAATAAAACAATATTTGGAGGTGAAAGAAGACAACAAATGGAGGACCCTTCTAAGGGTCCCTGAAACCACCTGAAACTACCTGAAAAGCTAGTGGATGCTGCCCAGCAGTGCTCTGCCCAGAGGCATGACATCTGACAGAATGATGATAGGCTCAGGTCCCCGTGATCCCCATGAGACATCCCCTCCTGAGGCTGTGACACAGCAGAGGAAACCGGCAGGGAGGTGTCCTGCAACCTGGAGGGTCTTGGACTGAGACATGAAAATAAAAACATCAGAGGAAAACTGAACCCAAAACCTACACAAAAGATTTTGGAGGAGGTTTAAAAGGGACTGCTATGAGGTGAACTCAATACTTGAACAATGTGGTCTGCCAGTTGCCACTGAAAGGACATGACTTGAGGGATCCTCATGGCTTGCCAAGTAGCCCATGTCCCTGTGGTACGAGATAGATACAAAGATACAAACTAAATCTAAAAAACTATATATTTACAACTGAATTTAGCAACGTATTCTGTCCAAAGCCACTGAAAATAATACTTTAATAGCAGTCACTGTCTATGGTCTATCAGCATTTCTACTGAATGTTTTCAAGGGTGTTACAGAAATATGAGATACAGTGGGTAAGGTAATCTGGACTCTGTGCCTAAATGGGCAGTCCCAAAACACACATTAACCATGGGTGATGACTAGAGTTAGGTTAGAGTTAAGCACTCATTACAGGATTGCACTCTACACAGGTAGGAGGGAAATATCTCAGTCACATAAGTTGGACAAGTGCCATTCATCCACTTCTTGCCATAATAGTATGTGAAGTCTGGAGACCTTGCTCCAAAATCCTGTGTTCAGAGGAGCGGCAAATTTGCTTGTGGAACATAAGTAGATTAGAATTCATAAGTACTAGATATAGGGCTGTCTTTTGCATCATTCTTAACATGTTAAAAGCTAATAATCACCTTGATTTGATTTTTTACAATATTGAATGTAAAGTTTTACCACAACTCATACTCTTTTTTTTTGGCAAGCAGAGGGCTGTTGCTGTAGTTGCACCACCAGACAGATATTCAGGAGATGTTGGGTTAGCCACATGTTTCCTGTGTGACTTTGTATAAATTGCTTCATCCCTGTTTCTCAACTCCTCATCCATGAAACAGAACTATTTCCTTGTGCCACAGGAATGTGTATTAAAACACATGTATTAACAAGCAGGTACAATGGTGACACCAACTATATAAAATGGCACTTAGGAAAATGACAGTATTAATTAAAACTAACCATGAAAGCTCTTTGTATTTGTACCTGTAATTTATTCCTAACTTCAGCCTTCTACAGTTCCTCCAGTCCTATGACTATACTCCACTGGTAAATTTTTAATTATTTTGCTTACTTGCCTAGAGAGCATTACAAAAATACAGTGTTTATCTGTAAAATATTCTATAAGAACAATTTTTATTACTAATTCTTTCACCATGTCGAGCTACAGTACATGAAAAAAAATTCACAGAGGATCATCTAAGACTATTTACATGTGAAATGGAGTATCATACGTGGAAATAATTCCACAAAGTATTGTGTCCTTCAGCCATCTTTGCCAGTACTAGAAATATTGTTGAAAATTTGTCCAATGTGAAATTCAGGTATCTTATAGATGAAATTATAGGTAACCTGATAATTAGAAAAAATGCAAATATATCATAGCTATGTTTACTATAGGATCTTTGCTTTAAAAATGTCCAGGCTACATCTTGAATAGATTGGAGCAATCTATGGTGGGTAAGGGAAACGGGGAGACAAAGAGTGAGGGATGATGTAAGATTGCACAACTGCTCCACGTGGAGTGAATCTGCCCTGGTGCTGAGGAACTGCTTGAGGAAGCTGGGAAAAGGAGAAGGGTGTGGCTGGTGAAACCATGGCTCCAAGAGCCATAACCACAGGTTTAAAATAGCATTGCAAAAATACACTCCAGACCATCTTGGTTGTTTTTCAGTGCAATAAGCTTTCTACCCAACTCCATTAAAACAAGCATGCATAAAGAAGGAAAAACAGAAGCCATCAGTGACATGAAACATGTCAAGAAGGTAAAAAGGACCTCCCAAAATCAAGACTCTGTGCTGTTGCTGTCTAACTGAAGTATCCTCTGTAGTGACACACACTTACAATGTTTGTTATTTAGTGCATAGAAAAGGAAAGAACAGAAAAAACAGGGAAACTAAGAATTCTCAATCATAAGAAAAAAACATGTGAGCATCATGAGTGTAGCTAGGTCACAGTCAGGAGGAACATAGTATTCTGGTAAAATAAGTTTCCACTTTATTTTTATTGAAGGAAAATACCTCATTTAGGCTGGGCAAGAGAATTTTCAATGCTGAAGAAATAACAAAGGAAGCCATGTAACTAAAAGCAGTAACTTCACTAAAGGTCTCTTTCTAACCAGTTATTTAGAGGGAGGGGAAATAGACATGAAACTACCACAGTCACAGTTATTGTTTGAGTTTGACAAAATGCTTTAGGAGGCAGTGAAATGACAGAATGAAAACCAAAGAGAACTTCAGAGTGATCCATCTCAAAACAAGTCAAAAGGCCCTGATGTCACTCCATGCTATCCTGTATTTCGAAGAGGTTCAGGAGGCCCTTTCCAGAGTCCTGCAGTCCTACACCCAGCAGGCTGCATCAGTTCTGAGTAGCCAGGCAAGGAAATAAATTCCTATCTACTTCACAGAAACACAGAACTGTCATAGATGGAAAAGACATCCAAGATTAAAGTGTTCTGCTGTCACATCTCCCAACAAAAAAAACCAAAAAAACCCCAACAAAATTTAAAAATCAGAATGACACTAGAGCATGTCCTGAACTGCCTCATCTACCCAGTGTTTTTTAATACCTCCAGGGATGGTGACTCCACCACCTCCCTCAACAGCCCATTCCAGTGCCTGACCATTCTTTCAGTAAAGAAATTCTTCATTATTCACTTGACAGAAGAGGCCACCACCCACCTCCCTACAGCCTCCTTTCAGGTAGTTGTACAAAGCCTTAAGGTCTCTCAGCTTCTTCTCCATCTGCTTGTGAAGCTGCTTCTTATTGTTTGTTTGTTTTGATTTAAACTGAGGGGTGATACCAAGGCATGCACCCAATCCATGGGATTGGAGGTTTTCATCCTATGGAGTTAGTGCAGTTGTTAGATCAATTACTAAGATAATCTGACTCCTGAATAACCAGGTACAAGGTAGTGCATCAAACAACTGAGAAATATTTTCACACTGTGTCTCAATGCTGCAGACCTTTCTGTACTGGGTATGGTATTCACATCCTTAAAACTGCTAGGAGAGGGCCTGTCTGAGTCCTCTCACTGAAGTCTCACAGTCTATTGAAAATATATATTTTTAAAATAATTTAAATGTAATCATTTAAATTCCTGACTGGACTCATCAGGCTTATTGCAGGTATTTGCTGTGTCCTGAATGCTGGCTCAGGGTGATGCAAACAGATTATTACCTGAAATAATCTTTTGTCAATGTCAAGACTTCTCTTTTGCCAATGCAAAGCAAAATTTACAGAATCACAGAATGGCTGAAGCTGTAAGGTACCTCCAGATATCATCCAATCCCTCTGCTCAAGTAGGGCCACCTAGGACCAGTTAGTTGCTCAGGACTATGTCCCGATGGATTTTTAATATCTCTGGGGATTGAGACTCCACCATCTCACAGTGGAATAGTGTTTCCTGACATTTAGAGGGTTTGTGGTTGTTTATGCCTGTTCCCTCTTGTCTTGTCAGTAGGCATCACTGAAAAGAGCTGGCTTCAGCCTCTTGGCACCCTCCCTTCAGGTATTGGTATACATTGATGAAATCACCCTGAGCCTTCACTTGAACAGTCCCACTTCTGTCAGCCTTTCCTCATGGGAGAGATGCTCCAGTCCAGTCATCAAATTCATGTTCCTTCACTGGACTGTTTTCAGTAGAGGTTTTACAATAAATCTCCTCATAATTGGCCATGCTGATGCTTGGCTAACGGAGCTTGCTTTCATCTCAGGCACTGGCATCCTGCACAGCAGCAGGGGAAGGTCCCATTTTTGCCCTCCTGTGCATGGGTGACACATGCGAATCTGCTGTCCCATGTCAGGACACACAAATGGAGGAGCACATTCCCACCCTGCCCTTCCCACCTGCAGCTCTCTTGTTTGGGAGCTCCACTCCCATTCATTCCTGGGGACAAGGCAGCAGGTCAGGTCCAGCCTCTTCCTCTGCCACATCTCTACCCCAATGGGGACAGAGCACCACACTTCAGGTGAGAGTCAAGCAAGTGGGCAGGACCAGGTCTGGCCAGTTACTACTTCAGGTCCCCAGGGCACTTTTGCTTCATTTGTGCACTGTTGGATCAAAGTTATTAAGCACAGATTTCAGATGGAAATGTAAAACACTACAGAAGCTCCTTGAAAAAGTGTAAAATCTCTTTCACGTGAGGGTTATTATGACAAGTTAAAAACTACCTGTCAGGAAGATGTATGGATACCTGACCCTGCATCAGTGCTGGGCAATTTCACGTCCCAGTTTTTTGCAGTTAGCCATTTCTACAATACCTAGCTGAGAGCTTCCCTTCTCTACCACCTGGACTGAAGTTCTCCAGCCATCCTTGGCACCTTGACAAGCCTCCTTATTGCACAGCCATGCATAGGCCCAGTGAAACTGAATAAAACCACTTCCAGCAGCAGTGCTTCTAGTTACTTCTGATTCATATAGGCAGCACACATCAGAATGGCATCGTGCCCCCAGGCTGACTCTGCAATGCCCAACCCACCAGCACCACCCCAGTGATGTTGCCTGAGCCTACATTCTCCTTCTTATAGAAAGAATGACCTTAAGGAGAGGATTTCATTGTTTCACATTTGCCTTGATTTATTGATCACACACTGAAGTGCAGGAAGGAAATATTTTCATATTACTTTGCAATCTTTTGGTGTCATCTTGTAAGCTGCTATGCATATGTGTTATTGTAGAAAACCCAGCTCTTCTTGGAGAGCTCACTACTACTTCTGGCCTGGTCATCAGGCTGACTGATAAGAATACTGCAGGAAGAGAGCATTCCAGATGCTCCAAAATACTTGATAGATTAATTGCAAATTTTTTTGTTTGTTTGTTTATTTAGATTGAGCTGACTTCAGATTAATTAAAACTGCTGTTAATAAACAGTGAATGACCTTATGTTGAATGTTGCTGCCAGTTATTTAATTTAACTGTACTTGTAAAGATCTTATGGGAATCATTATAGTCCCTCACTACGAAAGGATTACTTCTTGTTTATCTTAGGTACTCTTACTGCAAGTTCAGGATTTCAGCTTTTAAAATGTTCACTGTCACTTTCTTGGCTTGACACTGCCAGTTCTCAACCAGTGTCACCACCCTATGACCCAAACTGTGTACAAAGGCTGCCATTCAGATCTCTAGAACTCTGCCTTTTCGCTAATTAACTGAACTATTGCAGTTACTACTACAATACTATGGCAGTAGTTCCAGCGTGTAACATAATAGTAACATTTCTTGTACACAAATATAAATAAATTTACATCACAGCCTGATGTGGTTACAGCATTTCCTTATGATCCCCTGGGTAGGACCCAAGCCCTAGGGCAATGGTATCTGTATTCTCACACTCATGCTTGCTCTGATGTCTGGGGCCTGTCTTCACAACTCTGTCCTTCAGTTTCATCATTTTTGAAACAGAGACAGTGACACCTTTGCAGACCTTCTTTATAATGTTTGTGAAAAGCTTTGAAATACTGGGTTTAAAATATGCTAGCAAAACCCAAAGTAAAGTTAGGAGCTTCATTTTTTCGATTGTGTCTTACCTAGAATCCATGTGATCAGCAGGTCCAATTCTAAATGGCCTGGTGACAGAGGAAGAAAAAAACCCAGGCTTCAGATATGATAAAAGATTACAAACAAAAGATGCCTGAAACAGGTTTGCTACCTGGCACACACTGGGATTTTGTTCAGCTGTCCTAGAGATCCTTGAGACTGATGCCCAGGATAGCTGGACTCAAAAACCCAAACCCATCCTGCCCATACTCTAACCTGGCCAGCTGTGAGCCAGCTGTGGTCTGCAAGCCAGGTAACCATGTCAAAGTTTAAGATACCCTGTGCTAGCATGGGTGAGGGCTTTCAGGTTAGACCTTGGCCACACTCAGTTAGCTCAAAGGACTCTTGGGACTGTGTAAACCAGCACAAATACACCTGGCCATATGCAGGATATTCCCCATTTCCAGACAGGTATGGTTGCTGTTAAACCTCTCACTGTAATTATTTTGCATTTTTCAGGTACTAGGTCTCTATTCACAAACTTGCTCCCCCCCTTTTTTTTTAGTAAAGGGAATTACAGGTTGCTGCATCAGAAGGCAGCCATGGATTCTCAACAGAAGAGACTAAAATTCATTTTTCCTCCCTGTGGAAGAGGTCAGACGCTTCCTCTTATTGCATGGGAGGGCAAAAGGCAGAGGTAAGACAAAGACTGAGGGGAAAGTCTTCATTACTCATCCTGCAGTTGGAATGAGCCCTAAGCCAAACAAGCCCTAACCTCCTGCTCATTCCTGCCAAAGACCATGGTGACAAGCCAAAGAGCAGGACCTCCAACAGTCCAAGCAAGCTGCAGAGCCCTTTTGCTGCCATCAGACATCAGCCACCCTTGGTAATGCTTTGCTTTGCTCTGCCAGCAGCTGAAACCCTGACTGAAACCTCTCTCTACAAGCAGCACTGCCCATCTCCAGTGCCCCCCCAGGTCTCCGGAGTCTAAGCCCCGTGGCAGCCATGGGAATTCGGGAGCTGCTCTTCTCCCTGTGGTCCAAAGCTTCGTCTCTGACAGGACTTAATGCCAGCTTCATCTGAGAGGAGCTTTAGGAAATCTGTGCAAGCAATTAGGGGATGAACAGCCTCCAAGGAAACTTTCTCTCTAACCCTTATTAGTAGTTAGAGGTTGGCCACAAAGCAAGTAGCTTCACATTCTCAGACTTGCAGACACCATTCTGATGGACGCCTCGACAGGAGCCAATTCAAACCAGATACACAGCACTCTGCTCAGCAACGTGGGTGCCCTGCTTTGGGTGAGCTCTGTGTGAGGTTTCTGTGAGGTTCTGGTGCTGCTCCTCCCTACTGAATTGACGTGGCTTTATCTTCTCTAGGCACTAGTCTTTAAGAGATTAAAAAAGGATTTTTTTTAATCTAAAGCAAAAATGACTTGGTTTTGACAAGACTTCAAATTGCCCCGAAAGCAAAACCAGATAATCTATGAACATTTAAAAATGAAATCTGCTCTAAGAAATTTATTTTAAGGCATTTCAGAATATTATTATTATCTCATGCAGCAGTGTAGCAATGCTGTCTCACAGGACATGTAATCTTGTACAATGCCTTTAATATTCCATGAGGTGGTCTTATGTTTTATTTTACATATAGACAGCTGTGTCTTAGTCAAGGCAGAAACCCTGTATTTTATGCATTGGGAAATCTGTTTGTACTATGACACAATTTTTTACAGAATACTTCAACAGAATTTCCCTTGCCAGGGATGTTTTCATTCTGAAAAAGAGCAGTTTGTGAAGTGACACTATTTTCCATGACATGGAAATCCTAGCTTTTAACTCATTCCTGTCTCAAAGAAAGGAACTGTGTGGGTGACTCCTTCTATCTCACTCCCAGCTCTGATGCCAATCCTGTAGTCTCCTGCATTACTTAGTGTTGTTTTCAGCTCAGGATTTATGTCTCCAAGATTAGCAAGTATGATTCTGAGTACAGGGCTAGAATGTTTTCATGAAATGAGCAGACCATTTTTTTTTTGGTGTCTCTCCTCAGATCAGATTCACAGAATCATAGAGCAGTTTGGGTTGGAAGGGACCTTAGAGATCATCCAGTTCCAACCCCCCTGCATGGGCAGGGACACCTCCCACTAAACCAGATTGCTCAAGGCCCCATCCATCCTGGTCTTGAGCAAATCCACAGCTTCCCTGGACACCCTGCTCTGGTATCACACCACCCTCACACTAAAGAATTCTTTCCTCATGTCTAACCTAAATCTACCCACTTTCAGTTTGAAACTGTTACCCCTCATCCCATCACTCTGTACCCTTGTAAAAAAGTCCCTCCCCAGCTTTCCTGTAGTCCCTTCAGGTACAAGGTCTCTTTGGAACCTCCTCTTCTCCTGGCTGAACAATCCCAACTCTCTCAGCCCGTGTTCAGAGGAGGGATGCTCCAGCTCTCTGATCATCTTTGTGGCCCTCCTCTGGCTTTGCTCCAACAGCTCCATGTTCTCTTTTTATTCTGGGAACTCCAGAACTGGACAAAGTACTCCAGATGGGGTCTAACAAGAGCAGAGTGGAGGGGGAGAATCCCCTCCCTCAATCTGCTGGCCACAGCTCCTTTGATGAAGCCAAGGATATGGTTGGCTCTCTGGGCTGCAAGCACACATTGCTGGCTCATGTTGTTCATCTGAAATTACATTCTAAAGACAAAGTCACAGTCCCAAATTAAATATATATTGTGCATGACCAAACCCTGTGTTTTCCATGCCATGAGAGTTATTATGACCTGTTCTTGAAGGGAGCTGGGTACTGAGTTGTGCACCTATTTTGCAGATCCTTTTATTTGCATGAGCAACTTCTTCTGTAATCATACATGCACCATATGCAAAGTCCTGTTTGCAATTCCCATAAATTATTAATTCACATCTTAAGCTGCACATTTCCTATTAGTCACATTTCTTAGAGGCTTCTCATTACTGCAGCATATGGAAGTCCTCTTTCCTTGTGGTGTTTTGCAGTGATTAATTGTGGGAATTAAAAGGTATGTAAAAGACACAATTTAGGACCAAAATCAACACCAAAATTTCCCTAGCACAAATCTCAAGCAAACAGTAGAGTTATTGCAAGTTTATATTACTGCAAGCTTTTTCAGTGTTTGATGACAATGTATTTTCAGCTTGTCCAATACCAAATGGTCAACAGGAGTGTGAGAACTGTTTGTAGGGATTAATTAATAGCTGGGAGGAGCTGATGGCTCCAACAAAGTTGAGGGCCATTAATCGTGGACAGTCATTAATTCTCAGGCAACACCCAGTGTCAGAATTGTTACTCTTATGAACTGTTGTTTAAAATCATGTGTATGAATGTTCTTAGGGTTAGGTAGTTGCAGTCAGCACGTATGGGGCATTTCTAGAAAATGAATGCTTTGTATGTTAGACAGATTGCTTATGTCAGCTCTCCCTATGGCTCTCATTTGCTATTACAATTTATTTTGGATGATGGATTGTGGTTAATGTTCTTATACACTCCCAGTATAGGACATTTAAGTCACATCTATCCATTTTTCCACAGCTTCCCTGTCCATTTGTGTGTGTCTCCCCACCTTTTAAGACAGTGTATTGCAGAAGACAAAGTCCATGTTGATATATCTGATGTGACCAGTAATAAACAAAGGAAAGAATTTTAGGTAAATCCCAGAGGAAAGGGAAAACCTCCCAGGATGTTGCAGGTTATGTGAGTATGCAGGAAAAGGACAAAGGAAAGCAGAACAACAAATGCTGACAACAACCATACCTGCAAGGTATTTTTAAAGTCAATTGCAAACATGCTGACACAGGCCTGTTGGACACGCTGCAAACTTCTTCAGGATGGGCACAGGACTGGCAAAAATGTGCAAGTTCACATGAGAAGAACAGGAAAATGATGCTGGCATATGAACTAGTTTTCCTCTCAGGCCTCCAGTTAAAACCTTGCCAATTGTAACCTTTATCTTTTTTTAATGGATTGTATGAAATCAAGGCGTAGTTTCAGTTCCATTCTCAGCAAAGGCCATTTGCATCACTTAAGTCATCATCAGAGAAGATATTAATATGACTTCCTTGTTGGGGAAGCCAAGACCTAAAGGACCTATGGAAAGTGAAGCTTCCTTTTCCCATTCGAGTTTTCTCCAGCTTGAGTTGGAAACCTCAGCAGTGGATCACAAAAAAAACGTTTCTGTCCTACATACGTCTACTCGGTGTCTCAGCATGCCTAGTTAACACCTTTCACAAGAGCAGTATCCAGTTTTAACAGATGTGTTAAGGAAAGAAAAATCTATCGGTTTTTCAAGTAGGAATGCTAAAGCCAGCAGGCAGACATAAAACAGAGAGCACAGGAGCAGCTGTAGATGTAATACAGGCAGCCAAAAGACTAGTGTGAGCATATTCTTTTAGACCTCAAAGCCTGCCAGAGGACATCCATCCTCTCCTCTCCTCTCCTCTCCTCCCTTTCAAGACCGCTTTAGCCATCTTGTGGATCTGATTGTTTTCCCCACAAATCCCCATGTTCTGATGACTTTTCCTGAACTAAGAAAATAAAATCCAAGTTACTGGCGAGAGGACTTAGAAGTCCTATTGAGATCAAGGTTCTGTATGAACACGCCAGTCTTCAATATGAGCCTAAATTTTGCTTTGTGTTGTGCTGTTTCTGAGGGGGAGCATTTTTGAAGCATTGCTCTGCAGGGAGAATCTTAGGTACATTTCTATGATTCTATGAAAACAGAAGGGTCAGGGAAAGAAGTAATGGAAGAGTTTACTTCTCAGATAAAACTGAATACTTAAGTCAGCCTTATAAAACATAGGTACAGCCACGCAGATTTGAGAGCTGTATATTTCCCCAATAGGGAAACTGCATCAGCAGCAGTGTGTTTCATGCACACCTGTTTGACTGCACAACAGCTCAGGTTCTTGATCTTGCAATGAACTCTTCATAAGCAGGTCTCAGTGGGTACTGCCTATTTTTTGATAGTGTAGCCTCTAAGTCTTTCTTCAGAATAGTTTTAAGGTTTCCATGAACTTTGTTCAAAAATGTGCCAAAAGACTTCCAAGTAACAAACATGCTTTTGCAATTTACTGAAACTTTCCCCTTGTGTTCCAGAGAAGCAACCTCCCCATTACTCACCAGAGAGACACATGAGCCAAGGAGGAAGGAAAGGGAATCAGCTAGTAAAAACAGGCAATTCCCTTCTTCAGTGTCTACACTTAGTCATTAAACAAAAAATAGAAGTGAAATCCAAACTTTTTTTTTTTTTTTTTTCCAAATGGGTCATTGCCTCAGCAAAGATTGAATAAATGGGGACTATTTGCATCTTGGTTTTGATCAGAATCTTTTGTAATCATTGCTCTTTAAAAATAATATTGCTGCACTTCATACTGTGGCAGGAGCTATTGTGCACTTGAGGTACTCTGCATCCTTCCAAAGGAATGCAGTCTCCCAAGTATATCTTTTTACACTTCTTTAAATGACTGGTGAATTATACTACCCAATGAGCAAGGGGGGTGGGTATTTTTGCCAGATACTAATTTTACTTGTAGAAAATTGAGTCAAGGCCAAGGCACAAAGTTCAGATCTAAATCAAATTTATTTTCCTCTAAAGGTGGATTAGGTTGCAGCCTGGGGTTTGCAACCGATTTTTCTTACAAATGGATTTTTATAAACTTATAATATTGAACTTGCTTGGGTTCTAAGCTTGGTGCAATTGGGAATTGTAAAATTGGTTTTTGCAGGCTATGTCACTTGGATGGACAAACACAGGAGATCATAATGTCCTTTCTAGTCTTAAGAATATGGCAACCAACTAGAAGCTGAATTTTCAAAGGAAAATGTCAGTTGATACACAATGAAATGTTAATTCCTGTTCATTTCACACTAGAATGTATCCAAGGCCCCAGAGTGATATTCCAATGTTACTTCCTGCAAGACAGTTCTGTGCTTACTAACACCCTATGGAGTATGAGTGGTACACCTGTAACTCATGAATATCCCTCCCCCCCAAAATTTTCAAGAATAATCAGTGGTAGGTAGCAAAAAACAAGCACACAGCTCCTTTTTCTTGAGTTATTCTCTGAAACATTTCTCCACAAGATCACTGGAAAGGTATTTTGGGGGCACCTCCTGCATACTTGCTACATCAAAGTGTAAGAAACCCATAAAATAATCAGTGTTACGTTGTCAGGGAAGTGTTCTTTCCATGCATCCCAGCCAGAGCAAATTCTGAGAGGCTTTCTGGTGCCAAAGCAGTTAAATGAAATTTTAAAGTGGCTATATTTAGCCATCCCTCTGGATTTCAGTTTCTTAGGATCATTTGGCTGCAGATGAAGTTGCAGAAGGACTCATAATCCTGGGTCAAGTTATCGTAAATCAGTTGAGCCCTAGGAAATACCTGGCTGCACATTTTTAATTTGGCTAAAACATGGGTAGTACAGATCACTTTAGCCACCTTTCCCTGCAGGCAAAGCTATTTCATATTGCCTTACATTTTCTGTGGACTAAAAGCATCCACACTGGATTTACCATGTCTTAGCTGACAGATGGTAACTTATTAAACATCAGTATGCTGATGAAGATTTTCATCCCACAAGATTTCAGAGGCTTTGAAAATAAAGCATTTCTCAAGCATGCTACACAACTTCCACCTACACTGCTCACTATATATTTGCAAACACTTTGTGGGAATAAGGTGCCATATTTGCAAAGCCAAGCAGATGTGGCATTTCAGCCCTTTTCTCTCCTTCCTCCTCCTCCTCTCATGAATTGTCATCCTATTGAAACAAGGAGGCTATTTGGCTCATGTTTTAGCGTGGTTACATAACAATGCCAAAATAAGCAGCTCCCACAAATCCAAACCACAGATTAAGTCCAGTTTTAGAAGATAATATGTTCAGTAGTGTCAATGAGAATTATGCCATAAGAAGGAACTCCTGGGCTCCATTGGCCACGATAATTATTTTTAAAGGTTATTATGTAAATATTCCAAAATAAAATAAAAATTCAGGATAATAGTCAGGATGACATTTTCCATTCATACCTTTTCCACACACCTACAAGCCCACACTGGAGGAAAGCAAAGTAGTTTATACTGGGCATTTCTTCATTAAAGTAAAGGCTGCCCCTGGAAGCAGCACTGACAGCATTCTGTGATTATACAGAGAAAAAGATGATGGAAGAAGGAAGAGGAAGACAGGATGTAGGCTTCAGAACTACTGGGTCTTGAACTTCTTCTGACAGGGTCAAAACAGTGCACCTACAGATTCTTAAGAAGTCTTTGCTGGGCTAGAATACCATTTGACTCCTTTCTGAGGCACACGTTTTACAGGAAGATGCACAGAGATGTTTCTCTGCTTGTGGGTATTGACTGACGAGTGTTTGGAGATTTTTGGTAGGCGAAATATTATTTTTCTCACTTAATTTGGGAAATGCTTCTCATTGCTGCCCTTCCCAGCAGTTTGAAATGAGTCATAAAAGAACTGGTTGATGGGACTCCTGAAGAATGTGTCCTCCAGTGAAACTTGACAGTTAGAGGTTCCTCACTTTATTTTGTTTTGTAGCTTTGCATTATTGTCACTAAAGAGGACAAGAATGAAAATGAAAATTATGTGCTTTGTTCATGGGAACTAGAATAAGAACTAAATTGTTTTGGCTAAACTTAAATTGAACAGGAGTTGAGAATACAACCAGTGAGAAGAACAAGAACTTGCAGATGCTGTAAATTGTGATATTCACAGTCTTAACAAAGTGTCACACGTGCCTTGAGGTTCTGGCCCTATTATGTGCATTCATTGTTTAATCCCAGTTGTTGATGTAGGAGAAAATGCATAGCTACCATTTTATGAAATACTTGATAGAACTGAAATTGATTATGAATTATGAGAAACAGAAGTGGGTTTCAGACACTCCAGAAACAGACTCAAAGCTCTCACAAAAAAACCAAACCAAAACAACACAACACCAAAAAACACAGCAAAACAAAAAGCAAAACCACGAGAAAAAAAATAGCACCACAATGAGTAAAGCAACCCAATCCCCAACCTAAAGCTATGTTGAAGTATATGTAGCACAAGACCTAATTTCTATCACACTAAGGTATCTTAGTTATGTTGGCAGGTTGAATGTTGTGTGAGGACTAAGAAGCCATTTTTCAGGATACAGGTTTTGATGTTTCTTGAGTCTACAGAACTCTTTGTGAGAACAATTCACAGAATGAACACATAGGAAATAGAGGGTGGCTGCATAACCATTTTAGACTATAATCTTCTACTGGAAGGAGAGCAATAGGAAAGTAACACCTGTAAGGTTTTCACTGAAAGTGCTCAAACAGAGAAAGCACACTGGCTGAACAAGGCACTTGCCCTACAGATCTTTTGCACAGGACTGACCACTCAGGAGTGGCTGATGGGGTGAATCCAACAGACCACTTTTCTGGTTTGATCAGGACTTTATCAAGCCCAAGTTCCTCCTTTCACCATGGTTCTCTCAGAGCCTTGGAGCTTTCTCACCAAATGGGTTTGCTTCTAAAAAGAGCCTCCTCTCTGGAAAGCCCACTAACCTCAGGAGAACAGAATTTCAGACAGAATGTCTGAACCAGGAGCCCAACCACCTGGTGTTAATTGTCACCAACATGTAAATTCCAAACTGCCTACACTGATAGGAAGATCATAATGGTTCAGAGATGGCTCAGTTTCAATGAATCAGACAGACAGAAATATCTCTTTAAAAAGTGTAGCACAATTACAATCAGAATAGTTAGTTCACTGTGTAAAACAGCTCATCAATCCAAGCACTTTAAGTAAGATGTTTGACTGAAGCCCTAGAACATATGAAGAATTGTCAACATACAAGACTGGTAAGACCAAGTAAGCCTGCACAGGATACATCCTTCATCTCTCAACAGATACCATGATCTGCTTTATCCCTTGTGGATACACAAAGCTGAAGAAGAGTGGTAAAAAATCAGGGCCACAAAAAATATGAGACAGATCTGTGGTTTTCTGCATCAGTAACAGTGCAGAAGTTTACCTGCCAAAGATGGAAACAGCCAGTGCCTCACTCGGAGTGATTCACCTATCAAGCTCCTTGAAAAATAAGTAGTTTTTCCACTCGTCAGGAAGGACACAGTATCCCCTGAAGATCTCTGCAACTGCCATCTCATTTCTGGGCAAAACTTATTAAAAATGCAAAAACCAGAAAGTGCCAGCAGCATACAACTGCCAGCTTTCTGAAGGCCTGGCAGACAGGGTTCATGCCAGGACACAGAATAGAGCCTGCTTTTATTGCCACTCAGGCTACCACTAACACAGGGAAAAACCTGACATTCCCATAGAGAGCCAAATGCAGGGGTGCAGTAAGCAATGAAATGCTAGAGAACAAGGTGATCATGCACTGGGGTACCTGCTTTATCTTGTCTGAGGCACAGCTCAGAATGATGTGTAATTTTATCTTCTGTCCAGGCCTTCAGTTGCAGGGTCACACAGATCTTTTTTCTTTAATAGCTACACAAGATCACTGGTGGCAGAGGCACAGCTGACAACACTGCAAGGACACTTCTCTCAACACCTACAGCTACTACTGTTACTGAAAAGGGAGAACACCTGCAGGAATTCAGCACAATCTAAACTAAAGCAAGTCAGTGCTGGCCAGACTGCCTCAAAATACTCCCAAAACCTTCAGAGTTGAGCTATCACAGTCATATAGTAAACCAGGACATTTACTGATGCCCTGCTAGGTGTGGATGGCCAGAGAACATCTTTCCCCTCCTTTGGTCTGTTGGAAAACTTCACTCATTAGTGAAGACCAACAAATTTCAGCAGCTCCATTAGCTGTAGCTAAGCAACTTCTAAGCATTAACAGACCTCCACAATTCTCTCTCTCATGGACCACTGTGTCAAGATGCCCTTCCAGAAGACTTGGAAGCTGATTTCAAAACTTGCTTCTAATTTCTGAAGCAGTCAATGGACTAAACCCCAGAAACTAAAATTAATTCAGATGAACAAGACTCTGCAGCTACTTTATCCTCTGGGACAACACAATCACAGTACAGTAAAGCCTTCCACTACATCATGGCCCTTGTCTCAAATAAAACTCAAACAACTTTCCTGGCCTGCAGAGAACTCTACCCTAAGTACTTTAAAAATAGATAAAAAAATAAATTAATATGGGCAATGTAACAGAATCAACATGAAAACTACCAGGTGTTTAGCTAGTTTTTAGGGATACCATTTGCACATTGTGGTAATAGACATCCCATAAATAAATAATTTCAGTACTGAGGAGGAATAAAAAACAGGAACAGAGGCAGTGTGGTGGTAACTACAATAGGAAGATAAACAAAGGAGTTGAAGGAAAAGGAAGGCATTTTTAGAAATGGGGGCCATGAACAGAAGAAAAAGGTGGTCATGAACAGAAAGGCAGAAGCACAAACTTCTGAAGATGGGTTTCTCAGCTGAATACCCTAAATACTGCTCAGTTTTGTGGTGGATATTGTGAAATTTAACATTCTCTAGTTTAGGATAGTACCTTAGTGCTTTTAACATGGACCCTCTTAAGAGTGAAAACACAAGAGTAACAGCCTGTGTATCTGGGCCTGGGTGAACGGGACATTTTTGTGCCATTCTGGTGATACAGAACAGCTGGAATATGTATTCATGATGTGACAGCCTGGAATCTAAACTGGTTTCTCCCCTTTTCCTCCTATTTTCTTTTAATCAGTCCCCCAACAGTTCTGAAGAGCATGCTGTTTCATTCTCTTGCATCCTGTATACCAATCACCATTTGTGTGCTCCTCAGAATTAACCACTGACTTCATTGCATGGCAAGTGTTTAAAAAAATGTGGAGGTGTGTGTGTGGGAAGTCATTTCCAAGTGACATTCCAAGCCTCTCCTTCTCTTTGGCTCCAAAGAGTAATTGCTCAGCTGGAAAATGAAACAACTCTGCTATTTTAGCATGGCTTAGGACCTTGGGCCTGGTTTCATGTTTCAGATTAATGCTTTCTGTGCCTTTTGGAACTCCAGAATAGCAGAAAAGCCACCCTTCAGAGAGAGCAGCATCCTATAGATGCAAAGCATTCTGGAGACATGTATGACTTGCTAGCCCTTTCCTCTTTTGCTGTGTCCCATTGAGACACACAGCTATTTTCCCTCCCACTTGAATGAACTTCTAACCTGCATCTACAAAGCCACATCTGTTCTTCTTGACCCTCTGTCCCCACTCTCTGCTGGCTCTGTGAGGAACACTCAGTGTACTTTGTTGCAACATACTAAGAAAGAAAAAAGGATTAAACCAAACTGTTTAAAAATGAAGTACCAACAGGAAGCAACTTCAAGTCAACTGAAAAATCTATTGTTCTGTTATCTTACTGTCCTACCTAATTCTAGTCCTAGTAGTACATGGCTGACTTGAATCCCAGGTCTTTAAAAAAGGAGTCAAAATGCTTTCTTCAGCATATTCTTCAGTATTAAGTGTTCCACTTATGGTTCTACCACTTCTTATATACCAGTATAGGGGTCACTCCAAGAACACAGACACCCAGGGGCAGTGGTGAGATGCTGCACAATGTAACTTATCAGTCTCAGGACTGAATCAAAGTAAGGCATCACTTTACAGAAGCAAGATAGTATGAGACCAAGGTTTGGAAACTGAGAACAATTTCCAGAATGTGAGAACAAAGTAAATAATAAAAGCTTCCAAAAGCAACATTATCAAGAGATTATCAACAGCTAAGGAAAAAATTATTAGAACACTGACTCAGTAACTTGTCTTTCCAATCTACTAAGAAATCAGGATGAAATAAACTACACACACTGTGAGTACCTGACTCCTAATTTCCACATCTTTAAAGGATTACAGAAAGAAATTGATCTAACTTTAATTGCATTCTATAACCTATCTGCTCCTTTAATTATATATTCTGCAAATGGTTTAATATTTAACACAGGAAATGCCAGATCCACTTAGACACAAGTTCTATTTAGACCAGAATACCTCCATTTATGTGTCCAGCAGAAAATGTTCCACCTACCCCCCCCCCAAAAAAAAAAAACCAAAACAGTTTTAGCTTTACTTTGCACTCCAGCTCTTCATAAACTTTCTTCCTTATCTAATCAAAATGAAGGTCCTTCTCAAAAGTCTGCATGGTCTCCAATGTACCAGCAGTAACAATCTACACAGCTCTAAATTCTTTCAGCAAAAGTAAGACAGTTTATTAATAAAGCATGAGAAGAATGAATTCCCAAAGCTGTGGGTAGAACATTCACCTATAAATCCCACATACACAGATGCCAGGAGTAACAGTTCATAGCAGCTAGACTGTGCAGCAACAGATCCCACTGTCTGCCCTCTGCTGAGAATATTATTGACCAGGTGATTGTCTCTGTTTGTGAAGTCTGGAAATGTTCTCAATAGTGCAAAAGCAGACACACAGGCACACCTCAGGTCTACCATATGTGTAGAATAAATACCTAGTTGATTCTGTAAAGTTCAGAGCTCTTTAAAATTCTGGCAACATGCATTTCACTTCTGCTTTACTAAGGTAAGCATATATTTTATAGGGGAAATACATAGAATCTTACTTCTTCAAATAATTCCCTCATTCTTAAAAAATTGTAATAATTCAAAATGATTCATTGATCTTTCCCAGGCTGCCTAGAGATGACTGCAGAGACACCTACAAAGTTTTGCATATTGTCACATCCTTCCTTCTGATGACAAGAGAGTCAGAGGTGGAAATTGCCATCCCTTAGCTCCTTAACACTGCACGGAAATCAGTGTCCAGAAAATAAATTCTCACTTTCTTTTTCTTATGAAAAGTGATGATGGCTCACTCTGGTACAGCTATAATAGGTCTGGTTTGTCACATAAACCCCTCCTTGTTCTTTTTGATGTCTCACATCCAAGTTACTCTTTCAAATCCTTGAAACAATTCAGCCTTATCTGAAAGCAATCATAAGAAAAAGTGAGCATTTATTTTCTCTTCCTGTAGGTGCCACAAAGGTGTCCTTCTTCCTTGAATGTCACAGGACACCACTAACACCAAAGTGTTGCCATCACTTCCTCCCATTTGTTGCGGAGTCTGCAGGAACTGCCTAAAAACTTATTTCAGTCACATCTCTCTTGCAACAAACTCCAGCAGAAACTTCTTCTGTCAACATTGAACTTGGGGTTTAGCCTTTGTTTAGGAAAAAAGCCTCAGGAAATAATATTGTACTCTGTCTACCTTCAGAAAATGGTTGGACTTTGAACTTTATTAGATTTCCTCAAGCCTTCCAGGACCTACCATAAATTGCTTCTCAGGAAAGGCTGTTCCAAGAACTATGTACCAGATTTGTAGAGAAAAATGCAATATAGTGGAAAAGTGACTGGCACAGGGACACAGAGTACAGGGATGGCTGAATAAAGATGGCTGGTTTTCACTGCTCCTTGTACTAGTAGTATGAGTTCATTTCTCTAACCAAAGCCACAACAGTTAATAGTTTTCCTTTTCAACACAAACAAGTTCACTTGGGGAGAGTATATATAAATATTTTCTATTAAGCATGGAAATTTACTCCAGAAGAGTTACTTCCTTCCTTGGAATCATGAGAGATTTAATGAGATTTTTCCAATCCCCTGCTCTAGCCTAGCAAGCTAAGACACACATGAATCCTGACAATAACTAAAACAAGAGGCATCAAGTTACACAACTATTTAACAGAATAAATGCAAGTTGAGAGCATTAGGGAGTACTTCATAATAATATGGTCAAATAACTATAGTTTTGGACTCAACAGGTTTTATTTAATATTTTCTCTCTTTTCCACAGTGTGCCAGGAATTTATTTTTATTCAAAATCATTGAAGACAATTTTTGCTTCAGCATGTGAAAAAGAAGTCAATAAATCCTGATCTTCAGGTTCTGAATGACAGGGCACTGCTTTTCACACATCTTTTTTGGGTGCTGTATGCCCAAATTTTTTCTCTGGCATTTTGGCTGGCATAGGTGAATAAGACAGCCTGAGGAATCCAAGTCTCAAGTTTTCTGACACCAACCAAACTTTACAGCCAGTGGAATCCCTGGATTCTACATCCAAAAACAAGTTTAGGTATTAAAAAAAAAAAAAATCTACTGACTCTTTCCACAGAAAGTTTTAAGACAAAATCCAAGAAAATATTTCAAATTTAATCTTGTTAGTTTTGGTTTTTCCCTCATTTCACCCTGCTGTGAAATGTAACAAGTTTAGTAGAGTTATGGAGATGTTCCTTCCTTTGCTATTTTCATGTCCATTGTTTCACTTACTCAACAAACTTCCTTCCAATTGGGAAACTTAGGGAGCAATAAAGTATCATGACTGTGTTGCTCTTAAGAGTAATGAAATTACAGGAAATAAGCTCTTCGCATATAAAGATAGATGGAGATTATAACATTCCTCTTCCTTATGAAGAGGAAAAAATTAAAAATATGAAAACAACCTTTGCCCCTTATTTTTAAAAGAAAATTAATTTCATGTCAACATGATGGAAATGCAACAGCATTCTAATATTTATCTTCAATTAGCATACTATTTTTTCACCTGCTATATTCACTGCCCTATGGCAGCTTGTGTGCATGGGTTTTTCTTGCACAGCACTTGCAGGAACTTGGGCACAATGCCCAAAGACATCTGGGGATCAGGAGAGATTTTACATTTTGAAAGTGAAGTGGTAGAAGTCAGGACAGTGTCATCTACCAGAACAGAGCCCGTTTGCCCGAGGAACTTACAGATTTCCAGTTTGTTGGGGTAATTCCCTGACTAATTTCCTAACAGTTGCTTTGTCTCAATTTCTCCCATATTTGTGTCACTTCTTTCTTCTGTCACCTGTATGTCCCTCCCCTTTTCACTGACTCTTCTTTGTCTTTCTTCACCACCTCTTTGGTCTCAGATGTGTATTCCTCACTCTGTATCAGTGCATATCCTTCAATACAAGGAACTTTATTACTGCCAGCATCAGCAATCTGTATTTAAAACACCTACAAAAATATTTATGAGTTTCTCCCTTTGTGCTGATTATGAAATGCAAAATACTTCCTCCCCAGCACCACAGCCCAAGGCCTCAGTACCACCGCTTTTTCTTATGCGCCTAGAATCCTTGCTGCATGAATTCTACCTAAAATTTTATTCATCTCTTGCTTGTGTCTTCTTATTTCTCTCCAAAAAAGGAAATAACCGATTTCAAGAGACCAAAGATTCCTCACTGCCCAGGAGTCATAACAAATTCAGCTCTGGGGAGGAGCAGTGGCTCCACAAAAGCCAAAGTATACACTGAAATGCTGTTCTGGTACTTATGGTTTCCAAAGAAGTGTCATGTGGCAAAGATGTCACTTGGTATTTGATAGTTTAATCAAACCCTCAGGGGTAGCAGACATTAATTATCTTGTAGTCCAAAAATATTATTCCAGTCCCAAAGTGACATCATTTCAGTATAACAAATGCATCTCCTTTCACTTTTCTGACTGGAAAGCTAATACCAAATAATTCATCAAGAGTATAATTTTTTTTCTTTAATAGTATTGTTGCTTGGGTGGAAAACATTGCATAAGTGAAAAATATTGCCATGAGCACGGAGACAAAAGTCAGGCCCCTGAAGGAAACTGAAGCCTCTCCCATTGTGCCATCTTTTCCTTAGCAGCTGTTAAGCAGCAGATTCTTCTCAGTTTTTACTTTTCTGCTGGAAACTAACCTTGGCACTGGGGTCCTTTTACCTCTTGACATAGGTTTTTTCTCTGTGTGAGGTGACTTTCCAGATGCCAAGTGCTTGGCATTCTCCTTGGGTTTCCATTTAAAAGAGCTTGCTGGGGTGTGAACTCACTACAGTTTGCAGGGAGACTCTAATTCAAATAAGATACAGACATTTTGATTACAGTTGGGCTGATGCTGAGGCCCTGCACTCACCTTTAACAAATGGTTTCATTTACTGCCTGGCCAGATGATCATTTTGTCTGCCTACACCCAAGAGACATCAGCATTTCTAAAGCATCTCTAGCTATCCAGGAGAGAAAAAAAAACCAAAAACCTCACCCTCTTCCACCAGAAGTGTTGATATCTGGTATATGATTTAAGTTTCAGGTTTATGACTGGCAGAAAGGGGCAGATTTAGCAGGGGGCAGGGGTAGGCAGGTGTGCCCAACCCCAGGCCCTTGGCCTGCATGGCTTCCGCCCTGGTGCTGCCGCCAGACAACCAAAGCACCCCTAGGGCCTTGTCAGCCTCCTCCCCAGGGCTCCCCCACCCTGCCCAGGATCCAGGAAGCCATTTAATTCTTCCCTAGGGAACAATCAGTCCCAGCCCCATCGGTGCCACAGCAGGGCCAGTCTCCTGTTCCCCACAGCCATGGGCCCCATGACCTGGGCACAGGGAGGAACCTGATGGCCGCCCCTGAGCCCTCTGCTCCTGGTGGGACCAAGCTCCCCTGGCAGGCCAGGGAGCAGCAAGCAGGACCAGAATCAGCAGTATCCAGAAGGGAGGCTCTTGCCACCAGCCCCTCAGGTACCATTTTAGCAGAGTTAAAACAGAAAAAGGTCTTGGAGCTGCTCGTTTATTTCTGTGAATGTCCCTGCAGCCAGCAGTTGCTGCGCACGGGGTATCTCTCACTGCCATCTCCTCGAGTTTTTGCTTCCAGCTGTAAATGTCTCGGATGGCAAAGGTGATTTCAGACGGGCTGGTGAGCTACAGCCTTTCCAGTGGTCATGGGCCTCAGTGCCTGGGCCAGCACCCCTGCACGAGATCCAAAAGTGTCACCTGCAGTAAAGGGTCAGTTTGGGAATAACTCCTCCCGGGATGACTGCCCCTCCTACAGCCTGTGAGACAACAGTGTCACCGGTGCTCCTCTGGAAAACCACGACCCCAGCAAGCACACAGGTGTTTAAAGAAGGTGCAAGAGTGGGATGTGGGTTTTTTTTAAAAAAAAAGATGGCTGGGTGTCGAGCAGGCAGGCAAGAGAGACACAGAACACATTCCCAAGGAGTTCTGCAGGGCTGTGCAGACTCCACGTGGGATGTCTGCGAAGAAGAAATGAAGTGCTAGACAGAGACTCTTGGTCACAAAGCTAGAAAGAGGTGAATGAAAAAGGAGCTGAAATGATATTTTTGACTTGGTGTACAAACAGAGGGATTTCTCCCTTTCAGGTAGAAGTGAGAGCTTGGCCATGCATGGCCAAATATTGGCATAAATCCCCCAGATTCACCCCCTCAAACAAGCATGTTTTCTGCCTCTGTTGCTCTCTGGCACATTGGCTTTTCTCCACATGGCTGGCAGATAATGTGATACCACAGGTGCCACTTAACTCACATTGTGTTAGTCCCCTCTCCCTACCCTTCAGAGGGATGGCACAGAGTCATGGAGAGAAGAAAGGGCAAATACCTTGAATCAGAGCCTGCTCCAGCAATTCTGCTCTGCATGTCAGCTCAGAAGGGTCAAAAGAGGATTTCCTTCCCTGCATTGTATCACTTTCTTCTCATGTGTATCTCAAGGATTGTCTCAAGTTGCAATCCTATCATCTCACAACCTGCAGTTTTACCTACACTTGTGCCTTAGTTTTCAATATTGTAAACACAGTCTCATTCACTTGACCTGCATACATGACTTAATTTAGCTCCACTGGACTCCTAACTCAAGCCTGTGCCATCTGTGGCATAAAGAGGCTGCTTCCACATCCAACTTAATTACACACTAATAGACCTCTGTCTAGGAAGCCACTTCACTGACAAACACAGGGTTTACTTACAAGGTACATTGCAGACAAATGTTTCTGTACTCTGGGCCAACTGGAAGCTGTGTTAGAGAAGTGCTGAGCCACAGCTGCAGGATTATGAGCTGGGCTTGGTACCCTGCTAACTACAGTCACAGCTCAGAGCACAGCCACAGAGACCTGGTATCTGCTGGTGAGTGACCACATAGCTATAGATACAGGTAGAAGGAAGTGAATAATCATAAGAAAAGCCACACACAAAAGTTTGCTGAAATGAAGACATCTGATATGTTAAGAGCATAAAGTTCAAGGACTTTACAAAATCCAGCAATAAGGAAGCAAATATGTGTCACTATAATAAGGTTATTAATCATTGCTGCAAAGGTCTTGTTTAAAATGAACAGGGTAGGATAATAAAGACTATCTGTGGAAAATGAAACATCACAAAGAAGCAGTCAAATGGGTTATCAAAATAATTGACTTTTGTTTGACGGTTTGATCTGCATTATTGGGGGTGAGGAAATGTGGGTTTTGACAGTAGCACCTGTAAGTCCAAACTGCCTGAAGTTTATTCTCTGTTTTGTAAGACTGAGGGCAACAAGCCTCAGATGTGGAGAAAAATACAGTGTTGGAGTATACCAGGGCACAGTATGCTGAGCCCTCAGTCTTCCTGACGACTGCCAGGCTCAGTCCAGCACTGGTGTTTCATCTTCCCCCACCCTTCTTCCCCCTCACACTTCCCAGCATCTGGTGCTGTCATTACTGCTTAGGGTATGTTTAGTGTTCAGGTGACCTAAGTTGCTCCTTCATGGCTGGTAGCCACCTCCTCCCCATCCTCAGCTAAGATAAAATGCTTTACACAGATAAAAAGTGTGCAAGTATCATCTGTACTATGTTATTTACTTATACCCCTTCAGAGATGTTTCAAGGTGAGCTATTTTACTTTACCCTAAACTTGAGCAGAAACATTCATTAAGATACAGATTTATCTCATTCTACCTTAGGAAAAAGACAAGCAGAGGAAAAGATAACAGAAGACTAATGTGTGCACTAGCTTTCCTGTTCTTGGCACAACCCTAAGATTTAATCAGTCCTAAACTTTTCAGGTCACTCATCACCTGGAAGAGGAACTGGAGTCTGACTTCCTTCCATGTCCTAATTCTACCTGTAGCTCCAAGGATGCAACTTTTAAATTTTAAAGCCCTATTCTCTTAATTTTCTTCCATGGGGTCTCCTTCCCCTTTCAGACTCACATTTAATGCACATCAGGAAGTGGTGGTAAAACAACAAGTCTCAATACTTGAATTACTAGCCAGGCACCATTGAGTATGTGCCTATACACAACTGCACAACTTCAGGAAGAAATGGGTAAAACCACTTTAGACTGAAATCACCACCTGCCCTGCTGAAGCTCACAGTGTGGTAGAAATAAAAAGGCAAAAAGTACATCTAAAGTGCTAAAAATGTCTCTGTCTTACCACTAAGTTGCACATGGCCACTAAGGGAACACATACATGGTAAAAATCAATTTCATGTAGGAAGCCTCCTATGTGACAAGGGAGCTATAATGTAGCATCCTGCCTTTACATTTTTCTGTGTAGCTGAAGTACATGCATCTGGAATAGTTCCACATTTTCTGTATATAAAATCTAATTTTATGTTTACTATTCAACACAAGCCAAATTAATTCAGTGTCCTGCATAAACAATATACTTGGATACTCAAATTATGTATTTAATACTATCACACACAACATGAGCTCTGACAGGTCCAGTCTCCTCTCAGCCACTAGTGAAGTCCAGAGTTTCATTCAGTCTTGGATTAGTGAAATGGTGCATTCAGAGAGAGGACAGGAGAGCTGCAGCCTGCACATTCTACTGTGAGAGTAGCTGAGGACTTGGTAAGCACAAGGTCAAAATGCCCTGAAAGTGTTACAGAGCAAGACCATGTTAGGTAAGCTCACTAAATTGCTTTCACCCATTTGACAGGCAGTTCTCCATACCTAGAAGGAGGGAAACAAAGCATCCTAGGCATGGAAAAAAACCTCTAGGCACCACCCAAGCTATTTACCCACCTTATTATTTCTTCCACTTTTTAACACAGGCTTTGAAATGTATATTATTGCTCTTTACTCTGTTTGGAGATTTAAACCCCTCCTCAATTTGGTTATTTGCCATAGGTATGTTCAAAGAATCATAGAATCGGCTGGGTTGGAAGGGACCTCTGAGATCATCAAGTCCAATGTTTTGGGTTCCTATCTTCATAAAAGCAAAATAAAACAGCAAACCACACATCCTAAGTATTGTTCAGTCCCTCCTGGGGTCAAGCAGCTCTGCAGAGCAAGCTATTACAGGAGGAAGACTGCGTGATGTGCAGACTCCATCTGCCCCTGAAGCACCGGGCCAGCAGCCTGCTGAGTGACAGCTCCATTCCATGGAGACACTTTCCACGTTTATTGTTCTTGATTAGAAAAACATTCCAAATTCTAGAATTGACATTTAAAGACTGAAAAAAAGTTCCAGTTTGGTTTTATCATGGCAAACTTTAAAATAGATTGTCTATTAGCCTGTGTTACTGTATTCCTTTTATGAGTGCGAGTGGGGAGAGCATTAAGGAAGGCCACAAATCAGATGCATACTTCTGGTGAGTGCAGGAAATCCTTTAACCTTTATGTTTCATAGAAATAGGAATAAGAGGGGATTTATTCATATTGTCTGCATTTTCCAAAACATCATCCGTGGAGACATTTCCAGAAGCAAAATTATAAGAACGAAGACAACAAAAAAATACCCTGAAAACAAGGTGGTGGCTACAGCACCAATTAAGAGCCATTGCCTTCTACTAATATAAGACAGAGAAGAAACCAGAACACTGCATTTTTTTTTTTTTTAGGGGATGAAGAAGAAAAAAAAAAGAAATCACACCATGGAACTGAGACTTGAGACAATTATTTTAACACTGATAGCGTGCAAGCATGTCCATTGGAAAATAATCTGCCCTTGGTGACTAACTCTCAGCAGAAAACTTGGCTAGTTGCCAAAATGTAAATATCCCTTCATATATGCAGGAAATAATTTTCTGCAAACCTGGAGCTGGTCTAGCAGGATAGGAGATTGTCAGCAGTGAGAGCAGCACCATCTATATATTCTTTTTGGAATGGCTTAAAAGGCACTAACAGCAGCAAGTTGTGGATGACACCAGTAAGAATTTAAGCATGAGGCATAATAGTAAAACAATTAATAAGAGCAGTTGCTAACAGTTGCACAATGGAGGAGTGTTTTAAAATTCCTGTGCTCTTTAACAATAATATGGAGAGATGCTGTTTGAAAGGGGGGGTTGAGGAAAGCCTGGCATGGAAGGGACATTCCTTCAGTTCCTCTCAAAGAGTTTGAAAAACCTCTGGATAGGAAAATAGTATTGAGCAGCCAATTCTTTCCACATTTGGCTAAGCCAAATGCCCAAAATACACAGAACACTACTTCACTTTGAAAGGATTGCAGTGCTCCTATCTGAGTCATCTGAAAGCAAATAAAATGAGACCTAAACAAATAAACCTAATTGTGCATGGAAACAAATCCAGCTCTCCAGCTTGGCCATGGCTTTGTTTTTGTTAGTTTAAAGCCTGCATATGCAGTTTTAGTGGCATCAGGAGTTATACAAATATTGACAACAAATTGCCAAATGTTGTTTTTTTCCTCTCAGTGCACAGTGTGAAGAAGCTGAGGGAATGCTTCTAGGAACCTTCCCTAGTGCACTGAACCAAATCCCAGCTTGATGGGATCTGGCCCAGCCCCATCTCTGAAGGGTAGACACTAATGAGATTGAGCTTGTTGATTGTTATCGTCAAAGACTTTTATTTTTCACTCGTGAACTCTGCTGAACACAAACCCAGGCTTTCGAAACGTAGCTCAAATGTTTGCACCACAGCCAGCACATTGTCACATGCTCTGTCCTCCACCCCGTGATTTGTTGCTAGTTTGTGTCATCCTTAACCTGCCTTTTGTGGTTCGGCCAGGAGAGAAAAAAAAATGACAAGTGAGAAAACCAAGCTGCTTTCTGACATCCTTCCTTTGAAATGCCACTTGCTGTGTATGGAGAAGGGGCAGCAGTCCTGAGACAGAAATCACTCATGAAATCCTGCTGTCATCTGTCAAAGGTAGGTTGTGATCGAGCTGGTCCAAATCCTTAGCAGCTCCCAAGGAGAAATGAGCATGTATCAAATCTTAATCTGTCACAAGCCCAAGCTAGCAAAAATATATTTACATTTAGCTTTTAAATGAAGCCCAGACTTTCATGCAGAGCCAATGAAACAACATATCTTCTTTGCCTCAACTTCACAAGACACCTAAAACTTTTATTATTATAGCTGGCTGGATAATGAGGTTTCCATTTTGCAAAAAAATACGCTTTTAAATACAGGTTTAAAAATCAAAAGGGGGGGAAAGAAAGAAAGAAGAATTTTAGAACCGAACAAAGACCCTGAGAGTTGCCACAAAAAGGAATCACAGCAATCAGACCCATGCATCCTCCACAAAAGCCCAGCAGTTAAGACACATCTAAAATACTGGAGAGATGAATTGATGTTCCTATTTTTTCAAACTCCTCCTAAGAACTTAGAACTTGGACCTGTACATCTCAAAGATAACACAATGACCAGGTTATTGAACACTCTGCTATGAACTTCTCCCTCTTTCTTTCTTTCTTTTTCATCAGAAATTTGTTTTTGCTTAAGAAACTCCCCTAAGAGTTTCGCCACAAGTACTGAATTTCCAGGAAGAGTTTCAGGGTTTAGTTTTAACATCTCCAGCAAAAAGGTTCTTGACTAATTGTACATCTTTTAGCTTTCACTATTGTAACACCCACTCTTCAGTTATTTTGAGATTACATAGCCAGTATATTCAGTGAGGTCTCAGTATACTCAGGAAGAGCTTCATGCAGAATCATCTGCCTAAGCTTTCTGTATTTCATTTCTCACCAGTAAAGGGTGAATCGTTAAATCAGTGGAAGGAAGGCATAGTGGAAAGGCATGAGAGCTTGTGGGTTTGTGAGAAAGTGGAGGAAAAAAGATACTCTCTATTTCACTAACTCTAGACCTTCTTAAAAAAATTTAAAAAAAACCCCCAAAACACAACACAATGCATGGGACTGTTCATGCTGTGAGCAAACACTGAAACATGACAAGGCATCAAGGCGTGTTGCGTTACATGATATTCAGGCAGCTGCTGTGATGGCAGTTTCAGTCCACCAACTGGTGCAACGAAACAAATCTGAAATGTAAAAGCTAGATTTCCACCAAAATATTTCATTAATATTACATGCATGTAAGTCAGGGAACCCAGACTACTAATCCCCACAGCTACCCTAAATCAGCCCTGAAGGACAAAGCAACAAGGCAGCTGCACAGATAGGGTCTCAGAAAGTATTCTAGGTTTCAGTTTGCTGATGGGAGCATGCAGAGTTTCTCTAACAGTATTTTGCTAGTTTATTTTCTTTGAAATTTGTTGAAGGGGGAAAATACCCATTGCTTTTTTTCTGGAATGCAAGTATGAAATGACTGCACACCAACATACAAAGAGACAGATACAGCCAAATTTGTGTGAACACCTACTAGTGGAAAGTCCCACCTTGTGCAACAGAAGTCTGAATCTTCTTCTGCCCTTGACTGCACTTTGGACACTAAATAACTTTATTACATATGCCACCTTTGAAAACTGCTAAAAAACAGCCCCATCCCTCACCAAAGCCCCACCAGCCACAGTGCCAGCACAGGGGGTTGGTGGTCATAAACCCACACAAGAGATGCAGACTTGTTTTGCTCAGTACCAAAACCTTACTTGCCCCATCTCAGCTGAAATACCCTGCATGTCCCATACCATGGAGGAGAGAGATTGACCTATGAACAAAAGTCACCACCAAAGCAAGAGGATGACATACTTCCTAGCAAAATAAGAGAGCAATCAGGGGGGGAGGTTTTGTCTGAGTTAGCAAATCCCTTTCTGTTCTTGGAGATTAAACCAACAGGGAATGAGGAGAGGTAGAAAGGAAAGTGGTATCTGAAGCTGTCAGTAAACCAGGGCAATGAAAGTCTGGAGAACAGATTACCAGACATAAAGGGCACCTCACCAGCCTGCTCTCTCCTCCCACGCCTTCTATCTTTCTTTCTCACACGCTCACCCACTCTTCCATGGGCTGGGCACTTTTTTGAGCACTGAAGCAAGTCAATTAAAAGCCAATAAAAACTATAAATACCACACATAGGAAGATGACTGCCCTCCCAATGCTGACAACTGCTGCCGCCAACCTGAACTGTGCAGGGCACCAAGTGACCTCCCTCCTGATGGCTCCCTAACCTGACAGTTCTAAGATGTGGAGATGTCACATCTTAGATACCACCACCCCCTGAGCATGACAAGGCAAACTCTCATTTTCAGCCCTGGCTGCCCTCCTGGGTGGTCACATTGGTGTCTGCTCACATTTGCCTGGTGCTGGGTGCTGTGGAGTGTACGAACTGTTCCCTGTGGCACACAGAGGGAAACTTCCCATGCAGAGAGAGCCATGCTAGCAACATATCACAAAGCTGCACACAGTCACGTTACCACTTGGTGTCTCTTTGGTGGACCCCCTGGTCTCTATTTGATTTAGCATGTCTGAATTCTTATAAGAATAAATCAGAAAAAACGTACTTCTCAGTCCATGAGAATATAGGCTACTAGGAAGTCTGTGCACTCTGTCTCGGGGTTTGATATTTGTCATACATTTTACTGCTTCTTACAATCTTTATTGTTCTGTTGAAATAGCTTTCACTCCTTCCTCTCAACTTTCTAGGCCACCTACTCATTTCATATCAGATCTGCTTGTGCTCATTATTTGACTGCTATTTCTGAGACACTTTGTCAAGTTATTTACCTTGCTAAAGTGACCTAAGTTCTTCCCCCCCCTCCTCTCTCCCCTCATCCACCCCCTGTCTGTCTGCTTTCCCCCCCCCCTAGTCTGGCTGAAGTGGCAAACTCTTTCCCCTAGCCAAACATTTGTTTTTACTAAGTCTTTTTATACCATCACCTCTTCCCTGCATCTCCCCCGCCTACCCACCACAAACACATGCTGTGGTGAGAGGACATTCTGGTTTCACATCATTTGCAATGTTAAGGTGACAAATTTCCCCTCCTTCAAATATTTTTTTTTTCAAGATCTGGTTTGTAAAATATAAATCATAAAAGGCTAGTTTCTTGTTGCTTTTTTTTCCCCCCTGTGCATGGGGATGTCCTCCCTCCTTTTCCTAGAAGAAATCAGTGGAAGAAACAGCAAAATTCACTTGATTTATAGTATTTGAAACCCATTTATGCTGTAAAAAGATTCAAAAGCATACAGAAGAATACTCTCGAGGTTGACAGATTCCTTTTATTCAACCCAAGGAAGATGGGAATGACGAAGATTTTCAAGAAAGCAGCCAAATGCAACCACCCTATTGAATTCATTAGTCTATCGCAGCCTGGTTTTCCCCATATTAAAATGCACATGCAGTCACATTCACACAGTAAAAACAACCTCAAGTGCTCCAAGCATCAGGCTTGGAACCATGAACAACATGACTGTGGCCTTCACCATACCCAATTAGGGGTACATGTGCTCAGGAGCAGCTCTGGTGTGGTGGAGAAATGCCTAAGCCAGCTTTAAATTAGGCAGGAACCATCTACTTAAAACAGCACAGAGCCCAAATTGGGCTCAGCCACTCTAAATATTTACCCTGTTCTGAGTTAGAGGCTGCAGGGACCTGAATACTGCCACAACTGGAGAACTTCCAGCACCTCCATTCACCACTGCAAAGCTGGGGCTGATGTACTAAACATCCTGGTCATTCTAGCAAAACAAACACACAGAATGGCCTAAATTAAGGCTGTTTATAAAAAGACTGAGTTTATATGGCAGGATGGCTGAAAAAATGCTTTTAATATGGAGGCTGCATCTATTCAGCACACATCATTAGACTTTTTGAAGCAGGATAGAGTCTTATCCCCTGTCCAAGGACCAAACTGAATATTGTTCCAGGATGTCAGCTGCATTTGAATGCCTGTTTTTTTGCAGAAATTTTAGGACAACACAAGGCAACCGAAAAAAAAAAAAAAAAAAAGTATGCACTACTAATGCATCTTTGTTAATTTAATCTTGAGATTTTGTCTCATCCGAGAGGGCAAATAAAGATAAATTTGAAAAACAAAACAGGGTGGGTCAAGTCACTGCCAGCAGCGGGGGAACAAAATGGGAAAGTACTAAGCATGAAATTTATTTATACTGTGCAGCAACAGGCTCCAGAAGACAAATTATTAGCAGAAGGAGCCAGTCACATCACATGCAAGGCTTTCCTCAAACCCAACAGATATGGCTGTCACTGTGGGCAGCCAGAGAGCAGAAAGAACAAAAGAGAGAGGAAAAACCCCTCTCCACAGACAGTGTATTTTGTAGTTAAAGGTCTCTGTAGTTAAAGACAGATATTGAGTAGGGCCCTTTGTTTCACTTTGCTTCTAGCAAGGTTATTTGGGAGAAAGGTCTGCAGAAAACCACCAAAAGTGATCTGAGCAAAAGGAGGAGAAAGGAATGAGGTGAGTTTGTGAGTTAAAAATAGGTAAATTGGAAGATTGTGAGCTGTTTGTCCATCCTAAGAATTTTCAGAGATTGCCCCCTTTGGATGTGGAAAAGTGGGTAGAGGACCACCAGACCATTGCAGGATCATCTGGGGATGCCTTGGAGAAGAAGAGCCATCCCCCAATCATCCTGCAGTTACCCATCTCCAGAGCTCTGCTGGAAACTGCTCAGTGCAGTGTGGTTCTGCTGGCTCCTAACTAATCACCTAACCCCTGGCACAAACCCAGGATCAGGTGATATTTATTTGGCAGCATATCCTTTACTGGAAAAACAATATGAAATCCCTGCATTAACACCCTGCTGTTGACTAAAAATAGTTGTCTCTTCTATGCCACTGAGGACTAGCAAGTGACTTCTGGATCTCAAAATAAGCATCCAAAGAGGAATCTCATGACCCATGAGGAAAATAAGCACACACACAAAGAGAACTAACTCTTTCCCTTCTGGTTCACTGGACATTTCCCTGTAGTAGATATTAGCTGAACATTCACTCAGCAGGTAGACACAGCACACTCTATCTTGAATCTATTTGCACCAGTGATAATCTACTTAATATTTCACTTTTTCCATTTCCCTCCCCTCAGAAGAAGCAGTAGAAAAGAGAGATGTATCTTTGTGACTTGTCTTTTGTCTTCAGTCCAGGTCTAAATTTTTTTCTTTCCACCTAAAAATGGGACAAATGTATATTTACACTCAAGTGACCACAGCTTACAAGCACCTACCTGAGCTAGCCACGCAGTGCCTTGCTCAGGCCCTCTTATCAATGCAGCTGTGTCAGCTTGAGCTCAGAACAACTGCAGAAAATATCCATGCAGCTAAGGAAACACTTGGCCAAGCAGCCATAGCAGTACCAAACTCAGTGCAAGCTGATATAAATGGCAGTGTCTAAATCAGGCAGTAAAAAGCTGGCTTAATCAGTCTGCAAACACTAGTGTTAGCCTATGTTTGTTAGCATTTTTCAAAATGTTCAGAGATTTGGGGTGAAAGATGCTGCACAAGCACATAAGCATTCCCTCACTGCCATAAACACACTTGGCTGGACCCATGCCTTTTCTTGAGCTCTGATTTGCTTCAAGTAAATACAGTCATTTATTGCATGTTTCACCTTCTTGTGGAACATCTGCTTTCTGTGAGAAGCCAAATAGCAGACAGACTCTAAGGCCTCCAGAGATACCTCTGGCTAACAGCACACAGAGCTGTCCCCAGAGGCCAGCATGTCACTGAGCAGTTGGCTTCCTATAAAGCACCTCAAGCTGGAGGTGTTTCCCGCTGCCTCTCACTGCATTTGTGTCACAGCCCACACTCCTGAGGAGCCTGGGTAGTCTCAGCTCTGCTTTATTCCTACCCTAGGAGCGGTACTGTTCTTATAGAGTAGTTCTTTCCATCTACAAAAATAAATAAAATAAAAATCGCTGGCTCTTGAGGGAAAGTCAAAAATAGAGTGTGAGTGCTACGAACTCTGCTTTGTTTATTAGGAGAACATCTCTTCAGGAACAGGGAAGGATATGAAGAAATAGAGGAAGACCACGAAGACAGGGGTGAAGTCAGAGGATATAGGATGGCCAAGACACACAGAATGAGCAAAATGAAAATGCTGGCTGAAAATGCAGTGAGGAATTTAAATTTCATTCAAAACGTATTGAGCCAATGAAAACATTCAAAGGCAAAGGTAGATACAACAGCAGCCAAAGGAATTTTTGCTGTAGGACTGTCAATAGCCTGAATGGAAAGTAAAGAAAGCAGAACTGTAGAAATCTGGCTGGAAGAAGCCTGGTGTGAGTCAGGCTGCTCACTGGGGACGAGGCAGTGTTAGAGATAAGGTCTGAGAGCACATCAGGGCTGTGAAAGAGGGAGAAGCTGGAGCAACCTTTGAGTGACATGAGGTAAAGGTAACACAAATTGCCCCTCCAAAATATGGAATGGATTAAGGTAATGCTCAGATGTTCTTTAGGAAAAGGTGAGCCAGACTGTTTCCAGTTTAGATGTCTGTAGAGTCTGGTTATTTCACTCTCTGCAAAGGAGCTGTTCTCAGTTTACACCATCTTAAACCTTGTCCCCCTTCTATTCAGTGTTACCCATCTCAGTTTTAACCATGCAGTGGTTTCAAGCAAGAGCACAAAGTCATGCTAATCTAGCCAAGAATTCCTCAGTGCTCCCTCCCACTCTGAGAAGAGTTTTGGATATCAGAAACCGGTAACAACAGATGGTGGCACATCTAAACCAGTCAAAGTCCAGCAGCTGAGGCTTTCCCTACATCTCTGAGGAGGCAGGCACACATCTCTTCCTTGTTTCAGTTTGTGAAAGTTTGAGGAGAAAGAGTTGTGAAGGATTTTTGTTGGGGTTTTTTGTTTATTTTAACATGTCCTGTTTGTCTGCCTTATCCAATTTAGTATAGAAAGAGGTTTCTTCACCCTTTCAGCCAACTCTCTCAGGAAGCTTGCCCCACATTAAAATAAAATAGGATAGATACAGCCTTATAACAGGCAGTTTCCAGGGACTGACTTATTTTGAGAGTCAGCCTCTCTTTGGCTAAGTACATCACATGAGTGTGAACAAGAAGCCAGAAGCATGAGCAGAAAGCAGCTGTGGCCACTCACATAGTCTGTACAAGCCTGGGGCACCAATAAATGTATGAAAGTGATAGAAGCTTCTGGAAGAGAATTGGAGAAGATGAGCCACAGACAGATAAGATGAGCTTGTCATGGCACACTCTCCAGTCACATGGAAGTCTGCCAGGGACTGAAACTTGGATCCTTTGCATCCTCGTGAGTGCTGTCAATACCTAACTATTGGCTAGTTTTGGGGAGGCAACGCTCATCCCCGTAGCTTCGCACAACAAAACCTTCAAAAGATTAGTTTCCATCCCTGTGTAAAGAAAGGAACATCCCTTTAAATCTCAGAATTTCAAGGAACAGAACAATTGTTTACGACACATGTTTGTAAGGAAAATAGTCCAGTTGCGTCAAAGTACGTAATTTACTCTTACAGTACAAAGGTAAAGAGCCTTCAAACTAAGCTGTTGACCCAAGAGCAAGTGAGGGCTACATTTTAACCTTGAACTCAGAAAAATCTTGACCATACGAGGCTCATTTGCCCCATCTACTGGGCAATGGAAAGACTGCATTAAAGCACCGAGGTTCAGATCCAATCGAATTCTCGACTTCTAACTTTTGCAGAGAGATTTAAATGCCATTGACACCAACATTTCAGTAAGCACAGAAGTGTTTTGCCCAACTGGAGCCTACGGCTTATTGTTTATTTGGCAGGAATAGGGTAATAACTTCTTTGATTCTTAAAATGCACTATTTTCAAGAAAATGCTAGGACAGCCTATTCAGTAACAGCGGCTTGTTAACCATGAAAAATCAGATAAATATTCTCTTGTTCTGAAGTGGTCTCAGCCCATTTAATAATATAAAATAGCAGCTTGCAGAACCCTTGTCACAAAGCAGCCATATGCATTGCACCTCAGAAAGGTCATCACAAGGCTAGCACAGCTTCTTAGGAACTTTTTTTTAGGTTTATTTACTAAATAGCAAGTCCAAGTTCCTAAAGTCCTGTTGACCTTATGTTTTCCACCACTGTGTGCAGTGCATCCTTCCCTCTGTCTGCTCCTTCAGGCAATGGAGCCTGGAGTGAAAATGTGAGGCTTAGGTTGACTTGAAGAGGCCTTTACCCTACCCCATGTAGGAAGACTTTGCATATATGTCACTTTGAGCACACACCTCACTCTTATTTACGTTCTTTTAGGGCAGCATTTCCATACAGACTGTGACATCCCTCTGCTCCACAACTCCTGTGCTGGTTGCAGATCCCATCGTGTGTGCCTAGAGAGAACCTGCAGCCAGGTGACAACCCTGAGAAGCAAGTGTGACTGCTTTAAAATATATCATTCCTATAGCAGGCAAGGAAAAAAATAAGGGGCAATAGATCTAGACCTCCTGGCATATGAAATGATGTGCTGTGCATGGGAGTTCATAAAGCAGATGCAGTAGTCTGAAGATCATCACCAAAGGTTTGACTCACGTTCTGCTAGAAGTGTATTTTGGGCCGAGTTATTTGCTTTAAGGATACAGTTAAATGTTGCTGAAATAACTAGAGTCCAGGGCTTCATAATGGAAAACACAGTGGATAATAATAATATCTTGGAGCAACTGCTTGCACAGCCTCATGACTGGTATAATCTGGGTATTTCTACCTGGCATCCCTAGAGAGGTCACAAAAATGCCTGAGTACTTTGTCTGACAAACCACCTCAAAGTTACTCAGGGACTTGGATAGAAGAAACATTGTCCAAGTCCAGAAGTGCCTGCAAGCCAAGTCCACTGAAGACAGGCCCTGAGGGCTACCTCCCCAAGTTCTCTGAGCATTACAGGGCTGCTGGGAGATTCCCAGCAGGCACCCAGCCCCTGGAATACTGCACTGGAGAGCAGGGGATGCAAACAGCTGACAACCCAGGTGAGAGCCAGGATAATGCTCACTGAGAGATGTGCACTAAGGACAGTGCCCAGAACTTCAAGGGCAAGTGCTTTAGGAGTAGCTTGTTAGGCTGGGGAAACCCACTCTGTTCCCTACACAAGGCCAGATTTAGACAACTTTCACAGAATCACAGAATTGTCACTGTTGGAAAAAAACATCTAAGATCATCAAAACCAACCGTACGTCCAGAAAAAAAAAATAAATACAATCACCATCTAACCAAAGCATGTCCTGAAGTGCCTCATCTACTCAGTTTTTGGGTACCTCCAGGGATGGTGACTCCACCACCTTCCTGAGCAGCCTTAGATCATGGGCCAAAAGTTTATTATGTCAATCTGAAGTGATAAATAATCCAGAAACTGGCAAAAGCAAATGTTTAGTGAGAGGTTTGAATATAGACGAAACTTGAAATGGAAGCTATGACCACAATTGCAGATAAACTATTAAGTCTTTTTCTGTGGCCATCAGTCTATGTGAGACAGCCTTCCTTATCCCAAAAGTTCCCAACCTCTGCCTATTAACTGTGTTTAGAAAAAAAATTCTGTTGCTATTTGCACCCAACAAATTGATCAGATTTTTTTTTTTTGTAAAACAACAGGAATCAAACATTCCTGTTCCCAGTTGTGAAAAATCCTATAATTAACTATTAGTTATATAAAATACCTTTGAGGGAGGAAACCTAGCTCTAATCGTCTGTTGAAGAATTAATTTTCTTGGTTACATAACATAATTTAATATAACTTTTTTTCCTTTTTACCTTTTTCCTGGAAACAAAACCTGCATTATTCAGCTGTGATCATTTGGTGTACAGTTTGGTTTGTGGGGTTTTTTGAAAAATAATAAAGCACATGAAGAATACAAAGACAGGGTTCCCTAGAGACTGAACCATGTATTTTATATCAAAAGGCAATTTGTTTTCACTGGAAAGTAAGCAGTACAGAAAACACCAAAGCAAAAGTTTCATTTTACATCCAGACACTTAGAACTGGGCAATTATCCAGCAGATTAGTCTCCGTTTTGCAGGTTCCTGTTGGGTGCAGGAGTAACTATATCTTTAAGCACAGATACTCTAAAATTCAGAACAAAAGGAGTAGGTAAAGCAACCAGGATATCACTTCTTGCTACCACCACAAGCATTAAGAATATTCTTAAAGATGCCACTCACTCACCAGGACACAAACATCGGGTAGGAATCAGGGCTCTGCCACCACTCAGCTTTGACACACTCACTTTCCACCTCCTTCCAGCAGTCCAGCAGCACCTGTCCAAGCCCCACCTGCGTCAGGGAGCACTGGAACATCCCACGGGATCAGCCAGCTCACTCTGACATAAAACCAGGCTCCAGTGCTGGAACCGGCCCAGGGGCCAAGACCCAGCTGGCAAATCTAAAATGACTTCCAGCCCAAGGGAAACAAGAGAGAACTATTTGGAAAGAGCTTGTGTAGAGGGCTTCCAAATGGTAGTAGCCCTCCTTCAGAGAAACAGGAATCGTGCCTAGGCTACAGGGCATGGTTTGGACTGTTTGAGGTGTGTTGGACAGATGGTTCTCTTCTTGTCTGGGACAGGGATGAGCAGCCCCCATTCTTTTGCTGGTTTGCAAAAGGAGTTTGCACAAATGTGACTGTGGCTCTCCCTGTGCTGGGTGGAGAGAGGTGTGATTATCACTCATACCCCACTGCATGGCTGCCTTCCAGCTGCCAAAGCCCTCCTGCTAGTGAGACTTCAAAAAGGAGCATGACTGGTCAGTTTGCCCAGAAATAGCTCCTCACCTCTCCTGGCAGTGCAAACACCTCTTCAAAAACCCATTCCATCCATACTCTTGCTAGGCAGTAACTTCTGGTTCCCTCATCTGTGGTGGGAAAAATAAATACAGCTCTGTAGCTTTTCTTTGCACTCTGGACACACAATCGGTGTGGTCACTGGACAGGCCTCTACTCAGGTAAAGCCTGAGACTCCACCAGGATCCTCCACTTCCCTAAAATTAATTCAGGCTGAATGAAGACACCTGGCAGGCCTGGTAAATCTCATCAATGTCATGTTCCTGCCCAAGGAATGTCTTGGATCTTTTCCTAAATTTTCCTCTTTTCCTATAATTCCTCTTCAAAAGCTCCCTGTCCCTTCCTAAAGCAGAAAACACACGGAGCAACATCATAGCAAATACAGTCATTCCCCAGATTCCCAGTCTCTGTAAATTTAAGTGAACATGGCCCTTTCCTTTATTGCTTTATATACTGCTGTGGTGCTTCTTATGATGATACAAGATAGGAAATTCATTAGTAAGATAAAGAATATTTTCAGCATAGCAGTTGGGACTCAACTCTCTACATCCACCTGAGAGGAGGTTGTGGTGAGGCAGGTGTTGGCCTCTCCTCATTAGTGACTAGAGGAAAAGGGTTCATGTTGCACCAGGGGATGTGGCTTAGTGGTTACAGGGATGCAGGACTGACAGGTGGACTTAATGATCTTGAAGGTCTTTTCCAACCTTGGTGAATCTAATTCAGAAATTCTCATTTGAAGAACACACACTTAAAATATGCAGATAGTTTTAAGGGCTCTCCTCTACCACATTTCTGGGAGAGAGAAGTTTAAATGTCACAGAATAGTCAGCACATTAACTAAAACAAGAGAACGGGGCGTACAACTTCTGTTCTCATTCAGGTTATATCAGTGAAGCAGACATGAATATTTCCAAACTGCTTGCATGCAGTAGAGGTAACATTTCATCATCAGTTTCATACTCAAAAAAAGCTATTCACCCAAAACACAGTCCTGAAAATAGCAGAAGGTATCTTCAGAGAGTTGGGATCCGAAAATCCAGGATCTGTTTCAAGACAGACCCTGAGTGAGGAAAGTCTCTCTATCATAAGTAGAAACTGCAATATTTCCCTTGATTTATCTCAAAACCTGCAAAGGAAACGAAACTGCTGAATCCTGAAAGAATCAAGTGGTAAGGAGCCTGTTGTAGGTATTTGCCCCAGGAGCCAGGTTCCTAAGCAAGATAATCCAAAATGCTTCTTCAGAATGAAATAGTGTTTGTGACAACATTTCTGTACCACCAGCAGAACACCTAACATGGACACTTCTTGAACTGGAGCTGTCTGAAAATGTAGATAGGAAAAATAATCTAGGAAAAAAAAAAAATCTTCCATAGATTTAGGGCTAGAATTAGAAGCTGGTCTTAAAGATTCATGGTAGTCTCAACAGAGAGCAGCATGTGAATAGAAAATAACAGGAACAAAGCACCTTTCACTCTTCTAACACTTAAGAGATGATCAGAACTTTAGCTAGAGCACATCACCATGGGAAGATTCCTGGAAAAGGGTGGGGCAAAGTGGCTAACTGTAAATAGGGCATGAAATTGCATAAAGTAACTCATCATTATAATTTCTAAGATCCAGCAGAGCACACAGCTCATATTCCAGGTAGTTCCCAAACCATGAGACAGTGCACAACTGAATCACAAAGTGCCATCAGTATCATCCCCCTAAAATCACTGGAATAATTGAAATATTCTATTTTTACCTTACCTGTATTACTCCTGGGACTTCAAAGCATTGAAGCAAAGGTAAACTTCTCATCATCTTCAAAGCAGCCATTACCTGGATTTCATGCCTGCCTTGTCAGGAGCCTTTAGGTCATATGCATCCAATGATCTGTGCAAACTAGAACCAGGTTTAAATACTTTTGCACCCCCCCTGAATAATTTCACTATCAAATGCAGATGTGGCAAGTTACTTAATACCATTTTGTCAATAAGGCTTGATAACTGCCCTTACTCTTCTTGAGTTTGATGAGTTATGTATTTTCTGCCTAAACAAGACCAGCTGGGTGTTCTGGTACTGTGTTTACAGCCTGATTTTCTATTAGTTGGGCCTGGTTCTTATGAGCCAATAATTAATGACACAGAGATGGGATGGATACAAACTTCTGATCTTTTGAAAAGAACCAACAGCAGCAAATATCTCGCTGCCTGGGCTGGAGAGGAAGGTCACTCTCATGATGTGAAAGTAGTTCTAAGGGTACTACTACTACTAAGTACTTTGAGGTTAGTTCTAGCATACCAAACCTTCCATTTTATATGCATTATTATGCATTTATCACATACATTATGATCCAGAAATAAAGACTATGAAGATGTTCAGGTACTTCTGAACATCTCTTTTGGAAAACATCTATCTAGATGTTATTCTTTCCAGAAGAGTACACAAGAGTTATGCAAACTGTGAGGGAATGCAAAGTGGGGACACGTATGAAAAGTCCCAAAGTAGAACATGTCAGAGAACATCATCTTGCTACTTCATCAGGTAACCAACTTGTCAAGATGACAAAAATACAGGGGATATGTTCCACCTGGCCTTTAGCAAGCATTTGGACCAGTGTCACAGGGGAAAGAGCAGCTGCAAGACCTGTAAGCCAAGTATGGGAAGTAGATAGAGCAGGAATAACAAATTGGAAGTGACTGGACTGGAGGGTTTTTACCAGTGGCATTCCTCAAAGAGCTGTCCTAGGACAAGTTTAATGTAATTTTTTACACAAAAATGTATTTTTTTACACAAAAAATAGCAGTACACCAATTAAATGTTCTGATAAACAACTTGGGAGGCAGTGTCACTGCAAAAGAACAGCTGGAATGATAGAAATGGGGCAAAATTTAACTGTGCTAAGTGCAACAGGGAATAATGACAGTTTTGCTATGAACCAAAAGCTTGTCAGCTGAAAAACAAATAGGAGGAATTGTGAGGTCTATCAGTAGGATTGGCAGACTTGTGAATGGCTCTCTTTCATCTCAGATCTGCTTGCAGCCTCCTTCAGCTAGGGCGTACTGCTGGCATCATTGCTCTGGTCCAGAGGCAGGCAGACCACAAATTCACACAACTCATTAAAATCAGACAGAAAATGCAGGGAGCAGTAGTACCTCACAAGTTTCTAAGGTGGGACATGGGATTTGGAACTGAACTATGAGAAACTGTTGGATGGGACACCCAGCAAGCCTGTGTTAACCACACACAGGGTGACTGTAAGAAGGACCAGGGGAATGGAGCTCATTTCAAGTGAAAATACAAGCAGACAGTGAAGACTCTATGACTGACATTACCTGCTTGCCAGGCTTCAGAGGACTCCTAATGGTGCTGCTCAGCCAGTAATGGCACAAGGTAAGAGTTCTTGTGTGAACTTTCATCTTATCTGTAGGTGGGAGATCTGCTACAATCACTGGCACCCCAGAAGTCACAGGTAATACAGCAGGGAACAAATGCTTCTGGTTAATATCCACCGTGGTTTCTCTTCATCCCAGGTGAATACATTCCTAAACCTTGCCTGAGCCTGAGCCATCCAGTTCTGGGAATGAATGGGTGCCTGAGAAGGACTCCTCCTATAGGAATTTCTGCTGAAGCAAAGGGAGTACCTTCCTCCTATATCCTGACTGGCATTGCTGATATTCACTGTCCAGAATTACAGGAAGAAGCTGATGAAGAAGGAGGCACCTTTCCCTATGTCCTGGGGCCTGAAAGATTCTTTTCAGCATGAGGTCCTTTCAAACCTAAGTTATTCTCTGATGTCTGACCTTTCAAGGTAGGACAGAGTGAAGGGTACTTTTATAATTTCTCCTTGGTCGATCTCTTATCATGACAACCTCCTTGTCTTGACTAGGAGCTTTCTTTAAAAATGTTTAGCTCTAATCTGCTGGAGAGGAAACAAAAGGGAAGATGTATCCCAACTTGCTCTGAGAGCAGCAGAGCCCACAAAGGTTGCATTCCAACAGATTTATGTCCTACATCCCTTATGCTCCTGCCAATTCAATTCAATTCAATTCAATTCATCACCTGGCTCCTCTTCATATCCACCACCCCACCTCCAAGGTGTTTCTTTCTCCATGGTTACAGGACAAACACTCCTTCCTCCCAGGATCTACAGTTCCTCCTCACTTCTTTTAGCAGCCACCCAGCCTCCTCTGCTCACTACCTGGAGCTCTCTTAGAAGACTTTTAGCTACTTTGTCATGCAAAGGTCAGAAGGGAGGATCCATTGTTACAGAATACTGAAAACCACCCAGAAAATTGCTGAGGCACCTGGATCAGTAAAAAAAAAGCTGAGCCAATTTTCTTTTTTTTTTTTTTTTTTTTTTTTTTTTCTTTTTTTTTTTTCTTTTCTTTTTTTTTATAACTGTAGTAATGTGCATATTGGGTTGCATTTCCACATCCATACAGAGGTTTATATTCAAATCTTCTTAAAAAGCCCCACTAATATTGTGAAAAGCTGGTGAGTTTTCTGTTTGACTCCCAAAATATAAAATTTCCACACCCAGAGCATAATATCTGAACAGTATAAAGTCCTGGGAAACTTCTAAGTCGCTTCCTCCTGGAAAAGATTCTTCAAACCATTTGAAGTTTGTGGAAACAAAATACCTGATCCCCAAACAAATCCAGACCTGCTTTTCTTAACCATGAAGAGAACTTCTCAGACAAGAAGCAAAGATGTTTTCTTGAACATCAAACATTCTCACTCCTGTATTTACCTTCATCATGCCTTGCAAAGGGGAGTCCTGTTACTGCTACTTGGCAGATGGAACTGAAGTTCAAAGACTAAATTGCTTACCTGCTGCCAGACAAAAGAATGGTGGAACAGGGAACTGACCACAAGTCCTTATTTCCATGACAGTGTCTTTAACAGTGACCACTTGCACTGTGCACAAATACACGTCAGATCATAGGTTAGTAGGTGAAAACAAGACCTTCAATATGCTTCAACCTGCACTTTGGTTTTTGCTCTCTCCTGTTACACATTGCCCACATGGGAACTGTGTATGTTCTGCTGGGCATTCTCAGGAGCTGGAAAGTTGTTTTCTTCCACTGTCTAACACACTGTCTGGGCTGTGTGGCACCACAGAAAAAGACAATGTAGCTTTTCATTTACTGCTGTGTCTGCATGTTAACATGAAGAAGGTCAGTAGGAGTGTACACAGTACTGAGAAAATGAGTAGTTAATTATTGTTGGACTGCAAGAAGGGAAAATACATGATTTATTTTGGTTAGAGAAACTGCAAATCACAAGAATGGCTTCCTTTTCTGAACTGTTTTTTTTTTTTGTGAGAGGGCATACTTTCAGAAAAATATGTGATGATCAGTTGAATCTATTCAATGTGCTTGGAGAAAAAAAAAATCCCCTCTCATTAGTGAGAACAATTTCAATAAACAAAGCACAATATTCAGCAAGAAAAAAAAAATCTCATTTTTCTTCCTTCTGTCTACAGCTCTGCATCTTGCTAATATCTTTTGCCATCTTTACTCCTGAAGTGCTTGTGCTTGAGTGCTTCCTTGCATCATCAACAATCTCTGATGCTTCAAAACTAAGCTGCATTTAGACCAAAATGCAAATCTTGCTCTTCATGGCAGAAGTTTTAAAAATTTTAGAACTTATCAGCATACAGCAGCAGGCCCAAACTTGTCCAACCAGATATTTCTGTTGGGATCTCAAAGCACTGTTTAAAGCTTCTCCAGTTCTCCAAAGGCTGAAGCTGTATTTGCTGTTCATATTCCTGCTAAAATAAATAAGCAAAATGCATTCATATTACAGAAGAGATATGATAAGTGTTCAAAAAATATTATTTTTAGCAAGTGTTTTGCCTCAAACTTTCTATAAGCACAATCAGAATAGGTGGTCAAAAATGAGCAAATCTGTTCCTCTGCAAAAGGCAGACAAGTCCCTCCCAAGTACTAATAATTACATAAAACTACAAATATTTATTAAAAAACTGACTTCTTTATGTGGTTTTGTTGAAAAATAGCAAGGAACCAAACAGGAGTTTGGAAAAGAACAGTATAAATGTCAAGCATTTAATGTCTTAAAAATGTGCACATACATTCTTTGTAACATATACAATCCTGCAATGGCCTTTAAAATACTGTGTCCCCTAATGAGGTACTAAAAATAAATCAAGAAAAGATGATGGTGGAGTAAAGTTAAATGCACATGCTACACCTGTACTCAGCAACAATCTTGGTTAGGTTATAGACTGCTTCTTTCTTTTGCAGCCTGAAAGTGTAAATTCTTCAGAACCTGTAATTAATACAGACACCCAGTTTGGGAGGTTTACAGCAGGGGCAATCCTTTACTCACCGGTTCTAATGAACATAACCTTCATTATGCTTGCCATGAAAAAGTGTTTTTTAAAAAAAGATAATTTAAATTATCTGCTTTCCCACCCCAACATTTGGTGTCAACCTTCTGTTTCAGGTGCACTGGTTGAGATTTTGTCAGCAAGGGAAGTGGGCTGCAGGACTTGCCCCATGCCAGCCACTGACAGCTCCACTGCAAGACACAGCCCAGCCCAGCAGCCAGGGGGGTGACACTTGTATGAAAACACCAGACAAGCAGAAAAATGAGGGGCAAAATAGTGAGGAACACAGGAGTATGAACACAGAAAAGAAAGAGGGGGAGGAGGCGTTCCAGGCACCAGAGCAGTGATTCCCCTGCAGCCTGAGGAGAAGACCAGGTTGAAACAGATATTCACATTGTGGCCTGGGGAGGAACCACATGGGAGCAGTTGGGTATTTCCAGAGGGAACTGCAGCTCAGTGAGAGCCCACACAGGAGCAGGGGAGAAGCAGAACTGTCACAAACTGACTGTAAACCCCCACTGACCACTGAAGGCATCAGGGAGGAGGAAACAGACTGAAGTGGACCCTGGAAAACAGAAGGCAGTGGGAAGGTGCTATTTTAATTTTTGTTTCTGTTTCTCAGTATCCAGATCTATTTTACTTAGCAATTACACGAATTTTCTCCTAGATGAGTTTGCTTACCAGTTACTGTTGCAGGCAAAACTAACTCCCTGTGTTATCCAGATGAGCTCTGTAATCCTACAAGCTCTGTGATCCTATTTTCTTCCTCTATCCTGCTGAAGAGAGAGGGAGTGAGACAGTGGCTGAGTGGGCACCCGGCAGCTTGCCAAGGTCAACCAGCCACAAAATTGCAAAATAAATGAAAAAATTACACATTGGTTTAAAATGAAGAAATTTTAATGTACACATTTACACACACAGTGTTATATTTTCTGCACTGATCTGCACCATCACATTTTCATGTGATTTCACAAAAAGTAATTCTCAAACTGTGGAAGAAACTGCAGGGGTCTGCATGGTTAATTCTATGCATAATTTATTCCACAAGTGTTTAGAGCTAAACAACAAAAATAATTTCTCTTCCCCTTTCTCAAGGAAATAAATATTTCACTTTTAAATTAAAGAATCATTCAGCTCTCAAAAGTCTGTGTAATATGCCCCTCACTCACAAGTAGTACGTTTTTATTTCTTGGGATTCCAAGCAGGAGTGTTTGTAGCTCCTCCTGTGCCCACACCGCATATTCAGAATTCTTCTCCAGAGACATCCTTCAGTGAAAGAAGAAGCAGCTGAAGATGTCCATCTTCAGTTTTGCCTTGCAATACAACCAGCCACCACCATTACTTTCTTCCAAATGGATCAGACCACACTTTTAGGCCTAAAAATCAAATATGAGAATACCAGCAGTTCATAAGCAGATTGAGAAAAAAGAAATTAAATGGTCTGCAACTCCAGCCTTAGGTATGAAACAATGAAAGAACCTGATGATTTCTGCACTGAATGCACAACTCTGCTTAAGCTTGCAAAAATATTTAGAAAGAAAACCTCATCTTGATCCTAGTGGAAAAAAATCTACAACACCCATATGCAATGTTTTTTAATATTGTTGGACCAACCATCTAGAGTTACACCTTTCCCTAGAATTTGTCTGGATTTCATTTCAACTAGCAGATCTTGCACCTTCTCAGCAGCTAAATTTAGATGAAAAAGGTGTACTGAGGAGAACTGGTCACCAACTACCTGCATCTTGGATAAATGAGCCAGTCCAGCCCTCTTTAATGTTAAATAAAGAAGGCAGATTTACCAGACTTGTATTTCACAATCCCCTTGCTACTCCTTTTCAGCATTTCTCCACTTTCCTGGAAAGTAACTCCTGATGATTGAACTGATACACACAGTAAGGGCAAGGCATTAATCCTATTTGGTTCTCCCTTGCTGAGGCTGTCAGGCCTGTCAGGCTTTTCTAAAAATAAGTTACCCTTTACCATACTCTGGTATAAGCTGTTTCATCAAGACAAGCACCCTCACCTCTTATATGAGCAGTGCCAGCCTTGAACAACAAATAACTCCCCACAGTCCCTGAACTCCCCAGGATGGTTTGCCAGACTTGCCATTTTTATTCCCCTCCTATGTTTTTCTACACCTTCTATTGATGACAGCAGGGATCAGAAAGCTATTAGCACTGCATTCCAAACATTTCCTGGAAGTGTAGCAGATTTCTGCCCTACCTCTCCACCCAGGAGGCTGGAAGGTACCCACAAAGTGCTGATAAGTTGTGTTTCAGCTGAGCTGTAAAGCAGAGTTCCACAAAACCAGGGTGCAATAGTTTTTTTTTTACAGCTAGAGCTCAGCCCACCCATGGCTCTTGTTTGCTCTGAGCTTGTTCAGAAATTAATCTCTGGTTTGGAAATTGGCATCTGCTTAAGAAAGTGTGAAGGTAACAAAACCTCTACAACTTATTTGGCCAGTTAAGTAGATTCAAAACAAGTTTTAAAAAAATCTGTAATTTTCAAGTGAATGATTAGCCTGAAAAAAAATAATCTTCATGTCAAGTTTATTATATTTGTGTTATTTGACTGCATCCTTCACTATATTATTTATACCCATATAAATAATATGGTCTTACTTCAAGAATATCCTTAAACACATGAATCAAGTATACCTGGAGGCTGAATATCCTCTTGAACAATACCAGCTCTGTTTATGGACTGTTCTTTCTCTGGAAAACAGAACCGAAAGGACACTGCTAAAAAAGCAGAATATCAGAGCCCCTGATTGCACCCAATAAAATAATACTCAACATTTTTGTTCATTCTGGATGTTACACTGTAAAACTGGTCAGCATCCACCTAGACAATGCAAATGCAGTATTCACACTTCACCGAGAAACTAACAACTGGTCTGTTTTGAGACACTACAAACACCAAATAATCTTAAAGTTATGACTACTGTTTAATAAAAGATGCCAAAATACCTGCCAGGATCCCCTCACTGAAGGGATGAGTAGTACTTTTAGGAGCTATCACTCATATCCTCAACATAAAACTCCTCAAAGATTTATTCTTGCATCTTATTGCAGGTGGATTTCCTTACAGCATCTATAAAATTAGTGCTTCTAAACCTTGTAGAAGTATCAGAGGGATATTTTTCCATACAATGTGCCTATCTCAGGTTTTTTCTTTTTTATTTGAAAGATTCAGCTGCTTCCACAAAGAGAATGGGTGAAACTATAAAATTTCCCTTTTTAAATGCCTCTCCCCTTTCCCTTTCTCCCCTTTCTCCTTCCCAGTTAAGCACTTTGCCACTGGGGTGCCCCAAAGGGAGAAGTCCAAGCTCAGCTGGATTTGCCTTTTGCTCATAACAGTGAATTTTTAAGTCTTTAAGAAATTGTGGACATTCCCAGGGAAACTCAGGACTATGCTCACCTCAAAACTGAACCTTTCCAGCACAGCTGCTCCATGTCCCCAGGCCACAAGCCTGATGTCACTGAGACCAGCAGCCATGTGACAACAACTGATCCTCCCTGCAAGGGGGGAGGCACCAGAGGCAGATCCAGATTCTGCTCACTGAGCACACACTGATTCCCATTCCATCCCTTTCAGCAGACAAAACCTAAGGGAACTGCCTCATTTCCAAGGAAAAGGTGCAAACCCCAGATAGCAAAACCAGAATAAACTGGGGCAAGGACTCAGACTTATCCTAGGGCACAGGGGAGAAACATAAGTGCACGTTTACACAACTGAATGTCACTCCAGAGAACTAACACCCATTCCTGCCCTGTGCAGGATCACTCTGTGATGCTAACCCAGAGATCCAGCTTCAGAGACCGCATCCCAAAAATCAGGAACACCAACTATTCACCCAGAGCTCAAGCCAGTGGTGGATGGGAGCTTCTGCAGAAATCTTCTCAAATTCTTTGTAGCCCAAAGGTTAAAACTCTTCCATTCAACTACCACAGGTTTGAAATTCCATCTAGTTTTCTAAAGCATTGTGACAAGGAACACTTCTGCTTCTCTCAGCCTGAAGCAATAACCACCACGAAAAGCACAGAATTAGTAAAGGGAAGAGAAAAGAGGAGTCTGAGCAACATGCAGAAAGTTTAGGTTTGAGTGTTAAACAACAAGTTCAACAGCCCATCTGGCAAGCCAAATGAAAATAATAAAAAATCCCTAAGGTGCTGGGGAACATTTGCTCAGGTAATTCACTGGGTTTGTTCCTTCATTAATGCTGAGTCACATTTCTGATGCTGTATTTTTAAAAAGTGCCCCGTGAGCAGAAATGAAATCAGAATAGTTTTCTAAATGGGAACACAAAAATCTATTTTTGTGGGCAGTTTCCAGCTTCACACATGCAGCTTCCTTAAATAAAAGCCTGCTGCCAAGTCAGAGTTTGCTTCAGCTTTGATGCAAGGCTCAAGTCCCTCCAAGATCAGCAGCTCTGGTGCCCTTTTTCTTCTCCTTCCTAGAAAACTCTTCAGTTGTCTCACATGCACCTTCAGGTGTCATCAATGCTTCCTCAGTTAAAGCCGGGGGAGGAGGTTACAGCCAGGTTCACACCACAACTTCCCCTTGCTTCCCTCAGTAGTAATTAACACAAGTTTAGGAGTCAGGGGTGCTGCCTCCCCCACTTCCATGACACCAAGAGCCCTTCTGGAGCTGCTGAGGCTCCTCCTGCTGCCTCCTGCTCCAGAACTCCCTGGTCACAGAGCCTGTCGTGGCTTTAAGGAGTTTCCAGCAGAGAGGGAGGGTTTTCCATAGCAGTCAGTTCAGAGAAAACTGCAGACTGAGATCTGCTCAAGCAAGTTACCACAATCAGTAAAGAACCTGTCACCACATTTTAACTTAAACTTTTCAACTGTGGCTGCAAAACAACTCAAACAACTTACAGAGTCATGAAATGCTTTGGGTTGGAAGGGAACTCTAAAGGTCACCTATTCCAAACCATCCTCAACTACACCAAGTTGCTCAGAGCCCTGTCCAGCCTGGCTTGGAATGTTTCCAGTCCTGGGGCACCTCCCACCTCTCTGGGCAATCTGCTCCAGTGCTTCAGCACCCACACTGCAAAAAATGTCTTTCTTCTATCGAGTCTAAATGCACCCCTCATCAGTCTAAACCAACCAGGCCTTGTCCTGTCACAGTGGGCCTTCCCAAAAGTCTCTCCCCAGATTTCTTATATGCCCCTTTCAAACACTGAATGTTGCCATTAGCTCACACTGGAGCCTTCTCTTCTCCAGGTTGAACAACCCCAATTCTCTCAGTTTGTATAGGAGGTGTTCCAGCTCTCTGATCTTAACTTTTTCACCTACATTTAATTCCCCTTAACCACTTCAGAGAACAGCTGAGGGATGTTCTCAACCAGATGTCGGCCACTAACTCCAAACGAGCGTTTATTATTTTGTTTGTACGTTTTAAGCATCTCTTAGGGGAGCACGAAGCTTCACGGGAGTCGCTCCACAGCAGTCCCCTCACAGGAGTCCCAGCACACCCTCAGCCCATCCCGCAGCCCGGGACTGGGGGGGGCGGGGGGGGGAGGGGCACAACCCCGGTGCTCAGAGCCCCGCAGCCGGCCCGGCGGCCGCTCTCCCTTAGCCCCCCGCCCCGCGTCAGGGACTCACTGTACTCCTCCGGCAGCAGGAGCGGTCGGAAGTAGATGGGGTAAAACACCGCACCCAGCACAGCCAAGAAGCCGCCGAAGATCCCCACCGTGCGCCCCAGCCCCGCCATCAGCACCCAACCGGAAGCTCTGCGCTTCCTGCTTCCGGGACACACCGGAAGGCGGATGAGGGGCAGCAGCCGCCCCGGCCGAGCCCCGCTGGGGCACGGCGCGGCAGTAGCGTCGCGGCTGCTGTTAGCGCCCCCTGGCGGTGCGGCGGGACAGGGGCAGCCCGGTGGCGGGGTCCCGCCGGACCCGGTGCCGGTCCCGGCCCACACCTGCCGCGCCTCCGTGTGTCACCCCGGGGCGGGAGAACGGCGGCTCCACCCGGGGCGGCAGACGGCACCTCTGCGGAAGCCCTACCCCGCCTAACTCCACCCTGCGCCCCGCCCGACAGCGGGACCGGGCGGCTGCCCCGGCGGGGGCGGCGCTGGCAGGGCCGGTCCCGGGCGGGCAGGGCAGAGCCGCGGCGTGAAGCGGGGTGGAGGGAGTCACCGGGTATCCCCCGAGCCGGACCGCCCGAGGAGGGGTGAGGGCGCGGCCCCGCACCTCGGGTCCCGTCCCGTCCCGCCCCTTTCCCGGGTCCCTGTCCGGTGCCCGCTGTCCCGGGGGTTTGGCGGTGCCTCCCAGCGCGGCGGGGGGCTCGGTACTCCCAGGGCTCTCGGCCCCCGGGTCCCGCCCGGCCCGGCCCCGCCGCGCCCTTCTCTCCCCTCCGCACCTGCGGCGGCGCGGGGCTGCCGGGGCCGGGCCCCTCCTCCAGGAAGCCGGATCTGCCGCATCCTCGTCGGCGGGGCTGGCTGCGAGCTCCCGGCCGGGCTGGGCAGCGCTGGTGCCGTCTCCGCGGCAGAATGGGGCCCCCGGCTGAGCCCCCCGCCGCCTCCCGCTGCCCCCCGATCCTCCTCCTCCTCCTGTTCCTCACGGTGAGTGCCGCTCGGTCCCGTACCTGCCCCCCGCTCCCGCCCGCTGGAAGATGGTGGCCGCGGCCAGGGCCCGAGCTGCCAAGTGCGGGACCCGCGGGGAGGGTGCCCGGTATCCCCGCGGCTGCACGGCGGGGCTCGGTGGTGCCGGTTCGGGCTGCGGGGTGTAAGGAGGGGGAGGCACAGCCGCGGGTGGGGGCAAGGGGGGGACCGCGGACACCCGGCCTGAGCTCGGAGCCGCCTCTCGGAGCCATCCCGGGACCGCTCTGCAGTCCTCAGGTCTCTTCCGGAGCTCGGGAACGTCAGGGCGTTAAATGAACACGTTAATTAAAGAGTTTTCCGCCCCCGGTGACGGTAAATTTCTGGATTTGAAAGGAGGAGGGTGCCTTTGACACCCACTTGTGTGCATGGGTTGCAGACACCCCGAGGGGGGGTTGGGGGATGGTATCGGCTACATTGCTTTTTCTTCTCTGATGCCGCTCAACACAAACTCCGGTTCCAGGCTTTACGTGCCGGTGTAATCCCCTGTCTGACCGGGAGCAGGTCGGCAACCTTTTTGACGTGTCTCCTTTTCACACATCTTAAAATAGCGTGACGTGGCAGGCGCTCACAGATGAAGGGCTCTGGTTATCCCCCTGCTTTGTGCAAACAGGTGCAGTTTCAATAGGGCAATGGTGGAAATTGGGCTGGGGTGAAATGAGGTTGGGGGAGAGGGGATGTCTTGCTGAGATCTTAGTCCAGCAGGTGAGAAAACCAGAATTTCTGTTGTATTATGCAACTGAAAATTTTCACCTTGTTGTTTATGCCTCCAGCTGTGGTTTCTACCCCGATATCTGATAGGATGACTTGGCCTAACTCCTTCAGATTCAGCAGGTTTTAAGAAAAAGATCAGGAAAAAAATCATCTACAGCTTTTGTGGTTAGAGGTGCCCTGCACAATGAGATCTCTGTTCCTGGCAGAGCTCTGCCTGATTTATGGTAACATTTTGAATCCAGCATGGTTGGCCTGTTCACTCTACTGGGAAACTTTTATATTTGAAATCTCATAATCACATTCACTGTGTAATCCTTTCACCTGAGCTCTCTGTAGTCAGGTTATACACAACTCTGCATTGTCTGAGAGAATGGGAAGGGAAGAAGCAGAGTTCCTCATCAAGTAGGAATTTTTAGATAATACACTGGCTGTGCCATGCACTGGAGAGAGAACCCAGTAGAGGAAATCAAGTGGTAACAAAGACTCGGTGTGGTCTGGAAGAGTTTACAGTCAGTGGTCTCTGCCACATCTGCATCCCTGGGAGGTCACTCAGGGGTCTTTGCACCTTACTGGATGAGCACAGTGATGCCCCTTACTCCTGAGGGGCTACTTAGGGGTGTTATAACAGCAGACCTGAGCATGCTTCATATATTTTTGCAGCCCGTGTCCCAGCTAATATCCAGGCACCAAAGAACAGAAAGAAAAGCTTAAGTAACTGAGAGCCACTTTGCAAAATGCACGGAAGGGAAAAGGCAGTAAGACCAGCATGGCTGAAGCTAACCTTAGGCATCAACAGTCATGGTATATCATGCTTAAGTGCTCCAGGAAAATCATGGAGTTTGTTCTATAAGGAGCTCCGTTGGGGTTGCAGAGCTTACCACCTTGGGATCCCCACCCCAAAAACCAGCATGATTTCAGCCATTCACTGGAGGTCATATAGCCACATCCACACATCCCAGCCTCTTGGTGAACAAACTGTGCCAAACCTTTGCTGGAGGTCAGCACCCATATCTCCCTTGGATAAACCACTGAGTGCCTGTTGTAGAAAGCCTAGGTACTGACAATGTGGAGTATTTTTCATTTATATAGCATTTTTTGTGTTCAAAGTGTATATCTTTGTGCTTACACATGTTTATGAGTATTCAGCATCACCGCAAATCTGGCTGCCAGGGTCCCTAGTTGGACACAAGAGGACAAAGAGCACTCACTCAGTTTTTTTTGTGGTTTTTGTGGGTTTTTTTCTGACCTTTCCTAATATTTCCACCTTCACAGATTTTGCTGGCTTGATGGTTTTTTCAGTGTAGTTCTCAAGGAGGGTCAACATATTCTTAAGAAATAAAAAGCAAAATAGTTTATCATTAGGCACTTTTACTGATCCTAGTATTGGATCATGGGCAAGGTCTTGACCTCCAGGTGCACAACACACAATTCCAGTAATTAGAAATGTACCAGCAACTTGGCCAAAACCCTTAAATATTTTGAGAATCGGTGAAGAAGTCATCAATCCAAGGCAGATATCCAAGATAAATTTCAGTTCCATTTGTTTAAGCTCAGCAAAGTTAAAAGTCACGCAAGACAGATCCTCTCATTTCAAGCAATTTTAACAACCAGCTTCCCTGGTAATCCTGAGTGACAGTTCTCAGTATTTTAGATGGATCAGGGGACCTGGCAGAAGTGCCATGCTCTGCTGGCAGGGCCTCTGAGCTGAGTAATCCTTGGTATCCTTGGCAGTGCATCAAGCCTGGTGCTGACTGCAGAGGACAAAGAAAAGAAGCTGTTTGAAGCCTTAGAGAGAAGAACCCTAGCATGGATTCTGGTGCATGTCCCATCACTCACTTCCAAAGTATATTATAAAGTACTTGGCTACAGAGACCAAAAAGTGAGCAAATGCTGCTGGCTGGCTTTGCTGCTCAGATTTGTAAATCTGTCTTCAGGACAGGAATGTTTCTATAAGAAGTTCCCAAACATTTTGTGAACGTGAGTTTGGTCACAGGAAACTGTCGTGAGCTGCCTTAGTTGCTATTCCTCCCTTCAGCTGCCTGCATGAGAGGTAACAGGATCAGCTAACTTTTAAAAAAGATACAGAAACCTCAGGGTGTGGCAGCAGAAGTGAACAGCAGTATCCTGGTACCTTTTAATATATACTTTTCAGACCTGATCCTAGGAGCATGTGTACAGAGCATGACGTGTAAGTCAGTATCTTAGACCAGGTTCCACCTGTGGAAGGCAAAGATACACCCTGTAAATACAGTTTGTTTGCAGAAGTATGTGTACCTTTGAGAACTTGGTACAGGGGAGTTGTTCCCATTAAAACCTTGATGGGAGCTCTCTGTTAGTCCACATCTCCTTGCTGTGTGAAAACATCCTGGTATTTCAGAGCTCGAGGATGGTATATAAGCCTTCTGTTCTGTTATTGCTGTGAGTATATAAGTAATCAGATCCACTTAGATTCTGTGGTTAACATGGTTTGTGTTTTGGGTGTTTTTCCAGAATTTTGTGCCATCCTTTGGAAAGGAGACATTACGGACAACAGCAGTTACTCCACAGTTTGAAAAAAACAAGGATTACATGGACTTTATTCATCTAAACATTTTAGAGAAGAAAGTTCTTAACAGTTCTGAGGTTTCAGTTCATTATTTATGTTCTAAGCCTTGTATTATCAACTTGGAAGTCGTGGCTTCCTCTGAATTCAGGACTGGTGTACCAGTGTATAGAAGGAGATGGAAGGATGAGAGGAACCTTTATGTTAGCAGAACTCGACAAGTACATTTGAAGTTTCCAAGCATCATGGTTTACAGAGATGATTATATCATCAGAAACTCAGTAATAGTGCACAGTGTGATATTATATGCATGGATTAGTCACAAATCAGTTGGCAGCTGTGATGCTGAGCAGAATGATGACTACCAGGATGCAGTTGCCAAGAATTACACTTTTTTAGAAGCAGTTCCACCTTTTGAACGCCCGTATAAAGACCACAAAGTATGTCTTCAGTGGGGTGCTGACTATATGTGGATGCTCCAGGCAAACAGGATACCTCAGTGCCCTCATGAAAGTGGTAGGTGTCATGTCATTTTTTTCCACAGGGAAACGAATGGGACCCAGATAACATTTTTGCTCAGCTGTTAAAAAGTGCATGCATGTAGTAAATAGTAACTGCTGTGTGGAATTATTTACTTGACACATTGTTGGCTACTACTTTCAGACAACTTTATTTGAAATTTACTGATGTCTGTGGACATAATTCCTTTGACTTTGGAGCGAGTTGTTCATTGCCTTACTGTGTTATTTCAGTGTCAGTCCTGCAGCTCTTACAGACATATTTCTCACACAAGTTGTCTATTTATGCTTAAAACGGAGGCCACACACTCCGAAACATATTTTGAAGTCTCTATAGTGCAATAAACTTTACAGTACTCTTTTGTTGTTTCATTTTATTTTGTTCTGTTTTCCCCAAACTATTATGTACAAGCACTTTTGTTTTAAAAATCAATAGTTTTAATTTTTAAAAAGTGTCTTGCCAACCGTTTAAAAAATTGAAATTCACAATTCTGCTTTCAGGATTTTCTCAGAGTTCTGATTTTTTTATGTCTGCCTATTTCTAGCTTTATACCTGCTGACAGTTCTTTTTGTCCTCAATATATATTCAAAGCAGTACCTAACAGGAAAACAGTTATTTGCTTCTAAACAGTTCTCTTCTAGAAAATCCCATAGTGGTATTTGTGTCTACACAATTTCACTACATTTGGCATGCAAATGGTCTGAAGAGGAACATAGAGGCAGTGATGTTGCTGCCCTCAGGGACTTTCTATAATACTTGTTGGAGACAGATGGTGTGATCTCTGGCAACAGTTTGAAACATCTTATGTATGGTATAATTATATTATAGATGAAAACAGTATAATAAGAAATAGGAGGGTTTTTTTTCTAGGAAAGGTGATGAAATGTCACGGCCTTGAAGGTCTTTTTGCTGATTCTTAGCAGCGTCAGCTTTATCAGTTTTATTACAGAACATTTATTATGTTCTTAGCATATCAGCTAAGAACAGAACTGATATCTGTCCATACATACAGTATAAACTGGAGAGCTGAAGATGAAAAGCAAGTCCAAGAGTTGTGGAGTAATGTCACAAAGACATAACCAAACATAGGACGAGATTTAAGTGAACAGCATAAATGAAGATTTCTTCCTTACTACTACTCAAAGTAGGAATAGTATCAGATTTAAATGAGTCTGTTCTTTCCCTGCTTCTAATACCAGCTGTAAATGAGCTCCATTTCACTTTCTATGGGTTGTTAGGTCCAAGAGTGTGATGTATTTAGTAACAGCAAGTGAACTTGAGTTTAAGGACTTACTTGACTGTATGAGTGTGAGCTAATTAATTAGTTATCAATGTTTGTTGTCTGGCAGATTAAGAAAGATTGTATTTTGCAGATGGTGTCCAGATTCTCAACTTTATATATGCTTCCAGTGGGGAGAAAACCGGAATCGTGAAGAGATTTGAACAATTTGAAAACAGAGAACTTGAGACAGTCAGGCAACACCAGATTGATTTTCCCATGTAAGTATAGGCAAATACTTGAAGTGGGCTGTAATTGACTATTGAAGGCTACAGAATGTACTTCAGGTCTTAGGCTACATGACAAATTGAAAGAATACTTCCTACTAATTTGAGAAAAGGCTCAAAAGGAAACTAGCAATTCCTTCTGTTCTCTGATTGCAGTTTCACAAGCTAGTTTGTTTTGTAGCTGATGAGCCCTTAGTGATAGAATCCCCTGCCTAGATAAGTCTTCCAGCTTGAGCTTACACTATTCCCTGTGTAAATTCTTCTGGTTGGACAGGAGTAAAACCCCTTAGCCCCTGCACACTACTCAGTTTTAGAGAACCATGCTGGGAAGATACATCTTTCTCTATGCTTTTGCTCCTTATCAAAATTGTCACATCTCTTCAGTCATATTTTGTGACTTCAGAGATAAAAGTATATATAGAGATACATAAATACATCTCCCACAAGATGCTGTTACTCTGGCAACAGAAATTACAGAACCTCTATTACAGAAATAGGAAGTGATTGCAAGAACTGGAACTTTCCTGGTCCTTTGTGTTTGGCCTGTGACCACAAGAAGAGTGCCAAAGAAGACAGCACAGATTGCATACAAATAACCAGTCCTCAAACTATAGCTCTGGAGTCATAAGTACAGAGTAATTTTTAGCTCCTGGCCTCAGTCAGGATGGGTGCCAGCCTGGGATGCACAGCCTGCTGCCCTTTGCTGCCCAAAGCAGTTTGCATTCTGCTTCTGGCACTGAGGCACTCAAGCTCTGGTTGAGAATATGTGGCATGGATTTATCATAGAATCATAGAATTGGCTGGGTTGGAAGGGACCTCAGAGATCATCAAGTCCAACCCTTGAACCACCGCTGCAGTTACCAGCCCATGGCACTGAGTGCCACATCCAGTCTCTTTTTAAATATCTCCAGGGAAGGAGAATCCACTACTTCACTGGGCAGCCCATTCCAATGTCTGATCACCCTCTCGGTAAAGAAATTCTTTCTAATATCTAACCTAAACTTCCCCTGGTACAACTTGAGACCATACCCTCTTGTCTTGTTGAAAGTCGTCTGGCAAAAGAGACCAACCCAAACCTGGCTACAGCCTCCCTTCAGGGAGTTGTAGAGAGTGATGAGGTCTCCCCTGAGCCTCCTCCAGGCTGAACAGCCCCAGCTCCCTCAGCCTCTCCTCATAGGGTCTGTGCTCGAGTCCCTTCACCAGCCTGGTTGCCTTCCTTTGGACCTGCTCCAGGACCTCGATATCCTTCCTAAACTGAGGGGCCCAGAACAGCTCTTTACCTACTCCACACTACTTCCACCTTCTCTTGTCTTCTGGTAGGGTTTCCAGGGTTAACATAAAGCATTGCCTGTGTGTTGCAGTTGTGTGACAGCCTGGGGTAGCTCTGTTTAGGCAGAGGAAGAAGGTTTTCCTTCAGCTCTCTGTACGTGAGTGGTGGTTCCCCTCTGCACCAAAAGGCCAAGAGAAGCAGAAGGATCTATCTGAAGTTTCTTGTTTCATTTCAGTCAGGGATTTGTAAAAGAAGATTGGTGATAGATAACTGTCATTTGAGATAGCTGCCCATGGATGCCCTGCAGCAAGGAAGAGCTGGGACTGTAAGGATTTATTAATTTAATACAGTGTTCTACAGCAGTGTGAAATGAGTCAGCATTGTCCCAAACTCTGTCCCAAGAAATTTGTCCAGAACAGTTAATGTGCTCAGACTGGCAATCAAGGATTAGACAAAGGCTGCAGCATTTAAGTTTGTTATATTGACAGAGGTAAAAGATGAAAAGAGTGATACAAAAGCATAAACAGTATCTCTGGAAACAGTGCTTTGCTGTAGGTCATAATCAATATACAAGTGTCTGTGATTTACAAACCCTTCTTCCTCATCCATGTGCCATCTCTGGCAGACATGGTGTTACTAACTAAGCTGTAGGCTCTGTATTGGATTAGTGTAGGAAAAGATACAATATACTCTATTTAGGAACTTCTTGAGAGAGAAGAAAGGCAAATTTACCCAAATCTAAAGTACTATAAGCAAATACTGACCTTTTTTCTTAAATACAGAAATACAAAAAATCCCCAAAACAATACTGCCTCCTTCTAAAACTCTGTAAGAGAACTTCTTTATCAGAGATCGTAACATCCACTATGCTTTGCTGGGTTGTACACTGGACATGCAGTTTTCAAAGGTATTCAGGATTGGCCTAATGGCTATGGAGCTTTTAAAAATTAGATACGGTGGTATAAATTTTGTACAGATAGAGTTACTGGTTCTTGTTTTTATTTTGTATGGCTTCATAGTTTGCACAGGCTTTTATTTTGTCCTGTGATAGGTCTGTGACAGCTTGTCATCTCTCTCTGTACTACCCAGAGGCTGGATTAATTTTTTAACTGCTTCTCCCAAGCACATTTTTACAATTGTCATTTAGTACAGAAGACACATCTTAGTTTTTACTGCCCTCTACAAACAAGATAACAAGATCCTGCTTTGGGGGATGTTGTACTGTAGCCTGCATGTGGGAGGTTGGCTTCAGATTGTCTCAGTTGTGTTCTGTTCCCTATTGATGTGGGATTTGGCAGTAGCTCTAACCCAGCATTCTGGATTTGATTCAAACACTCCCTGACTCCTCTCATGTTGTTACCACAAAAGTGTAAGGTTAAAAGCAGATCACAGACTGAAGAGTCTTCAGTACAGTTGCTCTAATGGTTTCCACTGCAGAGGATGTGTTCTGTTCTGAAGATGACATCCATGAGACTGATTTGCTGAATTAAACTGAAATGCATGCTTTTCAAAATCTGGAGGGAGATTTCTCACCAGGAGTGTATTTTTTGTGTATTTTTGCTCATGCAGGTTCACTGTTTCAATCTGGCTGTATTTACTCCATCACTGTGAAAAGGATCTGTGTGGTATACTCTATTTTATTGATCCAAAAGAAATGTATGGTACTCCTGCTGTATTTCTAAATGAGGAAGGTAAGGGATATCATCTAATAGAGTCTTTATAGATCTGTGCCTAGGAGTAACATTTAAAAGCATATTATCAGACCTATTTTGTGAAATCGATCCCTTGCAAAATAATTATTTTTTAATAGTGTTTCATCAGAAGTAGTTACTAAATTAACAGGGTAAAACAGAGAAATACTTGCATAGCATCTAATCTTGGCTAACTTCAAATGTCTGCTTTGTCAGAAGAGCAGACTGAATCTTACATGTCAGCAACATACCTTGGGATTAAACAGTTTTACTTTAAACATTTGTTACTGTTGTTGAAGTATTATTCTACTGTTGTTATCAATTCTTATATATTTGCTACATGAGATTTTTTTTAAAATTTGAAATAGCCACAGAAAAATCCCAAATGATTCAGAGGTTTACCTGTGTTGTAGTGTTCATGAAGGCCAGTATATTCCCACAAAAATTAAGAGGTAGCACTGTCTTAATCTAGCAACACTTAAGTAGATGAACATTCCTGCCAGGAGATGGCTCTTCAGCCTCTGATAGAGAGGGAAATTCAGGAGCTGGGGACTGCCTGGCAGGCTCAAAGAGAAAGTACAAGTGCACTCCTGGTTTTCTCCAAAGGCATCACAGGTTTTTCCCCTTCTTTCCAAATTTTACAGCTAATCTTTTCCTCACTGATATTTTTGGTATTTTCTGTGTCCTGTAACCAGGTTAGATAAGAAGTCTATCCTGGGTGCTTTTCTTTGAAGAACAAACAAAAATGGCAGCTCAACTGAAGTTACCAACATGACAGGAGATGTGCTTGGAGAGGTCTTAGGGCCAATTTTATTCTCAGTGTTAGACCAGGTTATTGTACTGTCCTGTTCTGATCCCAAGAGCTCAAACCATGAGCTTCATGTCCAAGTAGTGGAGGGCAGAGTCATCTTGTACATCATCATTGCACTCTGACATGCCACCAGTTGAGTGTTGAGTAGATACCACTGTCTGCTATTCCACTCTGCTGTTTTCAGCTGGAAAGCATGTCTGCTTTCTGGTGTTTGAAATCAGCTCTGGCACCATCCCTGTTTGCCTTGTCTTTAGTGTATTTATCCCTCAAAGGATTTGTTTTTCAGTCTGTGGTTTCACATGGGAGCCTGGGCATTAGCACCTGAGATGTGGAACTGAAATGTTACATTCCCTGGGGTTCTATGAGAGCTGATCCATGGCTTGGCAAGTGCCCAGTTGGTGATGAAAAGGCTGAAGATCATTGTGAATAATACATTGGGAAGCCCGTTCTTAATGGTGATATTTCTGTGGTGTTTACTTCCTTTTTTTCCCTTTGTTGCCTTGTCAGGTTATGTACATATTCAGATGCACCTTGTGAGAGGAGATGACCTTGCAGTGAAAACCAGCTTCAGCCTCCCTGTGAAGCAGTGGTTTCGACTGGATCTCTCTTTTAAGGGTGGACAGGTATGCATGCTGCTGAAATTACAGCAACAAGGCTGGGATTTGTGTAATGAATGTGTTTATGTCTCTGGCAAAATCCTTAATATCAGTGTCTGGGAGAAATACTGTAATTTGTACATACAGAGCAGAAGAATGAAGAATCTAAAACTAGAAATTCTCTGGGGATATTTGGGCAATCTGACTTTGGCAAATCAACTTAGATACTTAAGAGAAGAGCCTAGAATTACCATGTGTTCAGTAGCTGTCTTGGCATACAGTTGCTCTCCAGGGACTTTATTGCCTTATCTAGATACTCTTAAGTTATTTGGAGACTTTGGTGTTTTTATCATTTTTTACCATATAAAAATAAGTGCCTGGGCTTCTGTACAGTAGTGTGCCTCTTGCCTAGATATATTAGCTATCAGGTGGCACATGCAGTTTCCATGTTTTGCATTTTTGACAAAGTGACATAGGATTGACCACCATTAAAAGACAAAAAAAAAATGATGCAGTATCCCTCGGTAGTAGAAAAAATACATCATTTACATTTTTAAAAAATCACAATTGTTTTTTCACAAACAGCAGCATTTCCAAAAGCAGCACTGAAAATGCATGCTCCCTGCCCAAGTTCTTGTCTGAACCTCCAGCTATCAAGTTATTAGGATGTGAAAATAATAAAACCCTTAGTCTTCTGTTTCTTAACTTCTTTCTCCTTGAAAATTGAGTAGACTACATGCTGAATTGGAAAAATAATTGCTAATTAACAGCAAGAACAACTAATTTCAGCTATGAGGAATATGACTGATAAAGACTAATGGTGAATTTGGCAATATTAGGTTTATAATTGGACATGATGATCTTAAAGGTCTTTTCCAGCCTAAATGATTTTGTAATTATTTTACTTTCATTGATTTGGATGCATTTAGTCCAACATGGTCTGAGATAACATATGTATTAGGGAAGGTTGGGAAATTAAGACATTAAGAAATGAAAAGCCAGATTTTCAGAGCATCTGAAGGTGCCTAAAAATACAGAAAATTTTGCAGAGTTGTTCAGTGGTGCCTTGGGCAATACCAAAATGGATGAAAATCTTATCTTCCTCCTTGGGCATCTGAATCCCTTTAGCCATTCTGGCCCTGAAAGTCTTATGAAAGTGCATTTCCTGTAGAAGCAAGAGTTGAACCCACATATTTCTAAATCATGACCTATTACATTAGCTTTATGGCCATTATTCATCTGTATACTACAATTTGTTGGGGGGGGGGATCAATATTCTCTTTTTTTAGCATCTCTGCTATAGAAAAGCAAAACAGTCTTTCAGAATAAAAGCTTCAGCAGAGTGGAGGTCTTGTAACCCAACACAGGAATGAAATAGCTGAAGTAGGCAAGATCTGGGCTATTTTTGCTGGGTCTTGTTGCTCATGGTTGAGCAGGACAGATCAGTGCCATTGCTTTCTCTTAAACTCTTCTGACACGTGTCAGAGAGGTGACACCATCCTCTTCAGTGCAGGGGAGATGCAGCAAACTGCAGCTGTAATCCCAACTGTAATGTCAGTCTGTAATTTCAACTGTGAATTGAGATGGCTTAAAAAATGTACCTTGTAATTTTTCATCGATGATAATGAATACTTTGCATTCTTTTAGATAGAAGTAAGCAGTGTGGGGAAGAATTTGAAAAGGCATCATCATCAGTCCTTTACGTAAGCAACATTTCCCCTTTCTTGAGTGCTGTGTGTGTCTGTGGTCAGATAGGGAAAGTGGGAGAAGGAAAAAACAAGTTTGTAACTGAGATTCCAAATGATTTCCAAAACGTGTGTAGTCTTTTTCCACTGAGCTTTCAAAACCAGTTTGCATTACTGTGCTTACGTTAAGCAAGTGCTGAATAATTGTGTTAGTTCCATGGGTTAACTGAGTTAACAGGCTGTATAATTTAGTCCTAGAGTCTGATAACCCTCACTAAAAATAATTAGAAGGTCAGTGGCATTAGGATCAGTCTGCCAGTGAAGCTTTGGCCTTTCTGATTTCAAGGGAAGTTTTGCTGTTGCTGTGAAAGAGCTAGGATTTCACTGGTGAAATTGCTGTCTGCTTGGCTTAAGTAAAGAGTAAAATTTCTACAAAAAATGTTCTTGCTGTATCCTTTATTCTAAGCAACAGAATAATTTTCTTTCTTTAAATTGATCTTTAATTGTTCTCTTTCACTGTATTTGAAGATTGACTCTTTCTTGTGCAAATAATTTAAAAAAACAAAACCTTTGAATATGGAAACCATGTAAGAGTAAATTGCAGGTTAGACTTTACAGTTATTCCTTCTCTGCTATGGTTTACAAATCAGAAATTGTAGATATGTAGATAGAGGAGACAGGTAACTTAAATTTTCATGTGCCAGTTTTAGAAAGTACAAGGGAGAGGTGAAGTTGAAGTCTTTGAGGTTGTGTAATAGTGCATAAAAGACCAGAAGATACCTGCAGGTCAGGAAAAAAAAACAACAAACAAACAAAACAACCACCCTGCTGGTTTAGTATGTTTGTAGGCAAGTGCTTTGTTAAATTTACTCTGGAATTTAAATTGCAAAGTAGATTTTGAAAGTAAACAGATGAGAAAAAAAAAGATGTTGGCAATGGGCTTAAGAGCATTTACAGGCATTCTGAGATACAATTTATTTTTTTTCTCTCTCTCATAATACCTCTTGACATCCAGCTTACTTCTTGTTCATGTTCTCCAGTTTTAGGGAAGATTTTTATTATGATGACACTGCTGGATACTTTGTTCTTGGAGGCAGTGGATATGTAAATGGTATTGAAGCCTTCTTTGGACCTGTGAAATACTATCGTCTCAATGTGCTGGAAACAGAGCAGGTAAAGAAAAAGTGGTATCTGGAAATGTTTAGATATTAACTGCCCTCTACAGCTGTATTTTATTTTTTTGAAGTGAAGCTTTTACAAAGTAGTAAACTTGTTCTGAAGCATAATAGCACTTGGGAATATATCATTAAATATAATAATTTTTTTTTTAATCTAGGAATGTTAGTTAACACTTCAAATGCCTTATAGAAGTGAGTATGTAAAGCAATGTTTCTAAATTTACACTTAAGTAAGGACTCATTTTCAGGTTTGCTTTGTTTCCCAAGTTTTTGATGATGCCATATCAAACATATTTGATAAATATTTGGCTTAGTTGAAATTGGTCGTGTAAGACACATGGGCTTGGTCAATTTTGGAAATTCAACTGTGGTTTCTTGGATTATTCTGCTTGTTGAAAGTCACAATCTGTTGTGGCCAGTATCAGGTTGTCTGGCACATTAACATGATGTTCCAGGTAAGCTGATTGTAGTAAACGATCTGTTTTCTTTTGTTATTTGCCTACAACACTTCTTTCTAGCGAAGCAGAGACAATAAGAGATACCAGAGATGCCATTTATCCATTGTTTGTGTCTTTCATAGATTTCTAACCCTCTTTATGACAAAGAAACAGTGGAACAAATTGAACTCTACTATGAGAGATGTATGGAAATTCAAGAAATAGTTTATGACTACAGATACATCATAAGGCAAGGTGAAAAAGCACAAAGAAATTGTAAGTGTTGATCTATGAGATACAGATAGTAAACTGTCATCTTTGGAGACCTTTTTTCCTTCATTTTATCAGAAACTGGATAATGGTCATCAAGAACAATTCAGCCATAACAAGAAAAAAGGCAATTTGCAGAGATTAGCCTAGTTTCTGGTAGCTAAAACTGTGACTTTTTTTGTCCCTGCAAAGACTTCTGTGCCATGGAATGCAAATTTAAACCATGTTCTTGGTATTTCTTCTCTAGTAAGACAGGAACATAAAGGGGCAAAGAATCACTTGAAAGCTTACATGTAAGCTATTCAGTTGCCTTACTTCTGTTTTCTGAATGTTCCTAAAGGCATAATATTTATTTTAAACCTTTTCCAAAAAGTGTGTGTTTTTAGCTAAATTTTCTCTGCCACTGTTGCCTAATGTGCAGTAATTGAAAGGTTTATAGCAAAGCAACCACCTCACTGAGAGAAGAGAAATGTGGCTTAAGTACGTGTTGAAAAGCAGCTTATGTTTCTGGTTATAATTCAGTTGCATGCAGTGCAACCAGAGTATGGAAGAATGTAGAAGAAATCTTACATATTTGTAAGTGGCTTCTGCTAGCTGTATGAATTTTTAGCACTACTTTGTGTTAATAATATGCTTATCTTGTCTATAAATTGTCAGCTTACCCTAGAAATATTTTTTTTTTCTACCAGAAGCTTGTTTTAAAGACCAGTCAAGTCAGCTTTCATGTCAAAAATACATTGTTTTTTTCTAGGCTACTATGAAAACTATTATTTGAAGCTGATACACAAATATGGAGAAAAATCCACATGTGATGCCTTCATGTGGGGAAGAGAGCTCAGGGAAAAGTACCATACCTTGTTCAAACTGTTACAAGAGATGGATTTCAGTGCTCCAGATGGTAATCTTATTTTATTTATTTTGTTTTGTTTTTTATTTTAAAAAATTTAATTTCTTCAGTAACCTCAAAATACGTCATCTATGTTGGTGTGCTGTGACTTCAGTTCATGTTTTATGCATCTTTTTCAGCTAACTTAGTAGAGGAGTATCCAGTAGCTTATATGTTGTGCTGCAACTAAAGGATGGCTTATGTAGGAGGAAATAGAGCTATACTTAAATTTTTAGTGGTTAGTTACTCTGACATGGTCTTGTGGATTTTTATTCACCTTTCCTATGCAGTAGTACCTTGTATCTCTAGGAATTTTTGATTTCTGCATTGAAAATGCCATTGAGCATGAGAAGAAAAAGAGTCTGTCTTAGTCCCTTTAAATTAAGAGGGAAAATCCATTCCTGATTTTAACACTTGGAATAACTGTGCATCCCATGTTTTATTTTTAGCATTACAAGATCCAAGTAATTCAGTTCTAGAAGTTGGCCAGAGGATATTTGAGAAGGTTGCAAAGGGTTTGTCCAGTGCCAATGGCCTCAGCAGTATGGGCTCCTCCATCCCTCTCTTGGTGGATTCCAGTTGTTGTGGATACCATAAAGCTTCCTATTTTCTTGCAGTTATATTTGAAACAGGACTTGGTGTGCCTGTGGATCTTACAAAGGTAGGATATTTAATATGTTTGCTTGTATCTGTGAGATCAGTTACTTTTAAAAGCAGTTTAGAAGTGGGATGCATTTATGATTAAGTTAATTAAAAATATGTGAAATGGCCTCCAAATCCACTCTGTGGTTGAAGGGATTTCCCAATACAGCTACTCCTAAATAGCCCCATAGGAGTGAAGTCTGCCACCAAAAAGTGAGCTTTTAAACTTATTTTGTTTTACTCCACCCTCAACTGTTGGTTACCAATACACACAAGTAACAGCCATATTTTAGCAGTTGTTTTTTCACTAAGTATAGAATCAGGAAATAAGGAAAAAAACCAAATAACACAACAGTTTAAATGCCAGTGGTTTTCCTGTCACTTGCAAGTCTTGAAACAAGACATTGATGAAAGCTATCCTGTAGCAAACACTCTTGCCATTCACTTTACATTCTCAAGTTGACATGGTGGGAATCTGTATCTTGCTCATCCAGGACAAGTAAATCAACTATTTAGTAAGACCTAAATATGCTGGTAAAGGGAACAGCATGGAATAAACTGCTCTTCCCAATCATTGAGTAGATAGGATGAGGTAATAACCCTTGAGTCACCCACAGGCATTTGTAGATGGGGATGAAAAAATCTCAAGTCAAGCAAATAAAAAGTGGAAAGACTGCAAAGTAGTACAGTTAGGAAAGAAAGCCCATTTTACAGTGTGAAGAAATGTGGCACTGAGTATACTATGGTCAAAGGATTTAAGTTAGCCAAAGTAGAACAGTTTTCTTTTGTAAAAAAAAAAAATACCATGCTTTGGCTGAGCAACTGCAGAGCATGTGAACTCTTGACTTACCAGAGAGGTCACAAATAACTGAAATGTTTCCACTTGATTCCATTGCAAGGTCAAATAAAGGTGAGGTGTTTATATGTCACTGGAAGATGGCTATACTGAATTTGCCAACAGGCATTTAATTGTGATATAATAGCATAATATAAAATGCTTGTAAAGAATAGCAAATCTGCCTAAGGTGGTTCCAGGATATTAAATCAAAAGAACTCCTGAGAGGCCAATCTGACACAAACCAAACATTAAACAGAAGCCTTTTTGTACCCTAATTCTAGAGTATACCTAGTACTAATTATGGAGGATAAATAATTTTTTTATTGGATCTGCTTCAGGTAGTGTAGGAAATAAGTTAATACCCAGCAGAGGTGGGAAAACCACTTTTTTTATTACTGTGCAGGTGAAAAATAACCTGAAAATGGTTCTGGCAAATGTGCAGTACCTAGTCTAGTTCTAGCACCAGCTAACGTGTACCTCAAGGGAGTTTTGGGCTGAAACTTTGTCAGCCACAAGTCCTGTCCTTGTAGTCGTATTAGGTCCTTAGGGTAACATCTTCAAGTGCTCCCTATGTTTCCACTGAGTTCAGTGTGAAAACTGCAGCTGACATCAGTCAGGCCACTTGAGTCACTGCTGGGTGTAAGAAGTGTAGAGTATCACTAACACCATATTAAAGAGGCATTAAAAAATTACTGCTCATTAGGGGTAGCAGAGTAAGTTCAGTACTTGAAAAGTAGTCAAAGAGTCTAGCTTTCCTTTGAAATCTTTCTATACATATAGAAGATGTTTTAACTGCCTTTAGGGCTGTGCTTGATTGCGTGTTTATATGGTATAGCTGTCAGTATGAACTCTGTTCCCTATCAATCTCCACCAAAGTGCTGAACTTGTGAGATGTGCAGTGAATTCACTCTTGCTTGTCTGTTGTTTTTTGTCAGGGACTGCTGTATAGTTTGGTTGGTGCTCAGGGGACTGAGAGACTTGCTGTGATGAATCTTGGCTATAAACATTACCAAGGCATTAACAACTATCCACTTGATTTGGAGTTGTCTTATGCTTATTACAGTAATATTGCAATAAAGACATCGTTGGACCAACACACTATAAAAGGGGAGCAGGTAAAAGAGTTATAAGAGTCTCTGAATTTGGTTTCTGTGCAAATGACTTACAATAATATTAATAACGTGGCCATTATATTTTTATCATCATTTACAAATATTAGCTCATCTGACTGATGCCCCTGCCCATAGTAGGAGTCTAGAACTAAATGGTCTATAAAAGTGCCTTCCAACCCAAACAAGTTGTTATAAAATCCCCCAAACTTTATATATCAGTACTCTGGTTTTTATCAAGGGGAAAACCATATCAAATTGAGGCTCAAATCCTCGGAATTGTTGTTATGCCTCTCAGTGTATTCTGAGTCTCTTTATCTGGGCCCTAATTCATCAGTTAGTATTTAAATTATTAATACAATTGAAGGTGTTTATTAAGCAATTGCTATGCTCTTTCATTAGTCAAACATATGAAGTTCATGCAAAAGAGGAATTGTCCTCTCCATACTTAGACATTATTTTATACTTCTTTTATAACTTCTATTATTAAATATAAAGATTTGGCTGTTAAACATCTATTTGACAAGATAAAATTACAGTAAAATGAGCTACTAAACAGGAGGTAACACAACTTTGTCTGTAAAGAATACTCAAGGTAGACCAGTATTAGGATCTGGTTTATCAGAAGGAATTATTGTTGTACAAAAGATAGAGAGATTTTGATATCTAAAGAACTAAAAATCAGCAGACAGCCACCTAGATAAGAGTGCTGTAGGGCAGGTCTTCATCAGGCTTTCTGCCAGCCTTTTTTTTTATCTTTTGAGATTTCTATAGAACCTTAAAAGCCTTAAAAGGATTGAAAACAATTATTAAGTTTATTTAAAGCTACAAAGACGGGGGAGTTTTTTCAGTTGTTGGTGTCTTGCTATGTCTTCCCAGTATAGAGTGGATGCAGTTTTGTACTGTAATGAAGCAGTAAATGGCTTTTATACTTTATGCAAGGATGGTTCTTAGTGCACTGGCGAGCAGAGGTGGTGAGAATTTTAAAAGCTAGAATTGATCACAAATTTTTAGGGATAAATGGGAACTGGACAACATTTACATTTTGGTGCTAGATGTGTGAACTCCATTGTGTAGTAATTTTTTTTTGGTTTCTGTTAAGGCTTTTGTTGAAACTATAAGGCTGATGGATGATGAACTGCTAAAAGCTCAAACAAAAGAAAATGGTGATGTCTTTATGTGGTTAAAACATGAAGCAACAAGAGGAAATGCAGCTGCACAGGTGAAAAATAATGTATTCCCCCTTTGTTTTAAACACACATCATGTATGTACACCCACAGACTACGTAGGAAAGTTGTGAAGGAGAGTGAAGTGGAAAGGTGTTTTTCTCTTTTCACCTAGAATTGTGTCCTTTTCATGAGCTTGAACTATTTCCTGTGATTCTGATAATATCCAGTGACCACTCAAAAAGCTGTAACAGTGATGGCAAGGAAAAGTTGCCAAGATTTAGCAAGCTCCTTCTGTTATAATTTTCCCCAAGTTTTTATCTGACACAGTGCAGTTATTGCTGCTGGTCTGAGATGATAATTGCAATCCTGAGCCCTTTGCATGCATCAGATCTGCTTTTATCACTTAGCTCTGCACCTAAATTAAGCCTGACTTTTGTGGTACTGACAGTGTAAAAAAACCCTGCTGTAGGTTTAGAATCAGTATGTTTCACCACTGAACATTCCTGACAACCAGTTGTTTTCAGGCTGTTGAGTAATTATTACTAGTTTCTTCACATATTTTAGATCCATTTAACCCTGCAAAAGTCTGGTCCTGCAATTCCATTTGCAATACTAGCAAAAAATAACTTTAATACTTATGTTATTTTCTTTTAGCAACGATTGGCTCAGATGCTGTTTTGGGGCCAACAAGGAGTGGCAAAAAATCCTGAAGCTGCAATAGAATGGTATGCAAAGGGTGCAATAGAAACAGGAGATCCAGTGTTAATATATGATTATGCCATTGTGTTATTTAAGGCAAGTCAAGTTTCATATTTTCACTTCAAAAAAAAATCATTTTTATGACATAGTGGTTTGTAAGTTATCTGCAGTGACACTGTGAGAGTCCATACTACTGCTTTTAGACTTACCCTGAATATCAATCAGTAGTTTTGAGGCTTCTGTTGTTTTTACTACATATGCACAAAAAAATTTTCAAAGCATGTTAAAAGCAGTTTAGTCAGGATCAAAATGCCATGTAAATTGTGGAACCTAATGACTTGTCACTTCAAAAATATAAACATAAGCCTTGGTTTAGAGATGCAGGTTAAAGTTCTGTCCTTTCTTAGAAAGCACTTTATTAGATCTCTGGGTTTTGGTTTTTCTTTTTTTTAGTAAGGGTTAATAGTCTCTGTATCTGCTAGTTTTTCCCTGCTAGAAGCAGCAGACAGCAGAGGCTGAGCTTAGACAAACCCCACCTGAGTCAAATAAATTGTATGAGCCAAGCAGGCTCACCCATAAAGTGGTACTGAAGATCAGAGAAATGAGGGAAAAACTGTTGGGACATCATCTCATTCCTGTGACAGTAGAAAGATATTCTCTACAATGTGCATGCTTAAGTTCTCATTGTATCAATTTTGAGCACCTGTAGTCTGTTTGACCTGTGCCTGGAATTAATTTATGTAGATATAATCAGCACATCTCTGTATTTCCTCTATTTCTGGAAACACTCTGACATACTTTTTCAGGGAGGTTGAGAGCCCTTGCTCATTGCCAAATCATGAACAATCTGTGGACCTTTGAATACTCTTCATTCTTCCTTAGTTGCTGAAAATTAAAGATCTGTGATCTTACTTACCTATGAAAAGCTCTTGCATTGACTGGTGAAATAATTTTTTCTACTCTGAATTGCTGAGATTTTGTAAAGCTGTGAATGAAGGATAATCACAAAGCTGCTTTATTTGATGTGTCTATTTAAAGCTGAATAACACCTTGTAAATGATAGTATAAATATTAACATGCATTTTGAACATGTATGTGTGAATTTTCATCAGACTGTCTTCTGTATTTATAAATGATCATTTTTTCACATACACACTTTCTAGGGCCAAGGTGTGAAAAAGAATACAAAACTTGCTTTGGAATTGATGAAGAAAGCTGCAGCCGAGGTAAAATGTAATAAATATTTTATCATAGAAGTCCTATAATTATAATGAACTCTGATTTATATAAAATGCATATTATCATAATACTGTGTAAATACTAGTTGGCTCTTCCAGTGTCTTCACCATGAATGGTGAAAGCCTTATTTTCCCAAATTGGGAGACTAGATTAACTTAAAATCAGCCAAAATTTCTGTGGAAGAAAAAACTCTCTCTACTTATATTATTGGGAACTTGGTGATAGTAAGGTGATTTAAAGACTGCATAGTTGATCCAGGATATGTTTTTGCTTCATTTTCCTAAGCATTTTCTTCTACATCTAGAGTCAGGTAGAGATAATTGCTGTCTCAAGAATCCACACCAGCAGGCTATGCTGCTAATAATAAGATTATCTTTCAGTGGCATTGCAGGAGAGATGGGTTGAAAGACAACTGATGTTTGTTCTTGTCATCAAGTACAAATGCACACACAGCTGAGTCTCTTTAAGATGACACTGGAGTCTCATTCCCTGTTTCCAATATGGGTCCACAGGAAAAACAGCGTGAAAAAAGGCCAGCAAACCTTTTTATCCCTTGGTCTCAAATCAGTGTAATTTTGGCTGCACCCCTGCACCAGGTGCCTTTACAGGCAAGCTCGAGGCAGCACCCAAAGTTTGTCAGCAGGTTGAAATTGCAAAGTGACCCAAAGCAGAATCAAATCTGTGATCTGAGACTGCTGCTTCTTTTTCCCCAAGGGCTTGCCCCAGGCAGTGAATGGATTGGGATGGTATTACCACAACTTTAAAAGAGACTACAAAAAAGCAGCTGAACACTGGTTAATTGCTGAAGAACTGGGAAATCCAGATGCATCATACAACCTCGGTGTCCTTTATTTAGATGGGATTTACCCGGGAGCACCTGGTAGAAATCAAGTGAGTAAATACTTAAAAGTACTATTTTTTACATTAGGGCTCCATTTAGAAGTTTTTGTTTCATTCTTCAGACTGCTGTGTTCACCGAGATGGATTTTGATACCTTTTGTCATAAAGAAAGGTGTTATTGGGGATTTCAGATTCCTTAGAGAGAAAGATGTTACTCAGAAATCATTCGTATGCATGTGTTTGTGTCCTTATCATTTAGAAACAAATCAGGTGCAGATTTAGCTCCAGGAACAGCCTTTGGTGTCCTCCTTCTGGTGACACCAGCCAGGGAAGGGTGAGCCTGTCAGTCCCTCTCAGTTTTAAATTGGAAAAGAGAAAGTGCATTCCACAACAGATGAAAGCAATATAACCTTGTCCCTCGAGTCATCAGCTATGCTACATTCACAGTTCCTCTGAACCTCAGAACTGCAGTAAAACACATTCAAGCCAGACTTCCATATGTCACCATTTAATATAGTCTTGTTAATTGCACTATTTTAATTTGTCTTTCTATGACATGACCCATTTACTTAAATTCTCACGTGTCAACAAGAGAAGTTGCCTAATAGGAAGCATCTATTATTTAGTTATATTTCTTGTAATGACTTTGCAAAAAATGCTGTCCAGTCGTTCATGACTGACAGCTGAAACATTGTGAGCTAAGCTCTAATAAATGCCAGCAGACCTTGTGCTTGGAGGTGGATTACGTTTCCAGTGTGGCCTTTGAGTTGTGAAATGTGGATATAGTGCAGACAGTGAGGTTTTCTGTTGCAAACAGCAGCAGTGCTCACCAGCACTTTCATTTGACTAACACGTGTTCTCTTCCCTGGAACCAAAATAGACATTTCAGAGTGGAGTGGTTGTGAGAGTACCCTTAAAAGTGCACAGGTTGCTTTATTTGCCAAAGCCATTGGAAAGAAGCACTTTGTTTTGGCTGTTACAGATATTCTGAAGTCCATGCTGACTCACAGAAAACATGTATCAATGGTTAAAAACATTCCTGGAATCAATTATTTCAGGCTGTGTGGTGCTTTGATTAACATTACAGGTTACCATTTCTTAGTGTAAAGCATGGACACAGCCCTCCTCCTTCTGGTCCTGTCTACTGAGCCTGCTTTCCTGCTTTCTTTTTCCTAACCTGGTTGCAAAGGCTTCAGCCCTGTGGTTGTGCACTGCTGGACATAGCAACCAGTGCTGCTGCTGCTCCCCAGCCTTCCCTCAGGCATCACCAGAGCTCAAGTCTCATTCTGTTTCTCTTATCCAGGATTCCTTATTCATCTTCCTACTAGGAAGTAGCTTAGTTTCCTTTTGTCTTTGCATGCAAGACTTGTATGCCACCAGGTTTGCTTCCTATTTGACACTTCAGGTGTTCCCACAATTTATGTTTTTAAAAACCTTTTTCAGCCTGAACTATTAAGAACATAGAATAAAGGAATTCATTTCACCCGAATACACTGGAAGCAGTTAAACTGGCTTGCCCTTATTAGCCAGTTGTCTCTTTTAGTTCACTTAATGAATTGATTCCCAGGAAGCAAAACTCAATGAACATTAATAATGCAGAGCTGCTAATTGTGTCTCATTTCTTCACAGACAGTTGCTGCACGGTATTTCTATAAAGCTGCCCAAGGAGGACATATAGAAGGGACCTTACGCTGCTCCCTGTACTATATCACAGGAAACATGGAGGACTTCCCTAGAGATCCAGAAAAAGCTGTAATGTAAGGAGTTAAACAATTTGTTAAAGGAGAGTATATTTCTCATGGGATTATTTTGATTATCGGTGATTTTTAAGTTCCTGATTCATGGTCCTTAACTCCTCAAAAAAAGGCTCTGCACTGAAGTTTGATCCACATGTATATGTGCTATTACTTAAATGAATAGTAGATTTTGAGATGCTGAGTACTTTTAGTACCCTGGAAGTACTCAGAGTAGCACAGCTTTATCAGAAAACTCTTGAGAGGTTGTATATGAAAAAGCTGTGCTTATTTGATTTTCAAGAAGTCGTATTTTGCATAAAGAAAAAGAATAATTAGTTATAGCACTAATTTATGTTAGGTTTGTGTTTTGTTTCTAAAAAGGAAAAAAAAGTAGTTTTGCCAAGAAAAAGCATAGGATATCTCTGATATACTTGTGATGTAATGAGTGAATGCTCAATAGTGAAAATGTTCTCATTCAGTTAACAGTTAGAAGGCAGAAATTACAGTGAAATCCTTTGTCTTACTTAGTTTGTCTTTCAAGAATTCAGAAGGTGATCCCATATCCTTTTGTATCCTTTAAGTCAGTGTGAGTTGTGATAACATTACTGGAACACAGCTGTTCATTTTTTATTGTTTGTTCTTTATTACAGCTGGGCAAAACACATTGCAGAGAAGAATGGCTACTTAGGTCATGTCATCAGAAAAGCTCTCAATGCTTATCTGGAACTTTCATGGTATGTTTGTTGAGTGTTCCATTCATGTATGTTTTCTATTTTTTCACTTCATAGCATTATAAAATAATTAACATTGGGCTGTCACCTCAAAAAACAGAACTCGCAGGACCACAGAGATCAGTAGCTAAGTACCCATTGATGTGAAGGGAAGGAGGAGTTGACACAATTCAACTCTTCTGACAGAATCAAGTGAAAAAGAGGGAATATGTAAAATGAAATAATCTTAAATCTGATGTCAGATTTTAATTCAGTAATAACATGCACTGGATTAGCCAGAGGAATGCCTTTCATTTTTAACACTCCTTCTGTTCCAAAAACCCTACTTTGCCTTCTCACTTCTGTGTAATTACACATCGAGAAAACTCAGGCTACTGGGTTAGATTCGTTCTTTTTTGTATGTGGTTAATATTATTTTTTCTGTAAAGTATACTAGGAGGCTGCAATATCCAGTGAGCCAACCAAGGGGTTTCAAAATAGCTTCCAAGTCAGTGTTCCATTTTTGCAGCAAGCTGTGGGCATGAGCATCAGATACTGTACATGCAAGCATCAGACTGTCATATGTGATTAAGACCATGGCTCATGTAGTCTTGCAGCCTCCTCCTGCTAGCACCTAATTAGTGCTTCAGGCTTAGGAAATCTATGAGCACCTGCTGGTGGCCTGTTCGGAGTAACCCATTCCTGGAAGAAGTTTCTTTTTATTCAGTCCATCACAGACATTTCTTCTGAGACTTGGCCTCACTTTTCAACAGTGAAAAACTTTTATGTAATATTTCTGTAGCATGTTCTGATATACAAGTGTATGACTCTACCCAGCTCACTTTGCACACAGCTGCATGAATGTCCTGTGCACATGCCAGGTAGAGCATTAGGATTCCAGAAGTTTTGGTGGGAAGAAAAATCTTCTGTAGTCCCTCTTGAGATGACAGTGACTGGGAGTGTCTGAAAAGTCACTTCTAAATACTGGTCAAAATCATCCCTGGTTTAGAAGATTGTATCTCTCGAAATCTTTGCTTCTGAGTATTTCTTGATGTATCTTGGCACAGGTTTAAATTGTTACACTGCCAAGCAAAGCAAGTAGTAAGTGTTCCTCAGTTGCTGGTGTGAGCAGCCATGTGTTCAACATTAGTCATGGTAGTTTGATCTTCAGACACTGATTTAAAGGCCTTAAATGTAGTGTATTTTCTGAATTGCTCTTTGAGACTTAGGATCAGAAGAACTAACCTCACAGCATAGAGACCCTGAATTCCTTCTGTGCTGCCAGGTCCTCCTGGTCCCAGATGTTTTTATAGGGCAAGTACAAGAAATAAGTTGTAATCTTGCAGAAGCAATTGGGAAACAGGGTACACATTCTAATTCTGTAAGGGCAGCTGCTTTTGTAATTTCATTTAAAGTTTCTTTGCTTAAGCACCTGCTCTTGAAGTCAAACACTTATTTAACCATATTTACTTCCAGTTAAACTATTGGATCCTGAGACTTGTCATGGTTTTAGCTTTGTGTTGTGGAGAAGCATGACCCTTTAATAAGAAAAAAATACACTTTTTTTTTCTTTTTTTTTTTTTAATTTTAAAACCAAATGTGGTTTTAAAGACTTCCTCTTTATTTTGAATGCTTAGTCTTCATAGTAGGGAGTAGATGGGATGACAGAGAACATGAAAGAGATGCTCTCCTCTGGAATCATGTACCACTGTACTGCTGTACTGAATTCCTATACTACAGAAGCAATATTACCTTTTATTACTTGCTTTACAGTTAGTGAGGTCCCTGAAGACCATGGAGGGACTGAGACTTTTTATTCACATGTTCAAATATAATGAGTGACAGTTCCTGTCCAAAGAGCCTACAAAGGCAAGACAAGTCCTAGAAATAAAAAGCTAAGCATACCAAAGAGCTACTCAGGTGAATGTTTGACAATTATATACACAGATAAGTTAATTAGGTTTTTTTTTTTTAAGTGGAGGAGGTGAGAGTCTTTTAAGAATGTTTTATCTGAAACATTTAAATAGATTATTTGGTTTAATAAAATTCAACTTTATCATTGGTCTTGCACTTGAAGTAAATGCACATTGGACCCAATTTAGCTTCAATGCAAGGAAGAAAACACTGCAGGCTCTTGAGGTCCAGCATGGTCTGATACACCAAGCATTGCCAGTAGATGTAGCTGTTGCATGGGCTTGCCAGCCTCTTGCATTTAATCCCTTACATTTTTGTTCTTAGGTGATTTTATCAATTTCCTCAGTGGGTTTTTTAAAATACAACTAAAATGCATGCTATTTTTGTTAATTTTATCACTAACATATTTTTCCTAATGTTAGGCATGAAGCTCTGCTGCATTATATTTTAGCAGCTGAAACTGGGATTGAAGTGTCACAGTCAAATTTGGCACACATCTGTGAAGAAAGACCAGTAAGTAAATATATTCACAACTCACTATCCTAAAATGAACACCTGTTAATAATAGTGTGATCCTAATCCTTTAGCTGTGATATGAATGAATCAGTTATTTTCTTTCCAGGACCTAGCAAGGAAATACCTAGCAACTGATTGTGTCTGGAGATACTACAATTTCTCTGTTTCTCAAGTCAATGCACCCTCATTTGGTACGTATAAAGAATTATTTCTGATTTTAATTTTAAAAACTACATTTGTTACAACTTTCATGTGAGTGAGCAGGTTCAGGGAAGAGTAATCCCTGCTTATCATATATTTCATTTTTGATGTTTTAATAGGAGTATCAGGGGGAAAAGTGGTATTTTAAGTGTTGTGTTTCAGCACAGCTTTTCTGAAAATTTCCTTTTTATGGTTTAAAATAGATAAAATTTGAATAAAATTAAAAAGCTAAGTCCTGAGAAGGGGCTAGATGTTCAGAAGCCCAAGCAATATACTCAAGGTTTAAGAAAAAAAAAATCAAAGTAGGCTTTAGGAGTTCATGCTTTTGAGTTTATCAAAGAGAAAATCCAAAAGCAAACATACTTACAAATCATAATTGAGTCATGAGAAACTAATGAAGGCTAAAAGATTGCTTATCTAATTTATTCTTAGGGGTTTTTTTCTGTTAGGGTACAGAGTTTATCAACATTGGCTCAGCTTACCTTGGGGAACTGAAGGATTTGCTGTTAAAAAAAAAAGTTTATTTACCTATATGTTACATTCCTCCAGACTTAAATTTTACTGCATCTGTAGTTTTTGTGACTTAGTCAATTCTGGTGCCTTTGAAAGAGTTATTCAGTATCTGAAAACATCAATCTGATTGTCTCACAAGACTGTAAGTCTTTTGTAATAATCACATGGAAAAGTGGAGCTTAAAAGCGATTCAGGCTGTTGCTTGGATTACACAGCAGTTTGGAACTGAATACCACATGGGCAGAGCCTGAAGCCACAGGAGCTCACACACCCTGTTAGCTTTCATGAGGAGACTCCTTAGCAAGGTGCAGTTTGGTTGACCCTTTGGAAGAACCACTGGTAGAGAGCCTTCCATAAAAGAAGCTTCTTTCAGGGGTCAGATTCATGGGAGGAGACAGTGATTCCATTCAAGTAAAGGAGAGAAGAATTGCTACTTCAGCAGGGGGAGTTTTATTACTTTATTCTTCCTCACATCAGTAACACAAGGGGAGTTTTATCTCAGCCCCCTCTCTGCAGTGCTGGAGGATCAAATTCCCAGTGTAGGGTCTGGGATGCAGAGTCTGATCCTGGCAGCAGAGATTCCCAGGGCTAAATTATCAGTGCAACACAGAGTGACCTCCAGGCCACTGCCTATGGCAGGGAGGATGCTCCAGGCCAGGGATGTTGATAGACACAGCTGGTTATGGTTGAGGGAAACTCTTCCTGATGATTCACTGCAGGGTACATGGCCTTTGCTGTTGGGTTAGTGACCAACTTGCTTCCTCAAGATCTCTGCTGCAGTCCTCTGTGAAGCCAGGTGGGATTCCTGGGTAGTTGCTGTGGAGGCACAAGGCAAGGTGTAGAAGTGTTTCAGATGGGGAAAGCTCAGGTCAGATAAGTGAAAGCACAATCATGGGAGTTTCTAAATTCTTTAGCATGAGTTAGGGCATTGTCACACTTCCTTCCACTTGGGTCTGTGCCCACTCTGTTGGTGCATTTCGTGACTATGGGGTATCACAGAAAGATGTTAGTAAAGTATTTGCTGGGTATTGCTTCCTTCTAGACCAGGAAAATTCTGTACTTACCATTGTCCTGGCTTGGGATGGATTTTAGATGGTGTGGTTTTGAGTTTCATCAAGTTAGTAGGGCTAACCTGGCTGCCCAAAGACAGATTCAGCAAGTGAAGAAGGAATTCAGTATGAAATTTATAAATCTCAACTTTTGTAAAAGTAGCAAGGTGACTCACTCAATTTATTGAAGAGAAACCATAAGAAATTGCATCCAGGATAAATAATTTCAGTGGTCAGGCTGATGGAAAGTATCCACCAAGACAGCTAATGAGGACAAGTTACTACAATAGTACTCTAAATAGAATTACTATTCACTTCTCTGTCACATTAATAATTGTTCAATTCTACTTCTACAAACACTTGAAATTATCTTCTGGTTTCCTTCACAGCTTATTTGAAGATGGGGGATTTCTACTACTATGGTTACCAGAACCAGTCAAAAGACCTGGAGCTCTCAATGCGAATGTATGCACAAGCTGCCTTGGAAGGAGATTCACAGGTGGGTCTGCAGCTGTGATGGATTTATAAAACATCAGAATTTAGAACAATCTGAGGATTTTCTCTGAAACTGGTTATTCTGCTTGGGTAGAATAACTTATAATTATTTCAAAATACTTTGTGAGCCATTCGTTGCTCTTTCATGATAATAGGAGGTAACCCTAGCCTAGATGGAATTTGGGAATTTGGCCATTTTGAGAGTTAAAAGTGAATGGCCTAATTCAGTGCTGCCTTACCTAGAGACAATTGATTCTGTTGTGTCCTTGGTATTTTTGCTACTGCAACAGGAAAAATTAAGTTGCATTCCAGTCCTATCCTCTGCTATTTTAGGATATAAAAATAACAGAAGACTGGCCTGTTTCCCTTGGTATATTGACTGAATCCTAAGGTGGATTTTGTTTAAAATATGCACTTTATCACATTACCAAAGACACAGTGTTTCAGCACTGAGTTGGCTGCCCTCAGACCCTCCTGAAGTGTCCTTGGTGCAATATTATGTTCTTCCTGTCTCTATGACAGTGTCCCCAGACAGTATCTTGTATGTGAAGTTATTAGAGGTAGCATAGTTGGGTTCTGCTTAGAGGATATTGGAACAAAACTTTACTGCTGTACTAGCAAAGGAGAGATGCAGAAAAAGTTAAAGTATGAAGGCCAAGCTAATGGGAAGTCCTGTAATGTGTCTCATGTGTGTTCATCTTTATGGTTCTCAAGAGGCATTGTCCAACTAGGCAAAACTGTAAGATTAAAGAGTTTAATTTTCTAGAGGAAATTCCTTCTCCCAGTTTCACTATTCAAATTACTGTTGATCTATAGAGCAAGGTGGAAGGGAATGAAAAGGAACAGAATTCCATTTCTCTTTTCAGTCTGTATTTCCCTAGTAGATAGAAGATTACAGTTTGTTATGGTCGCTGTCTTAATAAAGAGCAACCACAAATGAGAAAGGTCAGATCTTTCCCCATATGATTTCAGAGAAAAGATGTCATAACAAATGAATGCTAATTCTCTTCCATTTTCAGTATTTACTTGGCTCTTATAATTACTCAGTGAAGATCACATTGTACTGAAGTAATTTATAGATTACAGTTATAATTACTTGGATACTTGATGCTCCCAGCAGAACTTAAATGTACATATAAAAATTTAATGGTTAAAACATGTGTATGATTTTTTATTGCTAGGGTTTCTTTAATTTGGCCCTTGTCTTAGAAGAGGGCAACTCCATACCTTCCTACATTCTGGATCACTTGGATATTGACCACACATTGCATTCTAGTAATACATCACTTCTTCATGAACTCTATTACAGGTGAGTCTTTTTTCCCTTCATCAGCTGCTTCTGTTATTCCACGTGAGTTGCATTTACTCTGGAGAACAGCAGCTCCTGTAATGATTAACTTTGTTCTCTCATATGATTTAAGGCAGGTTAAGCTCAGCATGCTTGACAGGCTTAAATTGTCTAAATATGTTTCAGTTTATTCCAGTTAAAAAAGACCTGATTATATGTAGTTACCTAAAATAGCAGGGACTAGATTTAATGTTCCAAGAGGTCTTTTTCAATCCATCACGTTTAAGTTCCTAAGTAAAGCACTGATAATTTGTATATGTTCCAAAACAACTATTAATGATAGATATATCATAATTCAATACAGAACTTAAAAGTATGTAACTGGGATAATAGCAGCCCTATTTGTTCTGCAAAGATGTTCCTGGCACAGAATATTGGATATGTGAGAAGGTTGCAGGTCTGCTGCCTGAACTGCCTGTGCCAGAGCTCTTCAGGCACAAACCACCCAGAAACTTCTGGTTCCAGTACAGAACATGGCTTTACTTTACCTGGGTAAACCAATGTGTTGAAAATCACTGTGAGAATGGGAAACTTGTACAGTATTTGGTGAAGGAGCTAAGAGATAGTACATCAATCAGGCTGTGATCCAAGAACTGAGTGGTTTGTTGCCAGTTTTGCTTCTGAGCATTGTGTGAACAAAAAAAGAGATGAAACTAACATTAAAACAGCGTTTGTTGTTTCATCAACAATCCCCTGAAAGTGTTCTTCCCTGCAGTTAGCCTAAACTTGTACTCTAAATTACCTCCACTCAACATGAAATTACAAGTCAGAAAAACAGGAGTTTTGCAGCAGCTGCTCTGTCTGGGGTTGTAAATGTGAGCTTGAATTCTGCCTTCACTTGGGCTGCAGGGATCTGATTTGCAGTGAAATTCACTCCAGAGTTGACACTGCTGCAGGGTTTTCTAATCATCAATCACTTTTTTCTGGAAGAACATGGATTTTTTTTACATATATATATATATACATAATGTATAAATGATATCTAATTATATCTATAAATTATATAGCTGTATATGTTTTAATATAAAATGTATATTTTTTTATATATGAACACACACATCACCCCCACTCCCTCCTCAGCTTGGTAGAATAGAATCACTTTTGGCATAAAATAGGTGCCTGTGACTTTGCTGTCTAAATCCAGTAGTAAGTAAAGTCCTAATTGATGGGAGTGGGAAAGGTACTACTGAGCTCACCCCGCAACAGGAACCTGGCAGCTGAAGTGCTCCTCAAGCTCTGACTGCATTCTGTAGTGCTTCAGTGGCTCTGGAGGGGGTTTAGGCACCTCTGTCCTGCAGAGGCAAAGAAATTTTGTACACCTAGTCCTAAATCAGGTCCTACTGCTGTTGACTCACACAGGCATCTTGAGTACAGCTTATGCTGTGACTGCTTAGCAAGGGTAGCCTCAATTCTCAATGAAAAAATATGACTAATGAAAAAATAAAACACACACTCCTTGGGTAAGGTATTCTGAGATTAATCTGGTCTTTCTACACATATTTGCTTCACCAGCTGTGAGACAGTGGTGATGGTACTGACTTTTTTCTGGATTACTGAGGTTTCCTGAAGCCGCCTGTGACATTCCCAGATGTCACAAAAGGATTAGATGAGGACTAACAAATTATTTCAATCTTTTTGTTATAGATGTTGGAATAATAGTAACCAAGAATCAATTAGTCCATGCTCCCTGGCACTGCTTTATTTTTACATGAGAGTTTGCTGGAACAATATTCTACAATCTACTCTGGTATGTATTGCTCCTTTGGCACACACACAGCTCCTTTGGAGCTCCACTTTGGCTTTTCACTGCTCTAATTGTGTTTTTAAACTTCCTGTCACAGATCTACTTCATGGGAACCTTTCTTTTGTCGATTCTGGTTGCATTTGCAGTGCAGTATTTTCAGTCTTTATCTGGTAAGTATCTGTCACAGTGAAATTGAAGAAAGAGAAGAAATTTCAGTAAAAATTTGAAAAATAAAAGTGTTGAATTCTAGATTTGGTAGAAGTACTTCTGAACAGCAACTTCTTTAATGTGAAAGTCATGTTTTGATCACTGAAAAGGATTGATGAAATATGGCGTAGGTTTAAACCTATTGCTTTCTCAGGAATTTCCCTTGTTAAAGGGGATCTTTACTGAAAACATTAAATGCACAAGATTATGAGTGGAAAAAAGAATATATTTCCCACCTCTCAACACACAGTATTGTTAGAGTGATTATGTGACTTGGATTTCATACACTGTCTCTGCAGTGTGCCACGAGCTGCTGCTCTCTGTGTCAGATTACATTGTGTTTCATTCAGATGCACACTGAGGGAAAAAGTGAGGCTCAGTTTGCTATTACATTGGAGTAACTTAGTAGGAGGCAGTTCAGCCTTTTCAGCCCTTAACAGAATCAGCAAACTCATTCAATCTGAACTTACAGACCCCTCCTGCCCAAAATTAGAACAGTTTGCTGTATGATCTCTTTTCTTATGGGGCAGAGAATGTTAAGGGACAAAAAATGGAATGACAGTATCTGAAGTCTCCGGAAACTCCTATTATTTTCTTACCATACTGTAAGAGATATCAGAGACAGAACTACATGCCCTAGGACAGGGGTAAAAAAAACCCAACCATCACATGCAGAAATAAGGAGTCATCCCTGAAAAAGTGTTGCAAGCTTCACCCAGGTGTTTCACTGAAAATTGCAAGACAGGATCTTGATCAAGGAGTTGTGAAATGAGTATTACCAGTTATGAATATAACATCTTGCACTAAAACCAATTTTTTACATTGTGATTTAACTCCAGTAGGCAGCTTAAGCCTGTAATTTCTGTAATAAAATGCTGAAAATACTGCTTTCCACAACCTGCAGCTGTAGGGAGTCATATTTAAAAAGCAAAACAAAAAACAAACAAAAAACCACCCACAAACATTAGATATAAAAAAGATAATTTGATTTTTAGAATTCCTTGACAGCATTTAAGACATTTAGCTGTGTGTAATATGCTGACTATGGAAATAATTCTGAAACCCTGCTTTCTTTTCTTACTCACTATAGTTTATATAATTTAGAAATTACACTACATACATACAAAATATATAATTAAAGTGACAGATACTCTTCTTTCAGTATTCCCTAGCCTTTGAGTATTATCTTCATATATTATTTTATACCTACATAATATTTAAGTATTGATGAATAAACTTCCTAGATGTGGTGAAGTCTTTTTTTAATAATTTCTTCTGGTGTTTTCCCAAAGCCCATAATTCTCCTGGAACAAGATCAGAGTCACTGTCAGCTGAACCTTCTTCCTCAGGGAGTAGCAGTGAGGATGCTACCAGACTAGTACAGAAGGATGAATCTACTTTTCCAAACAATTTAGCACAGCAAGAGTCAAACCCTCAGAATCCTCTTGTCACGAGCTGAAGTGTGGTTTTCTGAAGCTGATCTCTCATTGGGAAGCTGGGATATGAACACCTACACATGTAAGAACTGGCAACCAACCCCATTAGTGACATTAATAATAATTAGTGGCAGCCAAAGTTGTAGAGAAATTCTCTGATCTGATTTCTCCACTGTAGAGGAAAGCCTTCCCTATAATTTATTTAACACTCCAAACAGATTTTGCAGATAATTTCACTATACCAAACATATGATCATACTGCATTTGAGTGAAGGACTGGAATAAACATGCAAAGTTTTTGCCTAATTGGACAATGGGCAAACCTCCCAGTGGTTTTGATGAAGAAGGTTTACCCACACATCTAATATCTTATTAAATAGGCTTTATTCTGTCTGAGCTTACTTTATTGGTGAAGTTATTAGAGCTTTCCAAGTTGGAAGCATGAAAATCATGTGAAAATGAAACCAAATTACCAACACTTTCCGAGCACACCAGCCAGGACTTTGTCCAATGCAGTGGTAACAATTACTTATTTTTGGCATTTTATATTCCATCCCAGCTCTTTAATGTGAAAAATTTTGAAAGAAAAACACCAGAAAGATTTGCAGTATTACCATAACATACTAGTTCTGAGGGCTAACCATTGGTCAAAGTCTTGCAAGTGTCAGCAGTTCCCTGGTGGACACAACAAAATGTTTCCCACCCTGCCAAAAGCCACTGATTTGAGAAAGCAGCTTCCCCAGTAAATAAATGAAAGATTATTTAAGTGTGAACAGGTGACAACAAGCAACTGGACAATTTATTTTTTGATTTGTCCATGGATAACATTGGCAAGGATTTATTTCATGGTCGACAGTAACTCTTAAAAGACACCTATTTAAGTGGCAGTTTATTTGATAAATGTTAGATGTGATGTATGAATAACAAGTACAGACTTCAAATGCCTTCTGTCTGATTTAAAGCTGTTTAATAAGTGGCTGTAGGAAAGGTCTGACCTTTAAAGCAGGTGTGCATGCACCTCTGCAGTGAGGTAGGTAACAGACTATAAATTTCATCAGTCTATGCATTATTGAGGATTAAATCCACTCTCCTTGCACTACATTATTTACTCATGTAAATAAAAATATTTTTCTAATTCAGCCTGTATGTGGAGCATTTTTTAAAAGCACCTGTCAAATGAAAGAGTATCTTACTGTTGCAAATTCTGAAGAATGTTATTTATGTGCCTGTTTTCTTCAGGTGGGACAATCAACCAATGCTTTCTCTGAGGAAAACCTGGAAGAATTTTTGGTTTGTTTTTCAATCAAGACAGAAGTTTTCAGTAAGACAGGAATTAATTGGAAGTAAAAATAAACCAAAACCTCTAAACTTCTAGAGAGATTAATATATATATAAAGGTGCACACACACATATCATCAGGCTATGTTTCACTTGGAAAAAACTGAAAATTCAAAAGTATTCAGAGAAGAGCTGATGTTTTGAGGGAGCAGTTCCATAGAGCAAGCAAGGCACAAAAAAATTATACTGAAGTTGCTTTTTTGGTCCCTCTCTTGTCATTCAGCCATATGATTAGAACTTTAATTAAGTGTGCCACATTAGTGAGTTGTTTATATATTGAAGCAAGAAGAGTGCAAAGAGTACTTCTTGTTCTTAGGACAGTTGTAGATACATGTTCTGTTTACACATAGTTAGGGATCTTGAAGTATTACAAAGGAGCTTCCCTTTTACATACTAAGCTGTTGTTGACTTGCAGAGGTTACATGCTTTACCTTTGGTATCCATTGCAAATGGATCTTCCATCATTTTTAAACCTGTTTTGAGTTGCAAAAACTCGTGCAGCTACATTTCATTATATTGAATTCCCTAAAACAAATGTATGGATATTTCAAGAATTCTCACAGCTTTATCACCTAATAAAAGAAAACAGCATGTATTTGTTTTAAAACTGGGGCAGGTGTAGATGGTAAACCCAGAAGTATTGCAGGAGGTGAAGTGTAACCTTTGAAGAGAAGTAGACAATTGTCACAACAGAGGTGTGATGGTAGGTACCAAATACAGAGTGACGGTCACAAAGTTCTTTGCTCAGGCATCTGGCAAATCTTTCTTGTAGTAATATACCCGTGAAATATGTATTCTACTAAATGTCATATAAAATTGAAGCCCATAGTGAAAGATTAATCCCATGGGAGATGGTCAGTGGTGGCATGATTTTAACCTCTGTGTTGAAATCACGGAGTTCTTGGAGCAGCAGTTGTGTTGCACACATTGTGTACGTGTGGCTCGGTGTTACGTGTTGGTAGTCAGGCTGACTGCATTTTCCTCTCCAAACCAAACCCCTGTTCTCAGCTTCAGTAGTCAACTAATTTGAGGAACATGATTTCACATCTATACTTCAGAAGGCAATTGCTGAAGCTGCAATGTGTTTCTTGACGCCAGCAGTTAATAGTTAGGTCTTTGTTTGTTGTCAGCTATTACATCAGAACTTCTACGAAAGTTTGCTTAAAGTATGTTAAGATAAGCAACTCCTCACAATAAACTGGCAGTGCTTAGGGCTGAAATAATAATAGTTACATTTTTATCCTTCACTTTTTACAAGATCTAGTGGGCTATTACTTGACAACCTGGAGAATCAGACAATTCCCAGAGAGAAGGAGAGGATGGTTAGGTTAGTTAAGCAGAGCAGTTACACAGTTCTGCTGCATACTACATCCATAAGGAAGGAAAACAAAGGAAAAAAAAGTTGCTGTATCCTGTATCAAGAATTATTTTTCTAAATTGAAACAAGATCCCTGAAGTTTATATTTTCCACAGCCCATGATGAGTGGTGAGGTTGGGAACAAGGAAATAATAAATCACAAGTGGGGAGCTAAACTGCTGCATGTTTAGCTCTGCAAACTTCATCAGATGGAAGCCCAGCCATCAGAAGAACACAAGTAGTGCTTAAGTGATGGCTGCTTTCCTCCCTTGGCTCAGCCTAGAATCATCTTTAGCAAATAAATTAGAGACAAAGAACTTCAGAGTGGTTATTTACAAAATAGATGCCCAATTACCTAAAATTAATGTCATTTACAGCAACTAAAAATGGGCGTGTGTTACAGTGGCAAGGGAGAGAAGTTATTATACACAATGTATTAAAGGGCTTTAAAAAAGAGTGAGAGTTAGGTTTCAAGTACAGCTTAGGAAATGGAGGGAGGTGAAGCTAAGTTTTAAAGTCAATGTTGAGTGGTTCTGAGTGGGTAATGACTTTAAGGTTATGTATAGGGTGATTCAGACCAGTTATGCAAAATTTGCAACTATGCTGAAAAGTTTGTTCAGCTTTGAATGACAGAGCAAGGCAGCAGCAGGACAGACCAGAATGTGGGCATCCTTACCTGGGTGACTTTGTGACCACTGCATGGTGCTGCTTCCCAGTCCATCCAGTGATGAACATTACATCCCTATACACAGTGCACGAGTGTGTCCTTGAAATTACATATTAATACATGTTAAAAAGTCATACCTTGCAGTAGAAACTTTATTCAGTGGTAAAGGCACCAAGAGTTAGTCCTGGTACACTGATTCTGTATCCTCAGCACATCCTCTATGGGACTTCAGTATTGCTGCTTGAGCTATGTCTGCTCTGGGAAAGCAGAGATGGTCTTTAAATGCATGTGGGAAGAATGGATTATCTGAAAAGAGATTTGTTTTATAGCAGATTCTTGTCTGTGTAAGCAGTTCTCATTGACTGATGGACTATGACATGGGAGACCTGCTGACTCTTGACCCTTCTCCTGCCTGACGCACAGCACAAAGGTACGAAGCAGGTTGAATAAGCTTGGGCTGAGGAATGCACCAACACACCTCCTCCCCTCCCTCCTAGAAATGTGTGAGCTGAATTAAAGACTGGGATGTAGAAAGAGAACAGAAGTGAAGGAACAAAAGGGAATTTTGGAGGAGGAAGCCCAAGTGTAAGGAAGCTTAAGAATGAGGAGGGGAGTTTGAGCATAGAGCAATTCTCTATGCTGTTTTCTTTTAAATTTAGGTGATAGGAGCAATTCCTGAATAATCAACAGAATATTGTAAATTAAGAAAAAGCAGCTAACAGGATCTAGATGTCCTGGAAATGCATCACAGCTCGAATGTTTACAAAAGGACCAGAGGCCAAATTATTATTTACAATTCTAAAAGTAACAGCAAGTCTAAGCATAAATACAAGGAACTGTGTGAAAAGCAGCTACAGATAGGTAAATGAGCATCAAAACCAGAAGAGAGCTGGACTAATGAGTAAGCTAAATGGAAAAGATCACTTGCAAACTGCAGTACATGCTTGTGTTATAGTAAGCATCAGATGTGTTTGCAAAACCAAAACAAAGCCACCACCAAAACCAAGTAAAAAAAAACTTGGCTTCCTGCAGTACATCAGATATTCTGAAGCACTGAGGTTCCAAACTTAAATTGCAGCTGTGCTGTGTACCAGCTGACTTAAAGGACTTGGGTTGTTGGGTAAGTGCTATCAGATACCCATCCACCTTTGGGCATCTGAATAACCCCTCAGAGGAAAACTGGCTGCAACAGGTTCATTTATAACTGTGCTCAGTGATCTTTCCTCTCTGCTAACATACTCCTTGACCTTGCTTCCCTCCCCAGCTTGCAATTTCTGATTCCTGTTCTCCTTCATTTGTCCACGTTGACCTCTCCTTAATCACTCATCAACATTCTAGATAGCTCCTGATACTCAGCATTGCTCTTTGCTCTTATCAGTTCCCCCAGGTGAAGAGGAGAAAGCACAAGTCCATTAGCAGAGCCTACCATCATTTTATGGCACTCCACCAAAGCAGACACAGATACCTGCATGGCATTTTCTATCTGGTCAGGATGCCATAGACCAAGTCATGAATTTACATGGGTTTACATTTACATAGATTGCTAATTGTGCAAGTTAAAAGCAAATTTCCCTGGATAGATTTGAATTAATAAACCAATAAAGGCCAGGCCCCTCTTCCTGGGTTTGAGAGGTTAAACTCTTCCTGGGACTCCACTTGCCTCCTAAACTGCTTGTTGGGATCAGTCCTCATCTGTAAAATCCCAAAATTATGCTCAGCCACTGTCTAGCAGGATTCTACTCAAACAGGCTCAAGGTAGGTCAGGAAGCACAGCACCAAATACCTGAGGTGATCACAAGCCAGTGCCCAAGCATCTCCTTCAGGTCTTGTTTAAATTAATTGTGCAGAAGAACTGAGACTGCTGGCCTCTGATATAGGCTGTGAGACTCCGTTCTACCCTCAAGCAGGTACTGTCAGATGAATCCCTGTGATTTCACCAGGCTGTTAATCAATGCCTGCCTTCCAGCAGTCCTAACACGTTCAGAGCTCATTTCAAACCTTGCTTTCTTCAGAGCACTGCATTCTGCAGGTGTTTGTAGACCACAGGACAGTCTTTCCAAACACACCAGTACTGACTGACTGGAATGACAGATAAATCCAAGTCTCCACTCATGCTTTACCTTGTTCCAGGAAGACCAAAGCACAGATTTCCCCTTCTGCTCTGCAGCTGTGGCAATAACTCTGTCCCTGCCTCCTTGTCCCCAGCCACCTCTGTCTGCTGACCCTACCCAAGCCGTCCAGGTTTTGACACTCATGGCTGCTCATTGGTGCTGTGTTGCCCTCCCAAGCCAGCTCTGGTGTCACACAGACTGCTCATCAGATTTCATTTGAGTCAATCCCAGCGTTCTTGGGAAGAACACGTTGCCCATTTCAGTGCAGTTGGTTACAACAGGGGAAGCCCTGGTACTGAAATGCAAATAGCTGGAGTTGTCTACATCAAACAAACATGAGAAATTATGGAAAACCAAAGATCTATCCTCTAGATTTTACTACTCAGCTGTGTCAGTCTCAAAGCAGCAATAAGTCATGTGTTAAAGTCACCAGCAAACTTCAGAAGCACCCCTAGGCCAATATTTAGGAGCTGATTTACCAACATGGAAAGCTACAGTGAAAGATTGACATGAATCCAAATATTTCACAGTCTAGAGGAATCCTGGCCAAGCTCTGCAGGTACCCAGTTTGGGCTAACAGGATTCAAAGTGGCCTCCTACACCTACTAATATGGAGATTGGCCTTAGGGATGCTGAAACCCACAACAGAAGTGATGATGGGTGTGCAGAGATAACCAAGTCTGACCTTCAGGAACTCTTGGGAAAGGGTCTAGAGGCAGAGAGGCAGGAATGTTGCTGCATGGGCCATTTCTTGGGCTGTCCAAGGGGAAACTTCTATTTTGCATGGCATTGTATTATCCTGCTCTGCAAACACACTCTCTGTGCCTTTCCAATGTTAAAAGGAAACATTTGGATTCTCTCAGCATCTGACAGTGCTGGTTACACTGATGCTGGTACTGGGATTTGAAACACCTTATTCAGCATTTTGGGTAATAAAATACTTATGGACCTCTCCAAGAAAGCTGTATTACCCTATGTGCTAATTGACTTGGCAAGAGGAAATAATAATAATTAAAAAAAAATTAAAAAATTAAAAATCAGGCTACCCTTCAAACCCCTATCTTGTGCCCCAATGCCATTATCCTGGAAATACTTAGATTCTGCTGGGATACATTAGCTGCTTGTTGAGGGTATGTGCATTAAAAAAAAATCAATGCCTCTTTCATTTGAGATAATTTTTATGATCATACTTCTGCCTATAAAACCCATAATAGGTAAATTCCACAGGCACCCATCTACCCCACTATCACTTGCAGATGAAAGGAGAAATTTATATATCTACCCACTGCTTTTTGTATTTGCCTCATGTAATTCCAGAACTATTTGAAAGTCTCAAGATGAGAGGCTGGATTCAGTAAAGGGCCCTTCTGCAAATACATAAAGGTGCAGACAGTTGATTCTTTCACTAAATCCAATAGAAAGATTTTCTGTGAAACACTGCAAAGATTTTGCAGGTGTCAAAGCAAAGGACAAAGAGAAGTCCAACTCATGAGATGCAACTTTTGGAGATACACAAGATCAATGCTTCTTAATTGAAGAACAACTAATCTGAAAGCTTAAATATAAATATTAAATATTTGTCCCTTGATCTCGTCCATACATTGTGGGTAAGCACAGGAGACAACACAGAAGCCAATTAACAGCTTAATAGCAATAACAGATATAAATTTGATCTAGCACATTCCAGACAAATCTGCCATCATTTGTCATCACCTTGGAGTCCAACACTGGGCACCAAAAACGATTATTATGGTTTCACCCCAGCCATTAACTGTGCACCATGCAGTTGCTCGCTCACTATTCCCTGGTGGGATGGGAAGAGAATTGGGATGGTAGAAATGTGAAAACTGATGGGTGGAGATAAAGAGGCCTTAATCATCGAAGGAAAAACCATGGACATGAGCAAAGCAAAACAGGGAATTCATTCACTGCTTCCCATTGGCAGGCAGGTGCTTAGCCATGCCCAGGAGATCAGGGCTGCACCATGGGCAATGGTTACTGGGGTAGGCAAGCTCCATCCCTGCACTGATCAAGTCTCCAAAGCTGTATTGCCACCTCATGTCATCATGGAGGTGACACTCCAGGCCCAGCATTGCCATGCAGTTTGCAGACTGCCCCATGTGCAGCTCCAGCACTGCTGTCACTGTCACAGGGCTGGAGGCTCTCAGCAGGACATTGCACTGACCCTCACCTCCCTCTCCTCTCCAGTGGACATCTTCCCATGCCATCCTCTGCCAAACTTCCCTTCCTTTGCACCTTTGCACAGAGGTGTTCAAATGCCTGAAGCTGGGCAGTGTTATGCCAAAAAGTGTGCTTAAGCTTTCCTTCCAGAACAGGGATTCTGCAGCTGAAGCAAAGCAGAAGAGGTGGGGTTTTTGCTGTTTTAAACACTGTATTGCCTCACAAACTGGATTTAACCACAACATAGTGTTTATCAACCCCATTTTATTTCTATGATGGGTGCTGCATACATTTGTAGTAAAAAGTCTTTCAGGAAATAAATAGCAGGTTATGAACCTCCAGCACTTAAAGACCTTTGCTGCAGTGATATTTTCTGCTCAGTTATCTTGGTGTGCAATTTGTTTAGAACAGTAATGTCAGTAAGTGACTATCTGATTCTCAAATTATTTGGTAAGAACCTCTTCTCATTTCCTATCAACAAAATATTCCTGGCCATTTACCCACACCAGTGGTACCCAGCAGGTCTCCTAGCCTGGCTGGGAGCTGTGCTGCCAGCACTCAGCCTTGCATGGCTCAACTCCAACACAACCCACCCAAGCAGAGAGTGTCCAAACTGGGTTTTAAAGCCTGCTTTCCAGTCTCAGTTAAGGCTCATAAGCATTTCAATCCAGTGGAGAAATTAGCATTCCCTCTCACCCATTTTACAGCTGAGAAAGCCACATCCTTTTTTAAACATTTTATCCCGCAATGACTCTGCAAGGCTGGTGGAATTTCCTCTGCTTTTTAGGGACTTACAGAGCCCTTGGTGATACTTGGTTTGGTTCATATCTCTTCTTCTGACAAGTACAAACACTGAAGACCAAGCACAGGACCTGGCACTTGGCCTTGTTGAAGTTCATAGCATTGGTTCATAGCCCATCAGAGCCCCTGAAGAGCCTTCCCGCCCTCAAGCAGATCATCATTCCTTCCCAACTTGGGGTCATCTGTAAAATTCCTGAGGGTGCAACTGATCCCCTTCCTGGAAGTATTTAAAAGACATGTACATGTAGTGCTTAGGGACATGATTCAGTGGTGGACTTGCTAGGGCTAGGTTTATGGTTGGACTTGATGATCTGAAAGGTCTTTTCCAACTTAAATTATAATTCCTATCCATTCCTTACTAAAACTCCGAGTGCCTCAATTCCTCCAACATTCTTTTAAATATGTTGTCAATGTTGTGTAGTGATGGTTAACCACATTTTATGCCTTTTTTCCCCACAACAAAAAATGCAAGTCTTCTTCACAAGACAAGTATTCTGCTCCATAATTAGTAACATCCAAAGCACAGAAATCTGACCCATCCCTCCTAAAGCCTTCTAGAAATAAGCAGTGAGTATTTATAGATACCTATTGCTTTAATTTTTTTCTCTTTGCTTGCCTACAGAGAGAGTCAAGTCTTAACTAATGTTTACTCATCATACACAAGTAGCAGAACAAGTTTTGATTGTATGTAAAACCTGCACAGAAATTAGTTCAGGACCAGGGCAGATAGAGAAAATAATAACACTCTTGAAATAAAAATCAACAAGAAGATCCTTGATGAATTCATCTTTCAAAACATCACTGATGCACTCAAGAAATAACCAAGAAATCTTCCCCTTCCCCCAGGCCTCCTCTGATTTGTGAGAATATTAATTCTGAGCAGAAATCTCATTCCCTTCTGCTATAGTACAATTAATTCACACCAACTACCCAGTGCCAAATGATAAAAAAAAGTTAAACACTTACCACCTCATCAAACTGCCACAGAATTTGATTATCTGTCTCCAAGACCATCCTTGCCTACCATGAGTTCATCTTCAGATGCTGAAACACATTGCAGTTTCTGCCTCATCCCTTTAAACCAGAAGCTGCCTGTCCACAGCGAGGTTTTGTTTCCTCAGTCACTTTTCAGCTGTTTTCAATCATTTCCCCTTCCTTTAGAGCATCACCAGCTGTATTCCAGAAGCCCTTATTTAGCTATTTGAGATATTTTTTTTTCACTCTCTAGGGCAGTTTTTTGCACCTGTTCTAAGCTGAAAGGCTGCTTGAATCTTTTAGGGGGGAAAAAAGTTTCCCCCACCCAGCTTGAATTGTGTTCATTTGTAACCCAATGGATTTTAGGTAATATTTTGAGAGGTTTTTTATTATTTTTTCATTTATGCTTCCTGTGCTTGTTTGAATGCTAACCAACCAAACCAAACCAAACCAGTTCAGGTTGCTTGTGACATCCTACACAGCACTTATTATCCTACAAGTCATTTGCAGACCTAGGACTAAGACATACCTGTCATAGAATGTGCACTTTCAGGCATAGGCACCCTTTAAAAATTGCACCCTACAGAGGCCAAGGTCAATGCCTGTTCCTGACACGTGAGACAACTGGCCCAGCTGAAGCAATTTTAAATTCCTCTGGGATTTGCTTCTAGGAGAATTGTCTGGACATGTTGACAGTGCTGAAATGGCCCTTTCTGTTTGGTAAGATGGGAAATTCATTCTCAGCATTGTGACATTTTCCATTAACTGTGATCTGATTTGTTGAAGATGCTGTGCATATGCTGAAGGAATTCTGCTGCCCCCTTTCCCTTGTCATCTTTTAAAAGGCTGCCAAATCTTATAAATTATAAATTTCAATGTGAAAGTTCTGAACATTCAGCCTAGTGAGGAGCAAGGCATTTTGCAAAACTGATCAGACATATTGGCTTAAATCTACTCCTGAGCAAAAGAGGAGGGAGCTGAGCTCCTGCCGTGTGCCTGAACCAGCCACAAGCCCTGGGTCCTGCTGGATGAACCTTCAGGAACTGGGAGTCCTCAGGACCTGGCAGCCACACCATACTGAGCCAAGTGTGGGGATAACCCCAGGAGAACACATCTGGCTCTTTCATCCTGCCATCCCCTTCAGTCTTCACTGCCCCACAAATGCCCTAACACACAACAGAGGTGAATGCTCCACCCAAGACATCCCTCCAGCTCCCACCACCTCAGCTTTCTGACCCGGAACACCTTCTGCTGTAATATTTACACTTTCCCTGTGGTAAGATTTTTTTTTTTTTTTTTGATTGTCTGAACCCCTCATCAAGTACTTTTATCCAAAAAATTACCCTGTGGTGTATCCTGAAGCAGATTATTGATGCAGAGTGACAATGACTGAGCAGACACAGACTCAAACATTCCTCTCCTTGCAGCTCTGCAGCTCTTGCCCCTGCAAGGCACTGCTGGGCAACAAGCTGACATGACATCAGAGAGCTCCAAAGCTTTACAGAAAACTGTGGTATGCTGTAATTCAGCCCTGTCACCTCTTATACATGGCTGAGACATCTCAACAGCTTTAATTTTGCCTCTTGGGGGCAGCTGAATATGGCTTGGGAACAGTGAGTTTTACAGAGGAGGTGCTGCTGTGTCCATGTCCATTGCAGGAGAGGCTGCAGCACTAGATCATTTAACAGAGCCTCCAAATTCACCAGGAACCAGACCTCTCATCCTCTGGAGGGGCTAACAATGACCTTTGATGACCCACACAATTAATCTGACAGTCTTTCAGATTCAATCTTACAGATCTCAGTCCTGCATCAGCACCCCCTCTGTTGTGCGTTTCTGTCCAAGGAGAGGTGGCCTGGCTGCCTCCTGCAGAGAGAAGGTCTCCTCCATCTCTCCCCAAGCAGTATCCAAGATGAAGCCTTGTGATGAGATGCCCCTGGACACTGGGTTGCTTTCTGTCCTCAGCAACCTCGGTGGATGATTTGAGTCCACTTTGCTGAGGGTTTTGTTGAGACTGTGAGTTCCTGGCTGGTGGTGTCCTACCTGGCTAGGATGTATGGACTGGAGGTTCTCCATCACACATCTGTCCATGAGGTAGCTAGAGAAGTGTTGCCAGCTCTATCACCCTTCGTTTAGGATGCCTCACTCTGCTGACCAGGTGTTTTGTTTTATTCCAAGGAAGCAAAAAGGATTCCTTTCCCTGCATGCCAGTGTTGAAATCATTGATGATGAATCCAAAATTATCTCTGCCAGTTGTGATGTATATGCTGTCATTTAACCAGCAGATTCAACCTGTCACTCAGCCCCCATGTTGATTTCACCTCATCTGACCTCCAGAAATCCTGGACTATTTTGGAGCTGTGTTCTCCCAGCCCCTCTCCTGCTCTGTCTGTGATGCCTCAGCCCCCAGCATCCCAGGCTGGCAATGTTGGAGAGAGAAGGGACAAATCTAAGTATCATTCCTGTCTCTATTTTTCCTAAGGTTGGATGCTCCTTCGGTCCTCAGCACTGGTATGTTTGAAGGGAGGGGAAAAGAGATGTCCCAGGCACCCAGGACTGAAGGCAGAGATGGGATCCCACCTAAGCCACAATGAGCTGCTTGGTTTTTTCCTGCTCTTCCATGAGAGATTTGACAGCTCTGAGGGCATCACAAAATCATAGAATGGCTTAGGTTGGAAAGGATCTTAGGTATCATCTACTCCAACCTCTCTTCCATGGGCAGGGATGCCTCTCAGCCAGACAAGGCTGCTCAAGAGCAAAACCACCCTGGCCTTGAACACCTCCAAGGAGGGGGCAGCCACAGCTTCTCTGGGCAGTCTGTTTCAGAGTCTCACCCTCTTACTAAAGAACTTCCTAAATTTGCCTAATAAACCTAATAAATTTGCTAAATTTGGATATTAGGCTTACCAAGCAGGCTAAGCAGATTTTTCCAGGGCATACTTAGACCTCCTAAGATTCTTTCAGCTTCCAGCATACGAGCACAGAGCCTGATCCATTTCCATTAGAAATGGTCCCTATGTCACAGCTGTCCCCCAGCACAAGCCAGAGGCTGCACTGAGCCTGCAGGATTATCTGTATGCTTCCAGCTCTGCTGGGGGGTGTTGGAGACTGTGTCCTAGCACAGCACAGAGAAATTACACCTTTAATTATAATTAATTTATATAATAAATTTATAAAAATTTATAATTTATAAAAATTATGCCTTTAAAATTATCTTCTCAGGCAATGTAACAACTGGAAGCAGCAAACAAGAGTCAGTACCATCTGTTTGGATTACACAGCAGCACCAGAGCCAACCTTCTCCTGGCAGCCACATGAGATGCTGTGCCTGGGGCCATTGCATTAGCCAGGTCAAACAGGGCCTTGTGCCACCCTGCTTCCCTCACACACCAGTTTAGTTTTCCCAGTGACAATTACAGCTGCATGTTGCCTAACTGAGGGCAGCATTTGGTCCATAAATTGTTTGCCTGCCCTTTAATCTGTGCTTTTAGCATTGTGTAAAAAAAAGAAAAAAAAAAAACAACAAACCAACCAAACAACAACCAAAACCCAATCTATCAACTGGAGGGCTGGTAGTTGCAAAAGATCATCTCCTATAATTACCCTGATTGTTTACTCTGTGCTAACGTGTCCTGAGATGCTGAGTAGTACAAAAATGATTGATACACCCCAAAAGCATAAATGGCAATTTGGGGATTTCATCACGTGCTGAGTAAGAGGGAATGTCTGTCACAATTTAATGCCATCCCATCCCTCCCTCTGCTTCTCTGTCCTGTTGAAACACTTGGATCCCAGGTGTCAGGGGAAGCTGCCTGGGGCCAGCTCCATGGCAAGCTGTGTAATCACCATCCCGTGTGCCGGGGCAGCACTCGGCTCTCCCGTCTGACTCACCTGTTTCCTTTGCAGCAGAACTGAAACACAGGGACTAAGATCTACAGATTATTAATTGTAAAAATATCATGAGTGGGCTTACACCTGCAGTGTCATGCCTTTGGCATGCGGGAACAGCAGGATGGGCCAACCAGATAGAGACAGAAACCTCCGAGTGAGGGTGAAGCACTGGCATGGGAGCACCATTGCAATCCCACAGCTGGCATTCCCTGGCACCTTCTAGGAGGACATTCCCTCTCACCCAGCCCTTTAAATGGTGGATTGTTGCTTGGTGCTACTCACTGTTTGTTTTTAACTGAGTGGGCCAGCTCCTTTGCTGTGGTGTGTGGGTTCAGCTCCTGCCAATGGTACCGCAGTGGTCTGTATCCCCCCCTGGATTTGTTGCTCATCTGAGAGCAGCCTTATCCAAGGACACATCCAGCAGATGTCCTGGGGACCTGGCCAAGTGCCCACCACTACGTGGTGAGTTAAAGAAACTGATGGAGCATTTATCTGACTTTCTGGCGAATGAGAGCCCTGCATAGCAGCAGGATTGGTCCTGTCAAATGCAGTGTGATCAAAAATTCAAAACTAGGGTGAGTGAGGGTGAAATTCAGCAGGGGGTTAAAAAGCACAGGAGCATCAGAAGGAGCTGTGAACAGCATGGTTATGTTGCAAGTAGAGAGGAAGGGGACTGGCACCAGTCACAGGTTGCACAAAGCCATTAGCTTAAGCTTTACTGTCAGCATTTGGAAGGCTTCTGGTTGGTGCAGCACTTCATTCCATACCTGCTGTTAACACCTCTGGGCTTTGCCTTAGGTAACTCTGGAAAGAGTTTGGAAAGAGTGAGATGGATGGTACCACCTGTGCCTGTTCCCTGGATGTGCTCTGATTCCTGATGGACAGGGCACACAGAATTACAGTATTGCTGCGTGGGGCTTAGGAGCTGGGAGTTTCAAATCACAGGTTCAGGAGGACAGTCTGCACTGCAGTGCATAAATATCTGTGTTCTAAGAAGCACTTCTGTTAGATTCATTTCACTAAAATATATTGGGAATGGCTGTTGCCTTTGGGGCTGGTTCCTCAGCCACTGCTGAGCTTATAGCTAGGAAGTCTAATGGCATTTTAAAGTAAGGCTTTTAAATAATACTTCTTAATTTTTTCCATCTGCTTAATTTTAAGCTCCATAGGTTATGTGAATTAAAAAAAAAGAGCAAGATGACTACTTTTGCCCAATTACAAGCCAGACATCCCGACATCACTGGGGCCATGGGATATAGAAAACATTTTGAAAACACTCTTTGCCATCTTTGGTATAGAAGGGAGAATCTGTGCTTAGCACAGAGATAGATATGATTTGCTCTAACTGGTCATGCATCCTGTTGTTACAAGAGCCCTGGCTTTGCTCTCTCATGCTTCCCTTCACTGAGGACAGCCTGCAGAACCTTGCCAGAAAATATCCTGACCTACACAACTGCACTGAGCAATTGTTTTTCTTTTTCTTCACATGAAAATCTCTCACTCATATGAAAACATCAGACACACAGAGCTCTGGTGGGTTTCTTTAGGCTTCATGCTGAGCTCGTTTCATGTCTCTTGCATCAGTTCTGACTAGAACTTGTCCACATACTTATTTTTCTGCAAGCTTCCATTCTATACATTTCTATATAAACAGATACTATGAAAAAGTCTATTTTTGTTAAAACTTCTCTTTATTTTTACATTCAATGCACGAGGACAGACAAGATGAATACTCATGACAAAGTATAAAGCCATATACTGTCCTCAAAACAGTTAAAAGGTAAAGTATTTAAGGGTTTAAAAAGGTATTTTAGAAACCTTCTATTTCCAAAATTCCTCCTTACAGAAAATTCAAATTTTTTAGAAAAGTAGAGTTCAATATCTTTGTGCATTAGGCCATATCATGAAAGTGTGTAGGTGTTTTTCATCTTTACTTTAAGAAATCTGTCTCTGCATTGCTAACAATCTTTAAGTAACCTATTAATGGAGCCAACAGCCTCCATAATATGCAGTATACACAGTTACAAACAATTTGAAAAGTTATATTACAAAATATACAGTTGTTTCTTTTTACATTTTTATAGATAAACATTGCATAGTTTGCAAATATGTAATATATAACACAATCATGAGTGGGTTTTTTTGTATAACTTACGAAAATCTCTGTACACTCAAATAATTATAAATAAAGTGTAAATATCCTCTGGTAAGAGTAGAGAGGGAAATTCACCAGGACAAGTTGTGCTATCAAGAGTTAAACAGAAATCATTGTCAGAATCTGTCTAAAACAATGGCACAATATGGCCTGGCTCAGGAGAGGAGGGGAGTAAGAACTGAGTCTACCATAGGGGAAATGTTACAATGAGGAACCTTAAAAGTACTGATATGTCTAACTATTAATTATTACCCTGATTCTTTTGCAAGAACTCCTTTCCCACAGTTATTATCAATGTGCTTGGCTGTTTTACCTCAAGATGGAAAATACGGTGCACGTTGCTTAAGATGTAAGTAAATGTAGATTAAAATGTTTCTTGTTTCAGTGGGTGGCCAATGGAAACTTGAGATACCTTGGAAAGAATTCCATATATTTTTCATATATTTTTCCCAAAGAAACAGAGCGTGGGAAATGCACCCTGGGCTTTACAGAAACACATTCTGAAAACATCCAGAATTGTGAGAATAAACAAAGAAGATCTCAAAATTCTACTTTAAAAATTAGATGCTCAAAAAATTCTGTTTCAACTAAATGAAGGACACAGAAAATTATTTTTAAAATAATTGTTTGGCATAACTCTGCTCTCTGTTACTAAATGCAAGAAAAGCAGAGCTATACCAAAACTTTTAGAAATTCACTGTGATTCTAAGCATTTTGTCACTGGCTCACAATTACAGAACAGTTGGAATGTCAGTGTGAATACAATTTACAAACCCATCTTCAGCAACACAGTTTTCCAGTTTAAATATCAGTTTTAAAAAGCAAATTGAAAGAATATTCACCTCTAAAATGAACATTTTTACCTGATAGCCAAATTCAACCTACTGAAATCAGAACTCTGCTGAAAACAAACAGCTATTAAGAAGATGTGTTTTAGCAGCACTGAGTGGCTATGTTAACCTAAGGGTTTTCTCTACATTTCCATCACAAATTTAACCTACAACTCAGCAGTATTAACTGGCTTTAAATGACACCTGGCCTGTATTCAGACACCTGATTTTTTTTTTCTTTTAACATTTGGACTCCAGGTATTATCCCGTAGTCACTGATATCTAAGCTATTGAAGGCCAGCAGAAGTACTCAGTGTGTCTTTGAAATGCTCTTTTTTCTGGCATTGAAGTTATGCCTTCTCTCAGCCCATGATTCAGATCAGCCTCCTGAGCATTTACTAAAACATCAATAAGGATAAGATTTGAGGACAGAGCAGCTTCCCACCAAGTGCTACTCTACCTATTGGTTGACTACACATGGTAGTGACTACACTATTTAGGGATTTTATTTGGGATTTGGATTGCTACTGCCAAGTAAAATTCCTATTCTTTCCAAGGAGGGTGGTTCAGATCACAAAGTGATGGTGCAGAGTGAACACTCCTGTCTAATAAATGCTGCCATTTGTTGCTGCCATAAGCTGCCCTCCAGATTCCCTCTATTTTTAGCTCTAGAACCTGTCCCCACTGCTACTCTCAAAGGTGGCTCAGCCAAACACAGCCAAAGTTGCCCACACACATCCTGGTGCCAGCCCAGGCTTGGGTGGCTGCATGTTACACCTGCCTCTTCTCCTCCCTCCTGCCCTGTTTCTCTGATTGTGGGGTTACATGGGGACCAGGATTGGGGGGGACCACCTAGAGAGGCAAATGGCTGCAAAACCACAGCCTGAGACCATCAAGACCTTTGGTAGCCACGCAGTGTCCACAAAGCCATTAACCTTCAGCAGGCAGGGGAATCAGCAGTTACTTTTATGGCCTTTAGCTTGAGATAATAAAAGATTATAACTCGTGTCCCCAGTGTTAAAGGACACAGAAAGGGCTCAAAATGGGCTTATGGTTACCTTTATGTTACAGTAGGAATCCCAGATCTTCTGAAGGCTGTCCCATCATTTCCTTTTCCTTCGCAGACATAGAATAGATTTTGTCCATACTGGGAAAACTACTATTTTCCAACTTTATCACTGCAAACTGGCTAGTCAAAACATTAGGACTCTTTCTTTTTCTTTTTCTTTTTTTTTTTTCCTTTCTTTTTCTTTCTCTATTTTTTTCTTTTTTTTTTTTTTTCCTTTTTTTTTTTTTTTCCAGAGCATTTTGTGTATTATGAAGTAACTTCTGCTGAGGAAGCCAGTGGGTCAGAAAAGCTTTTCTACAAGTGCATTATTTGTTTGCTTTTTAACTAAGTTTGAATTGATCACCACTCCTTTCATCCCTCTCTACATCAGGATTTCTTTTGTTTGCTACTGATAGCCTTAGATGAAGGTGCTGCACAGTAGATCCCCTGCAAGCAAATCTGTCGTTAGCTTTTCAACTGATCATAGATTTTTCTAGGGACTCTGTCAAGCTTGTGTGACTCCATTCCTGGATGAGTGACATATCACTGGCTGCAGGAACCTAACAAAATACTCACTCTGTCCTCAGTGCATTGTCCAAGGTGGTTTTCAAGAGCCTGACTGTCCTATGCTGTATCTCTGATTATATGGGTTGAGCCACTACTATAAGGCTGTGTTGTTTGTGCCTGTTTTTTCAACACAAGCTGCAACTGGTGCCCTCCTTCCACCTCTTTCTTCATCAGCCATCGCCATGGTGTTCTCATAAACCTCCATAGTTTTTAGCTGCTTGTCTTTGGCACCCTCCTCTGCTGCCTTGACTTTGCAGCACTTGCAGAAGCTCCCACAAAAGGCAATAGAAGCCATCATTTTATTGTCCCAGTACTCTAGGGAATACATCCAGAGAGGTAGGAAATCCCAGTTTTGGAGCTTCTCGGGCAGCTTCTCAGGTCGCCTCTTCTGCAGAATATTAATGACAATCACAGCCATAAAAAGAGCAAACAGGGGAAGGCAAACACCCAAAAGGACTCCCCAGCCTGCCAGGGACAAACCAAATACAAACAAAGGCAAAAGGAAGAAGCAGACAAGGAGGTAAAATATAGCAAACCATCTGTACTTGGCCGTGACGTTTCCCAAGGTCTTAGACATGCGGATTGGCAGTCGGGTTATGGGCAGTGGGTAAAACAGAATAATCCCAGAGACATTGAAGAAAAAGTGGCACAAAGCAATCTGAAAGCAAAAACATTTAAGAGGTTCATTAACTAAGATGCCTCGAGGTGCTCCTACTCACAGGAGAATAACTTCCAGTGGCACTGAGACTCCAGAGTCTCTCTTCTCTTGCTTCCCACTGGTTTTGCTTGGTGATGCTGCTATTTCCCTGCAAGATTTTTCCTAGCACAAAGTCAGGACTTGGTGACACCTCACACATTGGGAAGGCCACTGCCTGCAGCAGGGGACAGCCTTTGGAAACAAGGCAGGTTGAGAAGGGATGAAGTATTTCCCTGCTGATGGAGAAGTCTCAAAATGCAGCTCTCAACTGCAAGAAATGCAATTACTCAGAAATAAAGCTGACAAACTCTTGCTGGTAATGTATGAGAACTGCACTGGAACTGTTCATCCTTGAGTTCTGCAATCAGAAGTTTTCACTTAAGAGGGGGGAAGTGTAAATTAGATATTGCACACAGGCAGTTGAGAAATTGCTAACAGTACAAAACTAGATTTTAAAAAAAGCAAGCTAAAAGTTTACAGGACAATGAAAAGATCCTGGAATGTGATTTTGTCAGGGTCTTTCATAGTAATTTGATTCGCAGACTGCAAAGTTGTTTTTAAAAAACTAAGCAGGAAGAGACACCTACTTGCTTTCAGAAGTTGCTAAGGCAGGATAAGCATGCACTAAACAAAACAGTACATTCTCTGCTCACCTTTTCTTATTTTCATTCTATAACTGTTATCAGATTAAAGTAAACATGAAAGTACAGGATTTTATTTTTAAAGTACATTTTTTTAAAAACCCAGTAATTTATTGTGAAATCTGAGCTTGGCCAAGATAGTATCTTCTTGTAATTGTATCTGTTCTATCATGCCTGAGGACAATCAAATGACTTCTGTAATTTTCTTGATTTATTGTACCTAGTAAAAAATATTAATCCTATTTGCAAAAGAAACTTCATTATCTTTTCACCCTTTGATGTAGAGGGCTCATTCAAATGTTATCTGCTCCCTGGAATGTTCTTTTCTGGGTGGTAAATGGCAGTCCAAAGCCAGGCTACTTCTTTTTCAAATAGTCTGAGGCAATGAGGAATTCAATAAAACCCACTTTACAGTGAGAAGGCAGATGCCATGCTGCTCACTGCAACCTCACTTAGGTAGCTTGCCATCATCCTACAGGTCCTACAGCCTGCACATGGGTTACAGGAGACCCTGTATCCTGCATGAACAGAATTATGGTGCTAAGGAGGGAACTTTAAAAAAATTAGTAATCCTCATATGGGACTGCCTAAGAGGGCTGTCAGAGATGTGAGCACTGAAATCCAAGCTGCAGAGGACCCACACTCAGGTCAGATTGGTCAAATGGCCAATCTTGTCTCAGTTCTGAATTAATGCCATCAGACCGAGACCAGTTTATGGAAGTAAGATTTTGCTATATAACAACATTCTGAGAATGCTCATTAAAAGCTTTTAGCTCTGGTAATTGAAATTAATGAGCTGCCATTCATAGCTCAAAACCAAGCTCGGCATCTGTGGCATATTTGCTTCACAGCCAATTTTGTCAGATTTTTCTTCAAAAAAGTTGCAACTTCTCAATGAGGTCAAGAAAGCATTGGTTTATACTGACCTGTAATGAATATTTTAATGTACTCCCTGGGCTTGCCAAAGCTGCAAGTATAGCTGTGGTGGTTGTGCCAATGTTAGCTCCAAGGGTAAGGGGGTAAGAGCGCTCAATGCTGATAACACCAATTCCTGGGAGAAAAGAAACAGGATTAAGTGGTTTCAGAATAACAGAGAAGGTAAAATGTGAGGCCAAAGAATACAGTACTGACAACTTACCAACAAGAGGTGTGATAGCAGATGTAAAAACAGAACTACTCTGCACAACGAAGGTCATGCCAGCACCTGCAAGCATAGCAAGGTATCCAGCCAGCCAGGTAAAAGGAAATGGGAAATCTAAAAAATAGAGGGAGAATATTGTCTTTAGTGTAACACAGCAACACAGCAGTGAGAAGACTATCAAGACCTTCAAATGTAAGTGTATTGTTTGGATATTGTCCCTTATATGATGATTTTGGGTCAGAGCCATTTCTACTACTCTAATTTCCCAGTAGTCCCTCTCCAGCCTTCCACCACCAGACATACTTTGAGATGGACACCAAATCTGAGAGATGTTTGTTCTGATCCAGAGTAGCATTTATATTGCAATACAATTAAGTACCAGAAATGTTTCCACAGAGTTTACCACACCACTTTCTAAATGTCTGGAGTGTCTTTGGTTCAGTAACCAAGTACTCTCTGTGTGGACTCGACTTCCAGAAAACTCTGAAGATCATCCTGAGGAAATCACGTTGGTTGTTTTAACTAGTTCCAAGCCAATCACCTCCTAAAAATTGACTTGTTAACTTTCACAAAGAAAAGTTCATGGCACTGATTAGGTGCACAATGGTCTCCTGTATTCTGAAGATTTCTGAGTGTCAGGAATTACTTTGATGGGAAGACATGGAGGAAGAGAGAGGAGACCACAAATTACCAGTAACTGGCAGCTGATTACTTTCTACCCCTCCCTTTTGGTTCAGGCAGTGTTTTTTGCCCAGGAGAAGACAGCATGGAGACCACTTTTTTGCCTTTCCCTGTTTCTATGAACCCTCTGTTCAGCCAGAAGCAGGGACAGAGACAAAGGACTTGCTTTTCTCTGATACAGTCCGTGACCTCTCCATTCAAGGAAGGATGAAGAAAAAACACCCAAGTGAAAAAAGAAACAAATCACAGTATTTCCACTCGGTGGACCCAGGCTGAAAAAACCACCTGGAGAACACAGAACTACCACCATTCAGGGCTGCCTTACCCTGCTGAAGAGAGGGTTAAGTGGTGGAACAGGGCCAGCAAAGGGAATTAGATCATTAATCACTACAAACTTTTTTTTTCGACTTACTTTAGAATAAACATGCAGGCTCTGTGCCAGAGCAGGCAATCATGGTCTCAGCACTTCAGCACTATCTTTTGTGGATGGGAACAGTACATTTCTAACAGGTAATGATTATACATCAAGAAACAGAGCCCGGACTTTGGTCTCTGTTGCTGTTAATCTCCTGCAGTTCTCAAGCAAGCTGTTCCCTAATAATTTTTTTTTAAAGAAGGAAAATAACATGCTGAGGGGAAAAACATATTGAGGAGGCACAATTTTGGTTTAAGACAGTTTTCTTTAAAATATTCTAAAATATCTGACAGAATGGGAGATACCAATAAATGTACTCAGTATCCTTGTCATTCCTGAAAACAATCTTCAAGAAAAGCAGGTAATTACCAGTGTTGATTGTCTTCTTGATAATGCTGGCCACTTGTCCTTTAAGCACAGAGTTTAATAGCTTAACGATGGCCACCAGACAGGAGCACAGAACAAGCAGGGACAAAGCCAGAAGGATGAGACCAATGGCAAGATCAGGCAGGTCTGAGTCTACAAAGATATGCCCACCTGAAAAAGAGACAGAAAATTAATCAGCATAGCCACAGTTTTGGTCCTTATCCTAAGCCCAGCCCTGGTTTTCATATTTGCCCCTAAGAAAATGGGACCAAAGCATGAACAGCTTGAGGAGGAGATGCAAAGACTGAAAATGACAGCTCCCTTCCTCCACAAAATCCATGTGTGAGAGGGGCAAGAAGGGGTTTTGTATGGACACACTTGTAAAATGCACAGTGGGGACCCCTGAGAGGCAGGCAGGAGGTAGATTGCCAGGTGCAAGGGAGGGCAGCACAACTCTGTGTGGAAATCTGTACATGCTGAGAGCTGGATGGTGGGTTAGCTCTTCCCAGAGGTGGCTGCATGCCTGGGAAGAGCTGCTGAAAGTCCTGCAGGGCATGGATATGGATGGAGATATCCAAGCAACCATCACAGTGAAGTAACTGTATCTCCAAGCCACCTGAGCAGCGAGGGTGACATGATACTGAAGACCTCAATTCCTGATAACAGGGAGCATGGAAAGAGATCCATCTGCAGGCAGATACTGTGGTGATGTTGGTAACTCCAGCTCTGGGGCTATAACAGAGTAGGGGCTGCTCTGACTCCACCTGCTGTAGTAACTTTTGTCCTTTTGCAGGTGTATGCCTCTCAACCACCTCTGTAGTGGTCCTTCAACACCATTAAAAACTTATACATGTGTGTAGATACACATAAAAATATTACCAAGAGACAAATACCTCTACTACTTACATTTACTGATATTTTCTATTTCAGTTACATTCTTGATGGCCCATGTGTCATTGCCTTCAGTCCAGCAAAATTCAGGAGTGGTGCAGTTTTCTGAAGGTGGAATTGTGACATTCTGGAGTGTCTTAAGATTGCAAGACAGAGCAGATAATTCAGTTACTTGCAACCCTTCATTAAAAAGCTTTGCAAAGTTCTAGGTTTCTACTATAAGCAAACATTCATCAAATAAAGGCAGGTTTGTAAACTGGAGTGTGAGTTTGCCTAACATTAATGATAAGGCAAAATTTTTTGCATTCTTAAAATACATTATCATGCTGTTATCCAAATCAATCAATAAAACATTTAAAGATTAAAATATTTCCCAAAGCTTCTGCATTGTAATCACCAGCACATGGGATCATCACTAGCTAAGAACATCAACTACTGAAATCAGGGTTTGTAGAATGAGGTTCATGTCTGGCTGCAGCTGGGGGACAGACATTTTTTCCAGTCAGTGCCACAGTTTTCTTGAGTCAAAGAAACCAAAAAAACAACAAACAAAAAACCCTAAACCAACCAAACAAAAAAACACAAAAAGAAAAGACTTCTTTATTGTCATTTTAACTGCAATTACTGGTCTGGTGGATTCAGAATGCTACAGAACTAGTGTAGAACTGCTAGATCAGCACGAACTGCTCACTCTGCCTTTCTGTAGAGCCAGAGGTTCTCTTACTGCTTCTCTTTCTAAAGCTCAAATGCTATCTAAGAGCTAATTACTAGCACTGTGATTAACAGCACTATTACTGAGTTGAACCTGAATTTATATTTATACTGCAATAAAACCTTCCTTCTAAGAGCTCCTAGCCCAGAGCTATTGCATTATGACACGAGGTCCATAAGTCCTTACACAGATTAAGAAAGACTTTGCTGACTGAACTGTACTTGCCTGCAGCAGCTGCTGACAGCCCAATGGACTCTGGACCACACTGCTGAACAGGAGGTATAGAATCATAGAATCACAGAAGGGTGTCTTCCAGGCATGTTTGAGTGATTCTCTTTTGCAGAAATGGGGAAAGAGAAATCACATTTTCTTGCTGGGCACTGCCTGCAGACACCCTCACACATCCATCCCCCCAGCAGCTGATGCAGATGGGAAAAGCTGGGGGTGGATCCCATACATCTCCAGGGGCCACATGGTCTCCATCCTCCTCAGCACACAGGCTTTACAAACCCAACACAAGGTTATTTCTTCTTTTCCTGAATATTTTTCAGACATCTGAGTTTCAGAGCAGCTACACTAGATCAAAATGTTTATCCTTACATTTTGACTTAAACATATGGGGTCTGCATGTATTTATTCCTGCCATAAGTCTGTTTAATAATTTTTGCCAGAAATGAGTTTAACTCACTAGGAATGTAAATTATTTAAATGAACTTCCTCTTAACCCACCAAGTTCAAGTGAAGCCTGTAGGGTTTTTGTATGTTTTTGTGATTTGACTATATGTTTGGGCAGTAATGACACAGCCAAAATATATATTAAAAAAAAAAAAAAAAAAAAAAAAAAGAGTATATGGAAATGTAACCATCAGCTGACACTTTCCATGCAGTTTCTCATCTTCTAGGATGGTCTGTATGAGTCAGAGCTCAGCCCTCACTGGGACTGGGGCTGTGTCAGCTGAATGTGTGCTGGGAGCTGAGGGCAGCTCAGCTCCTGAGCATCTTGCTTATCCTGGGATGAAACACTCATCTCCTCCAGGGATTTCCTGAGCTGAGTTTCACACTCTCACATCTCTGCTCCTGGCACCGTTTCCCTAGCTAGCATTTCATCCAGACCCTCACTTCAACAGGAGCTCCTCTAGGAATCCAAACACTAAATTTTAACCTCTGCTGAATATTTTTAAGTATTTTCTGCCTCAGGACTCCATAAATTATTTTTCTACATGGATCAACAAGTAGAACAGTCTAATTAGAGATCTGAGGGATATTTAATGCTTTAATTGTTAGTTAGCTGTACAACGTTAAACCAAACACTCAGCTCCACAGTTTACCAAAATATTCATTGGTGTCAATCTGGGCAACAGATTTCTCCAAGCTATGTCCCAGGAACAATGGGACATAGGTTCCCAGAGCTTTCTCTGAGGGCAGTTTTCCAAAAAAATCTGCAAATAACCAGCTGCTGCCAGGTCACCCTAACATACGTAAGATTAAAGCTGGTTAGATCAATAGATAAATAGTGGTTGAGAAGTTATTTTCCTTGGCCCATATGGCAGATTTTTTTCCACCTTCTGGAAGTCAGTAGGAGTATCAGAGTTTAAAGGCATTTGGATGTGAAAGGAGTGAAGGACTTGGCTCCAAATCACTAGTTCTGATAAGCAAGGGTCTGAATGGTACCGAAAGCAAACAGGTCAAGCAAGCTCACTGCTTGGTTTAAGTGGAGCAAAGACACATTAAATTGTTTTCATTCTTTTTCTGCTGTAAAAAAAAATACTTAAAAATCTAATTTCACAATCCTATGATAAGGAGAGTCACCTACAGATCAGTTATATGTTTTCTGTGGAACATGACAATAAATTTAGCATGATACTCACCACACTGCTGTTAGTTACACACCAAATCTTTACCAGGCTTCTGTTTTTTGCTGACTCATCATTCATAGCAATTGCATTTATTACTGATTTATCAAGCTTTAAAAAAAAAGAAAGAAAAAAATCATTATTCCAACTTGCACTTCTCTGGTCAGCTGTACTCAAATAACTCCCTTCAGAAGCCCAGCCACACAAAGCCTGCATGATGATGTCCAATGGTGGAGCTGCTGCTGCAGTAGGAGGGGGTTTACTCCCAAAAGAGGGGACAATTCCATGTGGACAAAGACTGTGTCTCCTTCTCCCCTGGTCATCCATCACCTCATCTTCCCCTTTCTGTTTAGACATCTACACTGACAGCTGCCTAAATGCATTTTCTGTTAGTTTAGGAGCTGTGTGCATCCCTCCTAGTGCCCAGTCCCTCTGGAGGTGTGTGCAAGTTTCCCATCATTTCAGTGTTGTTTCTTAGAGTCCTATGCAGATTTTCTGGATGTGCAAGGTTATCCCAGCTACTGCTCTCTGCCATTGCCATCCCATTCATCCCATGTGGCTGTATTCGTCCTCAGCTGCCTTCCCAGTCCTCCTAGCTTGGTCTATCATCATTAAGGGGAAATGTAGTGGGAGAAGGAAACAGGAAATTTAGAGCCAGGGCTTTATGAAATGTGAATCAAAAAAGGAACCTATCTGCTAATGAGCTTTACCTCGAGCACACAGAGAGGTGAGTGGGAGCCCTACCCCACAGGCAGAGAATTTTGATTTGTTGTGACTGAACCAAGTCAGCAGCTCCCTTGAAAAGAGAGAGACTCACCTCAATGATGAGCTTTGTAAAGGGGTCTGTGATAACTTTCAGTAGCTCAGGGGCATCCTCACCACTTTCAAGTTGAAAGGAGTCAACGATAACATTGGTGAGATGGTAAAGATAGCCAGTAATAACTTCAACAGGCAGCAGTGCAAAGACAGCCAACCAGTTAAAAAAATCATGGATTGTTGCCCCAGCAAAGGCCCTGTAAGAAGAAATTTAAAAACAGAGTTGCTTTTAACTAAACAACATGTGCACAACTTCAATTAAATGAAAATCATAGCAGTGGGTATGAAGCTCATTTCAAAATGGGAAGCATTTAATTTCTGTGGTCACAGGAGGTGGCTGCTTGAGTACAGAGTGCTAAGCTGAATCTGTACCATTAACCAAGTGAAAGAGGCAACCTGGTGAGTGAAACAAGACAAACTAGAAAAGAAAAAAGTGATCCTTAACAGGAGGCTGCCAAGTGTATTTGTCTGAAGAAAGAAGGGGCTGTACAGGCTAAATGTCTTTTGCCTCTCATTTTTGTTACAGTTTTAATCCTCAGCCAGGCATTGCCTTTGGGACCTGTTCTCCCTGACTCAAGGGGGAAGAAGCCCTCTCACACATTCTTGCAAACTTGTGGTGTACATCTCCTTTCTGGCTTCTCCTCCACAGCCTGAGAACCAACAGAGGCTTTGGGTAAGTGTATTTCATAAAAGTGGTGTGCCATGAATGGAAGCAACACCTCATATCCCCCCCAGTTCTACTGCCCATCTCCAGTAAGCCATGAGCTCTCTCAGAGATAATGTCAGCTGGCAGCCTAAAAGTCATCACTTTATACATTTGACAGCTGGAACACTTCCCAAGAGCTACTAGTTCTTGCTTACTGTAGACTTAGAAAAAGTAGATAAAAAAACTGTAACCTTAACCTAATGTACAGCCCTCCCTTAATTAAGAGATATGATCAAAGATTCACGGTATAGTGGAAGCAGTGGAAAATTTATCCTTGTACAAAGTTCACTTAAAAATGGTAGATTCTTTCAAAAAACAGAAAAATTTAAAGAACCCAACATAGTTTTCTTCAAGTATAGGAAGTCATATCTCTAGACAGCATTACACCTTAGCTGTGGCCATCCTTGTGACTTTCCTAACTGGGAATTCATATTTTGGTCAGTAGAAAGGTCAAATGGCTGTACTAGTGATAGGGAATACAGAAGAAAACCTACAAAGAAGGAAGAAAAGCAACTTTTCACATCTCGTGTTTAAGTACAATACCTTCTAAACTCATTCCTGTCCCCAGCTTGCATGAGTGCCACAATTGTGTTTGTGACTGACGTGCCAATGTTTGCCCCCATGATGATGGGAATAGCTGCTTTAACAGTCAGCACTAGAAAGCAGAAAAGGACACAGTGAATGAAAAAGAACCAGACCATCAGCAAGCTCCTTGCTCCAAGGAAAATCAACACCCATTAATGTGACTGGAACCCTAAATTCCCTTAATGTCACTGAGGTGTTCCAATCCATATACATTTGCTTTAATCAAGCCGCCAGAGAACATCTTCCACAGTCCCAAGATCCCCACTGAAACTGCAGCCCATGGTTACCCCTTTCCATCATGTTAGAGAACCAGAGTAAGATAAATCTGTTCTTTCCCAGGCATATTCCTACTTACTACAGACTTTTGAAATGATGTTACAGAAACAAATGAACTGGCTTACATGAGAAAAGTGTGCAGACATTTCTTAAACTGAGACAATCAGTGCTAAGGTTCCTGATGATTTCCATTGCAGCTGAGGATTTAACTGTTACTGTTACTACTACTACTTATTACTATATTATTATTATTACTTTAGAAATTTTCTATTAAGGCAATAGCTGTGAAATTCTTTGCCTGGATTCTCTACTCTTACACCCAAAGGTTCTACCATTTGAACAGAGGTGGGAATAATTACACCCCAGACACAGTGATCTCTAGGAAGATACTGTAAGCAGACTTACATGTGGAGGACACCATGCTGACAATAATGGATGAAGAAGTGCTGGAACTCTGGACCATGACAGTCACCAGAACTCCAATCACCAGTCCAGCAACAGGATTAGACAGCACTGAATCATCTTTAAAAATGTCCCCTGCTGCTTTACCTACAAAAAAAAAGTATTCTCAGAGTGAGAGAAGTGCAACATAAAGTCTGTAGGACTTATCAGAGTTTTTCATTCAAGATCATTCAATCATTTGATTACTACATATATAGCCATGTTTGTCAGACAAAAAATGTGCAAGATGATATAGTCCAGATGCTGAATTCTCAGCCTCTAAGTTATCAGATTATATTTTCTATCCTTTCATTTCAGTGACTGAACAAGCTTTACTGAACTATCCAAGAAAGCATATAAAACCATAGCCATCAGAGAAAAGGCTGTAGGACAAAAAAACCCACAAAACCCTACATATGCATAGCTTTAAATGTTGTTACTGCTTTAGCATTATTCGTTGTATCAAGGAAATCTACTTTCATAATCCTGGGTAATTCTGTTCCTGTAGCTTCTGTGCTGCCAAAAGTCAAAAATACCTTCACAGGAGCTCACATATTTCTCTGATAACTGCTTCTGAATCCATCAGCAGAATTTAACCCTTGGAAACAGGCAAATGTAAAAAATGCATTTCAATAGTTTTCACCTGTGAAGGATGTAGGGGACATTTCAGTGCTGGATGCTTTGACCAAGAGAGCAATTTTCATATTGCACCTTGTTGAAATGTCTTTCACAGGGGACAGCTTAATGCACAGATGTATTAATGTAAACTGTCACTGAAGTAACAGGAACCTTCTAAGAAATAACTCTTACATCAACAGCTCTTTGGAATCTGAGAAACAAAGGCCCTTTCAAACAAATGAAGGTCAGTATTCAATCAGAGCTACTTCCTTCTGAATCCATATCTCAACACATCAATCTATGGAGAATATTCTGGAAGAGTCATATTTGTAATTTAGTCTCTCAAGTGAAATTTAATGCCTCATTTGTAGCTTATTCTTGATGTTTTAGGCATTTTCATACCTCCTACCAGTTGAAAGGCAGAGCTCAGTACATCCAGAGAACACACAAACATGTAGAGCAATCCAAGTAACATGGTGAACTTCCCTATCCCATAGAGCACACGAATGACTTTTCCTTTTGTATCCAGTTCTGCAAAAGAAATACATTATGCATAAAAACTTGCTTCCTATCTCTGGTGTTCTCTCTGGAACAGCCTAACCCACAAGCAGACACTACAGAGTGGAAGACAATGTTGTGACCCCAGCATCTGATTAAACCAGAAAGAATGTTCTTAAGGAAATCTGAACTCCAGCAGGTAGGTTGTTTACTTAGTTTGACTGTAAAAGCTTTTGGTGTATGACAAAAGACTTATGAAGTCTGAGATTGACCCTCAGTTTTACAGTCATCTTATTGAGTAAAGGAAGCCTGGATATAAAACCAGATCAGTTTTGGATTGTTTTCCATGTATCTCCTTGTGTTTTACAGAAGCTTAGCAGCATGATTTCCAGTTTCTTCTTAACTATTTTACCCCTCTTCAGTGCTAGGGAAGGTGAGACAGAGTGTAAAGCCTACATCCGAAAAATCCTCAAATCTTAAATACAATGCTGCAGCAAATATCATTTCAGAAAAATAGCTGTGAAAAAGAATGGAAAAAATAAATGCAGGTAACTTATTCTCTGAGAAATGGCTACCTGACCACTTGACCCCCGTGTCCTGCAGTTCTGGCAGAGCCCATGGGTCCTCTTCTTCTTGCCTTGTCTCATCTATCAAGGCTATTGTGGAAAATGCAGGTTGAATTTCCCCTTTATTTCCAAGTGAAGACACATTGCCTGATGAAACAGAACATTTTAAAAATTGTTTAATTGCTTTCCATCTTCTCCAAGGAGCCCCCAAACTTGCCTATTTCTGTACTCACAGGTGAGCACACGTTACCTTTGTGATTTTCTCCTTCTTTCCCAGCCATGTTCTGGTTTTGTTTGGAAGAGTCCCCAATATAGTTATTGGCTTCAGGCTTTTCCACCTCAGGCCAGGGAGCCATGATCTGTGACTAACAAAGCAGTGCTGATTAAAATGTGTATGCAGGGAAAATATTCCTCTTACAACAGGGTATGTGAGAAATATGATTAAAAAGCAAAAAAAGGTTGAGATGGAACGGAAGCGATTTGTTCTTGAACACAGCTTTTTACTGATCTTTATGAATTATTCATTTATGAATTATTCCTTTGACAAACTGATTACTCAGTTATTTTTAAAATCACACACTTGATTTATTTGTGCAATTTAAGCAATTAAAAAAATTATTTCCATCTCATGCCTCTGCTTTTGTTCACTTTTAATTGTCATGAAAGAAAAGATTCTTCTGCTTCCCAAACACCTGGCATTTCTTTTCTTTAATTCATTTTATCTCCTTTTAGAAAAAAAAGTCAGAAAACAGTTTTACTTTCTTCCACCTGGATTTAGTTGACTGCCTTTCCCAGACTGGTATTTCACTAAACAGACCTTAGTGAAGCAAGGTCTCCCCTTCAGCATTGCCCAGTTTGGGTCATGAATGCTAAACACAATCTTATTGCCTTTACTGGTTTATTCCCATAGAAACAGGGAGAGGAACACAGCCCTGAACAAGGTGGAGGAAGATCCCAGAGTTCCAAGTTCCAGAATGAAGCTTGCAGGACTGGACAGGAGTGTAAGTCCATGGCAGGGTCCATGCTCAGGTCTACATCTGCCTGAAACTCAGAGCTGATGCTGCAAGTGAAGCTGAGATAGTGGCAGCAAGGATGTGCTCACCCATCTCACAGGGGTTCTCTGTCTGAACCTTTTCCTTCCTGACCCCTTTTGAGTACATTTGACATACAATGCAATATTAACAAATAATAACTGAAAAAATAAGACATTACATGGTCAAATCCTGTCAGCATAGGTACAAGCACATATGACAAACATAGCCCAGGCACAAGAGGAGGAGGACACAGCTGTTCCTTAGACCAGCACCTGGAAGAGTTTTTCTTATTTACTTCACCAGTATCAGAAGCCAAAGGAAAGGACAAGGAAGAGGGGGGGAAGGTGACCATGGGAAGCCAAGACATTATATGATGATAGTTGCACCTCCTCAGGCTGGTAAGGCTGTTGGTTACCTCAGGCAGCGTGACCAAAAACTCAGTGGAAAGGATGGGAGAAGTGAACCCTACCCAGAAAAGCCTCACCTTTGGGTTCATCTCTTCCACCCTCTCTGCCACCCACGTCAGTCCCACGGCTACCACGTCCGGCACCCACACTGCCCAAGCATGGGGAAATTTTCCTGCACTGCTCCCTGAAAACAGAGCACCTGTGCCCAGCCTCCAAAACTCAGTGGCAGAGCTGGTCTGCTGCTGTAAACAAAGTTCACCTGCATTTAGCAGCCACTCTATGGGAGTATAATTAATCATTCATTTAATCGTAATCCTCTATGTAGCTGGTGATGAAAATGTTTTGTCCCTGCCCACACCAATAAGCCACACATCCTCCTCCAAGGAAATGTCACAGACAAAACCACTCGTGTCCTCCAGGAACAAAGGAGGGCATTGTTTTTCCAGCATTCCACAAAGACAAGAGTATCACCCCTTCTGCATTAACAGGAAAAGTTATTCTACAATCCCATTAGCAAAAACAATGCTTTCACACACTTTTTATCTGTGGTGTAAGATCCGGGGCAGCTCCCGTGATATTCCAGAACAGATGGAAGAAAATCACTCTTGCTTGTTTCAACAAGTTTCCATTTGCTTGGAGCGAATTCTTATATTTTCACCCATGCCAGAACAACCTCCAAGCCCCACCCAAGCTAGAACACTGCTGTCTTGTTCAGCAAGTTTCATTTATACACATTCAGCATTTAAAGAGCTCTAAAAAGAGTAACTGCTCAGCATATGTGCTTCTTAAGTGAAATGCAATCGTTACAATGTGTTGGAGATTCAGATATGAAGCTGCACGGACAACATATTCCCACCATGGAGAGACACAGAATATGCTGGACACCACTGGAGATGCCATCAGTACTTTTGCAGCTCTTCTGTTACGCTCAGTATGGAAATGAAGGATTCATCCTGCATGATTATCGTATGGAAACTGAGCTGATGCATTCAGTGGAGAAACTGGAGATTGAAAACTTCAGCAGACTGACAGCCTCTGTGTCTCCTAAATTAACTCTCCCCGTTCAAGAATGCAGCAGGGCATTTTTTCATAATAAGCATCACTCATATTCCTGAGGTGCTCAGGATACCACAGGTACGTCATAAATTACTAATGTTTCTGCTTTATATGATTAAATACGACAGAACAAGAGCTGAGCACCTCTGTGGTGGAAGATTTGTTATAGGTTTGTGTAAAAATTATTCCTATTCAAGCCCTGGTTGATCTCTGATTTGGGAAGGTAGGCTTGAATGCTGGAGGTCTGTACAGTATTTGCCTTGTGCACTTGTGTTTGCAGGGGTGTTACTAGAACAGCCCATTCTCTGTGACTGGTATCAATGACTGATGAAAGCAGAACCATCCAGATCCTTGAAGCACTACCAAAGCTGTCAGCTTTCTCCAGATCCTGATTCTTGTTAAGAGGAACAGCTGAGAAGATAATTTACAGCCACTTGATACTCTGTTTCCTAGAGTCCTGGCCACAGCTACTTACTGTTAATTAAGCAGTGTGCTAGAAGGATAATCTACATTCTACGGTTTGCCCTTCAAAGAATTTTTTCTCGGCCCAAATACAGACATTAACATCTTGAGAATATATTCAGAAGAAAACCTGAGTGCTGGGAAGGAGCAGAGCAGTGAGGTGACAAAGCCAAGTGCATCATTCCCTGGGAGCTCACCCCTGCCTTTGGAAAGGCTGACATCAGGCATGGTAGAAGAGACCAACACCACTCGAAGCAAGATATACATGACCATGAAAACCCTAATAGTGGTTTACTTTTGAAGCCCAAAGATGTAAGGGCACTGTCAGGGAACATGTCCAAGAACAGGCAGAGGATGGGGCAGTGACAACACGCACCACAGCGAGGAGCTACGTGCAGCTGGATGCACCAATCCAGCTCCAGAGGCAGCACAGCCACGGCTGCTGGACAAGGTGATGAGCTCAGCCCATCCCTGTGACAGCCCAGGGGTCTCAGGCTCCCATCTCAGGTGGTAGGACACCTGTCTGGGATGCCTGCACCCAGGGCTTGGTGGTGGAGCTGGCATCCGGACGAGCATTGGCGCTTTGGACACGGAGCTCTGGGCAGCAGTGCTGAAAGGGGAGCTCATTTCCTCCTGCAAGTGGCAGGTCACAATGCCTCATGTATATTGCAGAGAGCTGAAAGCTAATGCCTGCTCCAGCTGTAATCCAGCCCGTTTCGGTGAACCCAGCAGCAAGTCCTCTCACGCCATCATACCTCCTCCTTTGGCTCTAAATAGGGTCCTGCCTCACCTTTGGAAAATGCCAACTATCTGTGACTCCAAACTCCAAAAGAAAACGAAACCTCCTGCTCCCAAGCACAGGGAAATCAATGGCATTCAAATTCTAAAATAAAAGGAGAGAAAGCTGAAGCCCGGGTGGGTTCCCATGGTTTTTATAACCAGACTCACTCCCTGCAGCACTCTGAAGAGTTAAAGCCTCTGGGGATCATGACAGGAGTCCTTTGAGCAACAGGAGGTGTCAGGAGCTGCCCCGTGTTGTGTTTGTCACTGACTCACTGGACTGTAACAGCATTGCCTCAGTCCCAGGGTGAGACTCTCCATGCTTTTCCTCTTTAAATCAGAAACAATCTATTTATTTTGCTGGACTCAAAGTGGAGAATATGCAGTACCACTACCATGTGCCTGGACAGCATTGTTTGTAGCTCTCCACCCGTGACAACCCACTGAAAGGCCAGGTTGTGCTTGAAATGAGAGCTACAAAGTACTAAGACTTAAAGAAATCTCCCCTCCCAGGGAATAGAGCTCCTCACACCAACATCAAATAAAATTACTGGAGAAAATGGGAGCATTTTCAAACCACCTGGTAATAACTGCAGAAACCACCAACATGAACATATGTGTGGCTACAGGTTGTTTGAGCAGCTCCAAAACCAAAGTTTTGGGTTCAGCCAGGCTTTCCCCTTTCTTGTTCTCTCCTTCTCTCAGCTTTTGTACAAGGCACTTTCTTAGCATGAAGAACTCTGCTACAGTTTTTATGCCAAGAAAGGGATTTTTCAGTTTACCTGATATCTGGCTACATGACTTAGTAAATATGAATACATCACTACTACATACAAATATGAATACATACATACTACACATACATCAAAGGAGTAAATACCAAGCTACACAGCAATCCTTCTTCTACACAACTTGAAGAAATACTGGGTTTTCCTTCTTCAAAATCTATCATTTCCAACATAGAAGCACATTATGTAGAGACAGGAAAGGAAAGATTCTCAGCCAGCATAAATTCAATCTGCAGCTTTACATCAGCTGATCATTTTGCCCCAGAACCTGTTCCATGGAAGACACAAAGCCCCGAGTGCAACAGAACAGGCAAGGACTTTAAATAAACACCAGCAATGATTCAACCTTGCTGGGACTGAGCCTTGCCTTTCCTCTGACACAGCTGCTTCCTTGGGGCTATTTCTCTTAATAAGTTAGCAGGTTTAGCCAGGATGTAAACTTTCAAGAAAGGTAGAAGTAAAGGTTAAAAAAAATTATATGTGAAAGCTAAAAGAGCCCTAAATAGTAATTATATTTGTGCTTTTTCTTAGGGATCCCCAGACTTATTGCTCGCTAGCTTGAAATGTAACACAGCAAAATTAAAAGACAGATTAAACCAGCTAATAAAGAGAACTAATTTCTAAGCTATTGGAGAAAGAAAAGGAGTGTCAAACATTATTTTCTGTATTCACAACCAAGCAAAACACAGAATACTGTCACTGAAGAGCCAGAGCCAGGAAACATCAGTAAACTACTTGAAATGCCTACTAGGTATTTAAATAAAACAATTACTTTTTTGATAGAATAAAATAATGAATATAGTAATAATCCCACCAACAAGGAAATACAACAAACCTACCCCATCCTAAACACAAAACACCCAGTAAAGAATGGAGAGAGGAAAAAGGAATGACATTAAAAAGACTTACTGATGGAATGGAAGAGCTGCTAATAAAAGTTACTGAGAAACCAGCTGATTTCTGCCTACTGTCACATTAGTGGAGCTAACTACATTAGACTAATGTATTCCTTTTGCCTCTGTGTATCAAACTGAATTAGCATAAGAAGATGTTTCCATCCAGCAGAGCCTGCCACAGCCACAGTGCAGCACCCAGACTTTGCACACTATCTATGCAAACACACGGACTGGCAGTGTTTCCTTCCAATGTTTCATTAATCATATCCTAGACATTTTCCAGTATCCAATACCACTGATTGCCATGACTTAAAAATCTCAATTCTTTTCAATTCTAATAGTAGTTAAAACAATACTTTCTTATTCTATAGGCAGTTATTAATTTATTTTGTTGTTTTGTTTTGTTGTTTTTTTCCTGAGAGCTACCAAAGCAATGCTTTTTTTTTCCTTTATCATACTCTGTAAAAATGAATCTAATTATTCCCAGGCAAAAAGCAGCCCAGTTTGGTTTTAGACTATATTTTTTTTTTACCACTTCTTTAAAATATAAATGTTGCTGTAATAACACAAGCTGAAAATAATGCTAACAAGCGGAAGACATTCCAAGTGCCACTCCAGTTCCCCACATAAACTTCCTTGTTCCATTCCTCGAGCTGCAAAAACAGAGCTTTGGATTTACAATCTAAGCAGGTTCGAAAAAGAAGCAAAGAAAACTTGAGCTTAGTTGTTTTTACTTACCACTTCTTTCTCCCCAGACAAGAGAGGGAACGGATGGACTGGGCAGCCACTGAAACCTGCAATATATACAGACAGGTGTTGAGCAAAGTTTGCTTTCATCACTGCGCACTAACATTCCTATTTTACAGTCCAGAGGCACTGCCTACCTGCAACTTAATGATCACAATCAACCTTTTTTTAGCAGGAGTGGGCAGCAACCAAGACTGATAAAACTACGGGTTATTTCACACTTATCACATTCTAAAAAATGTCCCATCAGCATTTAAGTTTGAGTTACTAATGTGTTCATGTGAGTGCCGGGGAACGGTTTGTTCCAGCCTGAAAAAATTGCCGTCCGCCTGATCGGTCAGTAATCTTTTTTCCAATATTAATTTTCAAAAAAATATTTTGCCATCTCAGAAGTCTGTCAAAAGGGTGTGAAGAAGATGTAGTACTGTTATTTGTCTGTTCAGGTGCCTATTAATCTGCCTAAGAACAGAAGTGAAGGAGAATCAGATAAAAAGCGGTGTAAGTAGGAAACACGTAAGAACTTCTTTGAGAACAGAGGATGGAGTTTCATTCTTATCAGTGCTCAATGTTTACAATTAAGGTGAGCTCATTAGCATTTTGGCTGTGGCTTTCCTTACAAATGAGATTTAAAGATGTAAGGACACTGTTGATAATTGCACGCAGAACACTATCGAGAAGGAAGGCTATATAATAGATATGTTATTCAGTAAATACAGCATGGCACTGCAGGTCAGACAAAGCAGTGGCCAGCACTGCTGCCTCTTCTACTGATGAGCTTAATGGGGAGTTTTTGGGGAGCTGTGTAAGGTGCTGTAGCTTTTTTATCTTTGCTATTTGTTGTTGTTGTTTCAACAGGAAACTTATGCTGAGAAAATAAGCTGTAAACCAGCAGCCTAATCAGCAGATCTGCTTTGTCTGCGCGTATGCACTCCTATCTCCTAGCAGCTTAGTGACTTAGTAACTTAGAAAAATAAAACTCTTGCTTTTTGCACCTTTCACAGCCTTTGGAGCTGTGACTCAGAACTTACTCCTCACCCGGGCCTGCATCAGAAATATTTATTAAGTGGTGACTGCCAAAGCCTCCACAGCCCCATCCACAGCATCACATCATGGCAGGAGAGCCACCAGGAGCCTGGCCTGGATGCAGCAGCTCTACTGGGGTAGAGCCCCCCATTTCACTGGGCACAGCTGATGTTGGAACCCAAGGACAAAAGCTTCACCCTTCCCAGATACACAGAGTAGGCTGGAGATAGAAAGGAAAACTATTTTTCTTCTGTGCAAAATGGAAAGTTGTCCAAAGGGGAAAGAAGCAGTGAAAAATGCACATTGGTGGCTCATAGGCTCAGTTTTCTTAACCAAAGTGTATTTTAACGTTGAAAATTTCACTTTATTTGCACTTTAACAGTGAAAAACAGTACTTTTTCACCAATGCCCTCCATGTAGGAAACCAAAGCTTTTAACTGGGAATTCCTGTGTGTCTCTGAGCTGTGGCTTATTCTTTTCTGAGTCACTGCTTGTGGACCCCAGCTCTGACAGTGAGAAACAATGATATAGACACATTTTGGGTATCCAGTTAGGATTCAGCCAGCACCTGGGGATGTCCTTCATGACCTTTTTATTCCAACGATGCTCATTCTTTTTGCTAAGCACAGTCCTCTGTGCTGACCATGTTAATGCTTTAGGTAGGCAACAATCCTAGATCAGACCCACCATATTCCCAAAAGGAACTTTAGGAAAGAAAACCCAGTCACTCACACAGACGAAGCAATCTACAGTCTGTCTTTGGAAGTCCAGGGTGGACATTCTGTAGGCTCAGTCTGGGAGAGCCCCCATAGGAGTGAGCCACAAGGGAAGAAACTGAGTGTTATTTGTTCCAAAAGCCTTTCCTTCATTCAGGATCAGAGAAGAAGCAGCCAAAATTCTTCCAAGGACACCAGGGCAGTAAGAGCAATACTCCACAGTGCTTTTCATGCAACCAGCACAGATTCAAAAGTTGCTGCTTCCAAGGAAGAAAAACCCACTGCTCTTTCTTTCCCCTTTAGGGTTAACCTTGAAGCAACTAACCTAATTTTAAAAAATAGTTGTGGATAGGTAACAGCTAATAAAACACAGCAAGAAAGCAAATTTCAAGGCTCCTGATTTTCTATCCCAAGGGTGCTGGATTACTCTGCAGCTACCTGGAATAGTCCCTGTGGAAGTCCAGCATTTAGCAGGAGAACCACAGAAAATGTCTAAACACAGAATGGGAAAAGGCATGTGCATGTTCTGTGAGAGGTGAACTCTGTCCAGTCTCTGTTATAAGTTGCAAGAAGCTATAGCACAGGAAAGAAATGGCTACAGAGCAGAGATCTGTGCTACAAACTCCCTTATAGATCTCCCACACAAAAGGGATACTTGCTGTACAAGTGTTAATTCCCTTAATCTTTAAGTCCCAGGCCCAAGTACAGTAAACCAAGTGTACCTAAATCACAATGAAAACAAAAATAATTATAGAGAAGGAAAAAAAAGGGCATCCATTCTGCAAAGGAATCAGAGCAGCCCAAGATATGTACTCACCAAAAATAAAATTCACACTCTGGGGTTTGCTCCTTTAGCAGACACAGCTTCCAAAGAGCATGACAAAACTCTCAGCTAACATCAGGAGGGAAACTCTCTCATACAGTTTAACTCTCCATATTCCACAAATTCAAAGAATACACAGCTAAACTCTTACTGAGCATTCAGGATGTTGGGACTCTAGAAAACAACTACATGAGTTGTTAGTGAGGAGAGCTGGTACTGCTTCCATCACTTGGGAAAACTTTGTCTATTTTGACTTGATCAGAAACCTCGTACAAATCTAGTTGTCTGCATTTGGGAATTTCATTAGTGTAAATTAGCCTCCCCCTTTCTGGATAGTAAAAGAAAAAGCCCTGATCGTTAAAGAGATCAGTGATGATTTTGATATGAGTTACAGCCCAAACAGTTATTTGGTTAAGGACTTATCCCTATTAGCTGAAGAACACCTTCAGAACACCTTTCATGCAGGTACCTGGAAGAATTTAAGCCCCATCTTTCTCTATTATCAGAAAACTATTCTACATGAACCATTTTAGCAGAAGTTTATTAGTAAAAACCTCCAGTCAGGTATATTTTGTGAGGATAAAATTCCATATTGATGTACACCTGGGTATTTACTAGGGAACAATATTTGTAGCAGACTCAGTCCCTGGAATTAATAGAATACCTTGATTTTGGAACAGAATGTAAAGGCTACAACTTTGCTGTTGATTAGTTAATTTCTTTTCCATTAAGAAGTGGAAAGTTGTCTCTGAAGATTCAGTGCCTACCAGGAAACTGCTTTTAGCTACCTTCTGCTTGAGATAGGTACAGCTGCAAAGTATCCTCAGAACAATATTTTTGCCTAGTATTTCTGCTATGTTTGGAAATAGTAAAGAAGAACTCCTAAGGCTACGTTGACAGCAATAAGAAAACATCTAATTTCATGTATAAAGAACCTGGATTCTGTCAGAGGGCTCTGTGTCACAGTACTGTGCATTTCATCTCACACAAATGATACACAAAAAACAATTAATGGAGTTACAGGAGTTCACATACTTCAAGAGCTGAGTAATGAATGAAGTCATAGAAAGGCAGCATTCAACAGAGTCAATGCCAGGAACCAGGCAGGGGGGAATAAAATCTGAAGTCACAAAGAGAAAAAGTAAAGGCAGGGCTTTCAGACATAAAAGGAAAAATAAATATTTCAGTACAGGAAAGAGAGTTTTCATGAAGGAGTAATATGGCTGACAACTTTAGAGAGATAGATGTGTCTGAAAGGAAAGAAGGAGCCTGTTTTGGTCTCATAACTGAGCAGCCCCTTCATGAGAGAACCAGTTTATTCTCATTACAACCATGCCTCAAATGTTCTTGTCAGTGCAAATGCATCCTTGGGATATAAATTAGTGGGATAATTTTGTTCACGTCCTCTGTGCCATCTATGCTTCCCATTAAAGTCACTTACTACAATTGGTTTTAGTCTTCCTAGGGTACCTTATTTTAACTTCCAATTAGCTGAGCTTTTGCTACTAATACATACTAGTACCCATTCTCAATGTCTGCCAAAACGTAAGGGACTGTTCAGCCAGAGTCTGTGGTAGGGGCATGGGGGCAACATGGGTTGGGAGCAGTGGAGAGGGAGGATACATCCCACCCCTTCCCAGGGAGCCACCACTGGCACAGGCTGCTCAAACATGCCACAGGTAAAAAAAGGGCACCAGCACTTTGATTTCAACCAGAATATGAAAAATAAGAACCACACCACATGCTTTGACAATTGAAGTACAGATAAGTTTTAAAAACTTTTCTTTTCAAGCTGCTCTAAACTTTTGTTCATTGTCTCAAATGTTTAACTAAAAGGTTTAAGAAATGTCCATTGAACCCCAACCCCAAACCAAAGATCTGCTGATGCTTTAGAGTAAGAAATTTTTAATCACAAAAGAAACCCAATATTATTCCCCTCTTGCTAACCTTTCCTTACTCTTTTTATAGTCTCTCCCCTTACCTTGCCCTCACCCCACACCCCTTCTTCTCCCTGCTCCTATTCACTCACTCAACCAATCTTATATTCCACATCCTCCCATTGCCTCCCACTTTGGACACGTATTCATGAATGCAAATAGCATCTTCCCAACAAAAAAGTAATGGGCAAGAGGAAGAAGAGAAGAAGTGAAGGGACATGCGAGAACTCTTAAATAAATGATGACATTTACACTGTTATGTAAACCTTACTTTACAGATCTCAGTGCTTCAAGAAAGTAGGTAGTGATGCCTCCTTCACTACTCACAGACAGTTCAAATGTTTTTTTTTTTTCCCCAAGAAATCCATTGGTTTCTCCCTACACAGTTTGTTAACCCTTGGCTTACACTGGACATGGTGTGGCTTGTAGCAGGATAAGGATAGTTATTGGCAGGCAGCTGAGCAAGTTTACACTGAAGAGAAGATTCATCTCCCATTTCCAACCCATCCACTTCTTCTGCTGCTGCCCTGTCCATCCTGCTGGCATTCATTCACTGGTGACTGAGCAGCTCCTGGGGTACAGCAGCCCTGCTTACCTGTCAGCTACCCAAACAGCTTCTGCCTAAAAGATGGATTTGTTACTTGAAATTAGGATTTTTGCCAAAATAAATAATCTCGTGCAGACACACTGTTCTTTCACAGGTTGTACAGGCACTGATTCTGTATAAAGTTATACATTCCATATAAAGCATTAAGGACCTCAAACTCTAGTTTGAAAATTACAATTTTTCTCTTCAATGACACCATTTGTTAGGTATTGTTGAAAAATGTTTGGCAATATCTTTTTTCTGAGCCTTCGTCCCCATAACAGCTTTTGGACAACTCTAGGTTAGTTACCTACAGGCAATCTGTTACCACAAGGTCAGAGTCTAAGTCTTCTTTCTTTGAACCTACTTTCCATACAACTAATTATCCAACATCCTAATTCTGCACAGATCTTTAAACCAAACTTGCAAAATTAACAGCAGAATCAAATCATCTGATATTTAATAAATCTGAAATACAGTAACTTCCCTTAATATATTCAGTTCATGAGCAATCACCCTTGATTATCACCCAACAGAAAGGTCCTTGAGTGCATCCAGAGGAGAGCAACCAAGCTGGTAGCAGGGCTGGAGGGCATGTCCTGTGGGGAGCAGCTGAGGACTCTGAATTTTTGCAGTTCAGAGAACAGAAAGCTGAGGAGGGACCACGTTGAGGAGGGGAAGCAGAGAGGGAGATGCTGAGCTCTTCTCCCAGGGATGCAGTGATAGGATGCATGGGAATGGTTCAAAGCTGTACCAAGAGAGGTTCAGACTTGACATTAGGAAGCATTTATTTACCAAGAGGGTTGTAAAACACTGGAACAGGCTTCCTAGAGGGGTGGTCAATGTCCCAGGTCTTTCATCTGGACTATACCCTTAACAATATCCTTTAACTTCTGGTCAGCCCTGAATTAGTCTAGATGATCATTGTAGGGCTCTCTTATTATCTATTTTCTGTTCTACTCTGCTCTGCTCTATTTCTACAAGAATAATCAGTAGTGTCAAGCTGGGTGCAAGGAAGGCCCTCTCCAGTGTCAGCACTACAGTAATTTTCTTACTGCATTAGGCAAATGAGTTTTGCTGAGAGTGGTGAGAATTTGAAATCAGGAGACCTTCCTGTGCTGCACATCAGAAAACTTTTCTCTTCCTGTCACAGCAGCTTCTCCCAGTGATGCTTGTGCCACGCAAGCTCTTTTGATTGAATCCTACTGCCACCTGGAAAATATGTGGGTGGTTTTGGAGGATGTTATTTTTGGAAATGACACATTACATGGTGCAGAAACCATCCCCAGTATTAACTGGATGTTGGTCCTCAACCTTACACTACACATGGAGAAATACAATGCTTTTTTTCTTTAGTATAATTTGATTCCTCTGGACTTCCCATAGACTTTAGGTATCACTTTTTAAGATGTGTTCAGTGAGTGACTTCACTAGAACAAGAAGGCCCTCTCCATATTTTAACAGAATTGCTTCTTGTAGACTACTAAAAATTAAAATCTAGCACAGACACATAATTACAGTTCCTATGGACTTAGAAGAACTTCCATGTACACACGTAAGATGTCTTATGGGCCAAGATACACAGGCAGTGGCTGCTTGTTTACAGTTTATTCTTTTACACAAATATTTTTGGCTTTATAAGGGGTAATTAAGGGAGTAATGAGACCAATATTTGCTTTTCCAAAGGAAGACTGTAATAAACACAACGTAAACCTGCAGATGAATCCAAGACAGAAAACATTTCCTCCCTGCCCTCAGCCCAAGCCATTATGTGGGGTTTTACCTGATGATTCCCCATAAAAAACAGAAGCTGGCACAAATCTTTTTGCTGCTGTTGTGCCCCTTCACAAGGAAAGTGTGCAACAAGAGCCTTTCTGTGGGGCACACCAAGCAGAACTCAAAGGTAACCTTTGGGGTCAGTGCTGGTGGAAAGATATTTCAAGCAGTGAGACAGGGAAAAGTAACCAAGGGCCTTAAAAATCAAATCACAGCAAAATGTTGTTAATTTCTTAAGTTGTATTCAAGGAACAGGAATTTGAACATTTTTTTGAAATACAGAGGATATCTGACTCCATCATTAGTTTTTTTCTTCCTAAAGCAAACAGGTCCAAACCTTGGCTGATGGATCAAGTGCAGAGAGGACATACTGCAGCAGAGACAGCTTCTTGCTGTAAAAAATGTTTGTTGTTAACCTTTAAAACTATTATGAACAATTCCTCTGCATAGGAAAATATAATTTTACCTCTCTAAAAAGACTGATTTACAAACCTGTGGAGATATAGGTTGCCTGCTCTCTAAAGCTTCTTTAAACTTAACCCCAAATGCTATACTTCTTCATTAGCATGAATTTCCTGGCATAGTATGACCTAGTTAAGGTGTCACTTTTGGAGTTTGCTTAGTATCTCTATTACTCAGTGGGAATATAGTCTTAATAATCAGTTAATACACTTCCATTGAAATTTTTGTAGTATTAATAAAAAAATTACAATTTCCCAAACTTAAGACTTCTGTTATTTTGAAATTAAGTGTTTCTTTGTTTAAGGAACAAGCATAAATTAGTGCAGTGAGAAGACAAGAATTGCATCTTAATTGTACTGGGAGGACTTTTTTAAAAAAACCTGTGGGTAACAAGTGTCATTTTGCATATATTAAGATTTAAAGAGGTGTCTCTGTTACAGCTGATGTGTAACTCAAGACTTACAGAGTTGCAAAAGTGTAACTTTATGCTAATTTCAATAAATTATGTATAACCCATTTACAAAAACGTTATGGGCTGTCCTTGATCCTCACACCATGCTGGGATTGGGCAGCTGTGGATTTATCAGCTTGGTCTCCACAGGGCTCATAAACTGTTACTGCTTACAGGAAATAGGATTTAACTTATCAGCCCTCTTCCCTACTAGGGTTTTCACATGCCACAGACCACAGAGCACTTGGTTTCATGTGAGCTTGAAAAAATTCCATAGAGCTACTTTATTTGAAAAGTATTATTGAATAAAAGAGGATGAAACATAGAGCTTGTGCTATTCAGAGATATTCAAACCAGACGTTTCAGCATAACCATTCTATGTTACCTTTCCACAGGCTGAAGCCCTGGATCAGGTCTAATTGTTCCAAGCTTGTGGTTATTCTTTTCATTGAAACTTAGTGCCAGGATTAATGACCAGGACTGGGTGCACCAACCTGGGAGCATGAAGGAAACAGGGCAGACTGTGCCCAGGATGAAAGCCTGGCCCTGCCTCTGACTCCAGAAAAGAAGACAGCAAAACCATCACAAGACAGCAAAACCACAGGTAGCATGAGGAAGGAGAAATAGCTCATACAACCCATTTTTTTTTAATATCAAGCAAGGTATTGTGTCTTTTACTGACCTATTGATATTTCCTCTGGAAAGTCACTACTCCTACTTGTTCTTAGTCCCATCACTTCTTGAATGGTATAGAATTTACTGGCACTTTGAAGATGAAAGCAGACTCTGCATGGCATTAATGCAAGTTCAGTACAATCTATTCAGGAGGCAGATAGAACAGTTTCCATCACCTTTGGTTTATTGTCTAAACAAAATACATAAAGCTAATTATGTCTGATAATAGTATAATAAAAACATCTGATGTTTGTATAGCATATTTCACATTAAAGGATATTAATCTGTTACAGCATGTTGAAGATATAAGATTAACTGAGATACAAATGGTTAAAAGTGATGGTGAAGGAGAAGTCAGTGTTACCTGGTATAGTACCTTATACTAAATAGCAACATGCCTCTATTCTGCCTCTATTCATTTTAAACTTTCCACATTTCATGTGGTCCTGAGCTTAAAATTGTTCTTTGAAAGAGAGGACAGGGAGATGCCCATTTTGAACAGCAAGTTCTGAGAACTTTCTCTACTTGAAAGCACTTTTCTAAAAGAGGGGGTTTGGTGCCAGCTGTGTCTGTGCCAGTAAGCACAGGAACATGGGGTGCCAAATCTGAGAAAGCTGAAAAACTTTCTGCTGAGTTGTTCAAGACTGCAGAATCACAGAATCATCATGGTTGGAAAAGACCTCTAAAATCACTGAGTTCCACTGTCAACCCAGAAAAAAACCCCACCATGCCCACTGAAGTGCCTCATCTACACAGTTTTTTATTATCTCCAGGGATGGTGACTCCACCACTTCCCTGGGCAGCCCCTTCCAGTGCCTGACTACCCTTTTGGCAAAGAAATTTTTCCTCATAATCTATCCTAAGCCTCCCCTGGAGAAGCTTCAGGCCACTTCCTCTAGTCCCATCACTATTTACCTGTTCTCTGCACAGCCACAGTGACTGATGTCCCAATGGGTCCCTTCTCTTGGCCACCAGCACACCCAGAATTGTTGTCATCTGTTGCCAGGCAGAAGCATCCATCAGCTCTAACAAACTGGATGGGACGTGCAGATCTCATCCTCCCCTCAGAGTTTACAACCAGCCAGAAGGAAAGAAAGCTCACAGACCTGCAAGTTCAGAGCATAACTTGCTGGTGCTTTGTCTAGTCTGTAGATCCCAGTGATACAGTAAAACTGTTCACAGATAAGAAAATGCACAGGGTTTGGTGAGCTTTGGATTGCAAGAAATGTTTGCAAAGCACAGCTGCACCTTTTCTTTATTTTTTCAGTTCTGAATTAGGACAATATGGATACCTAGGTAATTTTTGCTCCCTTTTGCAGGGAGCCAGAATTAACCAAATAAGCTCCTCTTCCTGGACTTCCTTCTCCAGCTCATGCAAACAAGACTTGACTGCTAATACTCTTGCTATCCACCCATTTTACATGTTTAGACTCATTTCTAGTACTGCAGTCCTCATGGGTTTTTGGTATGATACTTAAAACCTCTCCAGTAACAACTGACTGACATGCATCCTTCAAATAGCTCTGCACACTTCTCACACTACTTCTCCAGATGTAGATATTGCTTCCTTCCAGAGAGTATACTCAGAGTTCCACAAGAACACAGACCAGGAATTCAGCAGTCCTAGAAAATATTTTTTTTTATTCTCAAAAATCGTGGGTGAGCACAACCTACCTGCTCTTGTCTTTCTGTTTTATAAACTTTCACACACAGGTTCTTGCCTCGCAAGTTTTTCTGGGGCTTTGCACACTTGTAGAGGTTTCGCCACTACTCTCATCCTTCTTACACAGGTAATGTGCAAACACTTGCAGTTTCCAGGCCTGTTGTCTCCCTGTGGCTCTGGCCAACACTGAAGCCATCTGACTCACAGTTCCCTCTGCCTGTTTTTTTCAGGATTTTGGCTGTCAGGTAACCAGCTTCCCAAGTGCATGGAAGCTCTTGCTGCCATTTCAGATGTGCTCCATATAATCCCACAGCTCTAACCCCTGCATCTTACCCCAAGAAGAGAAGTCTTTTCTTGTTTTCCTCTCACAGATGCACCATTAACCTGGTGGTCAACAGGAGACACACATTCCCACAGAGCCAAATTTCTTTTAGTGGTAATGAGAGGAAGAGACCATATGAGCAATGTTTAACAAATACACTTAGCTAAAGCCCATCACGGAGTAGATCTGCCCCATGCAAGGGGTAAAAGCAAATTATCTGCTACTCACAAGCAAAATACACAGATATCATTTCCACAGCTAGAGAAAGGTTGTATGGAGGATTTGTTCTGGTTCACACTCATGAGACTTTTCAGGCTATAAGCTTTTGAACATAGGATCACTTTTACAAAACCTTTCTGAAATTCTGACCTTGGAGGCAAGAACTGCCTTATAGAACATGTCATCACCTCAGCTGCTGTTACACCAAATGACACCATGTAAGAGCACGCTGTATCTGGGACTGCACGTGCAGCATGGGACCTCACAGAGTTCCTATTCACCAAATGCAGTTGCAATGCAGAGCAGTGTGTCAAAAATGCCTGGGAAACAAAAGGGGAGACGCTTTCAGTCATCACAGCAAATTATACTTTCCTACCTGACAACACAGAAATTTTATGTAGTGTGTCAGGCAGAGGAGATGGTTTAGCCTTCATCTAGTGCCAATTCAGAGCTGGTGTCTCTGGAAGGTACCTGCTGAGCTCAGAATTGCTGCTCAGTGCCAAAGACACAAGCTCGGGATGGCTGCTGAACTTGCAGTGGCAAGTTTCCTTTGCCCACCAGGAGATCAACAGGCCAGGACAGAGGAAGTGTCTGAGAAGGAGAAAACTGCTCCCCAGCCCTTGAATAGAAAAATCAGAAGCTGGAAAAGCTCACAGAAATATCTTCCTACTTTCCTGGAGTAGTCAGGCACAGCTTGAGCCTTGCCCAATACAGAAATGACTGGGTAGAAGAACAAGCAGGACAGATCTCAGGGACCCTGGAGAAGAAGGAAGACACTCAACCACCCTCCACCTTTAAGTCCTTTCAGTTAACTATGGTTTTTTTCACATGTGTTTCAAAGCAGCCTGCATGATTTACTACTTCTGTTTAGTAGAGGCTCATCACTCTACAGAGGACCAGGGGGAATGGATTTAAACTAGAGGAGGGTAGATTTAGATTGGATGTTGGAAGAAGTTCTTCACCACGAGAGTGCTGAGACACTGGCACAGGTTGCCCAGAGAGGGAGTGGAAGCCCCATCCCTGGAAGTTTTTAAGGCCAGGGCTCTGAGCACCCTGATCTAGTGGGAGGTGTCCCTGCCCGTGGCACGGGGGGGGTTGGAACTGGATGACCTTTAAGGTCCCTTCAAGACCTAAAAAATTCTATAATTCTATGATTACAGTAATTCAACAACACACAAAGGTAATCAGGAACTTTAAAATGAAATTCTGTCTCTGAAGAGTATCCACCAGCAGGTTGGAAGCTGACGGGTAAGAATTAAAGACCAAGACAACAAAAGTAACCTTGTGGTTGGTGTTTACTGCGAGGAGTAGTTCCCCTATCAAGGGGAACCTATTGATGAAGCCTTCTTACTCCAACTACAGGAGGCCTCATGCTCACAGGCTCTTGTCCTGATGGGGAACTCCAAGCACCCCAACATCTGCTGGAAAATGCACAGTGAGCTGTAGGCAAGCCAGGAGAGTCTGGAGTGCATTGAGGAGAACTTCTTAAGCCAGGAAGAGTCCTTTCAGAGGGGATGAGATCCTGGACCTGTTGGTCACCAACACCTGTGAGCTAATCAGAGGTATCAAGGCTGGAGGCAGCCTGGGCTACAGTGGTCATGCAGTGGTGCAGTTTGCAGTCCTGAGGGATATGGGACCAGCAGAGTAAAATCAGGACCCTGAATTTTAGGAAAGAAACTTCCAGCTCCTCAAGGAGTTAGTCAAGAGGATTCCTTGGGAAACTGCCCTCAGGGACAAGGGAGCAGAACAGAGTTGGCAGGCCTTTAAGGATGTTTTCCATAGAGTGCTCTCAACCCCAGGTTTAAGAAATCAAGCAAGAAAGGCAAGAGACCAGCATGGCTGAGCCAAGACCTGCTGGTCAAACCACAGAGCAGGCAGGGAATGCACAGGCAGTGGAAGCAGGGCCAGATATCCCAGGAAGAGTACAGGGACTCTGCCCAGTTGTGTAGGGATGAAGTCAAAAGGACCCAGTTACAGATGGAGCTGAACCTGGCAAGGGGTGCAAAGAGTAGTAAGAAGAGCTTCTACAGGGATGTGATCCAGAAAAGGAAGATCAAAGGAAGTATTCCCATCCTGATGAGAGAGAGTGGCAAACTGGTAGCAACAGGAGAGAACAAGGTCGAAGGAGTCAACAAAGTTTTTGCCTCAGTCTTCACTGGGAACTTCTTCCCACACCTCTTGAGTGGATGGACCACAGAACAGGGAGAGGGGGAGCAAAATCCCTCCCACTGTAAGAGAAAATAATGTTTGTTACCACCTGAGGAACCTGAACATACAAAAGTGTATGGGACCTGATGAAATGCATCCCAGAGTCCTGAGGGACCTGGATGATCTAGCTGCTGAGCCACTCTCCATGATATTTGAAAGGAAGCCCGATCCCTGGAAAAGTTCAAATCCAGGTTAGATGGGTCTCTGAGCAACCTGATCTGGCTGAAGATGTCCATGCTCATGGCAAGCAGGTTGGACTTGGGTGACCTTTAGAGGCCCCTTCCAACCTGAAGCACTCTATGATTCTGTGAAATTAGATTTGTCAAGGCACTCAAGGCACCTTGATGGAACAGCATAATACTATGGTGCCTCACTGGCCACATAGTCAGGATTTTGTCACTTGGGTGCTTCAGCAGAAATGGCAGTAGATCACTCAAGCTTCCCTTCTGAAGCATTGCATAAAACCCCAAGGAGTCAGGAGAGGAGGTTAGAGTTGGAGGTAGGTGTTGGGAACCTTCCACCTCCTACGCTCCAATGCTGATTTGTCAAAACTCTTTGTGAATCATATATTTTAAAACAATAAAACTTCTGATGGAAGGGTTTCTTCAACTGAGAATTAGACCATTCTTCAAAAAAAGAGGAAAGGTTTGTTAGTTAATGAGTAACTCCCAGTAAGAGTTGACTGTACATCCTCTTCTAACCACAGCTATTCCATGCACACACCTGTGGACAGGGTCACTGGAATAGCAGTTTCTGGGGACAAGAGCTACCAGAGCTCATTTTCACTTGAAAAAAAATTAGGAGTTGATAACCTTGGCAACTCAGCAGCAGAGATGGCTTTGGAGCAGAGGTGCCCATCTGGCAGAGGCCTGAAGATAACACTTCATTTAGCTACAGTTGGCTTTATCAAATGACAAGTGATCAACATTTTCAACAGTACTCAGCATATCAAATAGTGTATGTTTAACATCAATTATTAATTGTCTGGTGAGTAAGACTACAAAGAAAACAGGGTAAGATTAGACATTTATATCTTATATTCACCTAGTGGTCAGAAAATATAGAAAAAAAGAACCTTTTTACAGTTGCCTGTATTGGATGTGTATCACTATCAGATGCAAAAAGAATTGAGGGCCTGTATGTGATAGAAATTTTTCATCCTAATAATAACAAGTCACAGCAAAGCTGAGGAAGTTAAAAAAAGACCCCAGAACATGAGGATAAAAACAAATGAAAGTTTAAATGTGAGAAGTTCATAGAAGGGAAAGAGGAGAGAAAGAAATAATGGGTATGGACAATACTTCCAGTATCACCTGAAAATGTAGTTTAAATAAAAAAGGTTAACATGCTTTTAGAAACTCAGAACCAAATGTACAGAACAGAGTTTTCCATTTGGGTCATTTCCATAAACATCTCTTTTACTGACTCATAGGAGTAATTTGAGGACAACACTTTTAGGAGATTCTCCCATGCAAACATCTCCCTCATGCCTTGCCATGTATTCCAGATACATAAGAAAGCTATAAGATAATTCTACCTTTCTTTGAGCATTAATTCACATTATAATTCCCTTTTCTACTGCTGCTTTTACAGTCAGATGCTTAAATGTGATTAGATCTAACAGGGCCTCTTTGTAAGAATAAAAAGGAACTGCCAAGAAGAGGTAAAAAGTACTTATGGATGTGATGACTATCATCAAAGAACTCAGAGATTAGTGGAGTTTAATGGCATTACTAAAAGCTGGCATTTCTCATTATATAGACCAACAAGAAAGTACATGACCTTTCTAGGGCTGACCTTAACTTCCTCTGCTTAGGAAAGTGCAATTTCTCTGTAAATCCTTTATTCCCACTGGAGAAGAAGAAAAAGATCTTTAAAACCCAGTATTCATTCAAATGCTAAACAATCTAGATTCCCCAGTATTGGACACTTTTAAGATTCAGCTGGACACAGTGATGGATCATCTTGTCCAGATCATGTTTTGCCACAAACATTTGGATCAGAAGATTCCTTGAGGCCCCTTTCAACCTGGTATTCTACAATTCAACAAAACAGGGTGAAATCAAATTTGCAAAATCAAAGCTGGAGAAAGAAAGTGAGCAAGTTTTCAGCCAGTCCTTTCAATACAGGAAATTGTCTCCTAGAAGCTTCCACTCCATAGAAAAGAAATAAAGGACGTTGCTGTCACATGGTAACATGCACTGAATACCCAGCTTAAAAGCAGGATTTTATTTGTAAGATATATAGATAGCTATAGATCAGATAGCTACTGATCTGCAACTACTTTCCATAGTTTCAGCTGGCAGTCCTTATTTAAAGAGCATCTAACTACAGAGGTCCTAAGTAGTCTCATAGTGCTCTTGAGCTGGCTCCTGCTTTTCATCCTTTCTCTCATCCTCGCAGATATAAAGGCCCTCTGGCAACTGGAGCAACAGAAACTCTGAAGTTCCTTTCTAGTCACAGGAAAACCATGGATACCTCCAAAAGCTGTGTCATTCCCCTTCATAAAACCCTTTAACTAAAATATGCTTCTGTTAGCTGTAGGCAGCCTGGACTGCCACGGGTCTCTTCAGAGGTTAAGCTCAGTGACATGAAAACCAGCAGAACAGTAACTGCCTTTTCAGTCTAAAAAAACCCAAATAAAATAAATCCTTACAAATTCCTGACATCTGTATTTTCACACAGGGACTCCTTTCAACCTATGCATAGGAAAGCTGTAAAAGCACCAAGAAACAGACAACAAAGGTACTGGAAGCAGTCTATCTGCACTAGCCTGGGCCAGTCTACCCTCAGGTATTGGTAGTAGGCCAGATCTTTATATATTTTTATGTTGAATGTGCTCAGGCCAAATGAATTACAGGTTTCTTATCACATAGGGTTTGTTCAGACCAAGTATAACTTCACTGCTGGAAGTCATGGAGGTGATCTGGAAGATGGAGCAGCTAGAAAGGCACAGCAAGAAAAAGCTGTCACACAGAAAGAAGAAACAGCTGGGAACTGCAGAAGAGCACATGGCTGCATGCTTGTGTTAAAATGGTTATTAGACAAATTATGTAAAAAACCTGAGGACTGATAACCGAGAGAGGGCCTGAGGTAGCCAGCCCAGCCTCACAGGATTATTCCTCCTGCTTTCCAGGCAGTTGCAATAAATGGCAAGAGAGCTGCTCTTCCAGAAAGGCTTCAGAGGCAGCTTCATACCTCAGCTCTCCTGCAAAAAGAGCCTTCTTCTCTGCTGATTGAAGAGGCAGCATACAAACATTTTGTAATTTGAATTCTTTCCCCTAACTCATTTTCTGAACTCAGTACCCTGCGACTCCTGCAGAGTGATGGGTTACATTAGGGGAATAATCTTGGTATTCTGAGCTCCCAGGAGACAGTGACAAACACCTTTCCTGCCCACCAGACTAGGCTGAAGGACTCAGTGACTGCATACATAGACACAGTGAGGCTTCTCCTTAGAAGGATGGGGCTTCCTGAGAAGAGGACTCAACAAACCAAGGCCAGCCTTGAGCCAGGAGGGTAAGGTCAAAAGAGAGGAGAAGGAAAACAGTAAAAAAAATTCAGGGATGGTACCTCAGGATGAAACTGAGGGGAAAAACTCCCACCATGTTTCCAGTTACAATATAGGATGGTCTGAAGTCTGAGATTCTGAGATTGTCACCTACCAATGACCTTTACAGAGGTCTGGGATATACTTACACACCCCATGAAGTCACTGTTTAGGTTTGTTGACCTAAACCAGCTCCAATACTAAAATATTGTAACTGCATCACACTGGAATGCTGCAGAGAGGACCCTGTAACTGGTCTGGAAATATTTCCATCTTGCAGCTGCAATAATCCTCAGGAGCCCTTGAGCTGTGGCCACCACTCAGCTGGGAGCATGCAGGGTGCTTTGCAAACATCAGGAGTTATCACCAGGCTGAAGAAAGATTGGGTGTTGATGTTTGAAATACACAGTTCAGGAGAGAAGTGTCATGGGATATTTAAACATCCTAAATTCTCATGAAATCTGATTTATGTCCAGCTCACAAGAAGGAAGCAAGTAACAGTGTCCCCACACCTAAGGGCATGCAAATCAAGTCAAAGGAAAGATTTGCCATTGCTCAACCATTCTGCCCATGCTACAGAAACCTCAGCTTTGCCCCTGGTGACAAAGAGCATGCCAGGTATGAGGAGATTGCAGGCCCACACTCTATGATTTCAAGCCAAAAAAAAAAAAGAAAGAAAAAAGGATACATTAGATGTTTGCTGTGGATGAGGAGATGACATTCTCAGAAAAATGGCTAACTCCATAAGGCAGCAGAAGTTAATAAGAAGATCTTGCACAGGGGTTGGAACTAGAGGATCATTAAGGTCCTATCCATCCCATTCTATGATTCCATGGAGTAATCAGAGGATTACATCTTTGCACAGTTCAGATACTAAGCCAAACCTAAGCAACTTTGCTTGGCTTCAAACAAGGGAGAGGAAGACCGGACCTCTGAAAATGTCAAGTGCTGCTCTTGAACATTTTACATTACTCAAATCCTGTGAAGTATCAGAGAGAACAGCTTTATCATCCAATAATAATAATAAAAAAAAAAGGTGTTTTGTTTGAAGAGCTTGTTAGCCTTTCAGATAAAGTCAGCCTACCTGCAGATCTATCTATCAAAGTTTCATTTAATGGCAAATAAAAAAATCCAAATAAAAAGGCCAAATGAATGTCAGCCAAACCTGAAGATTTACATACTCAGGGTTCCCAGGTTCTCTCTTCATTTTCTATAGCTTTGTACTCATGGCTATTTGTTACTATTTTTAGCCCCAAGAATCTTCTCTGAATATTAATAAAACAAGCAGAGTCACATTCCAACAATGAAGGGTAAGTCAGACAAAAGAACATCCCAGCCTAGTTCTGGAAAGACTATGGGCTGTGGAAGGATTAAGTCCAAAGGAGTAGCACCCCTTGTGAAGTCAGAAGGATCATGCCCCGACCAGCCGTGTGTAGGCACAAACTAGCACATAATACAACCCAACTACTTTGATTCCTGACCCAGTGATCACAAGACATGTTTCCCCATATGGTTTTGGAACTTTGAGATAGTGGAGAGAGTGCACACCGGTGAGAATCCCTGATATGAGGGGCAAGTAAAGGGCTGTGTTTTCTTGCCCTCACTGACAGTAACTTTTTTCAAGACAGGATGGATGTTTAAATCACCCTGCTTATAGAAACACCTTCTCAACATACATATCAGACTTTAATGGATTTATTATCCACTTACAGAGATGGGCTTCCTCCAGAAAGACAAAAAGAAAGACTCCCCTATGTACTTAGAGAGGGAGAACAAGAAAAGCATATTTAGGTGGTTTGTCCCTGTAGAGAAAGAAGTACCAGCACTGGCTTCAGTTTATTAATAGGTTGGAGCCTGGCATCTGCTCAGCTTTCTCCTGCAAGCCAGAGGCTCCAGCTGCCATAACATACTGCTTCATTGGGATGTTAATTCTCATTGTATCAGTACCTGAGAACATGCACTATATCCTTGAAATACACTGAAGAAAGCACAAAGTTCTATAAAAGCAACAGCTGAGAAAAAATGTATAGATATGAGGGAATTATTATCTATTATCTCTCATTTGTGCAGCTGCAGTTTCTGAACTGACCAAATGACTTTGCCTCAAACTCACATTCTTAGATTCTGTTGAAGCATCTATCTTAAAGGAAATACTTAGTCCTGGTTTAAAGATGAGATGATGAGAAAGCAAACACATCTCTGAATTAACTGCTTTCAGGGTAAACTATCCTCACAGTTAAAAATATGAACTGCATTCCAAGCCTTTCTCTGCCCATCCTCAAGACCTTGAATATTTTTCTTGATGTAATGAAATTAATTATCTGGTACTATTCAAGTTCCAGCTTGAGCACACTTTAGATTGTGTCTGCCAGCCTGTCAAACTGGAAAAATTCACATAAGAGTTTAAGGAAAAGAATTTCAAGGGCAGAGCAAGTAATTTTTTTTTTACTTCAGAACTGAATGTTATAGTCAAACACATGCACAAATCCATTTTTCATTTTCTGTTTTCAACCTAGCATGTTTATAATGAGAAGATAAATCTAACTGGGTTTAAAATTGCAAATAGACATTTACAGATAAGAAATATGAATTATGCCATCAAGTGGAAGAAAAAACATTGCAAAAATTAAAGGATAATATCTATATCTATTAATTTTGTGCTGTGGTTTCTCCTCTGTTATTTACCTTGCACATTCCTACTACCAGAACCACATCAAGTCAAATTTTATTTAATCTTGGTCATGCATTTACATTGAAGACTATGACAGCAGTGTCTCAAAATCTGTATGTGCACTAACACCCTTTTCCCATAGCTGCTCAAACTTCAGTTCAGCTCCACCATGTATTTCCATTTGAGTCTGCATCAGCTGGCACTGACTGACACCCTCTGTGCTCCAACAGACCCATTTCCCAGTGACCAAGCATCCTCAGTACACAAACCTTGCTCACATCCAGCTCCATCCCTCAGACACAGCATCACCAGAGATGTTCTTTATAAAACATCTTGATGAAGATGTTCTTTATATGAAATATTCAGAGATAGAAAAACAAAAGTGAGTTTAGTAGTACTGTGTGCTGGGGTATGCACAGTTGCCCCAGAAGAGGCAAAATGCACAAGAGGTTCCTCCTCTGCCTGCCCAGGATCATGCACCTCCAGATGATGCAGTAGGTGTAGGCAACAGGTGCCTGCACTCAGCTGATGCTCAGCCCACCTGTGCCCAATTAGGGCTGACCCAAGTGGGCATGCCCGAGATCATTGGGCCAATAAAGGGTGAGGCTGAGCAAGACTAGGTCGCTCATTCCTGAGCAAGGGCCTCTGAGAGTAGGTACTCGGCTGGCTTAGCTAAGCTATCCCTAACCGTCAGTGGCAACAGCGCCATAACACCGGACTTAGCATTATCACCAAGACTCTCCTTCCTGCAACAGTAGGAGAGAACAAAAAATTATTGAATGATCTGGGTTGGAAGAGACCTTGAAGTTCATCTGGTTTCAACCCTTCTGCAATGGGCAGGGACACTTCCAGCTACACCAGGATGCTCAAAGCCCCATCCAACCTGTCCTTGAAAATTTCCAGGGAAAGCCAAAGATTCTTTGGGCAACCTGTGCCAGTGTCTCACCCCCCTCACACTGAAGAATTTCATCCTAAAATCCAATTCAAATCTACCCTCTTTCAGCTTCAAACCACCCCCCCCCTTGTCCTGTCACTCCATGTCCTTGTAAAAAAGTCCCTGCCCAGCTTTTCTGTAGCCTCTTCAGGTACTGGAAGGCCATTACAAGGTCTCCCTGGAGCCTTCTCTTCTCCAGGCTGAACAACCCCAACTGCCTCATCCTGTCTTCACAGCAGAGCTGCTTCAGCCCTCTGAGCATCTTTGTGACCTCCTCTGGACTCACTCCAACAGCTCCATGTCCTTCCTGTGCTGGGGCTCCAAAACTGGACACAGGATTCCAGCTGGGGTCTCACAAGAGCAGAGCAGAGGGGCAGTCACCTCCCTTGACCTGCTGGCCACACTTCTTTTGATGCATCACCTGTGAAGGGTGAGCAGCCCCCCAAGGGTTTGCCAAGGGGGTCCCACACTGCCAGCCCACACCAGCCCAGGTTTGTGCAAGGCTGGCTACTCCAGAAGCAAGATTTCTCAAACTTGTTGCTGTTATGTCTATACTTACTAAACAAAAAGTACTGGGCCACACCTTGTCTCATGGTGACACTCAGATATAATGCAATATTTAATTTCATGAAACCTGTCTAGCCAAAGTTTGCAGTGACCTCAGCCTAGGTGCTGCATCCTCACCGTCCTTTGGCACAGGTGCCTGCACTCATACATAGGACTTGGCCTTGCTTTTGTTTCACTGCCACTCTTCAAATTATTTTTTTTCATTCTCTCACAGTTCTGATAAAAAGTGTTCGCCTTTCTGAGCCCTCTGCCACCTCCTACACTTTCTATTAGTGTCTTACAGGTCTTTAACATTGGTCTCTTTCTCTTTGCCTTCAAAAATTTCTCCTAGAATCTCAAGTGCAAGCAAATTGCAACTCCCATTTCCTTACCAGTGAAGTGCTAGGGATATAGAAGGTATTATGATTTTTTTTTTTAAAGTGAAATTCATTAACAATTCACAAAAAATAGCATCTCACATTAGAGAGCTCCTCCAATGTTTTGGTCACTGGTTTTCTATGAGACTTCCTTAAAACTCTACATAGAGTATAAAAAATTTAATCAAGCCAGAACTTCCACAGACCCAAATTTGTTCATGTTCAGTCTTACAAGGTGGACTTCAGTTTCACAGAATCATAAATATCTCAAGATGGAAGGAACCCTCAAAGATCAAATCCAACCTCCAAAATAACAGGGGAAGAAACCCTGACCTGAGAGCACATTATTTGATAAATGCTATGCTATATAACAAAGGCTTACAAATAACAAGCAGCAGCACAAATTTTACATGTGCAGGCTTACATAGCTGTATTTTGACTTCTGAGTACTCACTACAGGTTTTTATGCTTTCAGTTAATTCCTTGAGAAGCCCAACCAGAGGTTACCCACAGAGGGGGCTGCAATGTGCTGTGCTTGGAGCAGCAGGAGCAGGGGAATAAAGTGCCATGAGCACTGTAAGACAAATTCTGGCCCTTCTGAAACAGGTGTCAAAATCTCTACTCCCAACTCCAGCTAGCCTTCCATCCTCATGTTTAAAACCCACGTAGCCTTCTTTTTGAAGTTTGATAGGATATGTAGTCTGCACTAGATAAGGATGTTGCTATGCTTACAGTAACCATAAGGACCCCAAAGAGAGCAGAACACCAAAAAAGCCCTTAAAATACCAACAATAAAAAGAAGTCACTCATTTTATACTTAAAGTCATCAGAGGTGGCTCCATCTCAGCACAGCTCTGGACTCTGTGTGCTCCAGCACTGCAAAGCACACATCAGCCCAAAGCACAGGAGGTGGAATCAGCACTGGAGTTAGGAATAGGGAAGCCTCGTCTCCTAAATCTGTGGTGGCCTTGGTGACACTGACCACTGGGGCAGGGAGCATCCTTTAACCTGAACAAAGATGTGTAGAAACAACAGATGGAGAGAGGAAACAAATTAGAGTCTGGCAAGAATTGATTATCTAATAGGGAGCAGCTGCAGTCATATTTGGTCATTGGGCTTGGATAGATAAGATTAAGGATGAGAAATGAATTGTCAAGGATGAGCAAAAAAGGGAGACAAATCTGAGGAGTACTGATACCAGTACTTTATGCTGGTGAAAAGTGCGAGACAGAGCCAGGAAACTGGGAAGCTTTGAAGAGAGGAGACTGGGGAAAGAAATTGTGCTTGAGAAGGAGGGAAAGATGAGGAAAAATGGCAGTTTGGTTCAATAGCAATCACCTAAGCAAGAAAAACAGGAAAAAGTAATCTGGATACTGGTGGGGGACAGGACCAGAGCACTCCCAAAAGGACAGTGATGTCTGGGGAGAGGTCTGCAAGCAGGAAGTTCAAAGAGCTTGGGTAGTGATCACCAGAGTGAATTCCAGGGGGATATCTGAGGAGTGACTGGAGAAGGAGCCTGGCAGAAGATGCCTCAAGAGAACAGAGGAGCTGAAAAAGCAGACAGGGTGCACAGGAACAGGGCTGGGTCAGGCTCAGATTGGAGAGGTGGGGAAAAACAGGACAGAATGGGGAGAGGCAGGAGATAAAGGAGAAGCTGAGTCTGTGCCACCAAGTACATGCTTTTCTTCAGCCACCAAAATCCAGCCCTAAAGAGATTTTTCAGCCTTTCCCCATTTCCAGGCTATAATGCCACTTCCAGTTTTAAACTGCAGCACACTTGCTTCGGCTGCAAGAATTAGGAGTTCATACCATGTTATTTAGCCTCCATCTAGCTCAGAAGTTACAGATTTATGACAAGAAACTCAAGGTTTTCTGTACCTCGCTTTCTGACCTTTGAGTTTGGGTGGTGGTTTTTAACCTAAGTATACTTCTGTTTATTATATTAATAGTTATTATAGCAAGTAAAAATACAGAACTTAAAAACCCATAAAGAAGAACCATCAACATTATCTAATGATTCATCTAAGCTGGGTAAGGGAGCTGTATAACATTAAGTGTATTTCAGGAGCTGGTTTATCATGAGAGATAGTGTTAGACAGCTGACTTTTATGAGGAACATATTTTCTCATTATTTTAATCTTGGGAAAATATGAGAGTTACACAAAAGCCTAATTTATCAAATCTGTTTCTTGATTTAATTAGTGCAGTAATGAATTAAATACAGTTATCAGAGTAGGAAAGCACTTCTAAATCACTGCTCACCAACAAAGATGAAGTCGAGCTCAGAAGAGACCATCTGAAAACAGACAATTAGACATTAGCTTGAGGAATTTGTTAATTATCTTTCTGGCTGGCCCACCAGCAGCTCTCAGCATTCAGCTACCGGGGAAGAACCCAGAAGCAACGCAAGGGGAGCAGGACAGGGCTGCACCTTGCTGACAACATCTTCTCAGACCAACTTACCCCAGCACTGAAGCCTGACCCCTTCTAACACATCAGCCAACTGCAGCCCTGTACTCCCAAGAAATCCTGTTTGTGCCTGAGAGAGCAGGAATTACATTTAAACTCTTGCATTTGCAGAAGAAACCATTCCACTCACATTTAGGGAAAAAAAATTGTCTTGTTAACACCATACAATGACAATTTGAGGACACAGTTTTCCTGTTACTCTTGGGACATATGTCTGGCAAGTAGATCTAACAGAAATAGTGTTTAAAAAGTGTTGTATTTTTTTTTGGATGTGAATTAATTTTTTTTTTTCCTAGGTGTATGATGGCATATAAATGTGCAAATACTCCTTGCAGAAGACAGCTTGATAACTCCATGTCCAGATTGTTATCTTTCAGGAAGGACGAAACCAAACTGAACCTACAGCAACCATAAAAATGTGTTTCCTCACTAACCTCCACTGAGATGTTTATACCAAAACCAGATGAGGCTCACACACTGCCCTCACAGAAGGCATTCATTCTTACAGGATGCCCTATAAAATTGCAAGTTTTATTTCTTACCTTATCTTCATGGCCTTTACCCTACTTACCTGTATTTAGAATGCCTGCCTCGTGCAAAGGCCCTGAGGTGGTGGCTTGAGGTTTCCCCCAGGACAATGAGGAGTCACCTCTGTCCCTTCCAGAAGAGGCATTTGGTTTCAGTCTATCCCAGTCTTGTCCTTTGTGCCATGATCCAAAACTGCCTCAGATCCTGTGTTCCCCTGTGCTCCCCTGACCATAGTCCTCCCCCCTAGGTGTCTGAATACTTAATACATCTTTTCTCTTTCTTTTTTTCTTTTCTTTTTTTGTTCTTCCCATTCCCTCCCCCCAATATCTGCAGCCCCTAAAGTTTGTTGATATCACCCCAAGAGTCTTTGCTCCCTATGGTGCTCAGTGATCTTAAAACAAACAAAAGTTTATTTAGGAAGATTTCAGGTCATGGTAAGAGACTAAAACCAAAAGTTTATCACAAGTATAAAACAATTCAGCTGATATTTAGCTGGAAACCTTCCAAGATGCTTCTCCCTCTCTTGCCTGAGAGCTCCCAGGCATTTCCCATTACCTGGAGCTGGGAACACAAGTTTTACAGCACCAATGGGTCAGCCAGTTTTTAGGCCAAGTTCTGAAATTTTCCAAGCTGGGGAGCAGGGAAAGTTGGGTCTCATCTTTTCCCTCCATCAATTTTACACCTAGCATTACAATTTTAATTTTCATTTAATATCCTTCTCATTATAACTAGCCTTAATATTGATAAAAGTTCTTGGAGATTAATTTTATGTCAGCTTTCAGCGTTCTACTGTGTTTGGGGATAACATCTTACCAGTAAGATAAAAAGTTGCTAGTTTTGCTTTGTGAGCAGGAAGAAACTCCCTGGATGACAGCCTGTCTCTACCTGATGACTCTTAACTAATGCCTAGGCCTTATCAACACACTGAATTATCTGAAGATTGAACCCTGACCTCATGTAGAAGATATTATTGGAATTAACTTCTGTTCTGGCATCTGATCTTCTCATTTCATGGCAAAAATTCTGATATCCTGGATGCACGGCTTCATCCTACACCATTTGCTCATCTCACAGAAGTTACAGGTTCAGAACACAGTAAAAACATCTGTGAATTTTTCTATGTTTAAATAGCTTCTTCCACTGATGAAGCTGTCAAGCTTTTATTTACTTATTGATTGAATGGCAGCAATATTGTGAAATTTTTCATAATAAACAATCAGGTGTAAGGTGAAGACCATGGAGCATTGCCTCAAAGAAAGGAATCTGAACCAAGTTTTGTGTCTGGGCAGTCAGTGGGCTCATGCACCAGGAAAGTGCAAGAGAAAACATCCTGAGAAAAGTCAAAAATTATAGTATTACCTAGAAGGGTGGGACCAGATGATCCTTGCAGTCCCTTCCAACCTGACATTCTATGATTCTATACAGAGCCTAGGGAACCAAGGACATGACTTGGTATTTTGAGTTTGTTTTATATTTAATAGTAGCTCCCTTTCTGGGTGCACTTGCACCCATCTGTAGGTAAACTGGAGCCCAAAAGCAGAGCTAAAGAACACTGTTACTTCACACACAGTAAACTCTGCAGAACAGGCAGAAGGGACACAAGTGCTGTGCTGACTGGTGTGCAGAAGATTGGTTTTTATTTCTATAAAATTAATTCCTTTTGGTCTACTTCTCCAACATAGCTATATTACTTCCATGCACAGGCTGTGTTCCTGCTCACTCTCCTACCTTTTATTTGAGCAGCATTTGCCTCCTTGTTTGCACCTCAGAGATGCTGCTCAAGCTCAACTTAAATATTAGCAGTTACATATTCTAAGGATGTATCAGGAATTGAGGATACTCACTCAAATATCATGCATCTTAGTGTCTGCAGTCTCCTCTAGGGAACAGTCGTCTTCCACCTCTTCCTCTGGGACCCCCTCAAGAAGATGAATCAACCCATAATTTGACAACACCTAATTATTACATGGTGCTAATATTCACAGATGCTGTCAGATAAAGAAGAGGGCGTAGCCTCCATGCAAACGTACTTTCCTGTTCTCAAATCAAAGGCCTTCCTTTAATTAGAGTCACCTAATTAATTTAGGTCCAAAGGAAGCTTCACAGGCAAGGTGAAATCCAGATGAGGCATCATAAATAAGCAATACAAATCACTTATACATCCTATAATTATTTGATGTTTTCAAAACAAGCCTTACAAGGAGGCTGAGGTCCCTTGTTGTTGCTATAAGGAGGAAAAAGGTTCTTTAATTATTTTATTTTTAAGTATATTTATATGGAACATGATACAGTGTACAGTAACCTAACAAATACTGTAACCTAAAAAGTTTAGAAAGCAATTAGGACAGGCTTAGAAATTATTATAAAAAGCTAAAGCTATTAGAATTATGGAAAATCAAATCCTTCCCTTTGAAACTGTTCTGGCAATTAGCCTATATTTTCTCATTATGGAAAGGCTGCTCAAATTTTTAATTTAGGCATTTCTAACAGAGGGAATCATTAATCCACCCAAACATCACACTTCCCTGCAGTCATTGATTTTTACTGGATGAGTTTACACGTTAGGTCCAAAATTCAGTGACATTCTGATATCCAGTGCTGTAAAGCAATATTTTGGGTTTTTTTCAACCAATCAGCTTCTGTGACAAACTTTCAGAGACTGAAGAAGCACTTTTCTTCCTTTGAGCAACTCTGCTTTCTTCAGCTGTATCTGTTCAGCTGTTGCTCTGATAAAGCATATTAATTTCTCCCTATAAATATTGCCTTTCAGAACACCACAGGTCTGTCAAAACTACCACTAAAACAGCTGACTGTGATAGGTAATGGAGAGTAATTCCAGGACCAACTCTGAAGGAGGACTCCACCTGTATTTCTGAAGTGCCAATGCTCAGATGAAGGCAGTGCAGATTTAAAGATGCCACATGAAGTCATCAGTGAGTGGTCTACACTTCCCCAAAGCACTTTTAGGATGAACCCCAAATGGTCAAAGCATGGGACAAGACCCTGGCTGACCTGCACACCTTCCTATGAGAAGTTTTCCAAACATAAGGATGAGGTCAATAGGAAGGCTAAGGAGGCCTCTGGCAGGTCATTAAGCAGAAAGCATCAGCATTTGAAGTGATACAGAGAAAAACATTGCTTGAAGGTTTCCAGAAATAAAGGTTGACTTAAGATGAAGACAAACAGGAATTCAATTTTACAGTTAGAGCACAATGAAACCTGTAAATATTTTCCATTCATTTAACTTAAAAACAAATTGACCTAATCTGCCTTCTCCTTTGCTGCATTTGCTCTGTTCTCATTACAAACAATTTGAATAGGTGGCACATTCTTAGAAACTTAGTTTTAAGCAATTACTGCAAAACAATCACTTTGAACACAGGGTGTTAAATTTACACACTGAAGGCAGCCTGAGTGAGTGTAGCCTAAACAAGCACAGGGCAGCAATTAAAACCAACTCTGTTTAATTTAAATACTTGCAATAGAAGTAATGATTAAAGCTGACTTCTTACAGCCCATGTTTATTCCATCCACATCTGGCCCTAGCCCCTATCCTCAGTAGCACAGTAAACACACTGAAGGTTCCTGAAATCAAACTTCACAATGTAATTCCTCCTTTTTCATACAAAATAATGCATCTCATGGCTCCTTCTTAAACATCTTCATCTAATCAAAGAGAAGAAGGCTTCTGTTCCTCTTCTCCAGTTGGGCTCTCAGTCTTTACCACCTCAGATCTATTCCTAGCTGGGTCTGACAACTGAAGGACCAGGCAAGAAGGCACATTAGTATTCCTCTAGTATCCCATGACAGGTAGTCAGAAATGGAAAAGTATAGGTTTAAGCAGAAATCTTAAGTCACAGATACAGTCTTTAGCTGAAGCAGAAATTATAGAAAGGAAAAATTACATTATCAAAAGCCTTCCATGGTTTCTATGCCCTGGTACAAAGTTGAAGTTTGGCTGTGTGAAAGTAATGAGCGTGCCAAGCACCTGGAGATTTAAAATAATTGTAGTTCCTTACGTACTAAAGTATGCAAATTATCCAGCAGTCACCACACTTCTAAGAGCTTCTTCCCATGCTGACCCTCTTCTTCCCCTCTAGACATTTTGTTTGGCCATTTCTGTTTTCTGGATGTTAAGTAACCTAGAAAAATCCTTGATAAATAGCCATACAGACCAATCCTACAATGTGTGCACTGACACTGCAGCAAGCAGGTTGAAGACTGGCAATTTTTATTTGGAGGCAGTAAAATAAAAGGAAATCATGCCCTTTGCCAAAATCTACATCAATGTGTTGTAAGCTTGCATCAGGTCCACATATCCTTTAGATGTGCTCATAACAGTAGGAACATGTGCCCCACATTTCAGTCCCAGTCTCAGGAAAACCTTCCTGACTGAAGCCCAAATTTTCAGAGGTACCTGCTTGGTCTGAAGAACCTCTCAGAAATATCCAGTTTGTCCTGGTGAATCAATGTAGATCTACATCATCCAACAAAATGAGTAATTCACATTTTTCCAGATAGGTTACAAACTTCAGTTCAATTAAGAAAAAAAGGGGCATTACAAGCATTGTCATTGCATTAATATTATCAGCATTTACCTTGAGCACATTGAAAATAAACCTTTCATTATGTCCAGGCATGATTTACAAAGACACTCCTTCAAATAGAAACAGTTAATTTTAAGACAAATCCTTTCTTATGTCCAGATGTGATTTATAGTTAATTTCCTTCAAATAAAAATGCATGACGCAGATTTCCATTTGCTTTCTGCCAGAAATTTCTATTTTTAGATGCAGGGCAACTTTATCCTCCTTTAATACACCTACCACTCCTACCCAGCAAATGGTGCACCTTAGCAAGCACTGACACATTCCATTAGATAAATAAATTCTGCAGAACTGCTGACAAAAATTGTATCAACATTGATAAGAACAGCAATGTTCTTGGACCTCCTACCTGATGGAAGTAATTACTTAATTTTTTTTCCTTTTTTTTTGGTGGGTTTTGGTTTGGTTTTTTTTTTGGGGGGGGGGTTGTTTTGTTAATTTTCTTTTTTGCCCTTTTCTACTGTCATTTTTATATGCTGAAATAAACCAGAAAAAGAAATAGCTGTCTGGGTACACTCTGTACTGGAACCAAACTGCTCTGACACAAAATGTCTTTCTGCATCTGTCAAGTTAGGGCTGCTCTAGAAGTCTCCACTGGCTCCCATGGTCAAGGCATCAGGTCTCATGTCATTAGCTTTGCCCAATATTGTCTCCACCTATGTCTCTCCCATTTCTTCCCACATTCACCTCCCACTCTCCCTGCTCTGCCCAAATTGCTGGTGACTGATGTTTTTGGATTCTTTATCCACTCCCAGCTCTGGACCTCCTTATATCCTACTCATGCTAACTGGAAACAACCCCTCAGACAGAAAATTCCTGTTCTGAAAAAGCTCTCCACTGTTAAAGCTTATGGTTACATGTAGAATCCATGACATGATACCTACCACACCTTGTGTCTGACCCTTTCTCTGGCATATGCTTGGTAACATACATACAATTTAAGATATATATATTATTAGCTAAAGGAAAGCATTTAAATAATTCACTTGGTTTGCTTTTGACAAATTTGGCTTGAGCCTTTCAATAAAAGTGAATATTTGGCACACATTTCATACACACATTTAATTTTTTTTCTCTTTTCTCTTCCTATACCTCAACATCAAGTGAAATAGAACTTTCCTGATTAAAAAAAAGTTTTTCTGTCTACCTTTGTGGTGGCCTGGTCTTTTATATTTTATGAAATGGTAACTTCAAAAGCAAAGTAATTGAAATACATCTTGTGAGAGGAACATGTATTTACTGCTTTTCCTGAAACTAAACAGCTGATTATTTACAGTGTGGAAATGCAGACAAAAAGGTCTGTGTCTCCTAATTTCATTCTCCAGAAGGCCTCTGCTACACAAGTAATGTCAGAGTGCAGAGGAGATCATGCAACTCAAATGCTGTGTTTCAGTAATCTGTAACACTCCTTGCTGCAAGCTTCTGGAAAAGAATCAACTTCTACTGGTAAAAAGATTTTCTACTATTAGCTAAATGATTTTGAGTTATTTGAAGCTATGAATATTTGTCCAAATATTTATATTACTGAGCAAATATTAGGTAAATTCCATCCAAACAATGAAGCAACTTCCAGCAATGAGTAACAGAAATAACACCTCCCTTACATATTTACTGCAGTAAATGAGGAAAAGCAACCCTACAGTCAGGTATTGGAGTGAGAAATGAAAGACATGGGGAGGATCACAACATTTAGAACAAAAACTCTTTCACCATAACACAGATAATTCTGTGTGGGAAGAGAGACCTTGTACTCACTTTCATTTCTCACGGGTGTTCTCACTTATCTATTCTTCTCAGTGCTTCCAAATAATTTCCTACTTTGACAAAACAAAACTATTTTTAGAGAATTTCTCAACTCTGGAAAAATGTTTTAAAATAACACTTGGAAATAAAATAAAAATAACACTTGGGATGAATAACACTCTCTCCCCCCCTGCTTGGTATAACTAGCACTATCACATATTTCCCATTTTATTTAAAACACTTCCATAAACTGAGAAAACATGATATAGGAAATAATTATATTTAAAACAACTCACAATTCTGATTGAATATGCAGTCCTTTGAAAACACAAACGTAGTCTCTCTCACATTAATGACCAGCTCCTTCAGAATCCTGTGTTTAGAACTGCAAGTGTTTAAGCACTGAATGAAGTTTTGCCAAAGATACAGTTATACAAGCACCCCCTTGGGATTACAAGGGTTAGAGAACATCAGTATGGAGTATGCAGAAAAAAAAAAAGAACTGAGTTTTACCTGCAATCAAGAGTTTAAGTTAGCTAAGGAACCTATTAGATTACAAAAATACTGTTTACTTATTTTTGCCATATGACATTTTCTGTTTTCAACAGAATTAGTGAACAAAGTTGAAGCAAGAGTGCTTCAGCTTGCACAGCTCTCTGCAACAATACTTCTCCAAAGTCAATGCCTGAAATTTTTGCTGGTCACCTATAATTAATACATTCCCTCACATCTCAAAACAGCCCCCCTCAGCTACCATAGAAGTACAGAACCTTGTGTCAGGACCTTTTCAGAGGGCTTCCAGATATGTAGCAGGAATACTGATATTTTAAATGAATGAAAGACCTTCCTTTAAAAATAAAACAAAAAAGTCACAGGCCATGACCCAAAGCAGTAACAATGATGATGTGTGGTATTTAAGAACATTAATGTAAACAACTATGAAGTTTGCATTAGGATTAAATAATAAGGTCAAGATAAGACACAGCAGAAGTTGTCTCCAAAAATTAGACCAGACCTGATTGTAGAAACCAGAACATAATTTCCACTACTGCTGTTTCCCTCTGGGCAAATCCTGAGCCCTTAGAGAAAGCAAATCTCCAACTCATATTAAAAGTTGTCTTAAGAAGCAAAATTTCATGGTGGAAGTCTGCTATATCAAAGCAGCAGTGGGAAGAATAAAAGAGGGGCAATGTACAGGAGGGGTAATGTATAGCATGATCCATGTCCCACCACAGTTGTTTCTCATCCTGGAAAACAAGTAAGAATGCTTACCAACCTCAACGTGTCACAGAATAATGGAATTTTCATCTTTTGCTGAAGAACTGACACACAACACTAGTGAATCAAGCTGTATTTGGCAAAGAGAAATTTAAAACAAAAGACTCTTTTGGGAGAGGGGGCTTCAGGAAACAATCTTAAACTGACATCACTTCCCAGGGCTGACACCCTAGTGACATAATGCCACCATGAAGCTTTATTTTACTGCCAAGTCTGGTATCCTCTTGTGAATCTAAACTGAGCATAGTGCTGGTCTGCCCTGCCAGCCTCCTACTGCTCCTCATGCCCAGGGAGCAGTGAAGTTCTGGGGAGCCAAGACCCCCAGATCAGTTTCTGCTGGATAGGAAGTGGTGTAAGCAATGCTGACTTTGCAACAAATCAGCTGAGGAAGAGTCACAAATCCATCCCAGAAGTGATGGCAGCAAGCAAGAGGGCAAAAATGAAGAGCTTGTAAAGATAGTATAGTTACCAAGGTAAGTATATAGCCAAACTGCAGTGAGGACTCCGGGAAAATGCAAACCCCTTAGAACACCTGGAGTGTTCTGTGTGGCACCTGGAAGTGACACATTAGCCAGGTATTTATGCATCACCAGCAAAAGCCCTTGAATCTTCAGTATAAAAAATATCTTACTTGGGAGCACAGCACACCTGGCATTTTAGATCTCTCTGCAGCTGAAATAATAACATTTGTAAGGAAGTCATCAAGGTGACAAGCAACTGAAAAGTGAAAGCTCAGTCACACAGTTACTTCTGATTTCAGATTAGTGGCTGCTTTCATTAGAAGGAAGGGATCAACCCTGAGATTTATCTACTAACCAGGGAAAGCTTCAACTTGGAACACTGGTAGAGGTGAAATGTGTAGCTGGGAAATCAAAAGCCTAAGTCACTTTGTACTCCTAGGGCACCATTTTAGGAACATCAGTGTCTGTTTAAATTCGTAACAAATTAATTCACTCCAGCTCTACTGGTTTATACCCCTTTGCTGTAACCTGGACATTGATAGGAAAGACAAGAAACTCTTTTATCCATTTATTGTATGTCACGATACCCTTGACCCCGCATGACCACCACTCTCTGTCATAAGTTCTGGAAGAAACCAGACTAAGAAGTAGGTCTGATCCAATTGTTGCCATAAACATAGTAGGAATTTAACACAACCTTCTGCTTTTAATTGTGTCCAGGAGCCTCCAGTGACCTTTTACAGAGATAATCAAAGGCGGAATTTGGCCCTGAGCAATCTGCTTTTAAGTTGCATTCAAACATCAAGATGACCAACAGATAGCACAGAGAAATCAACGTAACCCTAAAAGTCTGGAATGGTTTTCTAAGTCTTTCAAAATTATCTCAACACATTGCTGAAAATCTTCACATACAGTTCTTGCTCTCCACTTTCCCTTCTTGCTCTCTTTAGACTGGGTGCATCCTTTCAATCTTAAAAAAACCCCACACCTGGCTACATCCATCCCTCTCCCCTTTGCCATTGTTTCTCATGTAATCAACACAGCAGCAGCAGAGCAAGCCATAAAGCCAGGCAGTATAAGTATGAACAAAACTGATTTCATTCACTTACACCCTCATATCCACATACTCACAAGCACCTGGATGTGTGTGTCCAAGCAGTCTGTGCAAAACTCAGATGCCAAGGCAGGAGGTCTGCCTAGGACTTGTGACAATAAAGAGAAAAAAAAGACACCAGCTATTGAGTTCTTGCCACTTCAGTCTCTTCGTTGGCTGGTAACCACATGCTGGTTTTGGATAGGCCTTTTTCTACCCTCCTGTAGGCACTGTTAATCAAGTTGTCCATCTTGTCCTGCCTCCAAGAGGCATCATTTGCTCAGGTGCTTTGCCTCCTGGCCACCTGCACGTAGACAGATACTAGGATTTTGATGACCTGCTTATCTAAGAGACTTCAACACATGCCATTCCTACATTCTTAGCAGCCTTTCTGCAGCTGTTATTCCTTCTGATTCCTCTATCTCCCAGACATTCTCATACATACCAGTCTTGATGTGTCTATTACAATTCTTCCAAATGTCAGTGCCCACCTATCATGGGAGAGGAACACAGACATTATGACCCTCTGCACTACAAAGCAAGAAACTGTTTTAATGTAAAGCAGAAGTGCACAGTGAAGTAACCATGATTTGCCCATAGGTTATCAACAAATTATCTTCCAGCATTAGTTTCTTTAATAATCTTCTAATAAGACCATATGCATTCCATGTTATCTCTCTCAAAGGATTGCTATACATTGATACATTTTCTAGAAAACAAACTAATTTAGAAGAGTTCTATTTCTAGGTACCATGAAAAAAATACAGAACTCTCATCTGTTTTATTCAGTAGCTCATCTACCTGCCTCAATAACACTTTTTAAAATAAAAAGGAATTAAGAGCAAATAGCATGCTGCTTTTCATGCAACTGATCAAAACAACATCACCTCAAAATTAATATACACTATCTGGAAAACACAGTGCCCACTGATGCCTTCCATCCTCCTTCTGCATTTCAGTGTTCTGAACACCAGCCAGTTAGTTGGAGCACTGAGCCTAGCACAGTTTAGCTGCAAGAGAAGGGACATCACAGATACCACACATTTGTAAAAGGGAAAACACAAAGCATTGTCAATTTGCTTCTAGTCCAGTAGGATTCCACTGCAAGGGAATAGGCTTATTCCAGCATGTAGAAAGATAAAGTTTATTGTCCTTCACATTACTGCAACATTTGAAAGCACTGGTCTTGTGCTCCTTTGAGGAAACCACGGGTTACCCCAACAGTCTAAAATAAATAGGTGACCAGATGAACAAGTTCCTTACCTTTGTCCCTAAGGGTCCTACCTGTAATGGCTGTTTAAGAGATGATTTTCAATGCATCTTCATTATAAAATTTGTATATTAATTCTTCTGAGAAATACAGGAAGCAAAACCTATGAAGACTGTATTTTAGTAATTTAAGAAAAAAATATTACTGTGCCTCTCTATCTGTAGAAGAATCACTAGGGTGAGGAAAATAAGGGGTTTTTCAAATCCAATTTTTGGTTACTTTGTAAGAAGGCCTTCAACCCCACCTTCTCAGGAGGCTAGCACATCAGTTTATTCAAAACAGAACAGACTTAATCACTTACCAAGAAAACTCCAACACCACATCCAACATGCAACAGCTCTTCTGAGATGGGACTGAATTCCTCTTGTTTGACAGTAAGAGTATTGATTTGAAAACAGTCTCTTCCATTTCCCATGCCAGGCCCTAAGTGGTTCCTTTTTTTCCCTTGAAGTAAGAATAGATGAACTTTAGGAGGTAGAGCTCCTGGTGAGACCTGCGACGGCTACATGATAGGATTCTTTACCTCATGCTCTAGGTTAAATGTGAAAATTGCACAAAACCACCCAAAGTCTTCTGATTCATGGGAAGAGGTACAGTTACTGAATTACCAGAGAGGTCCCAGCAAAGCTGTGAAACTGCCAGTAGCAATACTCATGTAATAAATACCCCATGCGGGAAGAATGCCAGAACACCCACTCTACACTTACATCCCATTGTAACTTACTTCAACCCTGGACTTTGCTGGCACCAAAGGTCTCCAGATTGCTTTGCTAGCAGCTCTATTACTTAGAGGTACCTAGAGGTACAGTTAAATGTATTTTATTCACCAGTAAGTGGCATTTCTTCTCTTCCAGTTCCAGAAGTTCCTCCATAGTGACATGCCCCATAGAGATTCCCACATCATCTTGCATCTCCCTCCCTGAAACTCACCCTGTAACAATTTCATTTATCTCTCCCCTCATTCATACGCATTCTCCCTACTGCCCATTACAAAGCCTTCCTTCCCCTTCCCAAAATATTAAGACAGCTACCATTGCTCCATGTCAGAAGCTAATCCAACTCTTCTAAACTAGCTCATGAAGCAAGAAATTAGTCACAACTCCAAGATCAACAAGTTTAAGGCAGCAAGAAAGATCTCAGATACTACTGCAGTATGTAACAAGATACATGAGCCAACTCTGACTACAGAAACTCACTGAAGTATGTAAGCAGACAGATGGCATTCCCATTCTGTCAAGGTTTTCATAAAGGCTTAAAGATTATTAAGGTTTCTCAAAGCCAAGGAGCATTAGGACCAACTGCAGGCATCCTTACAAAACCACACATCTCCTCTCCCCTCTGCAAAACCAAACAGCTAACTAAACAAGCTTTTGTACCCTACTTCTTTCCCTCTATCTCCAATCTTCTTGAGCAGATGAAGAGGTCCTTTACCAAGGCAGCTGAGAGCCTGCAATACAATCCATGTCAGTGGGAGGCAATGGTACCCTGGCATGCCCAGAATGTGAAGCAAAACTACTCATGCAAGACAAGTAAGGCAAAGACTCAGCAGAGTGGGAAGTTTTCAAGTCATGCAGGTCAGGCAGAAAAAACAGCATAGACAAAAGGTCTGGAAAATGGATTACACAATGTGAACAGCAGAAAATAAAAGCTGGCCAGAATCTTAAAAACCTAAAAATGTCACATGCAAAACAAGTAGATATTAAAAAAGAGGGAGCAGTAGATGATTTCTAAGAGACCTCAAGATTAGTACTACAGAGAGTGAACTGAGAACATCCTTGCTGAGAATATAGAAGTTCTTTTGACTACAAAACTGTTAGCAAAAAAAAAAAAAGCGATGAAGAGATCAAAATGGCAAGCAAGATCAGCATGTCCAGACAACACCAGAAATCCTGGGAAACTTCTAAATCCATTGCTTTCTATCACCTGTTTCTGAAAACAGATGTAAAAGCACACTATCAACACATTTATTATTACAGAAATCTGGTAGCAAAATAAAAATATGTTTGACAGAAGGAATCAGCAATGTATTCAGAAGCACTGACCTAAACTAGTGCATTCATATCATGTCACTTTTAAGTCTACACAGTGCACCTCTACTTATCCAAGCCAGAAGTAGAACTCTCATTGCCTCAGGTCTATCCAAGACTGGACTAGAAAGATGCACAGAATAACCTCAGGGTGATTTCTGAAGGGCATGCCCCTGTGGCACAGGGCACACCTATTAACAGAAATTTAGAAACAATTATGGACAGGACAAATGAGATTTCTATACGCCTGTGGTTTAAAACTACTCAGCAGAAAGTACAGCAAGCCAATTGTTCCCAAGCACTCTGGTGTGAAAATTCAAGTTAGATCAGGAGCAAATGCTTCCTGGAAGAACACAAGGCCAAGCTTCAGCTGAATGGATTCTGTTGAAGCAGCAAATTCTCACCAAGAGTAACTACTTTGCTCAGAAAATCCACAGCACTTTGGAATGGGCACTTCTGCCCCTCCTGTCCTACAGCCTTGCCATGCCTTCAACCATTAGCATCTGTCAGGTGGGGATGCTGAACAGCAAGCAGCTGAATCAAGTTAAGAAAGGAAGGGAGAAGAGAAGTCTCTCTCAAAACTGAACAACTTTGTTTGCAATGGTCTCCCCCAACAGTCCAAAAACTTCAAAAGTCAGCTTAAAAAAAGTTACTTTAAAATAGCATATTTCAAAAATGACAGAGCATAACTCTAGTGTTTGATTTGTGCAATACCAAATAGCAATTCCAGAAGGCTTATTTATTTTTGAAGTACAGAATGGAGCATTATGCATACGAACTTGGTCCTCTTCACAAATACTGTTCTGAAGGAAGATGGTGCATTTAGCATCACTGTTCATTCAAAGAGATGTTTTAAGCCAGTTAAGTCTCTGACAGCTACTAGAGAAGAAGAAAGTATTTTAGATTTCTCAACACTGTTTCTAGCTTCTACTACTTAGCACTATGTCATTCCAAGAGCAATATATAAACCAGTAAGGAATATGATTATGCTGAAGGCGTGACATACAACGCCACACACTAATAATAAAAATAATAATAAAAATAATCTCTGTTGTAACTTTTCATTACAAAAATACCAGATGGAGAGAAGACAGACTTTCAGGAGCAATGTCACAGAGCCCAGGCAGGCTGTGACATGCAAACATTTGAGAAAATACACTCACAAAGAAATGCTTCACTGATGACTAAAGAACTGTACAGGCTGAAATACTGCATTACTGAGTACAGATGTTAAGAGTATTTAGAAACAGGTATTGAAGTTAAAGTTCACTTAATATACCTTAAGTATATTAAGTAAACAGTTGCTAAATTTTATTTTCTTACGCTAATTCCCAAGCTTCTTGTCCAAACACACTCTTAAATTTTGGCTCTACAGGAAACTACTGCACCCATTACTAGAAGATGACATCTGAGAAGAAAAAGAATTCAGTCCTGAGTTTTATTTTTTCCACAAGCAAGTTCATTTTATCTTAATAACAGTATTCAGGATGGAACTGGTTAACTACAAAAACATCACTTGGTATTTCCTTTCCTCCAAACCTATAAAAAATTTCAAATGAAAAAGTTGTCAAGGGAACTGGGTTCATATCAAATCATGTGTGAGATAAAAAAAGTCAAATAAACATACTGTAGAACACAGTCTTAGCTGGGAAGCAACCCAGAATTCTGACACACAACACTGTACAGGTGCTTGAGCAGGTACAGGTCCCATAATCTCAGCAGCCTAAGGTTAGGCTACAGTCTTGTTTCTTTACCAGTATAAAAGCCTACGTCAAGGATCCAGACTTGGTTCTTGTTCTTCAGTTTCATCAGGTAGCTCTTCAGCAGAAGCACCACAAACATTGTCCTGGTTATCTCCAGACTGATTTAGCTCATCAGGTTCCCCAGCTGCAGTCTGAGTCGTTTCTTCTTCCTCTTCTTCCCCATCATCCTCTACATCCATCTCAAATACCCTCACATGGCGGAGATTTGCACTTAGCTACAGAGACAGTAAGCAGTTGCTGTCAATAAATAAGTAAATAAAAGCACCAATACCCTTTTTTAAATGCCAGCCAATAGTTCTGAAAATAGCCTTTATCTCCAAAATGGAAGTATCAGGGAAACTAGCAACTTTTTTTTTTACTGTTCTGTGGGCTAGAAAAATAAAACAAGCAGAACTATTAATTCTTTTAAAGTCTGTGCTATGTTATCAGACAGGTGTGACTATCCTGACACACTTATAAAAGATTAAAAGAAGAAATTATTTTTAAAAAATAAGTTTTGATAAATCTCACTGAATTTTTATAAACAAGTGATCACTCTCTCCATTCATAGCATGTTTTCTTTAATAGTTTACAGGCTTGTTCACAGATACTGTACTTACCACACAGGAAACTTTTCTAATACCATTTACAGCAACATACTGAGCTTTCATATTCTCCAGCACTCTCCACTGATTCTCCAACAAGACAGCACGTGTGGGTATCTCACTGCTTTGCTCATCCAGCCTGCACACAGCCAAGAAGAAAAGCGCAATACAAGCACATAAGAAACAATTCCAGTACTAAAAAATAATTAAGTAAACAATTCAGTCAGTCCAGCTTCTTGTATCTAAATTTTATATTGTATGCAACAGCAGATAAGAATTTGAAACCATCACAATTCTGCTATGGATATTCTGGAGTAGGGGGATCCTGCTGTGGAGACACAGCATGTTTGAACTCAGGTAAAAGATTAAAGCAGGTGAGGAGGGAGTTATAGGGCCTGATCTTCCCCGAAGTAACAGCTAAAATAAGAGGATGGGATGATACTGCTACTCCTCCTTTCAAACCTCTCTTCTGCATGAAGTTTCTGAACAAAGTCCTGGAGGCCATGCCTCTCCTAACATTGTGGCCTCCATGGCCTTTCAAATACATATCATCACTCCAGTTCATCCCCACTCATAGGGACTGTAAGAAGAAACTCTCTGCCAAGTACATGGGGCAGGATTAGTCTGAACTTCTATTTACTATTTTCTGTTCATTCTTTAGTACCCATTCATTCTCCATTTACCCAAACTTATGCAAAGCATTGGGCACTGTCCCATATGACACCATTATTTCTAAACTGGAGAGACATGGACCTGGAGATGCCTAAACTGGAGACAGCAACCACTCAATGTAGGAGGAATTGACTGCATGGTCTTACTCAGAGAGCTGCAGTCAATGGCTTGACATCCAACCAGTGACAAGTGGTGTTCCTCAGGGGTCAGGATTGGGACCAGCACTGTTTTAACGTTTTTGTCAGCAATATGGGTATGGATTGAGTGCTCCCTCAGCAAGTTTGCTGCCAACACCAAGCTGAGTGGTGTGGCTGATATGCTGGAGGCCACCAAGAGGGACTTTGATGGGCTTGAGAGGTGGGCCCATGCCAACCTCATGAAGTTCAACAAGGCCAAGTGCAAGCTCCTGCACCTGGATCAGGGCAATCCCAAGCATAACTACAGGCTGGGTGCAGAATGGATTGAGAGCAGCCCCTGGGAGAACTCAGGGATACTGGTGGATGAAAAGCTAGATATAATGCAGCAGTGTGCACTTGCAGCCCAGAAAGCCAACCATACCCTTGGCTGCATCAAAAGAAGCGTGGCCAGCAGGTCAAAGGAGGTCATTCTCCCACTATACTCAACTCTAGTGAGACCCCAGCTGGAGTCTTGTGTCCAGTTCTGGCACCCCCAACACAGGAAGGACATAGAACCGGTGGGAGTGATGCCAGAGGAGAGGCACAAAGATCATCAGAGGGCTGGAGCATCTCTGCTACGAGGACAAGCTGAGAGAGTTGGCATAATTCAGCCTGGAGAAGAGAAGGCTCTGGCAAGACCTTATACCAGCCTTCCAGTACAAAACAGTTTAGGAAACTTCCATCTCCCCACTCTCCCTAGCACAAGAAGACTTTAAAAATATTTACACATACACACAAAGCACAAGTAACTGTACATAATAACTGCCTGATCTGTTTTTAAGTTCTGCATTTTAAGACTTGCTCAAAGTACCTTTTAGTAGAATCCCAAATGAATTCCCTATTTGGGTCCTCATCTGTGTATACTGAAGACAGAGGCAGCTGAGCCAAGACTCTCTCCTTCCCCTCTTGTTCCACACTTTCCTTCAGAACCACAGTTACAGTTTCATCATCATAGAAATGTGCATCTAAGCAACTGTAGCATCTGCAGGGAAAAAATTTAGAAAGCATCAAGGAACAAAAGTGGGTACAAAACTGAAATACTTTGAAGTTGCAGGATATTCATGTTAAAAAGTATTCAGTACGTAACAGTGAGCTTTACTGTAAATGATAAAAAACATCAGTCATGTAGCTAAGCCCGAGAAAGAACCAGACCATAAAGAGCAGACTTCTTTATGATACAGGAAAAAGCAATTCTGAAGGAAAAAAAAGCTTACTAACAATTTTGGTTTATCTCCATTTAATATGAAATGAAAAAAACACTAAACACAAACATCCAAGAAAAGTCAGAAGCAAAACTGAAGGTACTGAGGGTAATCACATTTGGTCTTTTTACATGAAAAGGGTGTGCTTAGTCTGCCATGCCTTCTAAGATGCCCTCATTCAGGCATATCATGTCTCACTCTCTTATTTAAAGAACATCACAGATGTAAGGAAGAGCTGTTTCCAGATAGCTTTGTTTCTTGCATGTATGCTAAAGCTTCAGTCAATTAGAAAACTAAAATTTACTTAACTTTGAGATGAAGTGCAATTTAAGACTCCCATAATCCTGTATCTTAATGCACTTGTGCCACTGTCTCTCAGCCTGACTCACTCAGGGACTACAAGCTGGCCCAGCATCTGAAGTAGTAACTTGTAGGATAAAAGCCAAACTGTAATGCCTGAGAAGTTAACTTACTGTAAGTAAACACTAGAAAACATGGTCCTCAATTTAGCAATCTGCAGTTATGGAAAAAAAAGTCAAATACACTGACCTGGAATCTGAGCTCTCATTTATACTGTTGTTCAAGAAGTTTCCAAACTCTACTGCAAGAATTCCATTACTGACAGACCTAGAAGAACAGTGTCCATTACCTCAGTGACTAATTTCTTTTCCATTCACAGAGAATCCAAAACACCTCATGACAACTGTGGTAAGAGATGATGCAAGTTTAGCACAACACACAGCTACATCCCCAGATGATGTAAGTGGTGGATGGGAACTTTTTGATTTCTTCTACCCCTCAGCAAAACATGACTAATGGAGCCACATGGAAAAGAGAGTCTGGCTTGTGGAAAACTGTTCTTCTTTGCAGAACTCTTGGCTCAGCTGCCCTAGTCTCAGATCCATGGAATTGTTACTCAAATCTACAAAAAACTAGTTTAGATATCAAAAAGGGAGGAAATAGGATAACTTTGACATCAGCAGTTCCCAATTTGAAACACAAAAGACAGCTTCATCATGTGTCTTCTTCAGCAGGAAAACTGCATTAAAAATTCCCACCCTACCACTGTTACCTCCTAAAATGAAACACAGATTACAAAAATCAGTATTTTACAGAGAGCAGGAGTTTGTGTTATTTTCTAAACCCAAAGTTTCAGTAATTTCACTGACAGAATGCATCTCAGGCAGTTGTAACACCATAACCAGGCAGTGATAAACTGCATTTCAGACACAGAAACTCCTGAAGGTACACAGACTACACCCCGAAGAGATGTATTCCATTTGATGCACCTTTGGGTCCACCTCCCATTTTTCCTTTAATTACAGGCTAGAAGGGGTTAATCAAGGAATAAAATTTACAGTGAGACAAAGCAACACTTTTTTACAGGTTTTTTGTCTTTTTTTACAGGTTTTCACACACAAGTAATTCTTTGAGAAGCAGAATTAAACAAGGCTGATTTTTTTTCCTAAGCCTAAAAATATCTTGGGTCTTGTGATTAGATTTTCTGAGTCTTATATGACACAAAATTCCTGGAGCAGTTTACTACAGCATTTCCTAATGTCCTCCTCATTTTCTCTAGCTTTCATGCTGCTCATTACTTCTTTTTTTTTCAAAAATATTAAAATTCTATTTTTGTCTGTACACACATGCTAATGGTCACAAACCATCTTCTTCCCTTTTTTGTCTTACCTGGAAGTATCAGTATGTCTCCTCAAAATGTATATTTTAGAAACAGAATTTTCTAATATGGTGAAGAGAACATAATGTATATTGGATGTTTTGTCATTCCATCTGTAATGTGGGGGGAAGAAATGAAAATTTAGGTCAAATTTCAACAACTGATAAATGCCATAATGACACAGAACAAGAAAAGCAGCATACTTACAAAAATGGTAGTTTAGATAATTGAGGTGTGGAATCTTCACTGAAAAGGAAAAAACAAACCAGTTTATAAAATGCTACTCTAATTTCATGCAACTGAGGCTTAGAAATAATGTAAAGAAATACCTTTGAGAAGTTTTGTAAAGAGACATGCAGACTGCTTCATGCACTGACTTTCCAATTACATCCTAAAAAATATAATGAAAACAGACAAAAAAATACAACTCTTTATCCATACTAATGAATTTTTTTCAAGACAAAAAACCCCAACCACACAAAACAAGTACAACTGAAAGAATAACCCACCAATATTTATGCTGGAATAAACTTTCCCTGCAAACACTACTGTCACTGGGTACACTCGTTTCATGTTTTTTCGTAATATATAAACTTGTGTACTGACAATGAACACAGTTACCTAGCACACAGCAAAAATATCAAGCTAATTAATAGTAAAAACAGATGCCTAAAATGTGGAAATGTTAGACACTGAAAAAAAAATAAAAAAAAATAAAAAATAAAAAATCACACTCTCCCTAGATGCTTAACTCCTCCTGCCAATGGTAAATCTGGGCTATGTGCTACAAGCTGCAGGCACTCAAAGGTAAATATTAAAACTTCAGGCCTTACTAAGCAAGACTACTATCTTCACTTGATTGCTACCCCTAGCAGAAAGTTAGCATCTAAATAAACTGAACTTACCGCTGGCTTCTGTAAACACTGATCAATGACCCCTTCCATTTGCCTTTTGACAAAATGCAGTGATTTCTCAGGATAGTAGGGAAACAAAAGTGGACTTTCTGTGAACAGATAAGTCTTTTAAAGCTGCTTGTATCTCTAGAAAAACATATTACACTGTTATTAACATGACAAATTGGATTGAGCTCAGTGAACAGTCAGTAAGAAAGTGATGAGGCTAAAGGAGAGGATGAGGAGGTTGGGTCTGTTCAGCCTAGACAACCAAGGGCTAACAGGCAGGAACCCCTTGGTCTTCAGCTGCCTAAAAGAGGAGCTACAGAACACATCATTTTCAAAGCTGCACACAGGGAGAGGAGATGCAACAGTCATAACCTCCATCAAGTGAAATTCCAGCTAGATACAAGGAAAAAAGTTTTCTCAAGTTTTCTCAAGGACAAGGACTTTGATTAACTTTTATTTTTTACTAAAGCAGGAGTTACCTTTAAGGTGAGTACTATTTTTGAGAAAGTTAAACCACTGGTTTCCCTCTGTATTAGGCGGGGATACAAGGTCATCATCTTCATCTTTCAAGTACTAGAAAATAAAGGGACACATATAAGATTGCATTTTAAGTATAGGGGACATTAAAATTCACCTCCAGGATTGCCCTTCCCAAATCTGTTAAACATGTCTTAAATTAGCATACCCTACTCTTAAAACTACCTCTTCTTGAAAGAATAAGAAAAATCAACTATTGCCTAACATCATACAGTGATTTTTCCATAAGAAACTGATTCTTAAACCAGGTTTGAGCAGAAACATTTTGAAATCCACTGATCGATGGGATAAAACAACAAGCACATTTCAATTCTACATTACCATTACTAGCTATAAAAGAATTTGAGCCTTTTCCTAAGAATACAGCATGTATAAGTATGTTTTAAACATTTTCTCCTGGAATAGTGGAAAATAATTAAAATACCCTCCTTTACCATTACTGTAATGCACAACACAGATCAAAGGGGACAGAGAAGAAAAGTAGGCATGGCTTTAAAAGCTTTTCCATCTCAGGATTTTGTAATTGATTATTTTTTTATTTATTCCCTGTTCTTTACCTGGCCAACTCTCTCCACATTGAAGTATTTTCCTTTACGATTATAAAGTTCTGGTGCCTGAAAAAATAATACAAAAAAAACCATTACTTAAACCAAAGTTAATGAGAAGTAGTGTACAAAATAATTTATTTTATTGCAAGGTTTTTCAGATTCAGCTCTTGGCAGAAAAAAATTGTCAGAAAAATAGCAAGTCAATAGAACATACCTCATTGAAGTGTTCAGTAAGAAAATCAGCAACAAATGTGATATCTTTTTGAGTCATCTAAAAAAAAAAAAAGAAAAAAGATAAAAATGAATAAAATAAAATAAAGCAGAGGATAAGAAATACATTTCAGTGAGCACAGAACACATCTTCTGTAGGCTGAACAAGTGCAGCTCCTTCAGCCCTTCCTCCCAGGCAAGTGCTCCAGCCCGCCACTTGCTCAGAAGCCCTCTGCTGAACTCACTCCAGTTTATTCACACCTGTCTTGCACAGGAAGGGCTCAAACTCCCTAGAAGTGATCTGATGAGTGCCAAGTATGGGTGAGGGGTAACTATTTAACATCCTGGACATGCTCCTGAGCATAACCCTGCATTCTCTAGGCTGCCTTTGCTGCCAGGGTGCACTGCTGGCTCCTACCCAGCTTGCAATCACCAACATCCCCAGACCCCTCTCAGCAGAGTGACTCCCCAGCCAGCTGGGGCCCTGCTATGCAATTGCAGGGGGTTTACTCTTCCCCAGGAGAGCACCTTTTCCCCATGTGTCCTTGTGGAACTTCAGGAGGTTCCCATCTGTCTATTCCTCCAGCCTATTTACCTCTGGAAGGCACCTCTGCCCTTCAGTGCATTATCTGGTTCACTCAGGGTGATGGTGTCTGCAAATCTGCTGCAGGTGTATTCCATCTCCTTCACCAAGGCATTGGTGAAGATGTTAAAATCCTGCTCCCATTAACTCACTCATTCAGACCACAAAGAGCTGCTATACACAGAGGTCTCACATTCACTAAACAGAGAAGTATCAACAAAGAAAACAAAAAGCCACTCATGCAAGACAGCATATTAATGTGGATCTGCAGACACCAACTTGCTCAAAGAAATGACACAGATGCTCTCTTTTAAGTTTCGGAACAAAAATCAGCTTTTAGTCTTGTGCTCAAGTCAAGCAGAATACAGAGAATACCAACATGTAGTAGAAAATGTTACTGCTACCTTGTTCAGCTCTGGAAGTACATGATCTTCTGACATTCTCAACATAGCTGAGGGAAAAAATAGACTCTTACTGCATTGATATTGATATGTTTTCCTAATATTCTTAATTTTCCATGGCTATGTAATAAGACTGCTGATAAAATGGGAAAGATTAATACGTCAGAAGCAAGAGAGTCTGGAATGAAGATTATGAATTGAGACTGAAATTAAATCTCACTTTGCTCACTAGTTTAAAAAAAAATTCCAAGATTTGTATTGTTAATCTTTTCCAGCTGCATTTATCCTGTACAAGACTGAGAAAAGATTATTATTAAAAGGGGCCAGAAGAACTTATCCATACACATACTAAGAGTAGTAAAATGGACATATAAAAAAAAATACATGAGTACTGTCATGCCCAGAATAATATGTTTTAAGAGAGTTGTACTGAAGTAATTTTAATTCAGTGAGGCTTAAACAAACAGTTCTCTGTTTAAACACAAGCAAACACAGTGAACATTTAAATAATGCAAGTTCTAATGTTATGACAGAATTCAGCTTTCTGAAATTTTTAAAATAAAAATTATTATATTCCTGCTACTAAACACTAACACTGCACTTCTAGTGCTTTTACAGTTTCTGGTAAGACTGCTTAGTTTATTGTAAAGTGGTTTAAAACCAATTAATTAAAACTTACAGACTTATTAATAACCACTTCATAAAAACAAGCAGGCTAAAATACAGCACTCTGCACATCCCTCTAAAATTTTATCTGCAACTACACAGCTACAATTGGAGGTGGCTGTTAAGTGCACCAGGACATTCACAGACTGTTTACATCTGTGCATAACCTTACAGCCAACTCCATCTCCACAGGAGAAAAAAGCAAGTGACAGAGTGAAGGTGAGTCAGACTATACTTCATATTTGGTATAAACTGAACAAATCCTTTATTCTCCAAGTCAAGACTGGCAAATTGCTCATGAAGCAGAAAACAGCTTGGAGTATCACTACAGCATAAGTACATAGAGCACCCACTGCATACATACTAAATTTAACTGAAAACTATCAAATTTATGATATGTGGGTTTATTAATATTATAACTATTCTTGTTTCATCAACTGTAACAGTTTAGATGCCCAGAAATTTTCCATTATAGAAAGAAATAGATTGTAATAACCAAGACTGGCTTAATTCCTTGCAGGCACTTCAGTGCTGACAACACAAAACAGGTACTGGATGCTTAATGCCACTGAGCTTACCAACGTAGAGCCACCGAAAAAACGCTTTGAAGTTTTTCATGCTACTGTCGATAACTCTGAGCAAGAAACAAGAGAAGAAATCATCAGATCTAAAAGTCACAAGCTGCTCCAGGCTCGTCTCAGCCTCACTACAGAAAGGACTGCAAGCACTATCAATTTCTCTTTAAATGCCCAATACAACCTTCCACGTGAGGCTGTTCCTGGTGTATGAGTTTGTGAGATGCACTGAGACAAGATAAAAGTTGATCACCAGAAGAGGAGCTTTGCTCTCCCAACCTTCTTAATTCCCAGCCACATGCTTCCCTTTTGATACAAGGCTCAGTAGGGATATTTTTTAAACTCTCCATACTTACTGAAGCAGCTCGTTTGCTTTCAGGATGAAAGAACCAACAGCAGTAATAGCATCTGCAGAGAGAGCTAACATTACTATTAGGCTTTCAAAAGTGCAATCAGAGTAGGCACACAGCACATACACAACTGTACCTTCAATTCCAGATGCATCTAATCCCAGGGATTCATACTTCTGTTTCCATAAAGCCATTCCTTTCAATTCACTCAAGTGGTATAGCAGTGCCTCAGAGCCACTAGGAAGGCAGAGGAAAGAGGTACAATCTTTAAGTCACTCTTTGGAAATTCACTGCTTCACTTCAGGCTATATTTTTATCATTTTATGTGCAAACTAGAGTGCTTTATAAGGTGGCCTTGGCATTTAAGAGCTAAAGTATCACTTCACAGAAGAGCAAATACTGCCCTAGTGATTTTAACCACCACACAAAGTTGGTGTGAGACTTTTGCATATATCCTATAAACACACCAGGCAGTAATGTACAATCCTGGAGAGTATTCAAAATACTTCAGTAGTTCTCCAGCACCCAAAAGTAAAACAGTACAATTTGCCATGATCAAGCTCTGCACCAGCACACCCTCATCCAAAGAACCACCAACACAGCATCCTGCCTTTTAGCACACTATACTCCATTTTATCTGTAATTCACTTAACATTCTCTGACTTACCTCTGCAAATGACTTATAACCAACTTTTGTATACTGGAATAGGAAGACTCTATGGACTGACCAAGTTTTTTTAAACCCTGTTAAAAAAGAAATACAGAAATATAAAAATGTTCTGCTAACTTAACAGAATAGTAGTTAAAATATATTGAAATGTAATATCTTAATATGTTAAAAATATTAACCTACCTTTACTGTCAGTTGGTTCATTAGTAATGCTTGAAGTTCCAGACTAAAGGGGGTGGGGGAGAAAACCAAATACTAGTTCATTTTGTATTTCAATACCAAATATAAATGCATACTCAGATAAACCAACAGTAACTACCTTGCTTTGCCCCATAACAACAGCTGCATAAACTCATCCTGAACAGAAGTGGTTGTATTCTTTTCCTGTCAGTCAAAATGATTGAAATAAATTGGTAAAGAGGTTAAATCCAGGCTACCAAATAATCTCACAAACACTTCTATTAAAATATATTGGAAAACCCATCCACCATATCCTTGAATGCTGGAATCAGACTCCTAATCACCATAAACTTTCTAGTATTCTAAGTTATTTTAAATTTTATTACAGAGTAAAAATTCTAAGCAGTTTGTCACCACCAAGAATCTATGAAAAAAGCAACTATTTGATTCAAATTACTTCTAGCCATGGCTAACAAACACAAACTTCAAGCAAATCTAAAAGCATTTTAAGTATGGCTGTTATAAATGCTCCACTTAACAAGGCTGTAAGTGTAGGTGGGCTGCTATTCATCCAGGAATACTGAATTCTGCATTCAGTTCACAAATGACTGAACTATATGGAGCAAAACCTTAAAAATAAAGGAACTGATCAACAGCTGTACAGGCTGAAAACTATCACTTTTCAATAACTTAGAATAAATAAAAACCTGAAGTATCACAATACAATTGTGCTTGATTGTACTGAGATCCCTTCAGCAAGACAGCACTTGACACACAATAGCTTCCAGGTTGCCTCTGAACTTAAGAGATTTTTATCTGGAGGCATTTTGCTTACACAACACTAGGATATGCAGTATGTTAGAATGAACAACAGAACAACTGCAAACATTTTTTTTTTCCAAAAGAATGTTTATCAGTACAGTACCTGAACAAACTTTGTTAGCCTTGAGTCCATCTGCATCAGTATTTCCTCCCAGGCTTCACACATGCATGTCAAAGACAGCTTTATATACTGTAACAGAGACACAAACACTGGTGTGTTCCCTGCCCACCCCCCCCAAAAACACATGCAAGAACTGGGTGTTAAAATACAAAGGGAAGATATACTCTAGATATTACACTAAAATCTACTATCAAATTCCAAGTTAGAGCTCTACGTTTACTTAAAACCAACTGAAGCTTCCTGCCAGAACACATTTATTTTATTTGTATTGAGAATACTGAAGCCTGTAAGAAGTGTGAGATGAGAAGGTGCCCTCACACAACTGTACCTGTAACAGAGTTGAAATGTGAGTAAACTTCCGGGCCATCCGAGTTACCTCAGGTAAGTAACTTGATAACAGACTGGTGTCCAGCTAAAACAAATGAAATAAGCAACAGTTAAGAGATGATTTGCCTTTCAATAAATTTAAGATTACAGAAATGAAGAGACAGATCGGAAGGGCCCACAGAAAAACTGTCACTCCTCATTTCATAGAATCATAGAATTGGCTGGGTTGGAAGGGACCTCAGAGATCATCGAGTCCAACTCTTGAAGCACCGCTGCAGTTGCTAGACCATGGCACCAGTTTCTTTCCGTAAAGAAATTCTTTCTAATATCTAACCTAAACTTCCCCTGGCACAACTTAAGACCGTGCCCTCTTGTCTTGTTGAAAGTTGTTTGGCAAAAGAGACCAACCCCCACCTGGCTACAACCTCCTTTCAGGTAGTTGTAGAGAGCGATGAGGTCTCCCCTGAGCCTCCTCTTCTCCAGGCTGAACAGCCCCAGCTCCCTCAGCCTCTCCTCATAGGGTCTGTGCTCGAGTCCCTTCACCAGCCTGGTTGCCCTCCTTTGGACCTGCTCCAGGACCTCGATATCCTTCCTGAACTGAGGGGCCCAGAACTGGACACAGTACTCGAGGTGTGGCCTCACCAGTGCTGAGTACAGGGGCAGAATCCCTTCCTTGGACCTGCTGGCCACGCTGTTCCGGATACAGGCCAGGATGCCATTGGCCTTCTTGGCCACCTGGGCACACTGCTGGCTCATGTTCAGCTTCCTGTCGATCCAGACTCCCAGGTCCCATTCTGCCTGGCTGCTCTCCAGCCACTCTGTCCCCAGCCTGTAGCGCTGCATGGTGTTGTTGTGGCCAAAGTGCAGGACCCGGCACTTGGCCTTGTTGAACCTCATCCCGTTGGAATCAGCCCAACTCTCCAGTCTGTCCAGGTCCCTCTGCAGAGCCCTCCTGCCTTCCAGTTGATCCACACTCCCCCCCAGCTTAGTGTCATCTGCAAATTTGCTGATGATGGACTCAATCCCCTCATCTAAATCATCAATGAAGATACTGAACAGAACTGGGCCCAATACTGATCCCTGGGGGACACCACTAGTGACCAACTGCCAACTGGATGCAGCCCCGTTCAGCACCACTCTCTGGGCCCAGCCCTCCAGCCAGTTCTTAACCCAGCATTTCCTTAAAGTTGATTTTAAGAGGGAAATACATTTAATTTAAAGAGACAATATTTATATTTTTATAAGTCTGTCAAAACTCCTGATAAAATCCCTCACTTTGGGATTCTAACAGTACTTTATGGATGACCTTTCTGGATAGAGGACTTTCCTGGATAGATTAGATAATGAACAGCACTGCTGCTATGCCTTTATGTGCAGAATGAAGAAAATCTGTTACTGTAACTGAATAGATTAATGCTATATTTAAAGTAATATTTTAAAAGAATGCTTCAGATCATCACCATCAGTCTCATCAATGGAACTGCATACTAACATGGTAAATCCAAAAGCTAAATAAGGATGAATTTCAGAAAGGTTGGAAATAGGAGTTTGTGGGTTTTTTCTGCAAATAACAGGAAAGCAATAAAGCTACTAGAAATTAATTTAAAAAGCAGTTTTAAAAAAAACATTTTAAAAATTACTTGCCTGAAAATATGTTATCTCTGCTTCACTGCCTGAAGAATCTTGTATCTCTGTAATAACTGATAGTGATTTCAAATCACTGGACAAACACAGTCCTCGACATGAACCTGCCACCTGGAGGATTCCAGTTTAAAAGTTAGTGAAATATTCCATTTCCTCTGAAGATGCATTTACTGCTCTAACACATTCACATACAAAAAATGTTGCAACCAACGATGTGAAAACAAAGTGAAATTTTCAGCCACTGCTCAGGAACAGAACCCTTTTTTTGCTGCAGATTAGTGTTGAACTTTGCTTCATTTGAAACAAGATGTGAAACTGCTGGAGTTACAATGTCTTTCCAACATTAACCACTCAAATCAATTATGAGAAACAACTATTACCTCATTTAAACTTCAACAACTTCAGTTTCACTTATGTGTAGGCATACATATGCATTTTTTTCACTCATTTCAGCTGTAGTTTGGCATATTATGAAGGAAAAAAAACAAGGAAAGGAATGGAACATACCCCAGTTACTGTAGCAATCTTGAACATTCCATAAGCATAAATCTCAATAAATCCTGAGCTGCCACCAAGGACAAGAGCATTAAGCCTATAAAAATAAAGAGTAAGTACTGATGAGCATACTGCAACAAATTCTAATGCATACAAACATAATTCTTAATACTTGAATTCCATCCCTTTCTAAAGATGCTCTAAAGAATCACTGAACAAAAAGAAACACTGTACTGCTTTTTACAATCCAAGAAATTTAAAAATAAAAAAACATTAGTTTGGATTTTATTGAGAAGAGCTGCCTCTAACATTTACAGAAAGAGTATAAATTACTAAATTAACTGATAGGATAGGGGAAAAAATAAAATAACTGGCACAGAAGTCCTTCTTTATTGACTTTCTATCTTCTAAAAGAAGGGAAAAGTAAGTTTATTGCAACAGTCCACCTACCAGTACAGGCTGCAAACCATTCTTAAAAAGCTACTTTTGTATTCTCTTAAGTTTACATTATCTACACACAAAGTAAGTTTGCTGCAGTCACTCAGTGCTGCTCATCAGCCAAATCTCAAAGACATTCAGCATCTGAAATAGGTGCAGCAGCAAAGACCAGGCACAAGGGACAAAAGCATCAGGAACAGAAACCCAGCTCAAGGGATACAGCCTGGGACAGACAGGTCTGTGTTTTGCTGCCTTTCTAGCATCAGTTTACTACAATGACTTGGGAAAAAGCTTCTCTCTCAGCCCTCCCTTTTTGTCTATATTTAAAATATTAAACTTTGGGCAGGGAGGTTGTTGCTCTCATACACCCATACATCTTCAACTACACATATCTGCATACATACATCACAGTGAGCAGTAATGCTCTCCAACATAAAAAATTAGAATATATTTACATGTCCCCTTGTAAAAGACAAGAAAATCAACTGTAACTTCTGCCTGCTGCACACCTACATTTATGTTAAATGAGAATGTTCCTGTTAAAACCCAGAGTGAAGCCAGAAAAAGCTCTTATACCACAGACAGCCATCACAACTCTCTTTCTAGCAAGGAAATTCTACTGTAAGAAAAGATATCAGGTCTTAAAAAGGAATAATTGGTGACAGAGATGCAAATTTTGAAATAAGGAGGATGATTCTCGGTGGAGAGACTGGAAGGAGCAGTGAAATAAAGAGAATGGAGAAATAAGGCACAGAAGTTAAGTGCTCTCCTCAAAAGTGCACCAAAAGCACTGCACAAAGCCAATCTCAGGCTGCTGAATGACACTTCCTGCAGCTGCTCCTCCTGTGTTTAAGGGACATTTATTATAAAGTAACTCTAATACATCTTATTTCAGAGCCAATTTTAAGTTTAGCTCTGCCACACTCATGCAAGCCCACAGAAATATCCTGTCTATAACACACAGTCACAAATGTCTCCAAGATCAGCTTAAATAACACATATCTCTACCCCAAGAAAGCTTCTAAGGAAAAGATACAGCACCACCAGCAGTGGGTGATAAAGTGTCTCATAAACCCTCTAAATTGAGAGGAAAGGATGTAAACTGATGGAGACCTTTTTTAATATATTCTTTGAATGAGAAAGAGACATTTAAGGAAGCTTAGAAACAGATTAAGAGTAAACATGAACCAATTTATACAGTATTTTATAGCTTAAAAAAACCCAACCCAAACCAGCCAACCAACCAAAAAAAAAAAAACATTAAAAAAATGCCCACAACAACCCAACACACAGAATTTACCTGACATCACCCAGAAGCTTCATAATCTCATCTGACTTTTCTTCACTGAAAATACAAAACAGGATTGGGGTTTACGTAGCTTGTCTCAATACCAGACAAGAAATATAAAAAACAAACAAACAAACAAAAAACCCACAAAACACAGAAGAGAGATAAAAGATGACAATTTCTTACCTGAAAATTTTCGCTGTGGCACTGTAACTGAAAGCAAAATAATTATTCTCAATAACAGTGAGCAGATAAAGCATCAGAGACAAATAGCCAAAGCAATGACTACAAATGACAAATCCTGTCTTGTCAAGCTTACTAACAAAACACTTACCTTTTTGGTAGTGCTGGTAATTTAGGCAAAAGGACATTAGATTCATCCTCAGCATTGTAAAAGGAAGTGAGAACACTGAAACAGAAGCAAGATGGTCTTGAACAAGATATCAGGAGATAAGTCTGTACCCATCAGGAGAATGCTAGAGTGATTTAAAGTGCAGTTATTTTCTTGCTACTTTAAGGTATTTTTTTTCTGGAGATGGGGGAAAATCCAAGTCAGGCTTAGACTACCTCCCTTTTTTTAATATGTGTTTTATTTAATTATTGTCTTGCACTGCAGAAAGTGCATCTCAGAGGCTTTTGTAAGACCACAGAAATAGGGACCATGATGTCCTCCAGCTCTTCTGTGCTGCTGAGACCTGTCAATGCCACAGAGCTCAGGGTCACCAGAGGCAATCTGACTTCCTGAAACAAGTACAGCCACAATAGAATTGCCTCTGTAGATGGATGTAACACCCAAAGCACATCAGGCACCAAACTAAAGTTCTTGAACACAAAGGTAAATTAAACAGTATGGAAGTAAAGTGGATCAGAAAAGCTGTACAAGCTTTTATTAAGCAGTTCTTAAGAGGTGGGTGCTCAAGATCATGCTTTATACATCCTTAAGAACCACAAGATTAAAATATCAGCACTATAAATAAGCATATAAAATGTGCCTATCCTAACTAGAAGGAAAATTTTAGACAAGTGGTAATAGAAAGCAACAGCTACATAATAGGACTGCTTGTAACATCCTGAGTATAACTGTTATTACAGTGACACTACATAGCCCATAATTTACTTTTCAGACTTTACTTTTCAGGCTCACCTGCTTTCCTCAGTTACTTCCATCCAATGCATGTATGTAATAGATGAGTCCACAGAGAAGGAGTGCAAACTTTCTGGTTTTTCTACATCACACAGAATAACCCGCTTTGTATCAGTGAGGCCAAAAGCCAAAACTAGAGAAAAATGAGTAAAATGTATAAATAACCAATGTGCAAAACTTTGTACTTTATACCAATCCAGAAAGTAATGTATCTTCAAAGTCAACTACTAGGCAGAATTTTCTATTTGCAGTCCTTCCAAATTCTCATTTGATACCTACTTATTATAATGAAAGTTTGAAGTCCTATCATATTTTAGGGGATAAATTTAAGTCTAAGGCCTGATTTCACAGCTTTTTTAACCTACATGTCAAACTGTAAATGCTTCAAACACTTTTAAGAGTAGTTCTCATAAAGCAGAAGCTTCAGTTTTTCTAAAGCCAAAATCTTATATAAAGACTTTTCACCAGGAGGTTTGGGGCTTATTACAACAAAACACAATTTGAGGCTTGCTGGGCTATTTCAGCATCACCTTCTTCTTAACTTTATTCATGCATAAAAGCACACGGCAGGCATAGGTTTCTGTGCTTACTGCCTTCCAATCACAGGCATTCTGCCTAAATAGAAGTTTCTTAAACTCCTCAGATTCCATTGTAAATCAATATTTGTAGTTGTCACCCACATGTCATGGAAGACAATTGTGCTCATTCTCCCATCTCTAATGAGTCAAAAACCCATCTAATCTCTAGCCTAAGTTTATTAAGCTACCAATTTCAAAATTATTTCTGTTGATAAGTAAAAGGCTTTTTTTTTCCTTGCCTGATGCATTATTACAGTAATTTTAGCCCCTAAAGTTCAGCCTATGCTAGATAAATAAGCTCTCCAGTCAGTCTTTATCACACAGCCTTTCTCTTCCAATAAGTTTTGTAGTTCATACTAAAATATTCTGCTTTTGCTCGGGTTTTGCTAGACCTTAAAAAGCAGTATTTTGGATATAAATCCTCCCTGTAAATCATTATGTGCTGTCAACAGTGTAGATCTCTCTGAATAAGCCTACATAAAACTAAATCACACTTCTCTTTGAACACCATTTACTGGAAAATTTCCCTCTCAGATAAAAGGTATGATCACCACAACTTCCACCATTTTCCAGGGGGATTTTTATTGCTCCACATAATCTCATATCCTTGACATTACTTTTGCCATCAGGTCTCCAAGCAAGAGCAGTCACTTCTTTTCCTGTATTTTCATTAGGAGGCAAACTCCACACTCGCTGGAAGTTTGCAAGTCGATGAAGTAAAACCTACAAAGCAAACACATTGAAGACAAAAATAAACGACATTCTTAACACCAGGCTGCAAATCTATTCAAGATGCACTTTTTTTCTTTTTTTTTTTTTTTTAAATCATTCTTTATAATTTCTGCATCTTAAGTATCACCTGCTTCTCTAGTAGGTGATTCACTCTTATGCCATTTAAGAGGACAAGATAGTGTTTTCAGGACAGAGAAACAAGCTATCCACAAGCCTAGAAGCCTGGAACCTACAGGGGTTGCCCTCACTTCTCCAGCGGAGTCAGCCTGAAAGCACCACAGGCAGTCTTCATGCATGACTGACTGTATACAGCAGCTCCAGGAAAAAGAAAAAAAAACCAAAAAACCAAAAAAATCCACAAACAACAAACCCCCAAAAAATCAAACAAAAAAACCCCCAACAAACCAAATAACCATACAAAACCATAACACCTGAAAATACATTAAATAGGAAATTTCATGTGCTTTCACATCCCACAGATGCAAGCACTCAGAGCATCACCTGCGAATTTGCAAAGAGGGAAGGGGTATTAAGCATTGAGATGCTGGATTAAAAATCTGCTATTCCTACAGTCTTGGCTAATCTAACAGGAATTACACCACTGCAAACAGCGACGGCATCCCAGCCAATGCAGAACAGAGGCAGAATCTCCCTGCTCCTCTCCCTCCACATCCCTTCCCCGCCAGCCCCCCCGCAGCTGCGGCCTCCATCGCGGCCCCGCACTCACCTCCCCGGCCCTGTTAGCCAGGGCGATGAGGTCCCTTTTGGGGGACCAGGCCATGAAGACCACCTCCTGGGGCAGCTGCTTCTCCCCCACCTGCCGGAAGGGAGGCATGGCTGCGGGCAGCTTCGGGACCCTTCCCCCGCTTCCCTTCCCTTCACCCGCAGCCCCTGACCCCGCACGGCTCCCCCCTTCCGGGGGCGGTGCTTCCCGCCGCGGGGCGGGATGGGCCGTGAGGGGAGCGGAGCTTCAGCGCCGGCCCGAGGAGCGGGTCGGGAAAACGGGTCGGGAAAGCTTTGGGGTCGGACTGTTCCTGCCCCGGCTGCCCCTCAGCCGGCGTCAAGGGCTGTCTGCCGGCTCCCTCCCCTAGCCCGCCCCGGGGTCCATTGCCCGCGGGCCTCGTGGATGGGAGGCGGTGGGGTCCCGGTCCCGATCGGAGGTGGACGTTGGGCAGGCAATGAATGGAAAGCTCAGCCTCCTGTCCCTGAAGGGCACGGCCGTGCTGCTTGAACTCGGCGTAAGAAGGCGAAGGGATCAGGCCGTCCCGCTGCGACACGAACTTGGGGTGTCTTAGGCTGACACCCAGGAACAGGCTGCACCCTTCCCCCATTCCCCCAGTTTCACAAGGCAACCCTCTGCCACCAGCACGGCCAGTCCGAAAGAGCAAAACTTAACCATTTAGAAAAATTTTAACTCGTGGAAGTAGTTTAAAAATAAGGTCACTTTTTCCCGCTCGCTGAGCTTCTGAAGTACCAGTATTATTATTTTTCTTCTTAAGCTCTTCTCCACTGGGAGAGACGATTCAAATACCCCAAAACCCCTACTGCCAGAGGACTGGGACTAACAGAGCCCAGACCCCCCAGGATCTGTGCCTTCTCCTCACCTAACCTCACTCCTCCCTTGCCCCAAGTCCCCCAGTACCTCCTAGTACAAAACTGCATCTCCCAGCATCTCCCCTCTGGGCAGCCCTCTCCTCCCTGGACTTCAGATTCCCACTACAGCTACAAACACCTAATCCTAAACACACCAAATTGCAATACCTGGGGTGTGGTTTATTTAGCTTTGTGTGTGTGTGTGCACTCCAGTAACGACGTACAATAAAAGAACCAACACTTTTAATTCAATTAGGTTTTATTTTGGATATTAATGTTAACATTTTTAGAAAATGGAATCAAAGGCTTTGGAATCAATGCTTTTTTAATACATAAAGTATTAATAACTGCATATCAGCAAGGAGTCATGTCTTTTTTTTCTTATTCTTTACTTTCTTTCTGAAGAATATAGCATGCTTTATAGCTGATGTTTTACAGATGCCCATCTTCACCCTCTTTAGAGTTTTCTGTCTTTGCCTTTTGTCAGCTCTGTAAAGCAAAAAAAGGAACATGCAGATTAGAATAAAATGGGAGAATGTATTCCTTCGTTTGTTTGTATTTTAAATAATCTGTCCATGTAAGTATATGAAGTCAGAAGTACTGTCTCAAGAAGTAAAAGGAAGCTGTACTCCATCATCCAAGTGTTACTACATTTAATCTTCCTAAACTGTTCATCCACTTTACTGCCACTGATTATTTTCTATTCATGTATTATTCAGCATTTATTTTTAAACTAATGTAGAAAACTTCAGAAATGCCACTCAAAAAGTACAAAAAAGTACATACAGACTACACAGACTTTCAAGCTCGATATATAAAGCATTAATATATAACAGGAAGATTTAGAATGAAGTACGTAAAACTTAACATTACAAAGACTCCTGGAAATAATACAAAATATAACTAAATATAACTATCAAGTGGGTTGATTTCTGTCTCTGACAGAGAATGTATTTCAGTGTTTTGTGTTATGAACACTTTTAACAAAATATACAGATGTTTGTATTAGAAAAAGAAACCTAAGTTTATCCCCTGCAATGTCAGCAAAAAATAACCAGTGACCTGAAAGGACTAAACCATTCCAGTACAACACACACATGGCAGAAATAACAGATGAGGCTTCATGAATTCCTTTTAGAATCCCTTTTAACGTTTTTAAGCAAAGAGAAAAAACAGTAAAGGAGGGAATTTTTAGAGAGACATGTAAAATGAAATATTCCTAGCTTTTAGCTTTAATGCTCCATAATCAAAACTCATTAACATCACAGCAGGACATGAAGCAATACACCTGTAAGTGTAGGCATAGCAGCCAACTAATAAATCCCGTGATGCTGGTCCAAGAAGTTACCAATCTGAATCTCACTTTACAACAGAGGTACATCCTTTGGGAGGGAAGATTTGCATTTCCACTGCTACAGCCACTCAAGCAAAGAATCACAAACAAATCTACACACTATGGAGAGGAAGTTACAAAAGTGTGGGCCAACTATCCCAAAATGGAAAGACTGAAGCAACCCACTGGATCAAATCCCCTTTTCTCTTTTCAGTTAGTGTGATCACATGCATTTTTATTTTTACTGTCTTCTGATACATACAAGATATGTGCTTGTGTATTGTTACAGAAGCACAACCATGGCAGAATAGAAGTACTTAATATCACCCTCATTAACACAGATCTTACATGGCAAAGATACAAACCATACCACAGAGAGCACCTGAATTACAAGGAAAAAACAAAAAGACACCACAACAAAACAGAAGAGACAGGAAGCAATTAAAACAGTGTAGTGAGTTTTTTCTGCCCTTTTAAGAGGTGACTGTAGGGTACAAAAGTGTTTCATTAATTTTGAATCTTCTTGACAGAGCTATCCCATGCACTATTCTTGTTTGGGATCCATATAAATACCTTTTGAAAGACAAGCCACAGTTAAGGAACTGGGAGCCAGGGTAAGTGACCTGCCTGTTCTCTATCATATCCTCCTTCAGTACATCCTCCCCAGCAATACAGCAAGTGAAAGCTGACATCAACACACAAAACAAAAAACAAAAAACAAAACAAACAAACAAAAAATATCATCTTTTTCTAAACTGTTTCCATGAAATAAAATCTAATCTCATCTTAGTGCTATTTTTTATTATATTAGTGCAGTATCACACTTACTGGCAAACTGTTCTGGTGTGGGAGAGACTGGGGCAGGTGGTACGTTTGTGCCCTGCCTTGCCACAAACAAAACAGCCAGCAGCAGCCTTCTCACAAGAGTGGTTTTGAAGAGCACAGCAGTTGCAATTGTTGCAGTGAAACCAAGCTGCAAAACAAGTAGCATGATTTACAGTCTTGAAAAGGTTTAGAATTATCATCTGGATGCTGTATTACCAGCTTTTAAAATTTGTTTTACTTTTACAAAGATGAATGTAGTCAGTTTCAGGTCCCTTATCACATTCTATAAGGCAGCCAGGTACTCCTTCATTAGATACACTGTGTAACTACTGCAGTGTATCTGAATTATTTTGCCTTTAGAGCTATCATCCAGTAGGAACTCCTAATATAAAAAATAGTCCAGATGTTAAAATGGACTTTACAAATAGCAGTTTCTGTCACAAAAATTACTGCTTCAGCTATTTAAACACAGCTATAAATAAAACTGCATTTGCAGACAATTTGATAATGCCCTCACAAGCATGTTAGTAATTGTCTATGTGTTTATAAAATTCTAATGAAAAAGTTCACAAAATCAGGAAACAGATGATAAGTAAGTTTTCCTATAAGAAATGTAATTGGGATTTAGTACATCTTGACAAGATTTTATCAGATTTCTACATAGTGTAAATGTACCAAAGTTATCAATTGGCAACTCATCTAAAACTGACATTTTTCCTTTATCTCTTTTGAATGATTGCATTTTAGTTCTTTTACACTTTTTCTTCTCATTCGTCATCCCAGTTTCTCTGGATCATAGCTTTAATAGTAAGTGTATTTTGATTCAGAAGAAGTACTTTTATGTACTTACAGGGTTTTACACATTTTTTGCAAAGAACACAGTGTTTCCATCGTCTACCATCCTACAAAAGATGAATAAATGCATGTTTGTTAAAAAAAACCCAACACTGAATCAATCTTAAAACTGAACTACTAATGTATGGTCCCCATTATTTACAGAAACAACTCCTCTGTAGGGAGGACTCTAAATTAAAAGCAACAGTCCGGAGAATCCATGACAACAGCAGCAAAATGGCTGCATTTTAAAGCTGGCAAGAAAAATTAGAAGACATGTCAAGAGACCACTGATGAAAACAATGTGGTGTAAGTGGCAAGCAGCCAAATTTTCCTGTCATATTTCCAACACAGAGGAATTGGGGTAACAGAAATTAATTCCCAGCAGGTTATAAATTGTGTCCTGTGAAGTTATTAGTAAGTCCAAAAAATTGAACTGACTGGGGGGTTCCCACAGAAATAAGTATCAGAACAGGTTTTTAAAAGAGCAAAAATTAAAGAAGGTCTTTGACTACTGCTAAAAAACCTGTCCCAAAAGGTCGTAATACTTACTTTTGACGTACATGAATTGCATATCTCACAGTGCTGGTTACCAGAACTAACATACCGTTGACATAGAGCACAAAACCTGGAAAAAAAATGAAATATATTGGTCCATGGTTTGCTCAAGAAATGTAGATTAATTATATACAAGTTAAACAATAAGCATAAGGATGGCAAAATTACTTTGTAAATTAAAGATAACGGTTTTGATGCATAAAATCACCACTTAGGACCAGGGCCTCATAATCATTTAGACACAGTACATCCCAAAGTAAAATTCAAGTGTCTGAATTCAAATTAGCAACAATATCAGCAGGAAATCATGCTAATTCCACTCCTGATGCTTCTCAGAGGGTTGATTTTATTAGACACTGTCTCAGCCAAGCTGATTATCAGCTGTAAATATGTCTCACATTTCCTATAGAGTGAGGAAAAATGCCAAAAATGTAAACCTCTTTTTAGGTGCCCAGCTCTCCTACACATTGTTTAAAGAACATGTGACCATAGAATGAGACAGAGAAACGTGCTCTTGAGCTGGGGATCCAAGTTAGGTCTGACAATACTGAACAGCACCATCCCCATCTCCTTTAGATTCTTCATCCTTAAGAACCAGCAGAGTCTTGAGCATTAATATATCTTACCTGTAGCCCTCTTCTACAGGAAGTACAATCATACTTGGGGTAAGGTTTGTGAAGATACGGACAGGGGACTGTCTACGACCTGTCTTGCCATGCTTATAAAGTGCATGATTATCATAGTCTACCTAGAAAAATAAGACCATAGAAAGAGTGTTAAACTGCTAAGTGCAGACAGAACTATTTACATAGTTATTATCTTTATTTGTGCCTTATATAAAAGGCTAATTTCAAATTATGTTACAAATTCTACAGCAAGTATTTTGTCTCATTTATTTTTAAATTTGTGCAACCACAGTATCAAAGCTAAACTGTTTTATTTATTCCTTTTTGTTCTTCTGCATGAGATCTCTGAGGTAACACTGCAGTTCACTGTTCTACAAAAGAGCACCTCTTAAATTAAAAAGAAACAGAACTATACTGTTTGTCTAGCTGGCAAGAATTGATGTACACCTTAATTTATCTCAGAATAATTACAAAGTTGCAAACCAACCAGCCCTACTTTTTTCCAGCACTGCATTCAAAGACTCAAAAATTCTCATCTAGCAGGAAGGCAGAGTCTACCCTATCCTGAGTTTCCAATTTTCTTCAAAAAACTTCCATTCTGTGAGACACAAATACGTTGTCCACAGCACAGATATCAAATATTATGCAGAGCTGTTATATGAGAAAACAAAACTCTAATGTTATGGATGTCCATGACTGCTCTCTCAAAAGTCACTGATGTACACACTCTTAAGCAGTTCACAGAACAGATACAATACTGGAGAAGCTGATGACAGATTATTGCCTTATCATGAACAAAATCATTACATAATTCCTTATCATTCCATTGTTGTCATTCTACCCTGGTCTCAGCTACTGACATTTCAACATCTGGGAAAAATGAAACACTTTGCCTCTCCCCTCTGCAATATGCACCTGTCAAAACTAGTGCAAATTCTGTCACAGTGAAAACCTGGCAAAAAATGAGTTAATGGACAGATGACAGATGAGGTAAAGGTATATAACAAACTGCAAGAGTGTGACAAAATAATCAAAGGTATGGCTAACACAAATACAGAATCTGGGGTTCACATGGTGAGCACCATAGGGCTTGCAGTGCCTCTGATGTGGTCAAAATTGAAGTTCAAGAAGGTGTCCCATGTCCCAACTAGTGGCACCATTCTGTCTGCTTTCATTCATACTCCTCTCACATTGCACACAACAAATGCACAGGGTTCAGTCATACCTGATAATCCATCATTCTGAAGCTTGGGAAAAATTCAAGAATACGAGACTCAAAGAAATATGGAAATATCCAGAACATGGGCATCTCTGGGTTGTTATGGCCTAGAAATAAAGAGATTTAGGTGAACATTTAAAAAAAAATCAAACAAGGTAGATGAAGCAAAACTGACAGTAAATGTTCTGAATACAAAAACATGGATATGTACATCAGCTTGGAAGCAAAAACTTGGTCTTTTATGCAACAAAAAGTTTTGTCACCTGTGGAGCTGTAAGCTCCCCTCTTACCACCTCCCTAGGCTGGCAAGAAACGGTACTGGTTTGATAGCTTTTTCTTCTCACCCTTTAAAGTCCATTTTAATTGCAAAGTAGATTTTTAGAAAGAATTGTAAAAAAATCTTAAGTAAGAATTAGCTATTATTAAAGTAAAAGCATCAACAGAGCAAACTGGATATAACATAGTCCATCTTTAGAAATTATAACATGAATGCAGTCACATTCACCTGAGGAGAAAGAATCACAGGCTTTTAAATAGGTAGTTTTTCTTACAGTGATGTTATGGCTCAGCACACCTCTCTGGATGTCATACATACCCACTTTTTCTGTCTCTGTCCACATGGCCATCAGTTTTTTAAAACTTGAAGCCAGTGCTTCCACTAAACCTCCAAATGGGGGATCAGCTACCATAATGACTCTTTCACCTTTGTCTTGATACAAGAATTTCCTACATGTTTCACAGGCAGCCTGTAAGAAACAGATTAATTTTGAGAAATACAGATTCAAGAACTGTAAAAATACTTTTAAAATTAGTACTTTAGAAGTTTCAACTTCAAAGATGGAAGTTATTTCCCCTTGTGGAGGTTAATCTCCTCTTGTGTAGCATTTAAAAAAAGCAGAACTAGATCTGAAGCCCTGACAAGTACTACCCTTTAGGTAACGTATCAAGGACAGATGCAGTTCAAACTTATGATAGTCTTCTTCCAAAGGGTATCAAAGTTAACTTGGAAAAAAAAGGTCATTCCTAGCAAGAAAGAAAAGTGAAGGCTCAGAAATACATTTTATTTATGCCCTCTAACTTTAGTTTTATTCTGTAAAGCATTATCAAAATAATGAAAATTTATTCCAGGCATAACTGGTTATAAAAATATAAAAATTATAAAAATATACTGTGTGCAAATTCTAGCAACCCAACCTGGACTTCACAATTAAATCAAATATAAACATTTATTCACTGCCATCTTGCATTATTCTCTCAGCTGTTACTTAGATTCTATTGCATTCCAAAAATAGATTTTTAACACTGATATGTATTCAACAGTGCTGCAGTTCAGTCCTTGAAGACCCTGCAATACAGCCTCATTACAGGTGTCACCTTTTTGCACCTTGAAAGGAACATTGCAGTGTTTATAATGCAGATGAAGAGTCCTTTAATTTTTACTGAAAAATGCAAAATTTGAATAGAGTAATTGTTTTCAAAAATTCAAAGGTAAGGCTTTCCAGACCAGCCTCCCATTTTATTCTAGACAATTCTTTTTACTCTCAAGATCCTGTTCAAAATTCAGCTTTTTAATGGAAAAAAATCTGATAATTACCAACACAATGTGAATGGTATTGCAATTAAGCTTGTTTATGCAAATCATGGGTGGCTTAGTAATAATAGGAGAGGAAGAACAAAGAATGAGCAAGTACAATATTAGGATAAAAGTTTGAAATTAGTATTTGGAATTGAAAAAGCTTCATTAAGTATCTCACTGCAGCTGCAGGTTGCCTAATTAACTCAAATTTAAGCAATCAGTGTGACATTTAAAAAGAAACAAGAAATACACCATTTTTTTTAAAACTGTGAAACTAATTCAACCTCATTTTATGACAAGGTTAACCTGTTGATCTTGCATGCCTGGAATAAAGCAGAAAGGAACTCACTCCTTTTCCCTCCCACCTCAAGTACCAGTGAACAAGTCCCAGCATCAACTGGACTTGCGAAGGCTGGGAATAAACCAATTTATTCTCTTGTAGGAACACAAGAACAGGGCTAATGAATATGTGGCAAGAACTTACACTAAGCTGTCATTTTAATAAAAGCAGAAGTGTGTAACATCAGGTGGTATAACTAACTTTTAGTATAACTAACTTTATCTTGCTTTTAATGAAGTGGGAGAGAATAACTGAAGAGGCACGGTCACTCCTTGATTTCCAGAACTGTTGACCACTTCTGTCTCCTGATAGCTGTTTTCTATTAACTAGTCATGATTTTCTAACAAAACTCTTCATTAATGATACGTACTTCATGAGAAAGCACTCAAGAAACACTTCACCTTACCTCTCCACCAAAAAAATAATGATTAAACATGTTGTAGTGGCAGAATTCATCCTCTGTGTAAAACTGTGAATACCTGTAAAATAAGTTTTATAGTAGTAGAAAAAAAATAAACAACTGCTTGCCTGCCCTAGAGGGCATTTACAGAGGAAACAAGGCCTTCCCATTACTGACAACACATACCAGAACTGGGAATTATGAAGTACAATTACTTTTCTCATATACTGGACAGCATTTGTATTTGTGTGCAGGAACAGAGATGCAGATACAGGAAAGGGTAAACAACCAGCAATTAACCTTCTAAAGCAGCAAGAACACAAATCTTTGTTCATACTCTTCAAACAGATAAACAACTATCAAAACCTACCTGAAATCAATATCTAGCAGAAGGCTTCTAACCCTGAAATCTTCTTCTTGTGATGCCTTAGTCTGGATCATTTCATGAAGCCTGAAGTGTAATTGGAGCAAAGAAATTTAACACACAATCATTGGCTTCAGAAAACACCTTGCAAGACAAGAATGCCTGGCACTTTACTAAACCTAAAAAACCAAAAAGAGAAAATGGAGTAATCTGAATTTGGATGATTCCATTTGGCTAATATTCAGTTAGAAAAATATGTTAGTCTTTAAAAATGAGAAGGCAGTGGAGCCTACTGGATCACCATGAACTTAAAAACAGGCCAAAAATAAGCAAAGAAACTCACTGTGTGTTACAGAAGAAACAGAACAGGACATTTATAGTGTATGTGTGCACGTGTTATTTGCATTCTTCTCCTGTCTCTTACAAACTCAAGGCGAGACCCCACTAGATTTTTGGATAATACCAACCAACTAAAGCATAGTGAACCTCTTACTATGGGAGAATCTTTTGATTATTTAAACATTAGTGAGCTGCAAGATGTCTGAGACAGCAATATCTGAGAGTGTACCAGTCCTGACTGACATACCGAGGAGTTCCAACAGAGAGCACTCGTCTGAATCCCAAACCAATAATCAGATCCAGCAGGAACTGACAACTCCTGTCTGCAAACAGATACTGTGCATTTGTTTTTTTATTCTCCAGGGGATGCAGAAGTTTACTGGGAGTCTTTAACTGTGCAGTGGAGACATCACAAAGGAACTGGTGATCCGAGTGTTCTTCCCATTCAGCTGGCAATAGCAATTGTTGGCATTCCTGGCAAAATCTCCTCTTTGATAATGGCAAAAGGACAAAATTCTTATACCTTTAAATACAAAAGACAGCAAGGAACAGATTTTGAAAAAGCTGGTATAAAGCACAGGGGAGCCATGAAAGGGGTTTACTATTTTGTAAGAGCTCAGACATTTTAAGCATTTTACCACTGTTTGACAATCCTGTTACCATTGCAAACAAACATCAGGAGTCATTTTTTGAATTTCAACTGCTACTGATATGTTGTTAGCATGTTATGAGCAAGAAGAATTATACAAAGAAAAAAGAAAATACAGTTCCCAGGTTGAAAATACCATGTTTAATTAGATGCTTCATGCTATTTTCTTCTTGCAGTCAACCAGTTCTTATTTTTCCAAACTCCTCTGGCACATTTTGTATTTTAAAGAATCCTGAGATATTATCTCTATGTTCAGAGTACTTAAACTTTTACTGCTTGATTTTCACTTAAAAAATACAGAACAATACCTTTCCACATTCTGCCTGTGTGTAAAAGAAGGCTGATGATTTCTGTTATACTCCTCACGTGCTGCAAGCCTGGTTTCTGACACCTGTAGAATGTATGTACATAAAAAGTCACCAAACACAAAGCAATGCTCTGTGTTGGGATTAAACATCAGTATTAAAAAGGGTGCATCAAAGAAGAAATGTTTTAGTTATGCTGCACAGAAGAATAATCACACTCTTTGGACTGTAGTTGCAGAAGAACACCCATGACTGCAGCACAGAGGCATGCAGTGTAACAGCACAAGCTGTTCACCTTGTTAATTTAAACTGTGCAAAAAAATAAACAAAAACATTCCATTTTTCTACCACACGTAGCAAAAACTCAAGGAAAAACTCAAAACACGATTATGATGAAGACACAGAGAGATACAGTTTCCACCCTGATGCATGCCAGCAGATGCATTCCCTCTGCAGAACTAGGAACTGCTGCTCCTGCACAGCTCCTAACAGAGGAAATGTTGCCCCAGTATTTTGTGTGTGAATACTGCAAAAAGCATGACAGCTCTTCTCTGAAACTTCTGCTTGGTTTCCACAAAACATACTTCATGGTTTCACAGCTAACAAGAGTTTCAAAACATTGGCACAACACTCATGGAACTGATTTGTTTAATGGGGGGAAGACAACAAAATCCACAGAGCAAAAGACACCGTGATACAAGGGATATTCAAAATTAAATTTCTCTAGGAATACCATTAAAATCTAAAGAACTGTTTAACTACCTCATTTACCTCAGCAGTAACCAGCAGAGCAATGAAACATAAACCCAACTAAACCCCATCTGTTACTGAGCACAGCCCACAACACCAAGAGAGGCGTTTAGGATACATAAAAGTAACACAAAATGTAGCAAACAAACTGGCAAGTTCTCCATGAAGAGCTATGAGCTCGTTACCCTCCAATCAAGCTTTTATATGGAGAGAAATTGCTGCAGATATTCTGAGACTACTGAGCATCACTCTGATCCCCACCACCTTGCTGGTTTGTATGTTCCAGTGTTTGCCTCAATCCAGCAGGTTTTGTGTTAACCATGTAAGATCACAGGAAATTAAGGGTTGGAAGGGACCTCTTGGGATCAGAACAGAATTTTGTGCAACGCTGCGTGGTACTGGTGAACAACTTCCAAACTTGAATTCCCAAGTGTTTTGGCAATACACCAACAAATGACAGTTTTGCTATAAACACACACAGCCTTCCTTAAAAGTTAGACTTGCCACCTTCAGAAATAAGTGCTCTGACAAATAAACAAGTTTTACAAAACAGCAGTGGCATCAGATTTCCTGGACAAAATACTGTTTTTTAAAAAAAAAATAAAATTTTGTTAGAGGAAAAAAACCCCACCACTATTTCCCATAGTACCAAGCACCACTCTCTTACCTTCTCATCCTCCCACTGGAAAAAGTCACAGTCTTTTCTATCCCTACAAGCTGAACAAGCATAAAATCTTCGTCCCTCCTCTTTCCCTTGGCTGGTCTTTACAAACAGCAGAGCAGGCCCTACGGAACAAACGTCATACGAAGACACAGGAGACATCAACAGTTGTTTTGAGGCTCAAGCTCCCAGAACAAAGCATTAACCAAGGCTGCCCACAAACACAGCCCTCCGGGGGAGCCGAGGAGGCCGAAGGAGCCGAGCGACGGGGAAGCCCAAACCCCCACACCCCTCATCCCCGGGAGCCGCTGCCACCTCAACCAGGCCCTCCAGAGCCCCCGCAGTGCCCACCCCCTCACCCCCACCTCTCCTGGGGGTCCCGGCTCACCGTGCGGGCAGCTGGGAGCTCCGGGTACCAAACCCAGCAGGTCCAGCCCTCCCGGCCCGGCCCGCTCCGCATCCCCACAGCCGCCATCCGCCATGTTCCCGCCTCCTTCCCGGCAGCCCTCGGCGGAGGAAGGCGGGCAGCGCCTCCTAGCGGCACGGCGGACTCGGGGTCAGGAGGTGGGGGGGGCGCGGGGCGATCCCGAACCCCGCAGGGACCCCAAAAGGACAGAGAGCGGAGCCCAAACTTGGGGGGTTCTGATGGGGACCTTTATTTTCTTCCGTAGGCATGTCAGGTACAGCAACAGCATCTGTTTGGTTTTTTCTTTTTTTCTTTATTTTTTTTTTTTAATAAACTGGTTAAAAACAACGATGGGGAGTTTCTCAAAGTGCTCATCTCCACCTTGTCTTCAACTCCGGCATCCAGGGAGTTTTACATTTAAGGCTTAAACGTTTCAGCTCCTCAGGTGAATCCCTGGCATGCTACATTCATATTGACACCCACTCAGAATTATATAAAACACAAGCGTTTGACTGCGTTTGAGATCAACAGTATTGCTTAGAGTTACAAAATACAGCAAATGTCTGAAATACTGAAGGCTTCATAAAAGCAGCAATTTTTCTCCCATTTCCAGTCTTAACCGTCCAGAAAAAAAATCACTAAAATAAAAATATTTACTGTATTATAGAAGCCACAGACCTAAGGACATGACCCTAAAGTCTGGAACCATGATGTAAATAAAGAGAAATGGCAACTGGCAGCTGAGCACAGCTTTGCTAAGGACACAATAGCATTCTGTGCTCTGTTACAGTCCTGGTTTTGTTTGTTTTGGTCAAAAAAAATACCTGTATTTAGATATAAATTTAGAAGGCAGGCTGGGTGTGTGATGAACACATCAGTTCTCCTGTGGTTACTGGTGCAGAACCACCCCGGTGGCTGCTGAGGAACAGATTTACACACATGGCAAAATAAAAACTGTAACAACATAGTGCAGTTCTTTTGTTGTCATGGATCTATAGAGAAATATCACAATTTTCCACACATGTACTTAAATATGTAAGTTCTGAAACTTACAGGTAGAATTGCAACCTCTGAAATGTACACCCAGGCCATTTTGTCACAGTAGGAACTGCATGCACTCATTCAGGTTGAATTTTGCTGAAATTCAACTATTTTTGGTCCCCATGTGCAAAAAACCTCTTTGGAGCAGTTTTCTCCCTTTTCCTTTACACCTGTTTGTAACAATAGATTATTTTTTTTTTTAGTGCATGACTTTTCAAGTACCTAGCCTATGAAAAAGATCTATAAACAGCTTAAAATATCAGGCAGAAATCCCAAGGGAAAGCATTTTCACAATCAAAGATAACATTCTGCATTTCTTTTTTTAAGACCATATAAAAAGAAATTGATAGTGTAGAGGTTCAACATTTATATTAAACAAAAAAAATTCCTGTTGTATTCAATATAGTTTCTCAACATATGCAAACTGTTATCTCCCCTTATTCACAATATTATTCAGAATACATAAATTTAGCCTATAAAAATACAATATGGACAAGTTCTTCTCATTCCCTGACATGAGATTTCACAATTCTGACACAAAAATTGTAAACTTTTATTACATTCAAAATACATTTCTCAAGTCTTTATAATTTAAATTCTGAGGTGTTGGCAGCCAGAGCTCTTGGTATAGAGCAGAAGGACATTATTGCAGAGCCTTTACGTGGAATTAGCTTCCTACAGTTGTGAGAAACTTACTCTTCCCACATGTTTTTGGTGCTACCAGGAGGAAAAGAAAGGCTTCCTGCTATGAAAGGTCTGTGTGAATGCATTACTCAGCTGAACAATCCGGCCCTGACTTCCAGTGCTGCTTCTCTCCACAATGACACGGGGCATCTGGACAAGCTGAATGGGACTTTTGCCATCCTTTAATGCCTGAGTCAGGTTTAGTATCTAAAAGGAGCAAAAGCAGGTGAAGTGAGGACACCTATTCAGATTGTTACTGTTAAATCAATCCTGAGGAAGCCCTTGTTGTCAAATGTCCTATTTTTAAATTATACTCTATTGCAAGGAGAAATATTTTATTTATTTGGTAACATCATGACATCCCACTGCTGTCTGACTGCTTTTATATTCTTATCTCAAATATATTGATGCAATCTTACCCAAATTTTCAGATGATCTTAGAGACAAAAGGTAATTAATACAGGAAACTCTACAGACTGGTCAGATTAAGCCACTCTAGGAAGTGTGTCTGGTTTTAAATTATCCATGTGGAATTTATGAACACAAGTCAGTTTCAATAAATTCAGGCAAATGGAATTATTAGCTTATCTAGTCCAATTCCCTGACATTTTCATAAATCACTGTTTTATACATAAAATGAACTAAATAATCTGTCCTCAGGCAGAGCTTGTTTCCCAGCACATCACACCAGCCTTAAAATTTAAAACCTCAAGAAGATGAAGACCTTCTCCTCAAGTTTCAGTGGTAAAACCCCCCATCACTTAACTAGAATTAAATTTCTCATCTGAGAGAAATTGGATTGGTTCTAAGTATCCTTCTGCCATTTGCAAAGATGAAGAAATTTTATTACCTCATATTGCATTCTGTGAGAGGCATTTCTGTGAAGTTAACACTCCAAAAGAAAGGTGTGTTTAATATATTACAGAATTACCCACCACATCTCCCATTCAAATTTCTACTCTTCTCCAGTGTTTGCTTTTTAAAATACCTTCTAAACAGGTATTAAGTTCTCCTCTATCCCCCCAAAAAAACCCACAACTCAATTGCACTAAGAAAAATCTTCTATAGAAAAAAGTAAACTCTGTTTGCTGTCTCATCTATATGCAAATAAGAAACTCGTAAAGAAATTTAGTCTTTGCAGATGAAAAATACCTTCCAGTGTCTATAGCTCAATAGGTTTCATTTTTTGTATGAATAAAAATGTACAAGCAGTCTTACCTGCCCCCTCATAACAGACATTTGGTTTTCAAAAGTAGCCTTGTCAAATCCTTTATCAGTCTAAAAAAATTAAAAAAAAAAAATCAGCATTTTAGTAATTTTTGGAAGTTTCAAATAGTCACAGTATGACCAATAACTAGGTCTATCTATTGCAGCAAGTTTACATATGCAGAAATTAAGGATCTTCCACACCCTAAAAGTAAAATACATCTGAGTTAAGGGTAGGTAAGCTTAATTCCATCACATTCCACCACTCTGTTTCTCACGTTCACTCTGGCAAAATAATACTTTTCTTCTTCAGCTTTCTTAAATATTTCAACCTCCATTGGTTTAACAGACAACCCAGAGTCACTTTGGATACAACCAAGTCAAAGGTATGAATACTGCAAGTGTGTTTCAGGATCTAGTTTTGAAGTTACAGCTGCATTTTCATCAAGTTTGAAAATCCCCTTTCTTTCCATCCTGATCATTTGTATTACTTAACTTGGAAATCTGACAACCATTAACACATCACACAGGTATGTTAAATGGAGTTTTTACACAGATCTGAGCTACCCAAGTTAATCAGCTTTAATTGATTATGCAAAACTTGGATATATAAAAGGTAATTATGTTTTCAGATGGTTGATTGCTATCAATTAGCCACATTAGTGACACAGCATCCCCTTAATTATATAAATCTTTTCTACCATGCCAGTGTTCAAGTTAAAACACCTCAGCATCATGACAGATAGAAGTCATAAAAAGAAACAAACACCTAATTGTTCCATTACAGGTATTGGCTATTTCAATAATATGCAATTCAAAGAAACACTCAATTCACCTTAAATAGCTCATAAAGATCTTCACAAAGGTCCTGTACAAAGTTCATATCAGAAATGCGAGGAAGAACCAAATCTCTGGTTTCCTGAGAGAAAGGAACTTTTGCTTGAGGAAGCCAAGCCCAGTGAAAGGGATCTAATGCAGAAAAACAGACCACTTCATGATTAACAATAGGAAAAATAAATAATTCTGAAGTGCTTACCACTGATACAGAGCCTAGTGGAAGTTCTTGTTTTCCAAGACATTGTAACCCCCATATGCCTCTTTTGGCTATGTTACAAATGCAGCTTTTCAGCCTTTTTTGCCAACAGTGAAAATGTATTTTAAGTAATAAACATTTAGCTGAAGCACTAAGTAAAAAAGGTATCCAAATTTGGATAGTAGAGGCCTTCTAGTTCAGCAATGCAGTTTCCTTTGGGGTAAAACAAAGGCTGCACTTCAATCAAACAAATATTTCAGGTGTTTAACTCATACTGAAGAATTAAAAAAACATAGCTACTAATTTTAATACAATTTTTCATCTATTAAAATGCCTACTTCTAAGTGCACTGAGAAAAATATTCCTACCTTTTCATATAATTGCTATTAAACAGCTTTTTCAAGATATGCAGTAAGAGCAATATTACCAGATGTTAAACAAGCACCAGCTGGAGGAACTGAGGAACATCACTAATAGCAGACCTGTCACATCAGTCTAGCACAGTCTGTCCTTGGTAAATCCATGCTGGTTTCTCCATCATCCTCATGTTCTTCATCTGCTTGGACATGGCTTCCAGGAGGATTCATTCCATGGTTTTCATGGGGACTGAGGTTAGGCTGGCAACCCCACCATCCCTTGTACTTTGCATCTTGCTCTTCTTGAGGGTGGATGACAGGTCCCAGAGTGTTTGAAACACCCCCCCCAAATACCTCCATCAGCCTCTCAATGTCCATTGTGCTTAAGTGATCCATTTATTATATAATTATTATTATTATTATATAATTATTATTATTATTATATAATCATTAATTCCCAGAAACTCTGCTTATGAGTCCTGAGAGCTAAAAACAAATCTTGCAACTGGAAACTGAGCCCATGTCAAGAAATAATTGAAGAATTATTTGTTCTCCTACACTTTTTGCTTTTAATTCCTTGCAGCACTTTTCTTCAGTTCCAATCTCACCTCTAATTTACCTAAGCCTTTCTTGTTGCCTTTCATGTCCTCTGCTAGCTTTAGTCCAGCTGAACTTTGACTTTCCAGACTCCCATTCTTGCACTTTTGGAGAAAATCTGTTTCTCCAGGGAAGTCTCCACATCCTTTTTTTTTTTTTTAATGTACTTTCTGTCACAGTTCAGTCAGGAGCTCCCTGTTCAGCTGTGCTGGATCAAATTCTTGCCTTTTGGATAGGCTGTTCTCTGGCTTTGAGGAGGTTATCGTTGGCAATCAAGCAGATTTAGTGATCAAAAAAATATCCTCAAAGCTCTCAAGAGTCTGAAGTTTTAAACACCATCATGCTACATGTTTACACTTACAGAATTGTCACTTGAAAAGTCTTTCAACTACAAAAGAATTCTAAAAGGATGGTTGAAGTATCTTCCCAGAAGGAAGATGACTGAAGAATGGAATACTTACATGCCCTCCACTCATCAGGATGCTTAAAAGGAAATGCTAATCCATTGTCAATTGCAGCAATTTTTATAGTAGACTCTTGAGTTATAATCCATTGGCTATCCTACAATGGGAATATTTCAAAAATAAGTGATGCCTTTGAGCTTACAAAAACAGTGAAATGCCTTAAAAATACTAAATAATATACTTTTTAGCTTCACTGCTTAAAGGTGACTTGAACAATATGAAGGAGTGTCCAAATAAACTCTAGCATTTATAATACTTACTACCACCAGGAAAAAGGAGCCCTTCCCCAAATACAAGATAAGCAAAGCACATACACAGCTGGAGAAATGTGCTTGAGCAACAGTGGGTAGTTTTATTTTTATTACAGGCCCAAGCTAGTAAATAAAAAATACAGAATACTAAAAACAACTTCCAGCACTGGTCTATCTAGACTGGTCTAACCCAAAGAGCTTTTTCATTCACTTTGCCTACATAATCTGCAATTATCATGTTTTGTCACCAGGCATGGGGACTGAAGTCTAATGCACTTAATTCCCTGAAAGACCAAGTTCTAAAACTAAAAATAAAAAAAAACAAAAAAAAACACACACACAAAAAAACAAACAAACAAAAAACAAACAAAAAAAAACAAACAAAAAAACCACCTTAAAAAATATAAGTTTCTAAGTTTCTGAGTACAATTTTCTTACCTTTTCTGACAGATCAGGTCTATCATCCTGTTTTTCAAACTTGACTAACCAGTTATCATTACCCCTGTCTTTAAAAAGAAAAATGCATGTCAACTGCCAGTTATTAATAAATCACCATCTAACGTTATATGCAATGACTGTATTGTATATTCAACTCCTACATTGCTTAAAAATATCAAGTAACAGTCAAAACCAAGTTGTTTGGATTTTGTCATATTGCAGTGTTTAATATTTTAATCCCACCTACATTTTTTTGAAGTTTCAAATGCAACAGTGTGGCCTTCAGTTGTGAAAAAGCATCTGAAATGCACTAAGAGACTTCAACAGCGTTCAGCCAGCACTGCTTGCTCGTTCTGCATCACCAAAGCAGACAGATACAGAGAGAAACTAATACCTGTATTTCTGATGACATAATCCAAGATAACCAATCTTTCAAACTGTGACTGAAATTCTTTCCTTGTGTTCTCAGGTAAAGGATCAGTTTCAAACTTCCTGAGCCAGTAGTCAGCTTCCTTGTATCCTTCCACAAACAGCTGGAAGGAGCCAACCTGAAAGGTAAGAAACTGCACTTGGAAAAGGCACTTGGATGGGTCACACAACAGATCTTAACTTTAACAGAAAAGCTAATTCTATGCTTTCAAAGAACAGAATGCAGGTATTCTAAACACCAAATTATAAAGAAAAAATTACTCAAATAATGTGGGTTTTTTGTGATTATTTTTTGCTTTTTTTTTAAAAAAATAAAACTGTTGAAATACAGGAATAATAGAGACAGATTCTTCACAGAGACAGCTATTTATTAGATTTGAGTCACTCAGAGATTTTCAACAAGCAACAAAGTTTTCTTCCACCACTGACACTACCAATTTTAATTCAAAATTCTGTGTTAAGAATCAAGAAATACACAAAAACAATGTTTTTGTCTTACCTTAGGAGGTAGTCCAATTCGATTAAATTTTTTAGCAACTTTTGGCACTTTCTCTAAAGCATATTTTTTTCCTCTTGACTTTGCACGATCTATTGCACTGTAATTAAAGGTCTCACTGACAAGCCAGACAACCTGAAAATATGAAAGTAAAAACGCAGCTCAGAATTCATTATTATTTCAATTGTAAATTTACATTAAATTTTGTGCTCAATTGTCAAGAAGGCAAAAAGGAAACAACAGGCACTTTGAACAGGTTTTCTATTAAAAGATTAATAGTTGCCATTTTACATATATCAAACAAAAAAGTGGTTAAAGACTTCAAAGTGGGATTTTTTGCAATAGCTTTTGGGAAGAATGCAATTCTGATGCATCTCATCAAAACAAAAGTCACAAAAGTGTCAGAAAATACTAGAAAACTAGAAGTAGTTCCGAAGAAGTGATTCAATTCAGATCACAAGTTTACCCTTTAGAACAAAAACCAGTCACTACTTCTACACCAAACCACTGTGCCTTTGGATTTACAACAGTTCATAACTTACTTAGTGTTAGGGCATGATATACAGGGATGTTTCCACAACCACAGCCCAGATAGTTACAAACTTGTCACTGTATATATATTTTTGCACTCAACAATTTACATATTTTAACTTTTACCTTTGTCTTAGGTACAACTCCTAGCCCCAGCTTCTCATCCACAAGATAGGCACCAGCTTCAGAGAGGTATCCCTGATTTGGCACGAGGCAGCCTCTGCCAAAGCAGCAAGGACAACAGACTTTGTGAAAATATTTGGTCCATTTTGGATTTAGATGTCCATAAGGCTCTTCAGATTTTGGTTTGAACACCCCAATAGTTTTCTAGGAGAAATAATATAAAGCATAAAGTATAAATGCTTTGTGTTGAGAAAGCTAAAATTATTTTGAAAATTAGTTAGCTGGAAGTGCTGTTATTTACTATACACTGCATTTTACAGTTGTTCTTTTCAGGTTATGAAATAAAATAATAAAGTTACATTCCAAAGACATTTACCATCAAATGCTTGTGTCAAAGCACTACAAATTCAAAATAAGCTCTTTCTAAGAGAAAATCAAAACTAGCCAGTAAATAGCAGTGGTTTTCAAAATTAGAGGACTGCATTTTAGAACATACATTTTTTATTTTCTAACTTTTTAAAAAAAAAAAAAAAAAAAAAAGGTTTTAAAAGTAATTTTCAGGCCACCAATTTACTCACGAACAAAGTATTTCAGAGAGAGACATGTTGATTGCAGGAAAGTGACAAACACACATAATGCAACTTATCAAATGTTAACTTTAACCTTTCCTATTTTATTTATTGCTTTAATTCAGAACGGATCACAACTTTCAGTACTTTGCAGTTGCAGAATGGTGTCATTTGCCACTGCTGTAGATTCCTCAACTCAAAGCTGACCATGGTTCCCACTCTCAGCCACCATTTGGATTGGAGAGGTGTAATAAGGCTTAAAATTACTCAAGAGAACAAATCATGGACACTGTGCTTCAAGAAAACTTTTCAACAGGAGAAAGTTGAAAAAACAATGAGAATAAGCACCAAAAAACTGAATAATGTAATACTGTATGAAGAGGGATTATTCAGCCTCACAGAAAATGGGGCACAATGAACTATGTAATAGGTTGCTACACAGAAAAAAGGAACAACACATTTACTGTTAACGAGCCAAGAAATGACAGGCTTGAATCCCAGCAGGTAAGCTGAAAAGAAAGAACTCTCTTGAGCCTTAAGAGTGGCTCTAGACTGGAACAGACTGCCAGGTTGTGGAGTCTCCAAAACAGGATGCCACCTACAGCAGGGTAGTTAGGCTGTCACTGGGAATCATGCTAATACAATCCTGCTCCACAACACAGGCATTAAATAGATGATGACTCTAGCTGCCTCCTACATATAATTCTCTATTTGTTAACCTCAAACCACAAAATTATTACCATACTGGAATATATAACCTTCCAATTTTCTGTGATAAACTTCAGCCTAGTGCATAATGACCTTCCTATAGTTCAAGGGAAAGGCTGTTGAAATTCTGTATCTTCATTCTTTCTCACTAGACTGTGGTAAGTAAATCAAATTCTTATCTCATAAATATTTAAGAACAACTGCTTAAGAAGCATTTTCACATATCCTGAATCCTTATCAAAAGGAGTTAATGGCTCAGTAAGCTAAACACTGCCTGTTGTGGCACCAAAGCTGATTGCCACTTTCAAGTCATGCCTTGTCAAGGCTCTCTTGCATCACTTGCCCGGACAGGACCCTGCTATGCTACCAACTCTCAATATGCTTTTCAAGGTTTCATTTAAGTTAGAACCTTGCTAAATTTTGCAGAGCCACTACTACTGAGGACCAGACACTACGTATACTAACTACCAAGTCCAGCCTATATTTTTCCAAGTCAAGATCAACTTCTAGACTGACTCCGTTGGCCTTACCTATTTGCCAGTAGCTAAACTTCCAAAACCACGTAAAGCAGTTTGTTTCATATACAAATGAACATCAGATGCAGGACTATTCAACCCTTCAGCACTAGTGCTGCTCAACAACATGAACAGCTTCGTGTCAGTACACACCTATGCTAACAAATGCAAACAGTCAGTAATTTTAATTGGATAATTTTAGTTTTATCCTTCCGGTAGACTCAAATCAGCAAACAGGATGACCTAGTGGTGTCCTGGATTGACTAGGATAGAACTGTAGAATCAGCTTTCTGTTAAGGGAGGCTGTAATTTCTGACAAGATCACAGCACCCAGTTGTGGGGGGAAAAAAAAATCGTGCACAGGAGCTGTGGTGCTTTAGTGCTTGACACCCAACATCCACTGCTGGGAGTGCACAGTCCGCAACTGTTTTATGGACAGAGTATGACTTTATTTCCAACTAGTATTGGGGTTAATAGCAGTTCTTTTTTATTAGTTTATTAAATTTGGGTTTGTTTCAACCTGCAGGTCTCCTTTTTTCCACTGATTACCCTTTTTCTGTGGGCAGGAATAATCAAGTGATAACTGCCTAAGCCAAGACAGATGGAAACAGGTTACGTTGCCTGTAACTTGGTATTAGTGTGGGTAAACACCTCAGTGGCTAACCAGTAAGAAGGCTTAGCATGCCTTTAATAAGCTCTTTCCTGGCATAAGGGAGAAGAGATTACTCAAGAAGAACAGAGTCACAAAACTGGTCTGAACAACATGATGCAACACTCTGTCAAACAGGACGTGAAATCCATTCGACAAATGGGAGTCTCACTTTTGACAAAAACTAAGTTTTATCACACCTTTTAAATGGATAATAAACCTAGAATCACACAGCACTGTCATGGTTGGAAAAGATTGTAGGCAACAGGTGCCTGCACTCAGCTAATGCTCAGCCCACCTGTGCCCAATTAGGGCTGACCCAAGTGGGCATGCCCGAGATCATTGGGCCAATAAAGGGTGAGGCTGAGCAAGACCAGGTCGCTCATTCCTGAGCAAGGGCCTCTGAGTGTAGGTACTCGGCTGGCTATCGCCAAGACTCTCCTTCTTGCAACAAAAGATCTCTAAAATCAGAGTTCAGCTGTTAAGTCAGAAAACCCACCACGCACACTAGAGCACATCCTAAAGTGCCACATCTACGTGGTTTTTTAATACCTCCAGGGATAGTGACTCCATCACCTTTCTGAGCAGCCCATTCCTGTTCCTGACTACCCTTTAAGTAAAGAAATTCTTCCTAACATCTACTCTAAACCTCTCCTGACACAACTTCAGACCATTTCCTCTAGTCTCATCCTTGTCTGCCCTTCTCTGAACTCACTCAGCAATGCAATAGCCTTGTACTGAGGGGCCCAGAACTGAAAACAGATAAGCCCTAAATTTAGTGCAAGGGATAAAAGAAAAATTCAAAGTCAGCTAGGAAATCAGTACCATTATTTTCACAGCCCCACGTTGGAAAATAATGTCATATTTTGCAATGCATCTTTTTCTGGCCCACATGAAAAAAAAAAAGAGGGGTTTCTTTAGTCTTCATTTCTCTTAAATACTTACAGTCAAATCAATGGCTTGCAAGTCACTACCACAAAGTTAAGCAGTAACCAAAACAACACTTTCACTGCAAAACAGAACTAAAACCAACAAGAACACTACCACACAAGAAACAAGGAAATAGCTGCTTCATCCAAAATACTGTAGATACAAAAATGATGTGTAAGTACTCCCTTATTAGCCCCAGGGCACGGTGAGTCTCTCAAGCAATTTGCTAGTCTCTTGGCTTCAAACAACAGAGATTCTTGCATATGTGCAGAACAAGCATGACTTTTTCCTCCAGTGCACAGCATCAAGAAAAAAAACTAAAAACCAACCTATTTAACTTGTTGTAAAGCATATTTACTAGAATACTCTTTAGACACATCATTCATTGCTCTTCTGAGAAAGTATTCCTTTAAACAAATACTTGATTACTCAGATTTTTTTCTTGTTGCATACTAAGAAAGACACAACCCTGATTTCAAATGTCTCTTTAAAAACAGCATAGCCATAACATGTACATATAAGCAGACAACCTGAAAACCAACTAAGAATTAAACTACTGAGGTAGGGGAGTGACCTCAACTTTAAGAAGTGTGATGAAACTTTGAACAGGTTTTCACATTAACAGTATTGTACCTGTACAGCAAAAATCCCACAAAGTGATTAAAGAATTTATTTTTTCCTTCTAAAAGATAGAGAAGAGACTCCCCTTCCCAACCTGCTTTGGCTCTCCTCCACCAGAATGAAAGGTGTCATTGCAACAAATGCTCCTGGAAACATCACAGTATGAACTGCTATGTGCACTTCTTAGAAGTTTTTGAATGAGTAGTTCTGCCACCTTCCATCTTAGAAATAAATGTAGTATAAGGCTATAACATAAATTTATATATTTATTTGTATTAAGTCAGGTAACAATTCTAAAAAAACAAACAAACCCTCTCATTTAATAAAGTATAAAAACTATCATCAGAAAAGCAGCATTAAAGCATATCAAACACCTATGAAAATATTGTGGCAAACTAGAAAAATATTCTGTAATGACCAATAACATGAGAAAAGCTAAACACAAAAAATCCTTCCTAAATTAATGAGAAATAAACATTGTGCAAGGAAAAAAAACTTGAATATGTTCTGAAAACCTAGGTACTTAAAGTGTTACACCCTCCATGTGCAACACTGCTGCAATCTTCAGGATTAATGAACACCTACATCTATCTAAGACCAGAAGACTTTATTGCACTTAAAATAAAATCAGATACAACAATTCAAAGGTGTGGGGCTTGGGGAGTCCTATTTTTTGGAACAGGTCAGTAAACAGACAAAGAAAAGAATATGAAGATATGTCTGAAACATCATTTTCTCTTAGTAAGTAATTCTAACCAGATGTTAATTTTCAAGCAACATATTCAGGTTACTATTACTTCCCTGTCCCTAAGTGAACTAAAGACACCTCTTTGATGTTCACTATTCAATGTAGCTTTAGCACTAAGGGAGGGGAAAACAAACCTTCAAATTAAGATTCAGCAGAGAAGTACACATAAAAAGGTTGATCTGTCTGTACCACTCTTCTTGCCTATCTACCAGTTGTATAGAAGCAAGAAGATACAACCTAAAAGACTGTCTAGAAGAGATAAAAAGGCTAAATAAAGGCTTTGCTAAAGAAGTACCCAAATCAGTTCAGCTGTGTCAAAAATCCATTAATACAAAAAACAAAACACAAAAACCCCTGAATTGTTCTCAGATGTTGAAGATGCTCCTTTATTTTCTCTGTATTTTTTAGTGTACAACAAGGTGAAACTGCAACAGAAATAGCAGCTAATTTAGTTTAGCTAATGCTGCAGGACTTAACTAGAAATCTAAATATTGCTTACATTGATTTTTCCAACAGATTTTTGCATACTGTAAGTTACTAAGCAACTTCATTAAATAAATTCCTATTTAAACGGGATTTTAAAACTTCCATTTTAAACTCACTGCTGGTAATGGCTCTGACTTTACAGCAACATGCTCACCCCTTTTGGATCCTTGGCAAAGTAACTCCCACTGGATCCTTGAGAGATTCTTTCTGGAAAAACGCCACACTCTATAGCTTGCTCTGCTCTCAGAATAATTTCTGCAAATTCTGGATCATCTAAAAATACATTCATATCAGCAGTGTGCCCAGTATGCCCTGAAAAACAAGAACACAAACATTTTTAAATGTAATTTGTACCAGGAATTAAGAACAACATAAGTAAACAGACAGAAAAGCTAGCAGCATTCCCTGTCAATGCCCTTCAGCAACAGGCTGGAAAATCTGGTCCATTAAAGCAGTGCAAGTTTTCCCACTAATTTACCTACTGATTATCTAATCAACCTTTTGTTTGAAGTAAATCAACCGAGTCTCTAACAACTAGTTAAGAGATCTGTAACACTGCAGAAGCATTTATATTTATGGATTTTTAAAAAAATTTATACAAGGAATCCTATTAGAAAAAACAAACTCTTCAAAATCATATTGGTAAAAAAAAAATAAAGATCTTGCATATAATTAAGATTTTTGTGTCCTTTTGTAAGGAAAGCTACCTGAAAGAAAGCTGACAAGTGGCACCAATATCCCCCTGAAGTACTGCATGCCATTATCATTCCAACACTACAATACTGTTAACCACTTCTACAATTTCCTTGCATAACTACCAGAAGATCAACTCTATGCAGGCATTTATGCAAATTCTATGACTCTATGCAAACATTTACAAAGATAATTAGAAATTGCCAGGATTCAATACTTCTATTTAAACTCTTTCAAATTATTTGAAACCGTGTATTTGTGTACCTTACTTTGTACTTACTTAAGGCCAGGATTATTCCACATTGTTAATGAGTTCATTTTTATGTGTCTGTGCATTAGGGCTAATTTCTGCCTTAAGAAACACCTACAGTAATCTAAATTAAACAGTCACAGATGAAGCTGCCTTGTTCCCATTTCAGCACATTTCAGCAAGATAAAATAAAGCACACACATTCTTCTGGAATTACAACTGACACAGCATCCTTACAGAGCTGATACTCCTAAACGGTTTGTGGATGGTCAAATTAAAAATATAAAAATCACTCCTGATGATTTGGAACATCTTTTTTCATCATGGGAAGCTTCTTGGAAGTTTTCTAGAACTATTGCTTGCATGAAATACTCACAAATGATAACATGGCCTCCAAGCAAAAACAACCAAAAAGCACAAAATACAGGAAAACATTAGTCTGAGCTGACCAGAAGAAGAGAAGCCTCAAAACCATCAACAGCACCAACCCACTGGACCAGAATCTGTTACACTACCTGGCCAATACTTCTGCAATAAAGTTTAACTTCAAGACTTTTCTTGGGGACTGCCAGAGACCATCAATAAATTATATTTCATAGACAACCCCCAAGACAGAGAGAAAAGGTTCTAAGATTTCCCTGTCACGAAGCATTTAAGTGAGTTAGGGAAATAAACCAATAAACCAACAATGCACTTAATTTTATGGAAATAAGTCAATTTAAATCAGTGGTTCCTACTCCTTATCCAAGCCTCAACTATTTCTACACAAGAAACAGCACATCATGCAACTGAGCTGTGACTACTACATTTTTTTGGTCAGTGAAAGCAAAATCGGGGCTATTCATAATACTATTACTAAAAGAAATGAAACATCCTTATGAAGTTGCTCTGCACATTGACCTTTCAGACAAAGAAGACCAACATAAGAACTTTCTATCACAGGGACTGAAGCTGTCTATGCAGAAGAGAATTTCCTCAGAGGTCAGCTTTTAATTTTTGTGCATTCCTTCCAGAATCTAAAACCATAAGAAGTCTCACTGTCTGGAATGAATTCTTCAAACACGTCTTTTCTAACATAAAAGATAACTGCAGGAAAAAACATATCCAATTAAAAAAAAATTAAAAGCAAGCAAACCACATTATGTTGTATATTCAAGGAAAAAGAGAAAATAATTTTTGAAACTTAAGCTTTGTTCATTATTGCTTCTGTGCTACTAGAAAGCCTTCTGTTACCACACTGATGTGGCCATATAAAAAACATAGAGGCTGAGAACAAGGAAACTGGCAGTTTGCTGTCGGTTTATCAACATTCTCCATATGAAAATAAGCCATTTTAATTGAAGCTAGTATTTGCTGAATATGGCAGGGTTTTCTGAGTTGGTTTCTTCTTCAAATATTATTTTAATCATGTTTTCCACTGTAAAAGTAAGTTACAGTCACAACCTACTCCCAGTATAGTCTCTAGGCTTATAATTACAACTAACCAAGGGTTTTGTCTTTCACTTGCTCTTGAAAACTACTCATCATTAAACTCCCACTCAGAAGACCTGGACTTACATAGACCCATCTTAACTGTCAAGCTCAATAATATTAGCCAAATTAATTTGGACAAGGCTTAGGGCTGTGAAGCTGCTACACCTGAATGATGAGAATGCACCACAGAAAATCCAAACGGTGTCAGCCTCGTACACACCTCACCACATTCTTCTGTCAAGTTAACTTGAGAGAAGCTAAACTAATGTACTTTGGAAGAGTAACATGTATGGACTCCTTCATTACTAAACCAGCTTCACTCTGTTTTAACACTAACATAATTCAACCCTTCAACCAATTTCACATTTATCTATAGAGTCTCGTTTTCTGGCCATAATTCCATTACAAAAACAACTCTGCATGTTGCAATAACATCCATGAATTACACCCACTGCACGTTTGTTCCACCTGATACATGAAACAATCCTGCACCCTTAAGTTTCAGCCACACAGACACAGCAAGGACAAGAAAACAAGCCCAAGATAGGAGATGCTGCAATCAGTCAGAGTTCTGAGATTTTCTTACATCCTCTTGGGGCAGATCTCTGCATTCACCATCCTAATCACCCCAGTTGTTCACGACCCACTGCTCTACTCTCAGGGCTGAAGCATTAACTCCTATGTTTTGCTAGAAGCAAAGTGTCTCATTAACACATCCTAAGTGGGAACAAGACAGGAAAACTTGAACATTTGAATGCCATGTCTGCATGACAGATCTGGTCTACACATGGGGCCACTGGTTAAGAAGAGACTTTTTCTTATGTTTAAACACAGTACACCAACAAAAGCTTCTATAGCTACTAAAAAGGTTGCTAGCATAACATATTTTGCTTAAATGACTAGGGGTTTGTTTGGATTTTTTTATATACACTATAGCTGCAAAAGGAACAATGTTCAGCAGGCTCTGGCAAGAAATCCTATGGTATAATTACATCAAGCCTTATTATGTGACAGAAATCCATAAATTTTTCCTTTCCTAGATGTACATCTACTTACAAGTTGCACAGAATCAGGAAACTTCAAAGTCTAAGTGAGCAACTAAGCATTAACTATACTATTGTGTAGTTTATCATCTTGCCTGTATATTTAGAATTAGATAATGGCCATGCTTATTTTCAAATCTGTAACTAAATTCTTGCATTTGTTTCTCCAAGACTGGACTTCAAAACATAGAAACCTGGTTATTTTTTTATGAAAGCCCAAAATATGACTGAAGAATCTATACCTAAAAATGAAAATACAAGTGATGACTCAACGAAGTGAAGGGACGATTAGAGCAAATGACAGAATCAGTGCAGATTTTTTTTTTACAGGACAAAAAGATAGTTGTCGAAAGCAAATAATTGTTGGAATTGGTGAAACAGGGAAACTTGATAGTTTGCCAAGGGTTGAGGAAGCAACAGCCAGTCCCGCCACAGAACACAGCCTGTAAAACGTGCAACGCCAGAAGTTGTCGGTTTGTTGTTTTTTTTTTTAAATAAAATTACAAGAAGCAAACAATACAAAGCCCAACAAAACAGGAGACAGAGAACAACGAGAAGCAACAGGGGAGACACTCATGAAGATGCAATTGAGTTGGGGCAGCCCTGCGCGTAAATGCAAAGGATTTGAACTTCCAGCCATCCCCAGCTCCTTGCCTTGATCCCTCAGCCCATACGCTGAACGAGGACTCCGCACCCCTGCCCCTCGCCCATCTCCTCCTCCCGGGGGCAGCCAGCAAGGCAGCGGCAGCTCCAGGAGGCATCGGGCTCGGCACACCACGCGTGCTTCAGTCCCCACGGGTACTTCTCCAGCCTCGCTAACAGGACAGGGCAGAGGATACCCCCTCGTCCCCGGAGAGCAGCCGGGCAGCCTCACCCGGGCAGCCCTCCCCGGGCAAAGCCACCCTGCCCCGAGCCCTACCTGCGGCGGTGCCGGTATCCCTGCTCCAGGAGGCGCCCGCTCGGCGGCTGCGGCCGCTGCTGGAGGAGCGGAGGAGAGGCTCATCCTCTCCATCCCCCTCGGGCTCCGAGTCCTCCTCCGAGTCCTCCTCTTCGAGCCCCAGCTCCCCACACAGCCTCACAGCCCCGCCGGGGGCGGCTCTCACCCCTTGCGAGCACCCCCAGGGTGGCCCTCCCTGGGGCGCCGGATCCGCCAGGAGCAGCAGACGCTCGTCGGGATCCTCCGCACCCGACTCCGCCATGGGCGGTCGCAGCCTGAACGCTGGAGGAGGAGGAGGAGGAGGAGGAGGAGGAGGAGGAGGAGGAGGAGGAGGAGGAGGCGGCACCGCCGAGGCGGGCTCAATCCCCTCCGCCGCAGCCCATGGCGCTACCGGCCACCCCACCCCCGCCGCTTGCTCCGTGGCCATCGGGCCCTGCGCAGGCGCACGGTACCGGCGCCCCACCCCCCGCACCACCTGCGTTAAAGGGGCCGCCCCCCCCTCCGAGCATCCCTGACCCGACACGAGTGTCGGCCTTCGGAGGGGGACGGTGAGGGCTCTACGGTCATTTCCAGGCCAGCTGCTAGTCACCCCGGCAAGGAATGTCTGCCTCACATCGCAGGGTGAATCACAGAGTTTGCGCAACAGTGTTCCTGTGGGGCAGCGAGGGGCGGAGGCAGGAGCCCTCCTGCTGGTGAGAGTCTGGGGGCAGCAGATGCGGGAGTCAGCTGGTGTTCGTCTGGGGATGGGTCAAGACAGCCTGAGTGGCATGAGCTGCATAGCGTTCCTTCGGGAAATCGCAGCTACAGGCCTCCACGCGTGCCTGTCATTTTGTTTTCGCTGCTAGTCATTTGCCAAAAACCTCCCCAAAACTTGATGTAGTTCTGCACCTGGAACAGGTTTGTCTCCTGGCCATCACTTTCCACTAGCCAGCTGCTCTCTCTCCCTGTACTTTAAAAAGTCACAGTAATTTCCAAAAGGAAGGCAAAACCTTCACTTAAAACAGTGACTAAATTGTCATTATTTCCACAACGATCTTTGTGTTATTGACTAGAAGAAAGAGGAGACAACTGTAACCCCAACATACTGCCTCAGAATGTGCTGTGGATGCCATTTCCCACACCTTCTGAGAGTTACTGAGTGCAGTACTCAAATATTTTGATGAATTGTGGGAGAAAGATACACACATGAAGTACTTGTACAGAACAGAGATTCTGGATTGTACTGGAAGCAAACAAGCCCTCAGCTAAAACAGTAATTGCACATATTATTCATTTTCTTGTAATTATTCATGATGTAAGAATTCATTCTGCACATTACTTGTATCATGGAAAGAAAATTAGATTGCTTGGCTACTGACATAATAAAACCTTACTGAAATGCTTGTGTTTGTTTTGTTTCAGTTTACCTGTCAGCCAGTGGACTTTGGAACTAAGTTGAGCATCGTTTACATATGTAACTATTAATATCTGTAATGTGTGATGAAATCTGTTCCCATTTCCATTTCTGTTTCCATTTCTTTCTATTGAAAGTGAACATATTCAATCAACTATGACTAAAAATGAATAAGCATTTTATGCCTAGAAAACAGGTATATGAAAGCTACAACAAATGGAAAATCTGTACAGAAAATGATACTAATGTTAATTCCTGTGTGAAACAAACAAAAAGCTTAGACTAAAATGGGAGAGGTCTGCCACTTTGCCCAACAGACCATTAAGAATGACTGCATCTCCCTTTAGTTCCAGTTGTTATGAGTGAGTTGTGTCTGTTTCAATGAAGTCCTGTCAAACAGTTCACCCATGGGTCTCTAAAAAGTTTGAAAGGTCTTTCTTTTGAATAAAAAAGCTCCTGGTTTAGGGATTCATCTACACATGCCAGTGTATGTCTAAACCCATTGAACTGTCAGTTTTCATTCTCTGCTGCAATGAGAATTCTGTAACTTGATCACAAGTCTTGACCTAATGCAGCCTTTATGTTGCCTCAATCTTCAGTAGTACAAACACTGACAGCTCATAATTAAACAAAATGCACTATCATCACTATTTAAAAAACTGTTCATTCCAAGTAACTGATATTCCCAATTAGCCACCTGGATTAAAATTACTAACACTTAAATCATGCCAATAAATTGGCTCATTTTCCTCATGCTAACACTTTTGTCTCTATCCTTTTAATCCATAGAGCATGCTTCGTCAGCTGTTTGTAATATATACCTGAGCACTCTTTGGAAACCTCGGAGCGAGAAAAACAGAAGGGACATGAAAAAAGAGAATAAATGCACAATTGTGCTCTTCTAGCTTTAGGTGAGCGCCCTCTTGTGATACTTTAAAATAAAGAACAAGATCAATAGCCGCTTAGAATTGCTGAAGTAGCAGCCACGACTATGGGCACTTAGAAACGGGACTATTCAACTTGCAAAGCTCTTTTCTGCTCAGAAGGACTAAGAAAGAGTTTATTACAGCCTGAGCCAACAGTTCAAACAGGTACACAAGTTCACTCTGTCAGAACACCTGAAGGATCCTTACCGGGCTAATTAAACCTACAGAAGCAGGATGGTCAACTACGTTCCTTTCACAAGTTAATTATCCATCTGAGCTCAAAAACTGTAGAACAGGAGAATCAGGTAGAGAATTCATAAACAAATTCGGTTGTCTGGGTACAGGCTGGTTAAAACTAAACGCTGAGCAAACACTCTGTGTACTTAATGCACCTCTTCAGCTTCACTTGCCAATGGATATTTTGGGAAGGAGCCAAGGAGAGGAGCCTCTGAGCTCCAGGGGAGCTTCCATTCGGCTTGAGGCTTCATTGGCAGTTCCTAGGAAATGTGGGATGCCCGTCCCAGATTTCCTGCTGCCATAATTTTCCTAAGTAATATGAAATGTGTCTCCTGTAATTCAACGTTTTGCATTGCCCCTGTACAGCCCTGGCAGGCAGATTGCTGCTGCTTGCTGGGGACAGCCGCACAGCCCCCTGTGCTCACAGGAAGGGTGTGAGGAGCAGCACAGGCTTCTTCCCGCCACAGGAACTCCAAGGGCTGTCAGGTGCCCGTTCTCAACACCCCGATGCTACACTTCGGTGCGTGTGCGGCAAACAACCCAGGAACGGGCCCTTCACAGACAGGACCTCCCGTTCCTGCTGGGCTTCCCCGCCCTTCACGGAGAGCCGCTGCCCGCGCTGACCCCGCCAGCTTGAAAAGGAAGGCGGAACACCCAGACACCAACAGCAGCACAGACCAACACCCACCGAGGGTCGGTACAGCCCCGGTACCTCTGGGTACGGCCCACGCGAGGGGAGGGTCCGGGCCGGCACATGCGCAGTAGCCCTGCCCGTCGCTCCCCGGCGGGAACCGAGAAAGCGGGGGGTGTCCGGTTCGGCAGGACCTCACGGTACAGCGGCGCTGAGGGGGAGCGGTGGCAGGAGCCGGCGGGGTGCCCGCCCGCCCGGTGGCCATGAACGCCGAGAACTTCGGCTGCAGCGAGCGGCTGGTGACCGCGGGCTACGTGCGCCAGGGGGCGCAGGGCCGCCGCGCACATGAGCTGCGGCTGCGGGCCCTGCTGGAGCAGGTAACGGGGCCCCGTACCGCCCGGCACCGCACCGCGGAGCCCCGCAGCGCCGGTGGCAGCGGGGGAGAGCGGCAGCACTGTGCTGCCTGTGGGCGTGGGTCCGGCGCCCAGCGAGGGAGCCGCCCCTGCCTGCGCTTCCTCCCGGCTGGGGCACGGCCCGAGGCTCCCCGAACAGTCCGGTGAGCACGCAGGCCTGACGGGACCCGCGGAGCACCCGCGGAGCCCCGGGCCGTGCTCCCGCAGCGCTGTGTTGGCTCTCCTTATCTCGGAGTGCCGGTGGGAAAGCGCCGTGTCGGGCATGGCCCGGGAGAGGGGGCTGAGGAGCCCTCGGGAGTTTGGGGAGCTCCGAAATGAAAGGACCCGCTTGGGAGTTCAAAAAAAAATATTTAGATATCACCTTTAGTTGTGTGTCATCTGAGAAAGGCCCAACAAGCGTTAAAGAAACGGTTTAAAGCAGTAAGATACTAATGCCTTGTCATATGAGGGGAAAACAAGAATACTTGCAAGGTGCTAAATCAGCGTAATTCTTTGTTTCCAGTGGACAGAAATCACTATGAAGGATTTCTCAAATGTGTCAGTTCTTGAAAATCCTTAGTCACATCATCCACTGTTTCCGAGCTTTAATGCCACACTTCAGAAGTGAATTCTTTTTACTGAATTTGTTTTACCGAGGTGCATAAAAGAGCTGCTGGTCTCTTGAGCTGGTTTTGTTTGGTACCTTTCCTCTGAGGATCTTTTCTGCAATTTGCAATAATAGATGCAGTTCTTAATGCAGAAAAAGCATGTCTCTGGGTGCAGGTTTTCACTTGTTAAATTCTCCAAGTGGTTTCCTTGCCTACTAGTGAATTGCTAGAAAGGAAAATAGGCAGATTATTTTCACTTGTAACTTCCTATATTTCCCCTCTGATCACAGCTGTCTCTGTTCTGTAATTCTCTATTCTCTCCCTTTCATCTACTTTTTTTGTTGAATTTCTGTAGTAGTAGACTCTTGTCTAGAGAATACATCAAATAATTTTTAGTCTTCTAGGAAATTATTAACGTGTATAGGCTGCAGTGGTTTTGTGCATACCTTAAGGAACACTTGAAAGTGAAAAAATAGTCTTCATTAGTTGACTTTTTTCTGAATACAGGTTTGAAACATTAAACATTTAAAACAGCATAATTAAAGTAGAAGCTGCTGTTCAGCATGAGAAAGAAGGGCAACACGAATCAAACAAGTCACATAAAGTTATGTTAGTATTTGATTTCCAAGTTTTGTAGTTACTGTGATATTGTTTGTTCATATTTAATTTCCAAGTCTCATAGTTACCTCTACATTGTCATTATTAAGGGAAAATGTCCTGAAGATGGATGGGATGAAAGCACCATTGAACTGTTTCTTCATGAACTTGCTATCATGGATAGCAATAACTTTCTGGGCAACTGTGGTGTGGGAGAGAGGGAAGGAAGAGTGGCCTCAGGACTGGTTGCCCGAAGGCATTACAGGTACAAAATCTCCTAAGTATCTTGCTGTGATGTTTTGTCTAACAAAAATGAAACAAAGTGAAATTTTGTGGGATGTTTCTCCTTGGAAGATTTAACTGAATAGAGCCTGGAAACTTTAACATGGAAACTTTAGCATGTGGAAGTTGAATTACTTGGATTAATGGCTTTCATAAGCCCAACAGTACTATGAAGAAAGCCAGTAAAACATCAGTTTAGCTTTTTGTGTTTTCTGTACTGCTCCCTAGTCTAAGGTATGTGTGGTGAAGGAGGTAGAGGGTGACACTGGAGAGAGCATCCAAGGCAGTATTGTGTTCTGAAAATGCTGGGGAAAGCATGCCCAGCTTCTGGCCAGAGAGAGGACAGACTTGGTCTGTCACCTGGCAGCTCAATTCACCTCTGAGTGTCAGTGATAGCAAGGGAAGGCACAGAGGTGTCCCCCACTCCACTTATTTCTGCACTAAGTTTTACAGGTGACTTTGAGAGTGTTGGAGATGGCAAGCAGTGGTTCTCAAGCTGGCTTCTCTTTCAGCTTGATAAATTCTAAGGGCCAGTCTGAAGGAGGGTTCACCTTAGAAAAGAGGTCAAATGTACAGAAAAGCAAAAGCAGTAGTATGGGAAAACTATTCAGATACTGCAGCAGAAGGCGGAAGATCTCCAGCTTTTGATGGAGTGAGGTTTATGTGCAACTTTCAATTAATTACCAAGCTAGCACTGATTACAAGCTATAAAAAATAAAGCTGTAAAGCTGCTTCAAGAAGTTATGAATTCCATATGCCTTGTGGACTGCATTTTACCCTATTTTGAAGACAAAACCAGAATTAAAGCCATAAATAGATTTATATTGTTACTAACTTACTTGAGCAGCTGCTGCATTTCAGTCATGGGTAAAGTTAGTTCTGTATGCTTATATTTTACTAATAATTTCAGGATCCTCCACTCCTGAAAGGTGCTAAATAGTATCCAAAATTTATAAACACAGTTTATAAACAAATTAATAAACAGAATGTAGAGAGAGATGGTGCTGCATGATACATAATAATGAATAGTAGAATGGGGTAGATGAAGACGTAGAAAGAGGAGCAAAGTGATCCATTAACCTGTCTTTCAGAACGTTTTGTTATGGTATGTATTATTTCTTCGCCTTACAGTGATAAAGCATTTGTCAGGGCACTATCTGCAAAATACCACTGTGGGTAGGGTATGTCACACTATAGGAAACTGATCTTTGTTTTCTTTGGATTTTTGTGCCTAAACAGGTCAGCATTTGTGGTGATTGTTTAACAGACTGAGGCACACTTAAAGGAAGCCTGCCAGAGGCTAAAGGTGTTGGTGCTATGGGTCTTCTCAAAGTTTTTACTTGCATGCTGGAGTATAATTAATCTCCTGTTAAATAAAAAAATACATATTCATATGAATATAGGTAGTGTGTTATAAAGGAACTCATTATGGCAGGTAATGACATTGCATTAGAGCATTTTCCACAATTGCTTATCAAATTAAATTCTCTTCAGCCAGCAAAACTTATTGCTTAGATGTGTGAAAAAAACAACTTGATCTATGTTTTCAACCTTTTTTATTTAGGTTGATCCATGGCATTGGAAGGTCAGGAGATATTTCTGCAGTCCAGCCCAAAGCTGCAGGCTCTAGCCTTTTGAACAAACTTACTAATTCAGTAGTTCTGGATGTTATAAAGCTGGCAGGTAGGTGCATATTGATAATTTTCTCTCCTTTGGGGAGGGGCATTTCATGGGTGGTTTTTGTTCATTTCTGATTTGCTTTTTCTGTGCAGGTGTCCGGACAGTGACCAATTGCTTTGTGGTTCCTATGGCAACTGGCATGAGTCTGACTCTGTGTTTCTTAACATTGCGGCACAAGAGACCAAAGGCAAGATACATTATCTGGCCACGTATAGACCAGAAATCCTGCTTTAAATCAATGATAACTGCAGGTAAGAAGGAGCTGACTGATAATGTAGTGTGGTCTAACAGGTATAAGACTTCATGTGGCAGAGTCAATTGCAGTAAGATCTGGAAAAGGCCTAAGGTGTAGAAGTTCTAACTGCTTTATTTTTATGCTCCCAGTTTCTGACATGCAATCACATGTGTGAGTTCTCTTAATGTCTTGTAAAATTTAGGCATATGCTGAGGTCCAGAGGTGTATAAAATAGAGAACACAGTACTAAGGAAGCTGCAGTTCACTCTCAAGAGTTAGGTGCTCAATTTGCTATTCCTATAATCATCTAAAACTGAGGCTGAAGGTTCAAATCAGATTTTCCAAAAAGCTTATGTGTCCTAGGAACTGTGATCCACAGGTGACAAGCTGTCTGATATATTTTCATTTAAAACATGTGTTAGCTGTCCTACTTGTTTTTATTCTTGCAGTGTCACTCAGCTCACTCAGGAAATAAGTTTGCTGCCACTCAGACCTCAGTTTCTCTCAAATAGAATTCCGTGTTTGCCAGACTGTAAGTAAGCTTAGGATAGAAGTCTGTCCCAGCACTGGAGCTGTCCCCTCCTGCAACAGATGCATGGAATCAAGGAAAGGGCACATAAGGGAGACCATAATTTTCCAGCTCAGTGCACATACCTGCAGGTGGTGGCATAGATTCTGGTCCTAGTTCTTAGGATACATTTATTTTTTGTGTAAAGGACTCATTAGATAAAAATGACTAAACAGTTGGAAGCAGGGACTGGATTATGTCCAGGTGAGATGCAGGGGAGTTTAAATGGAATCAGATCATAACAAATAGAACATGTAGATAAGAAAAGTGGGAGTGTTTTCAGAATATTATGCTCAATTTAGAATACCAAGCTAAGGAAATTATGTTCATGACGGAGAAGACTGTGAGACAATATAATTGATCTGTTAATTTTTTTAATAGTTGAGATAACTATCACAAAATTAATTAAAAGAGGCATCAGCTAAAAGCGAGAGAAACATGTGTTACCTATCTAACAACTATCTATTAAAAGCAATCTCTCTTCTGGATCATTGATTGGAACCCAGGTTAGGGCAAACAATTTCAATAAATCATTCTTGTTCAAGTTATTCTGTAGAGCCTTACATATCAATGTTAAGGCAGTGTTGAGCCATGAAGGAAAAATTCACATTGCTGCTGCAACATTATGCTGCTTTGAAAATCACTTTCTCTTTTTCCCTCCTTCTGTTATACTTCTGTCAGTAAACACAACATCTTACTGTTTTTTAAGAAAATAAATTGCTTCAGCTAACGTGGTGTTGCTGCTGTGCCCCACCTGTTTTAGTATGCTAATGTTTTACAAGAATGCCATGAAAACACTCTCTTTTTCATTGGGTGGGAAGAGGTTAACCTTCTTTTTAAAACAATCTTCAAACCTGTGGCTGTGGCATGCAAAGAATGTAATCTAAGCTTTTGTCTGGAGTCAAGTATTTAACAAGGATATTACTGGCATTTTTAGCTAGGTAGGCATTTGTACAGTAGAACAGTTTATGTATCTGTTCTTAATCCAACTCTGAAAGACTGTTTAAACAGAAGCCAAAGCTTTTTCAGATTTGTGCTGGAACCAAAACCTCACAATTAGTCAGAAATTTGATTCTATACATTTGGGTCTTGCTCTTTTTGTTCAGGTTTTGAGCCTGTGGTAATAGAAAATGTATTAGAGGGTGATGAGCTACGGACAGACATCGAGGCAGTGGAGGCTAAAATCAAGTCTCTTGGTGCTGAAAATATTCTTTGTGTGCATTCTACAACATCTTGCTTTGCTCCAAGGGTACCTGATAGGTAAGTAGTCTTTGTGAGAAGTGTGTTATTTGTTAATGTGAAAAAAAACCAAACAAACCTCCATGTTTAGATTGTCCATGTTCCTGAAATTATTTAATTACTGTCAGCAGTTATTTTTATCCCCTTGCTTAGGGAAAACAGCAGGTTGAAACTAGGTTCCACTTTCAGAAAAATATGTTAAGAAAGTGAGAAGAACACAGAAGGTCTCCCTTCGGTCACATAACTGAGGTTAATGATCATCTCTTGTGGTGAAACTGATATAATTTTCACAGTGGTTTTCTTATAATTTTGTGGAAGTAGTAAATATAGACTTTCATAGAAACATAGTCCAGGAAATGTACCCTAGCTAATGGCACATTTTAGTGTTACTGTTGCCTTTTCTGCTTTTCTCTAACCAGTGATGACTTTTCCTAGGCTGTTAATGGACTTTAAAACAAACAAACAAAACAAAAAAACTGCAGCAAAATTGAGAATTTTTGCTTGAGTTACTCTTTCCTGTATTATACAGATGTTTATAGGGCTAATTAAGATATACTGGTGTAAGGAGACTCTTGGAAGCTTCTTGGGCAGATGGGCTGTATAACATATCATTTGCCCTTCTATAACTTATCTTGGTTTGAACATTTGCTTCCTGATTGCATGATGCTACTCCTATAACGTCCAGCTGTTAAATCACCATTAAAAGAAGCTTCAAATACATTGCATTATTTCCTAATATTACATCTCTATAGACATAACTTCCGTAGTTGCTACAAAGATGTCATTCAAGCAGTAGCTGAAACTGAGATGAGCATTATGGTTATGAATGGTAAATAGAGTATCTGAGACATTATTTCATCCTGTAGCGGGCTTATGAAATATTTGAAAAGCTTCACAATCTGAAAATTACATGTTGGACTAGAGGTAGCTAAAGGACTCAGTATACTGAGTCATTTGTCCAAAATGAGCACCTTTGTTACTTGCAAAACTTATTTTCTCTCTTTCTTTACAAAAAGAAGGCTCAAGAAGCAACTCAATTATATTTTACAATTGAACAGGTATATTTTTATGGGCTTATATGCAGTACATCGACATATGAAATATTACTATGATGTCTTTTTTTTATAAGTGTTTTAAATGTGGTTGTCTTGGTTGCTTTCCTTAATTGTTTTTAATTTACCACAAAATTGCCAAGACATGTTTGGAGTTCCTCTGTGGTCCATGCTTTTTTGTTAATTACTTCCTTATCTGGAAAATCTGGTTGAATATTTGCAAGCGTAGGAAAGAAACATTATTGACTCTGAAACACGGCAAGTAAAGATGTTTCACTCAGTTTTCCTAGTTTTTAAAAAAGGCAGTGTTTATCATAGGTCAAACCTGGGTGCTAGAGGGAAGTTAAAACCATATAATTCTGTCAGAATACTATAAACATTGCTTGAAGTTGACTTGCAGATTTATTGGCTAACTTAAATCACAGCTATCAAAATTGAATGGTCTATTTTATAGCTCGGGTAAATGAATCTTTTCCTTATCTGCCTCCTCTTTTTGACATGCGATTGTTTTGTTCTCTGCAACTAAGAGATGAATTATTAGGTAGTGGCACTGTGTTATGATATACCACAGATATAGGAGGATTTGGACGCACTTTCTATTTAAAGGATACTGTCAACTATGGAAGGCCATAACATTCATCTTCCTGAAGGAAGGAAAATACTGTGCAGCATTTCTGGAGGATTCCATTTTTAAATGTCTGGTTTTAAATATCTTGCATTTGTAAGGCTTTGTTTAGTTGCAGTGGTGGTGGTTGAAAAGTCGAGGTGGCTTAAGGTCATTAAAAGGTCAGGGTAAGAGTTTCATGCTGGTTTACCTATTGCTTTCCTTTGAAGTGTTATTTAACTTTTATGGGAATAATTCAGTGGTGTCTCCCTCCTTGGAGAGACATCAGTTCTGACGTGGTCTTTTACCTGCTGTTGCTGTGAGTTGTCTCTAAAACTACTGTATTTAAGAGAACTAAAGGAAAAAAAAGTGTCTTTTAGTTAGGTCATGTACTTAAGAGGACACTGCATCTTGTTACTTTCATTAATATAGAAGAAACAGCAAAGTTTTCTTTTTCACAAACTCACAAACAGGGCAGAAAGAATAACCTGGAAAACATTTGTGTTAAGTCCTATTTGTGGCTTTTAAGATCTCAAGTAGTAGCCAGACTTGAGATGAACACTTTCTTTTTCTAATATGCCTAGCAGCTCTTCTGAGGGTTCATTTTAAGCCTTGAAGCAGACAAGTGGTGTGCATAATTGATCCCTTCCTTTGCATAATCACATTCTCTTCAAACTCGAGTGTTCTCATCCTGTATTGTAATATGGATTGACTTGTTCAGTGGAATATTTTTAGGAAAAGTAAATAGACTTCTGTTTTCAGTACTTGTAGAAGGTAGCTTATTGCTCCTTTAGGTCTCAGGAGGCAAGAAAGGTAAACATGCATAGCAGTACCCTCTCTGTTTTCAGTTTGGTGAAATTCTCTCCCTGCATTTGTAAAGAAGCCTGTAAGAGGGGAACTGTTTTCCTTTGAGTCTCTGTGGAAGGTGAGGAATTGATTAAGTTCAGCAGATCAGGAGGCAACAATTTTGCCCTGTGTAGTGTTACATTTCCTGTTAAAGTTAGTATTCTGTTAATGTTCAGGATTCAGGATGGTGATAAATGTGAAAAATTATTGGACATGGAGCTCCTGCTGAATATCTCGAGTGTAGAAAATCAATACGTGCATTAGAGTACTGGTGTTCCCTAGTCATTAAATACTTGGGATTTCTTTAGGGATGATACAGTGATGATGATGATGTTTTCCTAAAAATTGAGGTTTAGAAAATTTAATTCAGGTTTACAGCTGAGTTTTGCATAGCAAAACAACACTAGGCAGTGTAATAGAAATGGAATGAAAAGGAATGTCATCTTCTGGAAAATGTTTTCAGACTCTGTCACATTTTATATGAATGCCAGTAAATTACAGTGAGAGGCTGTACAGAAGCTGAGTAAAAATGCATAGAAGTTTTTTAGTTTCCTGTTGAAAAAAGTAATAAAATAGTACCTTATCAATTTAAATTATTATGTATTACATTATTTTTCAAAAAAGATTTTATTCCTAAAATCGATTCTCAAGTTTGGGGGAAATCAAGAGCTTTTTTTAAAAAACAGAGCATGATTGGAGTACTTAGAAAATGGGTACTAAGTAAATCTATGTTTAAAATGCAGAAGGTCTTTGCCCAAAATGATCTAGGCAGCCACAGAAATCCTAGTTTGAAATCAGTCCACTCTGAGCTCACTGTGATTTGGGGGACTTCTAAAGGCAATTGAAAAATTTAATTTATTTTTAAGTAAACACTTGAACAAAGTTTTAATTTGTTGATTTCCACATTCAGACTTTTTAGGGCTCTCCATTCCTTTGAAGACTGTCTTTTCTGTTAATCAGTTTATCTGAAAGTGAGATTTCAGCCAAATGGCTGGAATACTGGTTCTTTGAAATAAAGTTATGTAAAGGCTTACATGATGCTTTTAATTCCCAAGACACATCTCAAAACTTCCATTAGGCCAGGCTGGATATTAGAAGAAAAGGAAAAAAAAGAAGTGTGAATAGCTAAAGCTCTGTTAAGTTATCCTTAAAGTAGTATAAAAATGCTTAAGTCTGAAATGGGAACATTTGGGATCTGTTTGCTGTATTCCAGAGAAAACTTTCAGTGAAGCCTGAAAACTATCAGCCCAGGTAAACCACTAGTAATGTATGTGAAAGCTAATAAATTTTTCTTCTTAACCTTTATATCTTAAGGTGACAAGTGCTACCTTGAGGTACTAATAAAAAAAGGTTTCTTTTCTCATTCTGACCTCCTTGTAGACCTTTCAGTCTTTTAGTGGTCTGATTTGTAACGTGTTACAGTGATCAGTGCTTCTCTAATTTACAATTTTATGCTCACAGACTGGAGGAACTGGCTGTGATTTGTGCTAATTATGACATTCCCCATATTGTCAACAATGCCTATGGAGTTCAGTCTTCAAAGTGTATGCACCTTATCCAGCAGGTAGGACCTATGTATTTCAATTTTTTCACCAAATACAAGTTAAACCTTTGGTTGCAACCAACAGTAGCAAATTTTATTGGATGTTTCACAGCTTTGAGAGTAGTACTGTGCATGTCAGATATTTTAATGGTTTTCTGAGAAAGCAAGCCAGAGGGAAATAGCACTTAAAAATAGAATCTGTTATTTCTGCTATGAGCTTTTTCTGTAACAAGCCAAAATTTACTTAGATTTCGTTAATGTTAAAGTATCCTTTGTAATGGAAAAATGGTTTTAATTAGATTTCTTAAAATATTTCCTAAACTTGTTGACTAAAAATAAAATACTGGGTCACACTTGAATAGGGATGAGGCCTTCAGCAGAATGGGAGTTACGTGTTTTCAGCTGAAGGCACAAAATTCTACAGTAACACTTTATATATGTTGTCACTGTTAAAGTATTGTTGGCACCATAGACCAGCTGAGGAAACCGGTTAAGTTCAACATTATGCTCAGAAAGGTTTAATTTCAGTTGCTGCTTACTTTGAAGAAGAGGTTGTTCAATATTTAAGGTCAGTGATAAAATTTAGAATTCTTGAATTTTTACACATTCTGGTGTACGTGCACTGTTTGTTCAACATTTCTCTCTGCTGCACATATCAAAAGAGTAGGGAGTATTTTTTTTTACCAGGGGATCCTGAACGATTATGCATTTAATATATGCTGGTAATTTTTTCTAATTAAAACATTGTTATTAACTGGGTGCAGATGAACTTAATGTATAATTATGACAGGAAGGTGCTGCTGACTTCTAAATCTTGGGAGACAGGAATTTGAAAAAACCTCAGTGATACGTGAAATAGAAAATGGCAAATGCTTTATTTGTAATGTACTTGGTACATATTTACTGCATTTAACTTGCACAGCTTATTGAAATCCTAACATGAAGGGGGCTGTGGAAATGCAGAGTTTGCATGAAATGCACCTAATGATAATCTCAGACTACGAAGCTGCAAACAGAACTGTTATTGTGTTGGTTTCTGTGGTTTTTTGGCTTTCTTGATAGGCTGTCTGGGGGTTTTGTTTGTTCTTTGGTTCTTCAAATGTTTACATTTGAGCTATGATTTGCTTTAAATCTCATTTTTGCAAGGAAAAAAAAATGTATTTCCAGCAATAGAAATGTACTGCCTGTGAGGAAGTAGGTATTAGTGAATACTTAGGAATGCTGTGTGCAGAGTGAACAGAACTTGAAAAAGTATCACAGGAAAGAGCTTTTGAGATCATTTCATTTCTCTTGCTTTCGGTGGTCTCCTGTCAACGAAATCAAATTATAGCTACTGGCATTCATCTTCCAATCAAAAAGATGACCAACTCAAAATGCTGCTTCCCATCTTCCATGCACTAAGCTATTAAAGCATAGAAATAATAACTGTGGTTTAGTTGAATCTGCTTTTTTCACTTTATTTTTTTCCACAGCTATTAACTCCTCTGTTTCTTGGGTTTAGTTTCTAGTACTTTAATATGCATATATATGTATTTGTGTATTATAATGTGTATGGTTTTTTAATACATTTTTTCAGGTTGTTATGTTGCATATTTTTAATTTTTCAGTTCACAGTAGCACATCAGTCAAATTCAAGAAGTACTGCAGAATTATTTTTTTTCCCTTAACAATTGAGTGGCTAAGTACAAGGAGACATTTTGTTCTCAGGGAAGTGGGGAAATCTGCTACAGGAAGTGAAAAGGCAAAGCAGCCTCAGAAGGAGTGCTCTTACAGCCCTCTTATTTTAATGCAAATTTATAGGTGTATCAAGGAAAATCTTTTTTTTTTTTTTTTCCTAATGAACTGTTAACCTGGCACTTTACTTGAGAATCTGTGACCTATTTTGGGTTGTACAGTTTTAACTGTTTCATTCCCATTAAATTCCAAGGATTTTCTGTTTGATTGTTGTTTCAAATAAGATAGAGTTAGACTTGCAGGAGCTGAGGTAAATGTTCTAAATCATAGCAAAATAAAAACTTGTAAGGTACTGTGAAAACAGATTGTTAATAATAGTGAGCAATGCCAAGAAAAAAATAGGTTTTTTTAATGTTTCATAACAAATACAGTATCTGACTGAGTTTCAGAAAATACATCTGTTTCAATTAGACTGCTGTGTAATTATGATTCTGTCACATGTTTCCTCTTTACTAATGTGTGCTTGGTACATTTATTGATGTTTGGTTTTTTTCCTTTTTTGACAAAGGGTGCTCGAGTAGGCAGAATAGATGCTTTTGTTCAGAGCTTGGACAAAAATTTTATGGTTCCAGTAGGTGGTGCTATCATTGCTGGCTTCAATGAGTCCTTCATTCAGGAGATCAGCAAAATGTATCCAGGTAACTAGTTCATGGACTGATTTAATCCATAACAAATTATTGTAGAAAACCTGATTATCAGCTTTATTTCACATGAATTTATTTTTGCCACTTTAATCGTTTTGGGTTTTGTTTGTTTTTTGTTTTTTTCTTTTATTCAGGAAGAGCATCTGCATCTCCTTCCTTAGATGTCCTCATTACACTTCTGTCTCTGGGTACCAGTGGCTACAAACAGTTACTGAAAGAGAGAAAGGTAAGCTGCTTGGCAAGGGGCACTTTTTTGGAGTCAGCTGTTAACAAAGTCTTCTTGCAAAACTGCTTGGTGTAGTAATTCCCAGCTTCTGCCTAGAAAGCCCTTGAATTTCTTTTGAGCTCACAGCTCTGGATCTGGAAAGGCAGTAGGATATAATTACTTCTTGGCCACATGGTGTAGGCATCATTACCTTGTTGTTTCCAAACCAGAAAGCTAAACTGAGGTCTTGTAGTATCTTGTATTTATAGTCATTGTTCTACAGTGTGAGTAAGCTGGTAGAATTTTGCCCCCAAAAGCTCAGTCTAAGTACAGTTATCATGCTCACACCACACTCCTTCCAGGACTGAAGCATGAGATCAGACACTCAGAGGTAACCCAGGTGTCTCTGCTCTTCATGTGGCTCTATTATCCCTTTGTGCTATCATAGTGTTTAATTAAATGTTTGTGTACCACATTCCCTGGAGAATCACAGCTTCTGGTTAGGTTATAAATACTGTGTGTGGCCACAAAGAGAGAAGAATACTGTCATTTAAAATATTCATCTAGATAGAGAGCTAGGTTTCTTTTCTTCCTCTCACAGACTGTATGTTTTATGTTGGATATAACTGCATTGCTTAAACCTGTGCTTCTTGAGGGGTCCTTAATTCTGGACATAATACAGGCCTGATTTTTCTCTTTGCATATTAACACAGAAGATTCTATTTGTGAGGGTTTTCAGTAAGGAAATGCTGTGAATTAAGTACTGTTAGTAGTTGTAAGTCATGCATGATCTGTTCCATTATTTCATTTAGAAATTACATTCCAATAGTTTCCTGCTGACAGCTCCCTGATGCCTCTGATTCCCTGGCAGGGCAATGGTGCTGGATGCTTTCCATCACTTCTTTCTAGCTGCTTGCAGAGGCATCCAGAAATTCTGTACTGCAGTTGAAATGCCATAGGAATAGATAGACTATAGAAAACCAAACCAGCTTAGTGGCCTTAAAATGACTAAAAAGTGCAACTGAAATGAAAACATGGCTTGTAAAACACTGAAAGCAGTTACCTCCTTAGCCAACACTGCAATACAGTTTCTTACATTTTATTCTGGACTGTTTTATATATTGCCATGGATGGCTTGTGTCTTCATTAAAAACAAATTGTATTTATTTTTCCCCCCTTTGATCTCTAAAAGAATCTCAAGTGAATTTACTGTGTCTTTTGCAAAGCTGATTTTTATGTTGGATTTACAATGGTAGCAGATATGCAATGGGCAGAATATTCTCCAAGTCATAAATAATAATTCTTTCATAAATAAAATATCTTAATAGCTGTATGTTTGGAATCAGGTCTTTTTTCTTGGAAGTAGAATTTTAAAGTGACTAGAGCATAATTTTTTTACTGTTTCAGGTCTTTTTATTTCAAATGTGAGTATACTCTATAAACACAACCTTCTATATGGCATAAATATGTTTCTTTTATTGAATTTGCTGTAGAAATAGAAACCTTTTTTTACTTAAATCTGTTTGTTCCTGAATTGTAAAAATGTAATAGTGATAGTTTATTGCCTATGCTCAGTGAAAGCAGAGGCAGAGCTATTAGGCTCCCAGCAGGAGCTATTTATAGCTTGACATTGAGTATTCCTTTCTATATTGGTGCAGCTACACCTTCTCACACAAAAAGTCAGCTATAAAAAACTTCAAGTTTTTTAGTGGTTTTTTGGTTGTTGGTGGTGGGTTTGGTTTTGGTTTTTTTTTTTCTACCTTATGCTTATTCACTTGGGTTTTACTTCAGGTTATTTGTGCTCAAGCCAGAAAGACCAGAATATTACTGAGCAGAGAGTGATCTTGCCCAACCAAGGAAAGCCATAATCTGCCCAGTTTTTCTTTTACACAGATGAATTATTTAGTTTAGGAAGGGAAGAGTGCATGTGAGTGAGAGGAACATGCAGATGGAGTGGGATTTTCTGACAAGGTGTCATTGTCAGGTGTGCAATTCTCCAGGAGATGATGTGTTATGATATGAAGCAGTGAAATGATGCAGTGGATCTCAGGACAGAAGAGCAAGGGAGTAACACACCCAGGCTGTCCAAATATCTGAATAAAGGTGGCCATATGTGAAAGCTTAATAAAGAATGTTTTCAACAGTTGCATTTATCCTTGATGTTTCCAGAAAAGGGGTAGGAAGAGACAAGCATCTTCCTTTTTATATGTGTATTATGTTTAGAACAGTGGTTTCGTTATTTCAGTAGGGGATATTAGGTCTTTTTGTAATGAAGGTAGTGACAGCTGATCATAGTCAAATCTGTTAGTATCTTTGCTTTTAAGGAACTGGTAATATTATGTAAATGTTACAGTTTTGTAGCAACTGATTTCCTCAGTACAGGTTATGTCATGTCCCATATTCTGTATTGCCAGGTCTTAAAACTCTCTCTTTTCATATATGTATTTGTGTGTGTGTGTGAAACCAGACCACGTGTAGCAAATATAATGGTTACACTATGTAAAAGCAGAAAAAATAGACTTCAGTTATCACCTCAAAATTGATGGGAGAGTAAGGGCCCAACACATCAGGTTTAATACCTGTTAACTATTTTCCAATACGGTCCATTTAATCCATTTAACTGATTATTAATACTGGTATTATTGAAGAAGTGATGGTTCCATTTTGCTTTCAGCACTTACAGGTTTCCTCATTAGACTTAACAGTCTAAACATAAAGATAAGTCTCATTTTCTTAAATGTATTTCTCTGTTACTTGGGACTTGATGAATTTTTTTTATATCTGTATCCATCTGTCTGTGTATTTTCTAAGAGTGGTTGACTGGAGTAATTTTTATGTGCTTATGGAGTGTGTATCTAAAATATTTAAAATCACAGTGAATGAGAGGAAATGTTTGGGTTTTATAAATCAGTAGGATACTGGGTTTCCATTTCACAGTTTATCATTGATGTAATTATTCTGATAGGATTAAATTATTTGTACAGTTGAGTTTGAGTTTATATTGCTGTTCTACTTAAGATTGAATTTAAGGGCAAGAGGAAAGATATTTAATGCTGGATTTTAAAAATGTAAGAGATGAAATATTCTTACAACAGACAGACATCTGTTACCCTTTTTTTTTTTTTTTTCCCTCTCCTCTAGTCTTTTGCTATACTTTACTTTGTCAAACACGTGGTAATAGTGTGGGGTTTTCCTTGTCTGGAACCATATTCAAATTATAGACAAGCTATAGAGGCGGGATAGTTTAACTGAATGTAATCACTCTTAAATGATGTGGTGCAGTCAAACCAGTATGAAATTAAACTTCAAAAGAGATGTACTTAACTCAAAGCATGCATTGGAGAGGTATGGCCCACAAGGAGCCTGACTTGAGGGTCTTGGAAGTGCTAAAGAGAAAATGTGTTTATTGATGTTGTTAAGAAAGACCTCTTAAATATGAGGATGGTGATAGTCAGCATCAGTGTTACTATACTAGCTTGGCAAGATGTACTGGGCCATTTGTTAAGTTACTTTTATATGCTATGAAGATTTTAAAGCTCTGTAATTAATTACCTATTTTTAAAACTTTCCAGTATATCACAAATTCAGAACAGAACTCTTGATCTTGCAGTGCAAGAGAATCTGTGGGGGTGTGCAGTGAGCATGGGAATCACACACACAAACACCTCTGGTTTCTGTCAGGTGTTTGGCTGCCTTGCAACAAAACCCTTCTTCTCCTGGGGCTCCCTGGGAGCATCCTCCATCCTCAGCACTGCTCAGCAGGAATGCTCACTCCTTCCTCTCCTCAGGTCCCAGGTGCAGCTGCTCAGCCTGATATGCAAAGCAGCAGAGAAGCTGCATAGGAACAGCTGCTGCTGCAGAGTAATTTAAGAGGGGGCCAGATCAGTCCTGGGCACAGCCTATGAGAGTCGGCAGTCTGTATCTAGTGCAAAGAGGTGGTAAAATTGCTCTTCTGCAGTGCCTTAAGCAGCTATATGGCTGTGCTCTGGGGACAGCTCAGCTTCACAGATGAAACAGGAAAAAAAGGCAAAGTGTTACAGACTTAAAGCTTAAGTAAGCTGGGTGGTTAGAGCCAGCTAGGGTAGGTTCAAACTCACACACTCACACACTCACACACTCACACACTCACACACTCACACACTCACACACTCACACACTCACACACTCACACACTCACACACTCACACACTCACACACTCACACACTCACACACTCACACACAGTTTTCCAGACTCCATCAGTTGTCTCTCTGTCATCTGATGCAGGACTAGTGGCATTTAGTACACCCATCTCCTGCTTTTTTTCTGGAGTCACTGGGTTTTTCCTTGCTCACGTCCCTCTGTTGTCATTTGGAAGGACAGTGCCTATCACAATGGAGCAACAAATGAAGGGTCACCCATATTAGTGTAGGTTCTATTAAAAATGGTTTTATAATGTAAATACAATATGATTCAGATATTTTTAGGAATTCTAAAGTTTTGGAAAACTTTTTTGTATAATTATATAGAAGTAGGCAGGTTTGTTCAACTAATTGAGCTATTTGGCACATTTGTCACATACACCTTTGCTGACTTGTTCTTTGTATTTTTTCAGGTATTTAATTTGTTTAGGTGCTGGGAAGACCAGAGGAAGTGCAAGAGATTTTCATATAGTTTAACATTCATTTCACTAGATTGATGAGGTTTGGGATAAGTTTCTAAAGGGAAAGAGTGAATTAAATAATGAAACTTAACTGATGTTTAGTGCTTGGGTTGCATTCAGTGCAACTTTAGCATAATAGTTTCCTTGGAGAAAACTTGAGTGCCTACAACAATAATCAATTATGTAAGAGTTCATTTGTATATAATTGCTTAGGGTGTTTATAAATGTTCCACGTAACAGAAATGTTTTATAATAGAGGTTGATTATAGATTTGACCTCACAAAAATATTGCTTTTTTCCTTTTTTTGGAAAGGTCATTAATCTGTTTTACAGCAAACTGCTTAAACTTCCGAAATTAAAATATCTAGAGGGCTTCCAATGGAAAGATGTAAAATTGTGTGATTTATGAAAAGTTCTGAATTTGTGTTCCAGTAGCTTCAGTCAAACTGATGAAAATAGATACTTGGAATTTTTTACATCTTTCCATTTTTCCTTTGTTTGAACAAATGCTGAGTATGTAAAGGCTTATCTAGTAACCTGGTCTTTACTCTTAATTTAATACATTTATGTAGTGGGTAAGTGGTTGTACCAGCTTGCAGTCCTTTCACTAATAAGTACCGTAAGAAAGGCAATGGAGAGTTCCTTAGTTACAACCCAAGTAATTGCTTGGGAATTTCTTCCAGTACAGGCTTTTCTCAGTATTCATTTCATCATTAGTATCTCCATAATAGACACAATTTATATATACTTCTGTAATACTTTGCTTCAGTTTTACAAGTAAATAGCCAGCAGAGGGAGCACAAATTGATTAGTTGGATTAAAAAAAAATAAATAAAATAAAATTACTAACACAGCAGTGATGGGCATTTTGGAAAGCAAGTAACAAAGGAATTATGTTTTTGTATTCAGTGAGGGACCAGAAGGCAAAAGTGGCTGAAATATGAATATTGGTTTGAAATATAAATGTTTTTCAACTTCTGCCTGTGAACTGGAAATAAACTCTGAATAGAGACCATAAGATCACTTGATTTATAAATGCCTCTGAAAAAAAAGAATGATTTATCAGAAATTTCAAGTGTTGATAATTAACTGTTTTTGTTGTTGTTCCAAGTATTACAGAAGCTTTATGCTCATGTTTAATTAACAGCCGCATTCCTTCAGACAGTAACATTGTACCTTTTTCTCTTGGAATTCAATGTATGATAAAAGGAAGAACAGGTCAGGAGCTGTGTCCATTTGCTCACTCCTGAAGTGACATTCATTTCACTGCAGTGGCTCCAGGAAGCAGATGTAACATTCTTTTAACAGCTACCACAAAGCTCATTTGGTTTCATAAGACCTCTGGGAGGTTCTGCTCAAAACCCAATTTTGATCACAAGCTATAATTTGTATCTGTCAGAGTGCACAGGTCAGAACAGGATACTGGTCTACAAAGAGAAGAAGCAACTCTATTTAAAGAATGAAAAATCACTTGTCAGATCCAGAAATTGATGAGGATGCTTAAACAGGCAGTCACAGTGGAGCAGATGAGCAGCACACTCAGAAAGAGGGAAAACCTGGTGTTCAGTATCTTTTAAAAAGATTACCCCGTGTCTGTATCTTGCTATTTTTTGTTAAGAGACTAAGCATTAAAAAGGATGGAAAAGAAGCCAAAGGATAAAATGAGAATAATGGTGTTTATTCTCATGTTGTCCCTAAGAGTTTTGCACTGAAATGTGAAGAGGAAGAAGATATTAAAGTGATGAAGACCATAAGCAATTATCATAAATTACTGCTGGGGAGCAGAGAGGAAATAAAATAAGGATAAAGAAAGAGAAGCAGCCTTTTAAGTGCAGCATGTCTTGTATCTGAGCCTGAACATTTATATGAATCTTGGGTTAATGAAACTTTCACAACAAAGGTGCAATCTAATTAGGTGATAGCAGAAATTGGGGTATCTCCATTCTTCAGTAGTCTGGTACAGAGCGGGGATGTGTCCCAGGAATAGAACTGGCTACACAGAGCTGAGTATTCAGGAGAATATATATTGTGTGATACAAAATACATTCAGATGTGTACAAAATACATTCAGATACTCATAGCTGTCTCCCTAAGAGACTTTATTGCCATTCCCAGGCAGAGGAAGAAGTCTGTGCAGTAGCAATGATACTGACAGTGTGATGCAGGGTAACCAAACACACTGCGTGCACTCTGGAATGTGTTCATATTAGCAGATGAAGTATGGAGCAGTTTGCTGTGACATGGCTACCTGTGGTGGTGACATTCACAGATGGTGAGAGGTTCTCCTCCCCCCCTGCTCTGTCCCAGTGGGGCCACATCTGGAATATTGTGTCCAGTTCTGGGCCCCTCAGTTCCAGAACGACTGGGAACTGCTTGAAAGGGTGCAGTGCAGAGCCACCAAGATGAGTAAGGGGAGTGGAACATCTCCTGGTGAGGAAAGGCTGAGGGAGCTGGGTCACTTCAGCTTGGAGAAAAGGGGACTGAGGGGTGACCTCATAAATGTTTATAAGTACATAAAGGGAGAGAGCCAGGAGGCTGGTGCCAGGCTCTTCTCAGTGATGCCCCATGATAGGACAAGAGGCAGTGTATATAAGATTGAGCATCTTCCTCCCTATAAACATGGGGAAGAATTGTTTCAGTGAGGGTGACAGAGCACTGGCACAGGCTGTCTTCTTCTTTGGAGACATTCAGAACCCACCTGGACAGGTTCCAACGGAGGTGGACCCCCTGTAGGTGACCCTGCTCTGGGTTGGCCTCAATGATCTTTCAAGGTCCCTCCCAGCCCCTAACTTTCTGTGACTGATTCATTATCTGGGGCTCAGAGGGCTGGGCTGGGGGGAAGCTTTTGTAAGAGTGGGACAGGGTAATGTGCTGTGCAATGGGAATTTCTTAAAGATTTTACCTCCCTAGGTTTATAGGGCCACAGAGAGCATGACTGACATCCCAGGCATGTGTATCAGACCAAACAGAGCTTTGTACTAGCTCAGGAAATGGACCTGTTCCTTTACAGATTTCAGAGAGTTGTCTGGTCCATTTGGTACACATGAACTGAGGATCAGCTGGCCATCTCTGGGATATTACAGACACTTAACAGTTTTGTGAAATAGGTTCTGTTTTCTGTTTGATAGCTAGTAACAAAAATACTGCATCTTTTTTTCCAGGAGATGTTTTCCTATCTTTCAAGTGAGCTGAAGAAGCTGGCAGATAACCACAATGAGAGACTGTTAGACACACCACATAATCCCATTTCCTTAGGTAACTGGTTTTTATCTTAAAATTCATGTTTTTTAAATACTGTGCATGCATAATGCAGTTTCACATACAGTTCCTATATATAAAACATAGTTCACTACACTCTATTAAACTGCTTATAGGCTGAAATGATACCATTTAACCTAATAAGGCAGCCTGTTATAAAAGTAGTAACTTGGGCCTTTTTTTTTTATTTTTAAATTGCTCCTGTCCAGCGTACCAATATACTCATTTATTGTGATCGAGGCAGGCAGAAGATGTTAGCATGTGGTAATACTTTATAAATAAGTTGATTTTAGAATAAATTAAGGTGTATTTTTACTTGTCATCTTGTAGTACTGTAAAAGAGGTTATAGAATTCTTACTCAAGGTATTTGTTCTAACCAAAAATTCTGCTGAACACCAAAGTAATATTGTCTACCTGTGCAGAATCTCTGCCTCACTTACACAGTTTAACCAAAGGAGTAGTTTATGATAGCTTGTGGGAAAAGTAAAAATTATGGAATGTAGTATTCTTCTTTCTTTTTTTCTTTATCTGAACATAAACATTTGACTAGATTTTAGTTGTTGAAAACAGCTTGTCCTCTGCAGTTCTTCTTTTGGAATAAGAAGCTTTAAAGTAGTTTTAACCTGATCTGTTGCTATTTTAGCCATGTCACTGAAGAATCTTGATGAAAATAGTGATGCTGCTGTTACTGAGCTTGGATCTATGCTTTTCACAAGACAAGTTTCTGGAGCAAGGTGAGGATGCTATGAATCTGAAAAAATTGAGGTGGTGCTTGTCTGAATGCAATTTACCTTATGAACTGTAGGGATGTCCATATAGAAGTAGTAAATTGTTATTAATTGATTATTGATTGGTGTTAACTGCATGTATTTTAGGGAATCCTCTAATATTTGTACCAGTTGTCTCATAATGAGAGATGAAAACCTGGCAATAATGAGTCAGAGAGTAAGGCATCATTCTTTATCACTGTTACCTACTAAAAACGTCCACCTGCATAAGTTAGTAATGGGGCCCTCTTTGTTAGCTTTGGTAGGCTAGATAAATAGTCTGTGCATGTTTGATTTAGTGGCATTATGCCAAAGAACCCCTCGATTTCATTTAGTTTCCAGCTGTTGTCTCATCTTAAAATTAAGTTGTAAACTACTGAGGGAAGATCTTTGTTTTGCTTATTGCAGAGCAGATATGGCTGTGTTGGATGTCCAGGGAATAAGCTTTTAACACCCTACATATCTTTTTGTCATAGGGAAGAAAATCCTGCTTTCTGGAACTAATTGTGTTTTTATTAAAAAAAAAAAATCTAAAAAATAAATTTAAAAATATGTAAAAAACTACAACCAGAGCCAGTCGGATTTGAGTTTGTTCTTAGAGACACTGGTATGTGGAAATGCAAATACCTTTAAATTATTTTGATTTAAATATTTTTAAAAGAAGAGAATGATTTAAAATTTGTTTTGGCAGGATTCCTTAATCTGAATATTATTGCTGCCCTGCTAATTTCTGCCATAGACTTAATGTCAGATTTTTGTAGCAGAGCTGAGTGCTCTCACATCAGAAGATACGCTTCATTAGCTTGGATTATTCCACTTCTTGCTCAGATGAATGACAGTAAATCTATATGTACTATAGTTAAATATTCTCTTTAATTTGTCTGTCCTAACCTTGGTTTGTTCTGCAATTTCAGCGTCTTTGAGCTGAAATCACTCACGAGGATCAATTTTTGAAAAGTTAAAACTCTACAGTTCTTTGCCTGATACAAAGGTTTCAGGCTTTTTATATTTTTATTGGTTGTTTTGCAGTCTACATGCTAAGTTCCAACAGACTTTAAGTGTTATGCCTGTGCTGAGCATCAGTGGTAGGGAGAGCAGCTTCCTACTTGATCAGCATAAAGGCTTCTTTGTAACCTGGGATGAGACAGGGCACTGGGTTCCACTGGGAGAGTGGAAGGATCTGCTCATCATGGTGATGTTTGTCTGAATGCAGTTTACTTTATGAGCTGCAGGGAATGTCTAAATGGAAGTAGTAAATTGTTGGTAATTGATTATTGATTGGTGTTAGCTGCTTGTGTAGGCTTTAACTATAGTCACAAGGTGAGTCTTTCCTTTAACAAGTGAGGATTTGGGTTAGGGTCTTTGTTTATCAGGGAAATGCTGAGAAATAGGGTGCAATAGGGAGAGATACAAGCAGTGGCAAAAAGTATCCACTGCAAGGAGGGAGTGAGTACAAGTTTGATGTCATAGAACAGGGGAAAAAGGAGATGCGGGAGAGAGGAGTGGATGGTAGGAAGTTGGGATCCTGAACCCCGAGATTTTGGGCTGCAGAACACTGTGTCTGCTCTAATGTCAGTATGGTGGGTGGTGCTGGGAAGGTCAGGGTCACCAGGTTGCTTAAGTAGGAATGGGTCAGAGACAGAGCAGATCAGAGCTAGTTAGGACTTGTGTTGGAACAGGAAAGTCTGCTGCAGGTTTCTTTTTCCCCACACACTGGAAGGTTCATAAATACCAGCAGTAAATAATAATTTAACTGAGAGGGAGGAAGGGACATATGTATATATATATGCTCAGACTTGAGCTACTGCAGGATCTGCTACTACTGTCATTCATAGTAATGCTTGGGCACTAAGTTGGAAAATGCCTGATCTAAGCTTCCTTACTTTATTTTTTTTTTTAGAGTTAGCAGATATATTGTATAGTGACTTGTGTAAATTGTAGGGTATCATAAAATATCCATGGCATCTTTAACTGAATCACAGTATTGTTTGTTTGTTTCAGGGTTGTTCCCTGTGGATCTGTACAAACAGTGAATAACTACACTTTTAAAGGCTTTATGTCACATGCAAATGACTATCCCTGTGCTTACCTCAATGCTGCCTCAGCAATTGGAATTAAAAAGCAAGATGTAGATGTATTCCTAAAAAGACTTGACAAGTGTTTGAAGACTACTAGAAAAGAAGCAAAGCAAGAAAAAAATGTAAATGAAATAAGTAATTCTAATACAGGCACAGGACCACTTGAAGACTAGAAGATGCAGCTTCAGTAACACAGGAGGAAATGTTTTTATTTTAAGTCTGTCAGGTTTGTATTAGGTTAGGGCAGAAAATTTATTACCAATCTGAAAAAAAAAAAAGCTTTAAAGAAAGGTGACTCTCTTTCCAAGACAGAGGGCCAGACACAAGTTTTTGCAGCATATAAATGTGTTTAATATCTGCCAAAGTAAAGCTTTACATTCATAAAGACCTTGAGCTGGCCTTTCAGTCTGTGGGTGACTGTTTGGATCCATGTTCAGCAAATCACAGGATGCTTATTCATGTGATTTTGATTAACAACTTGTGCTGTGGCAGTGATTGAATTCTTTCCTAGGTATAGACTACCCAGCAAGAAATATTTCACTGCTCTCAAAAGATCCTCTTACTTCTCATCAGCATACTTGGCACTTTTAATTTCTTTCTGAAGATTTAATTAAGTGTTGGGATAGCCCTTACTAACTACAGTGTTAAAACTGCACAAGGATATAGAGTACAGTAGTTTTTCAGGCATTCTCAGCTCTCATTAACTGCCTGGAACAAAGCAGCCCTCAGTGACCAACTAAAACCTAGAATACCTCATTTGCTGTCAGTACTTGGCTCTTGGAAGCACTTCCATAGTTGAGCCAACCCAAAGGAATGTTAATCATGAATGCAAGGAGTTGTGGAGTGGAGAGGTGCAGTCCTCTTTTTTCTTGTTTTTCTTTTTTTTTCTCTTCTTGTTTTTTCTTTCCATCTCATTTTTTCTATGATAGAGTCATCAGGTCAGAGACCCACTGAAAAGGAGGAGTGCCTTGTGGGATTAATGCAGCAGTTTCAGGAACTAGTGAGACCTGAGGGTATTTTGGCATTTTTATTCCATTGTTGTTAAAATTTATAGACTTCAGTTTCTCAAGTGTCTCTTGCCATTGGTACTGCTGCTTCCATGGCTGTGCTGATTTGAATTAATTAAGTAAACAATAGATTCAGAGTCTGTTCTTGAAACAAAGGTTCTGTGTCACTGGAGTGACAGTGCTATAGATTGCAAAACTTTTAGTTGTTCTTAAATGCAGTTACTCCATTGTGTGTAGTTTTTATGTCATTTACTATTCAAAGTGACATTAATGTTCCAAGACATTTTCTTTGTGTCTCTTTTGTGTAGTAATACTTGGGACACAGCAATGAGTTGGAAGTGTCAGGAAACTCAAGCAGCTACTTTGTTTGGTGGGATCTGGGATATGTACCCTTCAGAGCCCTCTGTAAATTGGCTTATATCAAAATAGTGATGTTTTTGAAAGGATTGCCTATCCAGCCTGTTGAAATGAGTTCTTACAAGGGGTGTTGCTAATATGCAGAAGGTAATAGTATGCTAATAATTATGAACCTGCTCTCACTTAGTCAGGTTCATTGTATCTTCAGCTTAAATTGAACTGCTGCTTCTCCAGTGTTATTGCTGGGGTTACATCTTAGATTGATTAAAACTTGAGAAGTTATGGCTCCCAGGGCTACACTCAGGGTTGTTGTTTGCTGTACAAACATCCTAGGAGAAATGTAATGTAATTTGGCCACTGAGTCCTTGTGATTATAAGGAGATGTAAATGTCTTCCCTCTGCCCTTCCCTCTGCCCTTCCCTCTGCCCTTCCCTCTGCCCTTCCCTCTGCCCTTCCCTCTGCCCTTCCCTCTGCCCTTCCCTCTGCCCTTCCCTCTCCCCTTTTTTTTCCCCAAGTCACTAAAGCTCTTCCAGAAGCAGCTCTGCAGCTCACTGCCTCAGTATTCAGTATATGCGAGCAGCCAGTGGAAACCACAGAGCCATAGTGATACCTTTCTTCCTGGTTTTCAGTACTGCTGTTCTGTGCCTGAATTACTATAAATTATTGATTTAGATGACTAGTCAGAGAATGTGGCCATTAGAGATACTGTTACAAGAGTTTAAGGAGGTGCCTGGTAGCAACTAAAATAAGCATTTGGTGAATAATAACCTGAAACAGAATAAAGGAAACAGCAGTTGTCTTTCCTGAGAGGGAGAAGCCTCTGCATTTTATGGTCTTGTAATAAATTGTCTGCTACAAATAATTTGTTCACTTCTATAGACTGGACTGCTTTCTCAGGTAGTGTTTTTCCTGCCTTTGAAATGTTTCTCATTTGAAATCAAAGCTGAAAATTTCAATAGATCTCTGTAAGCAAGTATCCAGGGAAAGAATTAAGTGCTTTACTTTGATTTTGACCTATTCTTTTAAAATAAGTAAGTAAATAAATAAGATTATGGCTTTAGTTGAAAAATAATAAAGAACTTGGACACGCAAATTGTTTTTTACAAGTTTCAGTGGTGCCACCTGAAATACAGAAATTTAAAGTACTGAGAAATGTTCCCTATCATGGTGTATAAACTAAATATTCATGTTACATTACTTCAGTGAACTGTTGTACCAGTTCGCAGTTTTGTTTGCTTGCTTTGTCCCCATCTTCAATTTTATTTAATATTCATTTTTAGAGACAGAAGCATTACATAATGTCACTAAAAAATTAATGACACTTTTAAGTAATTCAAATGGCAATATACTGTTGAATAAGTGGAGCTGATTATTTATGGCATATTTGAAATGGGAGTTTCAGTAGATGATAAATATTTTTCAAGGATAAGTATAAATCCCTAATTCTTTATTCACTTCATTATCTGTAATAAAGTAATGAAAGAAGATTGGAACATACACCCATGAGCAGAGTTTTCATTTCCTTTGTGTCACAGATATGGGGAGATTTTGTGGCTATGGCAGGTCTCCCCACTGAAAGTAGCACTGTGTAGGATGGCAATAACATGGGCACAGGTTTGTCAGACTTCACAGAGTAAAACAAATACATGAACAATATTTGCCTTATATGAAGATCTTTTGGAGAATGTGCAGTTAAGTAAGAATCTTCTAAATTAACTGTGCAGCTCTAAATCTCTACAGAGGCTTCCACATACCTCAAAAATCTGCAGGAGCCAACGGGCTGTCTCCAGAACCCACGTCACTTGTGAGACATCATAGAGTCATAGAATCATAGAATGGTTTGGGTTGGAAGGGACCTTAAAGTCCAACCAGTTCCAACCACCCTGCATGGGCAGGGACACCTCCCACCAGGCCAGGTTGCTCCAAGCCCCATCTGACCTGGCCTTGAACACTTCCAGGGAGGGAGCAGCCTGTTCCAGTGTCTCACCACCCTCATACTAAAGAATTTCTTCCTCATGTGTAATCTAAATTTCCCTTCTTCAAGTTTGAACCCATTTCCCTTTGTCCTCTCTCTACACACTTGTGTAAAAAGTCCTCCCCCAGCTTTCTTGTAGCCCCTTCAGATATTGGAAGGTTGCTATAAGGTCACCTTAGAGCTTCCTCTTCTCCAGGCTGAACAACCCCAGCTTCTTTACCCTGTCTTTATAGGGGAGGTGCTCCAGCCCCCTGATCATATCAGTGTCTCTCCTCTGGACACATTCCAGGAGCTCTGTGTCCTTCTTATTCTGGGGATTACAGAACTGGACACAGAACTCCAGGTGGGGTCTCACAAGAGCAGAGCAGAGGGGGAGAATCCCCTCCCTGGACTGCTGTCTGTGCTGCTTTTGATGCAGCCCAGGACCCAGTTGGCTTTCTGAGCTGCAGTCACACATTGATGGCTCATGTTGAGCTTCTGATCCATCCCCACCCCCAAATCCTTCTCCTCAGGGCTCTCTGCAATCCTTTCTGCTCCCAGCCCATATTTGTGCATGGGATTGCCTTGCCCTGGTGCAGAACCTTGAACTTGGCCTTGTTGGACCTCATGCAGTTTGTTCCAGTCCACTTCTCAAGCCTCTCAAGGTCGCTCTGGATGGCATCCTGTCCCTCTAACGTGTTGACTTCACCACACAATTTTGTGTCATCTGCAAACCTGCTGAGGGTGCATTCAGTTCCCCTGTCCATGCTGCCAACAAGGCTGTTAAATGGCTCTGCTCTGAGTACTGACCCTTGGGGAACCCCACTTGTCACACATCTCTGTTTGGACACTGAGCCACTGATCACAACTCTTTGGGTGTGACCATCCAGCCAATTCCTTATCTAATCAGTGGTCCATCCATCAACTCCATATTGTTCCAGTTCAGAGATCAGGATGTTGTGCAGGACACTGCAAAATGCTTTGCACAGGTCCAGGTAGATGGCATCTGTTGCTCTGCCTCTGTCCACCAAGGCTGTGACCCCATTATAAAAGGCCACCAAATGAGTCAGGCAGGAGTTGCCCTTGGTGAAGCTGTTGGGAGGATGGCTGCTGGGGTTTCAGAACATTTTTTGGGTTCATACAGGAAGAAGCCTTAGTAAAAAAAAAAAGAACACATGTCCACCTAGTAAGGCTATATCCCAACTACTACTTAGTTAGCTACCTGTCTCCATCATCTTTTGGGTCACAGGATGTGGTTACCAGTCATGAAATAGGAAAGGACAAGCACTTGAAAGATTCCTCAAGAACTGAAGATTCAGAAAGAGAAGTTTAAGATGTTACCATCCTGCTCTGCTGCTCGGAGTTACTGACCTGCAGCAGAAGCAGCAAAGTGATGGCTTGGCTTGGCAGCTGCTGTGATTGACACAGGATTAACAAAGACTGAAACTGAGGGGGGATTTGAGCACTGCAGGTGTGAGAAGCAGTGGCTGTAGAGCCAGGACCTTTCCCACCCTGCTTCTGCAGAAGATGCATTCTGCAGATACTTGGTTACTGAAGACCTTTGGCAATGGGGCAGGGTGCACGCATGGGCAGGGACCCCTCAAACTCCTCATCACCCAAGTGACTTTCCTCCCTTAGGGTGCCTGTAACTGGTCTATGAGGAGCTTTTCTTTCCCTCTGATGTTGCATCTTATGCTGTGTGGATCTATATAGGTGGAAGAAATGAAGGAGCAGATGGCTGGGCCTTTTAGAGGTAGCACTGGTAAAATACAATGCAAGCAAACTGACACGGAATGACCCATCTCACAGGCCCACTCTTAGTTTCCTTCTTCTACAGTATCTGAGATAGAAAAAAACTAAGGACTGTTTGAGCATCATGCTGCTTATTCACACTTCGTTCATAACGATTGCCTAAGATACAAAGCAAATAAAATCTACCAGATGCAGCAAATTCTCTCGAGCCTAAGAAAGCAAAATTGTAATGTTGCAAATGTAAATGCTGGCATTGCAGCTTAATACACATATAAACCAAGCAATCTATATAGTGTGATCATCATTTTTTAAGAAAGGCTGGAGCCCTGAGACTCGCAAATGTTCTCATCTGTAGTGTATCAGCAGTTCTCGGTCTTCAGCTGCTGTATAGATAATAATTCTAATTGAAGAATCATTGCATGAATCCATATGTGAGTGATAGATGGGCTATGACCTTCTGCTTGTGATGCTTTAAAAATTGAGTTCCTCTTTTGTCTTATATAAGGAGTGATTTGATTGCTTTTTTTTTTTTTTTTTTTTTTTTTTTTAACAAAGCCTTTTAACCAACCTGGCCTTACAGGATTTAGAATTTGAAGGAAAAACAATTTCTGTAGCTGACAGATTTTTTTAAACAGTAGCTATGTAAAGGCTTGAGTCAGTCATGAAGTGACTCTCCACAGAGAGAGCCTCAGTTCAAATGCTTTTAATCCTGAAACCAGTGCTTGAAAAATTCTGCTCTATGTGCTCTGCAATAATTGTTTTTCATGTATTATACTTTTTTCTCTCAAAGGTAACAGCTTTCTCTTTAATGCAGCTTAATAATTCTTTTTTAAAACCATAGTTAAAAAGGCATTTGCTCTGTCACTCATCAAACATCTGTCATATCAAAGTACCAGTAACATATTTATCTTGATGAATAAGCTTCAGTGTTCTGGACCAAGTTCAGTGCAACTGGACCAAGTTTTCAATACTCCATTGGGGATCCTGAAGTTGAGTTCATGATCTAATTAAGATCAATGTGATAATTATATCTGCTGCTGAACAGGAGTCCTTCATCATAACACATTTCAGCTAAATTCTTTAGTGTGGCATCAAAGCTGATCCAGGTCAGAAGCTGAATTGCTTTCTTAACATGGATGGTGAAATTTAATTTGCTTTTAGATCCTGGATTCAAATGCTGGCTGAGTCAGCTATACCAAAATTATAACTGCCCTTTTTTTTTTTTTTTTTTTTTTTAACCTAATTTGAAAAGAAATAATAAGGTGGTTTCAGCTGGGCATTACCTTTCCTATTATTTGTCTCAAAGAGCTGCAAACCTTGGGCAACCTATCTGACTCTTACTGTGAATTGTGGCAGGTGGGGGGGAGGAACTTAGTCTTGCACAAATAGCAACAGAGTTGTGTATTATTAGTCTTTCTCTAGGCATCCCAAGTAGGAACACCCTGCTTCATTGGGAATTCAAGACAAACATGGAGTGTTTCTGCTGATCCTTTCTCTCCAAAAGCTGTTTCTCCAGCTCGTTTTTTGCCATTGAAGAGTACCTGAGGAGCACTTGGCCAAAATACAGGGAAAAGGAACAAAGTCTCATACACTTTGGAAGGTTTATAGGTTGGTTATATATGTTTGGCTTTTGCTATATATGAAGTTTATGCTATTATAAAATTATAGAATGGTTTGGGTTGGAAGAAACCTTAGAGATCAACCAGTTCCAACCCCCCTGCATGGGCAGGGACACCTCCCACCAGCCCAGGTTGCTTAAGACCCCATCCCACCTTGCCTTGAACACTTCCAGAGAGGGGGCAAACTCCCCAAAAAAATTGTTTGCAGCCATTCCCATCCCTTACCTGAGCTGCTTCTGGATTGAATTCATTTCAGTGACACTTCTGCAGGTGCTGGGGCATCTCACCCAAGGCAGCAGCAAGGTCTGACCGACTGCAGGAGAAGAATTTGGTGCCAGGCAGGGAAAACTGTTCCTGATTTGCTTTGATACCTCTCTGCCAAGAGATGTGACAGCTCGAATTAGCTTGCAGACACCAGTGCTGTTGAGCAGTCAGTTAATCCTGTAACTGGTCTTTCTGGAGCCTGAAGAACTACAGCTGGGAAGAGTGCTTGGTTTGCTCTGTAGAATGTCAAACAAGGAATGTAGCTATTGAGGGGGAAAAAAAACCTTTCAAGTGTAACTGCAGAGAAAAAAACTTCAATATATTGCCTACATATTACCTTTAAGGCCTACAGGAAAGCTGGGGGAGGGCTTTTTACACAGTAGTGAGAGGACAAGGGAAATGGGTTCATACTTGAAGAGGGGAGATTTAGGTTACACATTAGGAAGAAATTCCTTCCTGTGAGGGTGGTGAGACACTGGCACAGGTTACCCAAGGAAGTTGTGGCTGCCCATTCCATGGAAGTGTTCAGTGCCAGGATGGATGGGGCTTTGAGCAATCTGGGCTGGTGGGAGGTGTCCCTGCCCATGCAGGGGGGTTGGAACTGGATGAGCTTTAAGGTCCCTTCCAACCCAAACCATTCTATGATTCTATGAATTTGTGACTATATAAACACTGGATTAAATGGAAGTTATCTAACCACTCTAATTGTTTTCTTCTGGTTCTCCCTGTGATGAAGCTATAATGCAGGCTCTGGCTTCTGATTTCATAAGGCATCTTTTTCAGTAGTGGTAGAGAAATTGACAATGGCTTAGTGGGAGGAGGGACTTGGAGTACAGCTCAAAATACATTTTTTAATGCAAGATAGGAAAAGTGTCCAGGATGACAAAAATAGAAGTAGCCTGAGATGCTTGCTGTGCAGCTGAGGGGGCAGTGACTCCAGGAGGATCTGTGTAGGCACAGAAAAATCTTGTCCTGCTGCACAGGGCAAGCACCAGAGAATGCTGTCAAAATACAACTCTCATTTCATCACAACAGTAGCCTGCCCTCTAATAATATTAATTTCCAGTACTCTTGTGTCCCCCCCCCACCCTACTGGATGTTTTCTAAGCAGACTCAGCTGCACTGATCTGTCAGACAAGGGCTGGGGAGGGGGAAGGGTTCCTGCCAGGGTGTTGCTATCCCCACTGATGCAGAACTTCCTATGCAAGAAGCCCAGAGGAGCAGACAGAGGCAGCAGGTGTGAGTACACAGGCTGCTGCCTTTTTTAGTTTTGTTGAAGGGTTTTATCATCAGTAAATGGATTTGGGTATAAAAATGTTTTTTAATAATGATATAACTGATGCTATTAAAATGCAAGCTCGTATTCCATGCAGATGGCACAACCTGTCACGCTCTGGTTTCTCCTTTGGTTTTGTTTCTAAAAATTGCAGCTGAATGTTAAATCTGTGTCAGGGCAGCACTTCAGAAAAGTTGCTCACCGTGTCAATCCTCTAGCAGTAGATGGTTGGCTCACACACAGTTCTTCTCCCCTCTCCTAAGGCAAGCTTAGGAATTTCATCCTCATGGGCTCCAAGGCCTTCTGAAGTAAGATATTTCTCAGTGACTGTTTCTTCAGAGTCTGTCGTGTCTTTGTAGGCCACATAAACTCTTCACAGTAACTTCATGCAGTGGCTTCAGGATCCCTCTGCTCATTTACAGGTGAAGAGTTTCTGATCTCTTCTCACAGTGGGATGGTCTGGAAGGCTTCCTTATTGCTCACACACCCTTATCAATATTGAAACCTGTGGTGAGTGAAGTACTACTGGCACCTTCAGTAAGGTTATCAGGCATGTGTGGGTGTGCTAATGGAGTGAAGGGAGGTGAGGGGTGTCTGAGATCCAGTGATTTGCACCCCAAGAACTGAAATGCTGCTGGAGCACCCAGCGTGGCAGGGGCTGCGGTGGCCCCGCTGCTGGTGTGAGGTGGGCAGGACTGGGATGTGCAGCTGGCCTTGGGTTGTTCAGTTTGCTGATCCACAAGGAGGTTGTGTTTGTTAGAGTTGGAATCTGGGGAAGGAGAGGCAGTAACAAGGTATTTTTGCCAGGGAGTCAAGTAGCTGTGACTTGCGGGGCTCCTGGGGCACCCTTCAGCAGAGTTAAAAGATGCTGTTTCCATTTTGTCACTATATAACTGCATTTCTGAGTCTCTGTTCACTTGGCTCTTGCATAATCCCCTCTTCATGCATTTTCAGGCCCTAATTTTCCCCTGCCTTGCACTTTCTGTATATTTTTTACATCCACACAAGTGGTGGTAAAACTCTGCTCTTTTTATGCAACAGCATTTAGCATAGATTCTGCATTTACTTGGCACAAGCATAGAAGGCCATATCAGGGGCAAGGCAGTGGGGAATCAAGCCAGTTGTTTACATCTTCCTCCAAAGGACTGGTGGGTCAAACATCCTTCTCCTTGTCCACAATGCTCTGCCATTAACAGCTGTTAGTGAGTGTTGGCGCATCATATTTTTTTCCCCTTGAGGCTGAGCACATTATCTCTACAACACTCCAGCACCTTGCTGGGAACACGCCACAGTTCTGTTTTCAGAGTGTTTTGTTAATGCTAGTGACCTTGGTGGTGTGACCACAACACCTGCTTTACCTGATAAGATCATTAATTTTTTTTTTCTCTTTGCAGCCTTTTTGTTGAGCGTAAGCAAATCTTCATTTGTACCTGGAAAACACTGCCCAACCACCAACTTACTGGAGCACTGACCTGTATCTCCTGGTATTTTTTAAGGCATTAAATAGGCAATTAGAAGAAATCACTTCAATAAAGCAGAATGAACACAAGCCTCTCCTTAGTGGCAATGGAGCAGGGCAGCATTGGAATCAATTGCACAGCTTTTCAGCTGTCACTCTGCTGCAGCAGCAGCTGTCTGTCAGGAGAGGTGACAGTGGAGAGCTGATCTATACTCTTCCCTGAAATGCAGAGATAAGCTGCGTGTGCACAATGAACACGTTCTCAAAATAAACACACTGGGAAGAGCAGGGTAATTTTTTTCATGATAAATCTTCTCGCCCTGCTCACAGTTCCTCCTTCCCTCTCCTTGGTACAGATTGCTGGTACCCCCTGCCTCTTCTCTTGCAGTGCCTCTGTGTCCTCCTTCTGCCTTTTACCTCACGGGTTTGTTTTTCTGCATGATGCTGCTTTGTATCTCTGCGATTGCATCCCACCTCCTGCTGCATCATTCAGTTGAGGTAGGGCCTGTCCATGCAGGGGATGCAGGTGGTGCTGCCCCCCAGGCAGTGCCATGGCTGCAGCTGCTGCCTGTAAAGTGCTGATCAGAATTTCTCAGAAATGGTGCAAATAGATCTGAAACTCAGAGGAGCTGTAACTCCTGAGCTTCTGGAGGGGGGGATAGCCCAAATTCAAGCCATACCTTTGTACAGGTAGGACTCCAGGATTTTTTTCCTCTTGCTCCTTTATTCATTAGGTGTGAATTTATGAAATGATAATGTGGCTTCAGCTTTCCCTTCCCCAAACTATTTTGCTCCAGTTTTGTTGTTCCAGTGCTGATATTATCTGCATGTATGGGGCAGATCTAAACTCTTCCTCACCCCTGTGTTGAATGTAGAGAAAGAGATGTCCTTGGCAGAACTTTGCTGTGGGATTCTGGTTGCATGTCCTGTGTGACAGGGCTGTTAAGGCTGCTCTGCTCCAGTCATGCTGTAGCTGAGGTTGCTCCTGGTTTTCTGCCTTGCTCTACAGTAACAGGCATTTGTTTTTAGGAGTCTGTGCGTCTTGGGTGACCTCATTTCCTCAGTAAAATGTAGCAGTGTAAGCACTGTGTCATGGAAGTGCAGGGTATGATGGTGGTTCAGAAGATTGATCATGTCACTGGTCCAAAGAGCAAGTACATCATGAGGGAATTGCTTCAAGGCTTTGACAAAACAAAACAAATAAAAAAAAAAATACAAACAAAGCAAAAAGCAGCAGAAGGTAGCAGCTGGCATAAAAGAGGAAAATCTGATTTCTGAGAAACCTTTACATGTACAAAAATCCCCACCCTAAATCTTATCATTTTAAACTTTATCTCGGCTGTGCAATACTTGTGTGTATTTTTCCCTTTTTCTTGAGGTCTACAAAGCCTGAAATGCCAAGCATGGGTTTCTCAGTCATTCTGTGAGATACAGCCAACTAAGTACATATCTTTCCCATTTGATAGATGAGAAAGTAAAGCCAGAGGGTCTCCTCTGAGTGCTGATGGCCTCTCATGGAGCTGTGCTGGTTGAGGTTGGTTATTCCCCTGGGTTCCATCTCCAGCAGGTCAGGGTCTGATGCCCGAGACAGGTAGCTCAGAATATGTCCTGTCCCTGCCCTTGTGTCTCCTTCTTTAAGGTGCAGGTTACTTGAACTATTTCCCTTTTAACTGTTTTGTTCCTAACCAAGGAGAAATTTTTTTTTTTTTTTTGCCTGAAGGTTTGTTTATAGCAAAGGTTTGCTTATAAGATTCATGATACCAAATACTGCATTATGGCATAAAGGGGGGGTGGGGTAAAATCAGTCGCTCCTATTTTCAGGCTGGTGGCTTTGACTAGCTGACTCCTTTGATAATTTCAAAGAGCTCAAGATAAAAGGAGTTTAGAAAAGAAAGACCTCTGGTTTCCTTCCAGAGGTACAGTGGAGGAGCAGGGAAGTGACACTGAGATATTGCAGGTTTTGTAACTCTCAGCTCAGTGAATACAGACTGCCACAATATGCCACTTTTCAGGCCTGTCAACAGATATTTTTCTTAAGTATTTGAAGTATCTCAGCAATGATATTTACATAGCCTCCTGCTCACTGCCAATCCTACCTTTCAAGTCTGGTTTTAGGAGAGTTTACTACAGCTTGCTTAAAGTTAAGCCAATAACTCACCCACATGCAATAGAAGTCTGGTCGTACTATAAAACTGGTTGTTAGGTTGGGGTTTTTTAAGCTGTTACTTGTAGCTTTCCAGAAAACAATGTGTCTAAAATAAGATTTTTCACATCAAAAATTTGAGCACTACAGGTTAGTGGGAAATATTAATTTTCTTTCTCATTCTATCTCAGAGTAGACCTTTGATTTTTAACAGATGGGAAGTGCAGAACAGCAGCAGCATACGCAGCATCTATACATAGAGTTTTGCTTTATTTTCCAGTGAAGTTATAATTTCTGTCCAAATTTAGGGCATTGCTGAGCTCTGGTTTCAGTTTTATTGTAAAGTCTCAACAATGAAATATATAGAAGGTATGCAAAGGCACTAAAAGACAAAAATTAACAAACCCAGTACTTTCTGAGATTTATTAGTTTTAAATCCTCATAGTTTAATTTAAACTGTTCTCTTAGTAAAAAATAGGTGCCATAAATCATGGTCACCTAAGCCACACCTAATCCATACCTACACAAAACTTCCCTTATGATTTCACATTTTACACAAGTGTTTTCATACAAAAATACCTTTCCAAGCTTTTTGTGACATCCTGGTATTTTTAATGGAAAAAAACCCACTGCATTCAGAAATGCCAGACATTAAAGAATTAAGCATTATGCATATGCAGAAGAGAGAGACAGAGGCTGTGCACTCACTCTGTGTTTCAGCTTGTGTTTGTACAGGGGCAGGAACATCAGGTTATTGATCACTACCACCCAGCTGGGCCAAGCACCCTTGGCTGTTCCCTTTATTAACCTGATTTTTAAGTGCAAGCCAAGGAATAAGATCAAACAGCACTCTTTGGGAACAGCCTTTGATCCCACCTGGTTAGATGTGAACTGAGGGAAAGCTGAGGCTCTCACTGGTTTGTGGCACCACCCTGGGCAACAACCATGGCTCCTAGTGGTCCTGAGTCAAGTCTCTCCACATAGGATTTTCCCACTGATGTTTAGCCTGTCTGAACTCCAGAGCAGTCTGATTCCTCTGAGTGGAGGTTTCTAGCTAACAGGTTACCAATAAAAGCAAAAAAAAGAGGGAAAACAACCCCACAACCCAAACCAAAAGAAAAAAAAAAAAAGGAAAAAGGAAAAAAGAAAAAAGAAAAAAGAGAAAAGAAAAAAGAAAAGGCAATTAAAAGAAGATGGGTGCAGGGAATAGACAAATTAATACAATATAAACTGTGGGGTTACTAGGGCAGCAATCGTGTCCAAGTTGCATGTGGCATGACAGAAACCCTTCCTTGTTGGTAGCCATTTAGTAACCATTCCTACAACAATGATAATTTTTAACTGAAAGCCCCCAGGGAACTCAACCCAGGAAGTCCTTGCTCAGTTCTTACCAAGTCAGAGTGCTGATGTTATGATGGATGGCACCTTACCCATCTCCTTTCCCGAAAAGCACAAGGCTGCCAATATTTGTAAGCTTTACTCGCACAGGTCAGCAAATATAATAGGCAAATATGCAGAGCAAAATACATTTTGATTGATTAGACCAGCTTTGGAGAGAAGGCACCTAGTTCTTTATTACAGATATTTATCTTGCAGTCTCTCCACTCTGCTATTTGTTAGTGCGTATGAAGGTTTTTGCATGTATTTTTAAATACTAATAAGTGTGAGAGAGCTGGGAAAGGTTTTTTTCAGTGGATTTTTTCCTGGTTTAATTGAAATTAGGTCAGAAATAATGCTGGCCTAATCATATCTTGTTAAGCTCAGAACTATGTATTTTTCCAAGCACTTCCTGCATTATGGAGAATCAACCTAAAGTGTGTCACAAGAAGTACAACTAAGAATCCCACCTTTATAAACATTTCAAGTATACAAAAACAAAGACTTTTTTCTCTTTTATCTGCATAAGAATACTCAGGAATACACCAGAATTTTCTCATCTAATACAATGTGTGGTGCTAACAATTTCCAAATTCAATACAAGGTTCTTCCAGTTCATTCCTCAAACAAGTTCTCCTGCCTCACCTTCCCAGCAGAGCTTCCTCAAAGCCTATCTCGATAAACATGCAATTCCCAACTGATCAATCTCATCATTTCATGATCCCTTTTTGCTGCCTTGACCTTTCATTGCTCTTGCATGCTAGTCTGTGTTTTTCCCATGCTCCAGTTGGTTGCAACCAAGTCTCAAGCAGGAACTTCTGAGGATGTGGTTGCCAGACTCAGAGCTTTGGCTCCACTCCTGAAGACTTTACCTTTGTCTTTGTTGAGAGTTCTTTATCTTGACTGTACGTTTCCATTCTTTCTGGAAATAGGTCTTAACATTTTTTCAAAACAAATAATTCATTTTTGCTCAGACTCATCTTTAATAGAACTTTAAAATTCTGCTTTTGAAAGCAAAAGTGAAAATATAAAGAAAGGAAAAGATCACATAAATATAAAGCAAAGTCAGTTGAATGGTATGGGATTACTCTGGTGACTTCAGTCTTTTATCTTAAGCAAGGATATTCTTTTAGCTCATTGATTTAGAATTCAAACTGATGGGTGTTTTCTGTTTCCAGTGACTGTCTGGTTCAGAGCAATAACTCTTTCTTCCAGCTAGCAGATACTGTAGTGCTAATTCTCCTGATGCAGGTCATGATGTTAGATTTACTGCAGTGGGGAGCACCAGGCTGGGTGCTATTCAGCTGTCAGCATTGCAGGTGACAGTGTCCTGAGCCCTGTGCAGAAGCCAAGAAGTGGCAATGACCACTGGACCAGCGTGGTACCACACGAGCCAAACCTCCTACACCAGAGCCCAACACCCTCCTCCTGCAGCTCAGGGGTGTATTTGCATTTGTAATGGCCTCACTGAGCCTCTTTTTCCCAGTGCTTCCTATAAAAAGGAACAGACTAAACATTGAGGGTGCACTAACTGGGAAATCAAGCATTGTGTCTGGGAGCCTGAGTCTGGAGTGGGGCATAATCTTCAGGAGGAGCAAAGCTGCCATCTCCAGCAGCCCTGTGGTACATTATGGTCTTGTCCATGTCCCTTAGGTCTCTCTTGATTCCTGCTAGAGGGTATGGCCAGGCTAAAACACTTTTGGCAGAGACCATCTCCCTGGAGTCTCATTTCCTAACAGTCAGAAGCACAGACCTGGGTATCACCAAGTGTGATGCTGCAGTCCCTAACACCTTTGAAGGGCAGCTACAGCCCCAGAATGTTTATAAAGAAGTTTTCAGAAGTCTTTTTTGACTTAAAAATATCAAAACTCTGAGCCCTCTGGCATGTCCAAAAGACCAAAGTGCCTGACTCAGAGGTGGGGGCAGCCACAGGAGCTCCCCAGCCCAGCCTCAGCAGGGGCACCTATACCACCCTCTTAAAGAGCATCCTTAGGTTACTGCCCCCTTCTTCCTGGGTCATGAGGCCACAGGTCACCAACCTACTTTTTCCTCCTGCTGAACTTAATGAACATTGAGGGGATTATTTTCTGTTCCCTCCTTGGCACACATAGAAGGATGAAGTACATCCCTCCTCTTCCTCCAGAGAAGACTCTAAGCCTCAGGCTAAGCCTGACAATTACCTGGGGCAAAACTGAAAATAGATTTGTCATTTCCTTGGTGAATGGTGATCAAACAGCTGTGGAAGGAAGGTGGTGCTTATAATGATATTTTAAAAGTCATGGTTGGAACTGCATTTCATGAGGGCCTTGTTCCCATGCTATGGTAAGGGACTCTAAGAAAACATAGAGTGGCTCAAGGTTTTCATGGGTACAAAGAAGTGTCCAGTTTCTGTATCTCCTTTGATTTCAAGCACCCTTGATCTGGATCACTGAGTCTTGGTCAGTTTTGGGCATGGGCAACTTTTGAATTTGGTAGCACCAGAGAGAAGCAACAACCAAGCCACTTGAGAGATGACCATTTGGCTACTGGAAACCATATTCTGTAGATGATGCCCAAATTCCCAAGCTGTGCAGCCTGCTTGACTGGTGATTTTTCTCTGAAAAGTCAAGACACAAAAAGGGATGCTACAGCCATTTAATCTAGAACCTCTACATCAGTGTCTTCTTTTTTCTTTTTAAACCTCCAGCTTACACTGAGTTGGTAGTTGTGCCTGATCCGTACTCCTGCCTATGGGAGGGAAGAATCTTATGCCTCCCTCATATGGACTTCAAGGTCTGTCTGATGCTTTGCTGAGATTTCAGTGTTCTGCACTGAGAGCTACTAACTTACTTTCCCAGCCTGTCTGGTTTTCCTCTTTTACTGAAAGGTACAACCCCTGAACTGCAGATTCTGAGGCGTGTGCATTGCTGTAGATAAGGTCTTGCTGACCCTGTAAGAGACTTAACAATAAAAGAAATTATTTTGTTGCATCAGTATGATTTACAAGTATTTAAAAGTAGACAAGGATCCTAGCAAGGGAAACAGAAATCTGATGTGAGGAAAAGAGATGCTGCTTGGGTACAGAGTTTGGAAACACTGAGTCCTAGTTACAGCTCTGGAAAAATTGGATCAAGTTAACCATATGACCCAAAACCTAATGGAGCATTCACATTAATATTAAAGACCTCAGTAAATCACTGTCTTGAAGGGTGAAACAGATGTGCTAAGATTGAAGACTGAATATTGAAGCCTCTCTGTGTTACAGAAGTAGGTGAAGGAACCATCTCCCACTTAGTACCGGCAGCAAGCACAGTGTATGAGATGTGAGCTCATTGAAGAAACAGAACCATCTGGGAAGAGGAACTTTTTGACATGGGATTCATGCAAGGGAAGAGGAAAACAGTCTTTTAGCTGCTCAGAAAGTCAGCAGAAAGTCAGACCTATCCTGAATAAACGTGACCCTGAGAAAAAGCCCAGAGGGCAGGTTTGGAAACATGTTGTCTGAAGCACAGACACAGTCTTTGTTTACTTAATCCCTTCAATGCTCAAAGGAACAGGGCTCAGAAATTCTGACTGCATTGCATCAATTTCTCATAAGCTGAGGAGTTTGCAAGTTTTCCACATTTCTGGCAGGAAAGCATCTTGGATTTGCTGTTTTGTAGCTGCCTTGGGATCAGGTTTTTAAACATTTTATAACTGTATACTTTTTTCCCCAGTTTATTCTATTTTACCAGATTTGTGTAGGGCTGGTACATACCATCCCTCCTCTGCCAGGTAGGAACAGATTTGCAGCTTTGCAGGTTGCTGCCCTGTTGAGCAAGAAACCTGTGCTGCAGAAATGTTTGGTGTTTTGTTTTTTTAAAATTTCTTTGCTTTACTTTCACCCACTATGGATGCAGATACAGACAGAGAACAGATTCAACAAAATACCTCATCAAACTGTATGCACCCAACAAGCATGGCTCCTGCTGCACAGCCTCCAGTGGTGACCAAGCCTTCTTTTTTTCCTGTTTGTAAATCACTGCCATGCACTGACCACTACGTGTTTCATCTCCCAGTTAACCTTGATAGAGACTGGGGATAATGAAAGCTAAAATAGAGATGTGCAAAAGATTAGTTATTTTCAGTAAACTTAATGTCTTTTCTACTAATAGATAAGACAATTTATATCTAAGATATTTTTACACACTTCTAGGCTATGGTGGAAAAAAAAAAGACATTTGAATGTCTTCCTGCTGTTGTCCAGTTCAGATGCTTTCTTTTATTCACTGTTTCTTTACCTTGTATTAGAGAGTTCCAACATTTCCTTTCAGTTTTCCTGTTTCTCAATGTTCCTCCGTAAAATAAGAAATCCAGCAGTAAAAGAGCAATGAAAGATACATCCACACTTCACCAGGGATTTTATCATGTATTTTTTATGTATTCCCAAATCCCTACTCCCAAAATCAACCAAATAGGAAATCGTTATTTAAGGCAAGAGATAGTAGCAGAAGGCACAGCTGATGGTATCTCCCAACCTTCACACACATCTTAGCCAAATGGGAACACCACTGGGAATTAGCTGGCCAGGTGCTTATTTTCTAAGGTTCCTGCAAAAATTGTTATATATTCTACTACTTTACTGTGGAATAACTGAACAAATGCATTTTTGCTCCAGTCCATAAGTGTTACTTAGTACAGGCTTAGAGCTACTCATAAGACTACGTGAGACACACACAGAGAGGGCTGAGAACACGCAGCATCAGTGTCCTAAAATGGCAACTTCAGAGCTGACCACCTACATTTTAAAAATAGCTGTCTGTCCCTGCCTTTTCATTCAGAGACAGAGGGCAGGCAGCTCTGTCAGCTGGGCAGCAGGCACATGGCATGGGGTGCTGTGCTTGGTGCCTCAGGGAGGTGATGGGATGGAATGGGATGGGATGGGATGGGTGATGGGCAGCTGCCAGCAGGTGATGGGCTCCTGACCCCCTTCTCCCTGTGCCAGTGTAGCTGGTTTGACCTGAGTGGGCTACAAATATTTAGTCTTCAGTCTTTTAAAAGGCTGTCACCATCCTCTTCTTGCTTCCCTTGAGCAAGTCTGAAGCATTTTGGCAAGAGTGCCCATGGTTGGAGCAGGTGGGGTGCCTGCTGTGGGGCAGGGGCTGTCCCCAGGGGCATGGGTGGCCATGGCATCATCCTGAAGAGAGCCACAGCTGATGAGCACACATGAGGGAAGATGTGGTCAGCTGCTTTTCAGATCAGCAAGCCTCTGTCCTGCACTTAACAGATTTCAGCTGATCAGCCCAGAGGTCCCAAGCAGTTAAATGCAGATATAATTCTTTCACTCATAGCAGGCTGGGGATCTGGGGGCAGGGTTCAACCACAATGCTAAAAACCCATTCAAGCAGAAATGTCACGTTATTTACTTACTAAAACAATGGTCTTATTACAAAGACATGTTAGGAGTGAAAATATGACATTGTCTATTTTAGGTTGTCATTGATCTTTAATTTGCTGTGACCTGAAGCTTTTCTATGTAGTCAGTGCTTTTTGGCCAAAATATATGACTGCAGGGAAATGAGTAAATGAGTGCCAGAGATGTGCTTTTTTTTTCCTATGAAAAGACCGAAATTGCTTTGTGTAAATGTGTGGAAAATGCTGATATTTTGTTTCTATAAATACTTTGCCTCCTGTGTGCTGTATTTCATTCGTGCTGTTTCCTAGGAGTATTTGGCTTCTTATCACTTTTGCACAGGGAGCTGAATACAAATGAGCTACAGTTTACCCAGCAACCAAGCTGTGGAGCATTTGTGACTGTTGTGCATTTCCTGTGCAAGAGTAACTACTGAATGAAGCAGATTACCCTATAGCCTTGCAAAACACTGAGGATTATAAAACATGCATTTAGTGGATAAATACACAGAGGAAAATGCGTAGACACTCTCTGTTTCTATATGTATGGACATGTGTGTATTTGAATATATCTGGGTGTTGTAAAAAAAACCCAACCAACCAACCCTGAACTAATCGGTAATTTTTAATGAGAATTTAAATATAGGGAAAGCAGAAGAATTAAAAGTTGCATTTTTCATTCTCAGTGACACCACCTATGACCATGGTCCTTGCTTATGGAGTCTGTAAGCCGGGATTCATTACCACAGACTCCTGTGCTCACAGGATGGCTCAGATTGGAAGAAACCTCACTGGTCCAACCTCTGCTCACAGCAGGGCCAACTCTGAGCTCAGATGAGGTCTTTCAGGGCTTCCTTGTCACAGTTGTTCCTTGAAACCCCCAAGGATGGGGACTGCCCTGCCTCTCAGGACAGCTTTCCCTCTGTCTGCCTTTGAGGGGAAAACCATTTTTCACATAAACAAACTGAGTCTCTTGTTCATCATCTGTTGTCTCTCATTCTCCCACCATGCATCTCTGTGAGTGAAGACCCTGTCCCTGCCTCCTATATGACCTTGTCCAAGGTGACAGAGTGGCCTCACAAGGGCATCAGTCAGCACTCTGAGTAGCCTTGGATGCAGCCTGGAATGTCCCATGGGCACCTGTGCCTTGAGTTCTCTCCAGGTCCATAGCTTGATCCTCACCAGTTCTGGTCATCTTCTCCAGCCCTGCCCCTCAATGCTGAGACCTGGGGTGATGGTGGCACTTGGGAAGTGCCAGGGCTGGTCTGGGTGCAGTTTGTTGGAGCAAAGGGAAGGGTAAATGGATAGAAGTAACTCTTGGCAGATCCCAGTGGTCAAGGAAAAGGGGACGGCAGGCTCCCTTTGCTGGCAAGGGAACAGGTTAGCAGAGCCGAGAGGAAGAATTCACATTTTGTCAAGAATGTTTTGAATGAAAAGCCTGGACACCTTTTAAAAATCTTTTTGAACAATGGCAGGAAGCTTTCCTGAGATGGGTAATTAGCCACTGGCAGAGCAGGGGTAGAAAAAGTGCACATGAAGGTACATACGTGGTCATCACCCAAGTCAGTTTTGGGTTTTGCTCATTCAGAGCCTGAGGGGAACAGCAGTGGAAGCTCTGAGCTCCTCAGCCCTTCCCATGTGTGTGCCACTTCTTTGATTGCTGAAATACAAACACAGATATGCCTGATTTTGTTACAGGGAAAGGTTTTTACTCTCTCAAATTAATTTAAATTGGTCTGGCTAAGCTGTTTGACATAGGTAATATAGATGGACTTGGCAATTTTATCCTTTGCTTAAATTAAACTTCAGCCTGTGATACAGTTTTGCAAAATTAGGCAAAATGATGTTATGATTACTTCAAGATAGTGGTCTCCATATCACGATTCCCCCTCTGCTTCATACTTGCAGTGCTAAACCTGCCTTATTTGCTGTCTATCACACATTGGGATAAGCTTTTCAGTGCTCTCAATTAAGCTGCATGCTCCAGTAAAATTCAGTATTTTTTATAAATGTAAAACATAATTGATAAATGTAAAACACTTAACACACTGTACTGTCTTTAAACAGGAGTCATAATTAGTGAAAATACCACTTACAACCTGTTGCACAGTGGTTACCACACACGATTTTCATGGGACTGGGAGAAGAGAAAATGTACAGAGGGAGTCTCCCAAGGAAATGAGTATAACCAGTGATGGAAGAGCCTCCTTCCATCCTGCTGGTCTCTACAAGGCTGAGACAAGTGGGAGTGGGTATCCAGTGATGAGAAACCCACCTTCAAGTAGTGGTTTTATGAAAAGAGAGCTGGCACAGTGGCAGAAACATCTACAAGTGTTTCAGTATATAAATACTGTGATGGAAATGGAACAGGACAGACAAGGGAGAGAAAGGAGCAGGCAGGGCATGACAAAGCCCCTTCTGCTTCACCCAGTGATTCCCTTTCACATTTCCAGCAGCAATCAGCATGCCCAAGCTGCTCAACAGACTGAAACCACTGAGAAATTTGGAGGATAATTAGAAAAATCTAGCAAAGATGTCACCAAATGCTGCCAATATACCCAAGATGCTCCTCATCTCTTCAAGTAAACTTGAAGTGTTCTGCCTGTTCTTTGCTGAGAAAATGGGGGCCTGACTTTCCTGAAATTCAGAAAATACCATAGCACTCTCTAGCATAAATAAAGCTGTGTCAGAATAAGTCTGACAGCTTTGATTAAACCTGGTGTTTACAACCTACAAGCTGAGCAAAGTCTCTTTTGTGAAGGACATAATCTCAAGTGTGCAAAAGCCATCATGGGGTCAGGGAAATTGAAACTGCAGGGAACTGGTCCTCTTTTAAAACCAGTGACTGTCTTTCTTTCTGAAAGAGTGATGTACCCAGCAATCCTGGTTTGAATGGCAAGGTTTGAAGTAGTTCAGTGCACAAGAAATCAATAAGCAGAATTGGGGTGGAATGGTCAGGGAACTGCAGTTGATCAAATGGCATTAAAATTTATTAGCTGATTGTAGAATTTGTCAGTAAACATGTATATACAAGGCAAAATCTACTCTTCTTCTTCTTAGTAGTCCCCTGACATGATTCCCACACAACCTGCTTTTCTTCTCCCATAGGGTCCCTGTCTCTTTTTGTGGGTTATCAGAAATGATAGGTTATCTAAGGATTTTTCCTCTTGTGCCTATGCTTCTGGGGCACTGCAGGTTATCCGGGCTTTTGCCACACATGGAAAAAAAATACAGTAATTCTGTTCCATTTATTTCAAGAGACATAACCCACCCACGAGTGGACCACTTTTTCTTTAGTCAACTCTATAGTTATCCTGTCCTTAGGATTATAAATTGTACTTTAATTTACAAATCTAATTGGGATTTTTTTTCCTGAATTTAAGGTGAAAAGGGAAAAAAATAAAATTCCTTATTGATTTCTTGGGGGTTAGGTCGTCAAATAGATACCAGACTTCACACAGCAAAATAGTGAAATGCAGTAATCCTGCAAAAATTAGTATCTCTTTTTCTCATAGATCATCCTCTCTCTGGGGTTTTTCTTTTGCCTGCTGTCCTAAAGAAACAAAACTTCTGTTATTGCACTTTCTGTTTTCCAGAATCCTTTGATAACTTTGAGATCATTTGGTTTGAACCAGTTTGGAGAGAAGATGGAGGATGCAGAAATCCTGTGTTCCCACTGAAGTTGTTGGAAAAGAAAAGATGAGGGGCAGGCAAGGAGAGCTCAACCTCTCCCCATTCTGCTCACAGGTCTCATTTGGTTTGCTCTTCAGGTAAAAACTTGCATCTCCAACAGTGTCCTAGGCATTCACAAGTGAAGAAAAGAAAGCCATGTGGATTGTTCTGTCTATGAAGTTGTTATTCCATGCATGGTGCTAATACAGTACTAATACCTCTTCTCAGAAAGATGTACGCAGGGTAGGACCACAAATGAGGCCACACGTGAAAACCTCTGGAGCACCCCAACCTACTCTGCTTGTTCCTCTTTCTGTAGTGAGTCCTCTCCAGATCTGGGGGTTTGGAGGCACTGTGAATCTCTGAACATGAAAGCAAGGACTGTATGTGTGACCAAGTCCTCTCTTCCCAGTGTAAGGTGAATAACCACCTCCAGCACCCGCAGCACACAGCTCACCTCTGGTGTGAGAAGCCAGGGCTGGTGAGCAGGGTGTCACTCCAGAGGACTTGCCAGCTCTCCCAAAGCTGGACTTGGCAAGCTGTTTGATTTCTGAGAATATATTTTTTTAAAATATTTTTCATAAAAGCCCACCTTGCAATGCTGCGTTTCAGCAAAGAAAACTGCTTTTGCGCTTCTTTAAAGAAAAAGGCAGTAAAATACCAGGTGTGTTATCTGGAATAGAAATCCTCAGAAGTCAAATGCTAAGGACGTTTAATCCTGACCAAGCAGACTAAACATTTGGTAGGAAAGCTGGAGAACATTCAAGATAATAATAACATACTCTGCATGTTGCAGTACATCTTCTCTATCAGTTGGAGTCCAGAAAGGTCACACCAACCATGAGTGAAGAAAGAAAGAAAAACACTCAGCAAGATGAACATTGCTCAGAGCATTAATTTTCCCATACCTTCCTCCACAGCAGGGTCACAAGCAATTAAGAGCCTGCATAGTGGGAACACTGCTACTGACACACTTTCCTCTCACCCACCATGTTTTTGAATTCCTTACTTTGGGCAGGTGGTCAGTTGTGATCCAACAAAACTAATTTTTTACTTGCAAAATAACCTAGATATTAAATTTTCTCAGACAAAAGGCTGAAGTGTTCTTCCCTTCTATAATCTCATTTTGTATGAGGTGAGCTAATCAGCAGCTTTCCCACTTCTGTCAATCTACTGGAAATATACATTAATACATTACCTTACATTGCATTTGCATTGATATTCTACTCAAGACAGCAGGGGGGTTATGAAAAAAAGGTTTGAGAATCAAAACTGAGACCATGTGAGAAATACCTCCCTGATCTCGAAGAAGTAGAGCTGACAAATTTCACATCAGGGTATCTATTTTAATATTTATGTGCTCCCAAATGTTTGTCTGATTCAATTTCTCTTTGCAATTCAAGATAAAATATCAGAGATTTTGGAAAAGAGAAAGAGTCGTCGTGTTAGCAGGAATTATGGTCTTCTCATAATACATCAAAGTGACAAGATGTCTGAGCTGTACTCACTTCAGAACCAGAATATTTTCCATTTAATGTCCACCACTGTATGTGTTTGCACCAGGGCATGTGGTGACCCAGGGGACCCATGTGCTCCCCTGCACACTTGGCTCAGGAGCCTGTTTAACAACATGGTGTGTCCTTTGCACCTCTCTTATCTCTTCTGACTTTTATATCATGCCCATTGACATGCTGTCTGAGTGCTTCTTTCATTGTGTTACCCATCTGAAATGCCATTTTACCTATGGCTATCTGATAGCACAATCATTCATATGCAGTTGACTGCATTTATTTGTGGCATGACTTAAATGGATGCACCTGCAAGTCTGCTTAAAAAATCACCTGTGCCTATTGAATTGGCATTTGAAAGAAAGCAACAGAATGCACATTTTAGTGTTATTTCTTACTCTTTGGAGACCGTTTCAACATCTTTTTCTTCTTAAAGAAGAGAGAAGATTTAATTTTCATGCAGGGCTACTGTATGAGTACAACAGATATAACTTTTTTTTTAAAAAGTAATCTTTAATGTTCTATTAAAGACATTTATATATGCGTGTGTGTGTATATGCATAGCTCTATTTCTAACCCTCCAAGCACCTGTTTTCTGTCATCTGAATGTTCGGAAACAATAATTCATTTTTAGTTTCAGCAAGACAGGACCGTCTGCTGCATCCTGCTGGTGCTCTGGGCTCTCTCCTCAGTCTCCCATGAAGCCCTCACACTCTGTCCTGGCTTCCTTCTGCTCAGTGCTTCATCCCTGCTGCCCCTGCCTCCTCTTCCACCTCATCCTCCTCTGGCCCTTGAGGAGGGCTCCTTGGTGTCTCTGAGACCCCCAGAGAGCACAGGCTGCCTGGCAGCCCTTTGCCGAGTAGAACAAGGCTGCTGCAGGTGAAGCTGCATGAAACATCTCAGGAGGAGAGAGAGGAAGGAAATCCTCCTTCCTCTTCCCCGTGGAGGGGGAGATGATCACCAAATAAATAGCAGTTAAATCAGAAAACACCTTGACTGCAAAATTTGTTGTAAGCAATGATAGTAAGTAAATAGCCTTCTCTTTAGAAGGGTCATGGAATTTTTAGAGATCTGCATGGAACAGCGCAGCACGAGTAGAAGTCACAGAGTTGAGCCACAGAATTAGGATCCTAAAGTCTTTGGGGTGAAACAGGTACATTTCTTTTAGAGAAGGTGCTTTACATAATAATATGACATTTGCAGACACTTAAAACCCTGTCACAATACCAAGCCCCCAGACTGCATTTTCTGAAAGTTTGCTGAATGCCATTTGGAAAGGGTGGCTGCTCCAAAGCAGCCATGACTCATGGAGAAATGACTTATCTGGCTCATGGGAATACCGCAGTTATGCTGCCAGTTTACAATTTTGCTGCCTTTTTTTTTTTTAATTATTGTTGTGCCTTTTTTATTTTACAGAATCATAGAAGACCTCAAGTTGAAAGGGACCCATCATCATGTCCTTGCTCCTTGCACACCTACTTACAGATAAACCATATAACTACGAGCATCACCCATGCACTCCTTGAACTCTGACAGGTTTGGTGCAGTGATCATTTCCCTGGGAAGCCTCTTCCAGTGAGCAACCACTCTCAGTGAAGAACCTTCTCTTAATGTTTTCTTTTCTTAATCTGAACTTCCCCTAATGCATCTTCATTCCATTTCCTTGTGTTCTATGGCTGGTCACCAGAGAGAGGAGATTGTCACACATCCCTTCAGGGCTTTATAGACTGTGATGAGGTCACCCTTCAGCCTTCTCTTCTCCAGGATGAACAAACCAAGTGACTGCTCCTCCTCAGTCTTGTCCTTGAGACCTTTCACCATCTTGGTCACCTTCCTGTGGACACACTTTGATAGTCTGATGTCCTTTTTGTATCGAGATGTCAAAAACTTCAGACAGTACTTGAAGTGAGGCCTCAGGAGTGCTGTGCAGAGCAGAACAAACAGATGTCTTGACTGGCTGTGCTTGATGTACGTCAGGGCACACTGTTGACTCCTATTCAACTTGCCATCCACCCAGACCCGCAGATTTCTCTCTGTGGGGCTGCTCTCCAGCCTTTCATACCCCAGTTTGTATGTACAACCAGGATCACCCTGTCCTAGGTGGAGAATCAGGCATTTGGTCTTGTTAAATTTCATATGGTTGGTGACTGTTCAGGTCTCTAGTCTATCCATACCTCTCTATAAGACCTCCTGACCCAGAAGGGAGGCCACAGCTTCTCCTGGTTCAGTGTTGTTGGCAAACTGACTTAACATTCATTAGATTCTTGTGTCCACACTGTTTATAAAAACACTGAAGAGCACTGGCCCTAAACTTCAGCCCTAGGGAAACCCCAGTAGTGTCTGGCCTCCAGTCTGATGGGACCCCATTTACTATAACTCTTTGAGCCCACCCTGTCAGGCAACTGCTCACCCAGTGTGTTATGGGCTTGTCCAGCTGTGTCCTGGACATTTTGTCCAGAAATATACAGTGAGAGATAGGATCAAAAGCTCTTGACTTATGGTAGCATTCCTGGGCTTATTTTGGGGGGAGTTTGACCGGATAATCCAATGGGCTTCACAGTTTCCAACATTTCTGTCTACTTACCAATGAAATAAACACCCTGAGATTACTGGGGTTGTTGAATTAAGATGCAGATGTGGTATGCAAAAGCTCCCGCAAAGAGGTGTATTACATGAATCATTAAAATCACTGAAAAGATAAAACTGTGCAAAGCAAACTGGGAATAACGCTGGCCTACAATAATTTCTCTGTCTTGTTCCTACATAATCAGACAAAAAAAAAAAAAAAGGAATTAACCCACTAATTCAGGTGCTGTTCATGCTTTCTGAATTTTAACCTGCCGGAGGGAATATGTATAGGTGGAGATGATGAGACCTGGGTCTGCTTAGCATGAGGAAGACTCACTGCTCTCTTCAACTACCCAACTGGAGGCTATGCTGGAGCTCCACAGTAAATGATGAGAGGCAGCAGACACTCGTTGCAGCAGTGGAAATTGTCACCAAAAAATCCACAACTAGCCTGTGGCAACCAAGGAGAGACTAGGACACAGAGTACAGAATTACAAAAATAATGCTTTTATTCATGTGCATGAGGTACCCCAATCAAACTGGAACACTCTGAACGCGCTTTTATACACAGTTCTTACAAAATCATTGAATGGTTTGGGTTGGATGGGACCTTTAAGGCTCATCTAGCCCAACACCCCTGCAATGAACAGGAACATCTTCACCCAGATCAGGTTGCTCAGAGTCCCAGTCCAACCTGACCTTGAATGTTTCCAGGTATGAGGCATCTCCCACCTCTTTGGGCAGCCAATTCTTTTATTTCACTCCCTTCGCTGAAAAAAAATTTCTCTCTTGTATCTAAATCTACCCTCTTTTAGTTTAAACCCATTACTCTTTGTCCTATGACAACAGGCCCTGATTTCAGAAGAATCTTAGAAACACAGGATTGCTTTGGTTGGAAAAGTCCAACTGTTCAACTGTTAACTCAGCACTGCCAAGTCCACCCCTTAAACCACATCTCTAAGCACCACACCTATGTCTTTTCATTGTGTCTTTCCAGAGATAGGGACTCTACCACTTCCCTGGGCAGCCTGTTCAAACCTTTTTGGTGAAGAAATTTCTCCTAATATCCAATCTAAACCTCCCCTGGCCACTTCCTCTTGTTTTATCCCTTGTTACCTGGAAGAAGGCACCAACCCTCACCTCACTACAACCTCCTTTCAAGTATCTGTAGGGAGACATCAGCTCCCCCCTCACCCTCAGCACCACCCAATCAGCCGGGTTGCACAGGACCCCTGGGATCATCAAGTCCAACCCTTGATCCACTGCCACTGTGATTCCCAGACCATGGCACTGAGTGCCACATCCAGTCTCCTTTTGAACACCTCCGGGGACGGGGTGCCCACCACCTCCCTGGGCAGCCCATTCCAAAGCCTCCTCTCCAGGCCAAACCCCTCCATGTCCCTCAGCCGCTCCTCACAAGACCCGTGTTGTGGAACCACCGCCTCCCTTGACCTCCTCTGGCCGTACCGGATGAAGCCACCAACCCCGGGCCCCCACCTTACACCTCCCGCTCAGCTCCGCCGGGACTCCCGCCCGCCCGTTCCCCCCCCTCCGGGCCCGGCCCCTCTCCTGGGCGGTGCCGCGGTGCTGATGTCAGGGCTGGGATAGGCGGCGAGGAGTCCGGCGGTCAGTGGGAGCGGGAGCGGCGGCGGCGGCGGCGGCGGCATGGCGGGCCCGCTGCGGCTGTTGTCTCATTCCAGAGCCGCCGCCGCCGCCTCAATGGTGCTGCTGCTGCTGCCGCCGCTGCTGCTGCTACTGCTGCTGCTGCCGCCGCCGGTCCCCGCCGCTCCGCGCAGGCCTCCGCGCTGCGGGCCGCCCTGCAGCTGCTGGCGGGAGTCGGCGCTGTGTGTGGGGGCGGCGGGGGCACCTCGCAGCCTGCCCGTCGGACTGGGCTCCTTGTGAGTGCCGGGGTGGAGTGAAAGGGAGGAGGGGGGGAGAATGCATCGGGAAGGAGAGGGAGGAGGAGGAGGAGAAGTGGGGAATGATGCGGGGCAGTCCCGCTTGACGGGTGGCTTCTCTTTTTGCAGGAGCCTGGTAAACGGGACCTTCACCGAAGTGAAGGACAGGATGTTTTCTCACCTGCCCTCCCTGCAGCTGCTGTGAGTATGGCACTCAAAAAAAAAGAAAAAAAAAGAAAAAGCCAAATAGCACTTCGCTCGTTCCTCCTAAAGAGAGTTTCGGGTGCCTTTGGAGGAAGGGAGGTAAGGGGTAAATCCCCAGCTTGTGCCGCCCCGCTGGTAGAGCGGCTGTTTCGTAACAGAGGGATGCGCTTCCCTCTCAGGAACCACTTCGGAGAAAGTGCATTAGTTACTAAAGGAGAACGAAATGTTTTCCGATGCCCTAAGTTCCTATTTAAAAAAAAAACAAAAAAAAACAAAAACAAAAACCAAATAAAAATAAAAACCAACAAACAAAGCAGCAAAAAAGCCAAAAACAAAAACGAGCTTTAATGAGTTTAGTTAAAGACTCCAGTTTTTTCTCTGGAGTTACTTCGTGCCTGTGAGTGTGGCATCGGCTTTGGGACGTTGAGGGTGGCAGAGGCTGCCAGGACACACCTCTGGGGAAATCCTCTGCATGTGGTGTCTGCAGCATGACTGTCCTTCAGCATCCTGCTTGGAGGGTGGCCCCTCCGATGCCTTCTGACGTGATGGACCTACAGGCAAGATGTTCCTCTGTCCCATGGGACAGCAGTCCAGCTCCCAGCACTCTGGGTCCTTCCCGACCTCAGGGAAATCACTGGGTTGTGCCTGTATGGCAGTCAGGTGTGACTCACCCAAACTTGCTTTAATGGAGCTGTCCTGGGAGGCAGAGTGCTATGGCATGCAGGACAGTTCCCCCGGGGAGCCTGGATATGTGGGAGTCTGCAGAGAATCTGTGCCACTGCCTGTGCCCTGGCTAGCCCTGTAACCCTCCATGCCACCTGCTGTGAGGATGGGGTTACCCCCAAAGCAAAGCACAGGCACACTGCAATGAAAAATACAGCAAGAAGATGCAAGGCAAGCCAGGAACCTGGGCTAAGCGCTTGCCCAGGATGCTGGATGTTAAAATTGGTCTTAGCAAGGTAGAATCCCTAAAAGCATTGGTAGTGTGATAGCAAGCCTCATCTCCTTGGACAACCCAACCTCAAAGGCTTGTCTCAATGTTTAGGGGGACTGGCACCCTGTGGAAGAGTCTGGGGAGAAGTAGTCAATGGAAGTGATAGAGGCTCTCACCTTCTTTAGCATGGCACTTGGTCCCACACTCAAATTTTTGTAGGGCTTGGGGGCCAGCCAGCTCAGAGCAGTGGGACTCTGCCCAGTGGTTAACTGGGGCCTAACAGGAGACCAGTGCCAGCTGGTAGGGAAAGGTTTGGATCCAGGGGGTGGTTTGAGAGAAACTATGGATGGAAAATTAGAGGTGGGAGGAATCTTGCTTGCTTTGGATAGCAGCACTAGGAGGAAGAAAGAAGAGCAGGTGAATGTTGTCCCTTTTGAGGTGTAGCAGATTTCCAGGAGATGTTGGGGTATGTGGTGTTATAGGGCAGGGGTCAGATGTTGAGAAAGTCAGAAGCTGAATATGTTACTTTATGTGGTAGATGAGATGTAAGAACAAGAGGGGCTTGTTACCACTGCCACCACCCTGGGCCCTGACAAATTATGTTGGTTAATGTGATCTGGGACTTGTCCCTTCCAACTTGAGAAAAGAAGGACAATTAAATGATAAGAGATAACTGCATAATTGAGCACTTGGGTACTCAGGACTATGTTTTCTATGGCAATAACCATAGTAAAATAGTAATGCAAGGATTTTATTTTTGATGGTGGTCTGCATCTTTGTAGGATTTATTTGGGATAATTTAGGGAGCATTTATCTAGTATTGACATAACCCGGGATCACAGGGAAAGGTTGCATTTCATGTTCATTAGTCTTTTAAATTAATTTTAGAATAATGCCTAAAACCAAACAAAAAGAAGATTAATAAGTTACTGTTAAAAGCAAGTAGTACAGACTTACTCACTTTTAGCAGAAAATTCGGGGAATTTCCAGAATTTATTTTGAGTAGTGTTTGATTTTCAGACCAGACAAGAAGTTTTGCTATTTTGCTCTCCGTGCCTTTGAGCATCAATGCTGGCAATCGTCTGTTTGTGCTTTGGTACAGCAAAGAGGGAACTTTGCTGGCAAAGCCTTTCCATAGCATCCTTGATTTCTTTGTCCTGGCTCAGGTGACAGCTGCTCTGGTGCAGCTCTAACACTTTTTTGTCCCTGAAGTTCATGTGGAAGGGCAAGGAGCAGGCAGCACCCCTGCTTTTCTTCGCTGCCTGTAGACACAGGGCTTTGCTTTGCAAGGGCAGCAGGATTGTCTGTCTCTGGTGGCTTGGGGATGCCTGTGTTTTCAGCTGACAAACTGGCTGCATGAACTGTGCGCTGTCCTCCTGTGCCATGAGCTGTAGCCCATCTGCAGGTCAGGCTTGGAGCATCCCTCTGGGAGCAGAGAGTGAGTGAGCATTGACCCACTGCAGCTGCAGAAATGAGAGCTGGTGCTGGGGAGCTCAGGAGTGGTGCTGAGATGGTCTCTTGGGAATTGTCAGTGTGGCTGGAAGTGTGCTGGGAGGGCAGCTGGGGTCCACACTCAGCAGACCCTGCCCCTCTGAAGACAGCTTGTCCTGCTCAGGGCACTGGAGAGTCAAGTGCCAGATTGTATTTAGCAAGGTGAATGGCACAGTGAGTGTTTTTCCTGGGGAGCAGAGGACATTAAATAGCATCACATTATGCCTTTGATTTTTTTTTTTTTTAATAGACCATTCCACAATATTTTATGTGTGCTGCATTGATGGGGCAATATGGGCTCGAGTCAGTAAGATTAGTTTGGTCATGGGCAATAAACACAATGGGCATCATCCGGTGTGTCAAGTTTTAATGTGCTTTCCTAATGCCTGCTCTCCATTTTTCAGCTTGCTGAACTCCAACTCCTTCACTGTTATACGAGATGATGCCTTTGCTGGTCTCTTTCATCTAGAATATCTGTAAGTTTGGTGTTTTATGTCTTCCCTTGTCCTTAATAAATCAAGATGTTTTGATAAGTTGGCAGGACTCCTGCTGTGGAGTCTTAGTCTTCACTGTGATTCCCACTAGCAGGAGAGATGGAGGATTTATGTTACATTACCGTGCAAATGTTCTCTGCAGTGGCTTGCCATTTTTCAGGTGGATTTTTAAAATATGCCACAAATACAAGGTAGGTCTATGCAATTAGGGTACACCAAAAAGGCCTTGCTTAGCAAGAGCTCATCCTGGCATTCCAGGACAGTGCCATCACTGTAGAAGGGCTTTGACCCTCAGGAAAGAGGTGAGAAAGCCTTTTCTGGCCTGCTGACAGCCTGAGGGAGGAGTTGTGGAGTATCCATACTGCCCAGAAGAGCTCTGATTAACAGTTTGGCTCTCTTCCCGCAGCTTTCTTCTCCAACTTCATCTTTTTCTTTCTGATATCCCATTTAATGCCTATGGCATTTATTATTGTATTACAAATAATTATAAATATATACTTCATATACTATATATTAATGTAATTATTTATTTTTTAACTTTCCTTGTCTTTGCTTAGTTCACTTGGTTGATTTTGACATTATCTGCATTTCCTAGGTTTCTTTGTTTATTGTTGTTGGGTTTTTTTTAGGTCATTCTTCTTTTTCTTTTAAAAAAAAGTATTAGCCCAGGTACCAGGTTGTCCTCACTCCATACTCCAAGAGGCTGTGTTACTGGACATGAGCTGGTACGTTTGAAACTCTGAATATGATCTCAAAAAAATTCCTCCTTCTGCTCACTTTCTTGTGCTGAAAGGTAACTGTGGAATTTTTGTCTGTTTCTAAAGGAAGACCAGTGCTCACAAAACTGGTTCTTGCTAAAGTCTTGCAAACAAATAGGTATCTATGTGGAAGATATTCAGGATTAGTAGTCTGATAGATGTGGAGCAGCCAGGAAACAGGATAAGTGTAAACAGTATATACTAAAATCCATGACTCACCTACCTCTGGATTTTTCAGAGGTACTGAGTGACACAGTCATTCTCTTTTCTGTGTATCTACAGTAAGAAAAGTAATTTGCAATATGTTTGTAAAAAAGAAGAAAAACTTTTTAATGTTGTTTCATTAATGATTTGCTTTCAAGTGCTGATGAGCTTGTCCCAGCAACATCTGCAGTCCTAGAGGTTGCATAGGCTTCTGCAGCCAGACCCCTCTGACAGAAAAAAGTCCTGCCCCTCCTGGCAGGACTGGTTAAAGAGGAAATCTCTGTCCCCTTTTGCCAGCTGCAAGCCAGAGACAGCAATGAAGACTGGTAAAGCCTTGCAATTTCAAATTTCTTTAGCAGCAGCTGAACAAGTGGTCTTGGTTGTTCTCCATGCAAAGTCCACAGAGGTCTTCCCAGCAAATTGCATCTCCACCTTTGAGGAACCAAGTGCGAGCTGCCTTTCTCTAGGGGTCTTTTTTGGCCATGCCAAACACCATCCCAGCTTCAGTAGCTTATGTCTCTCAGTTACCAGTGATAGTGATCAGACCTTACAGAGAATAAGAAAACCTCACTGACAATCAAGAATAATAACAAGCTTCTTTGTGAAAAAAAGAAACTCTGAACAAGGAGCAGCTGGGCAGCACCCACGGCAGATATATATGGATATATACCCACATATATTTATATATATATATGTATATATCTGCAGCTGTGTCCCACTGCATTTGCAGCACAGCAAATGTCATTCAATGGACCCTTATGCTAACTGTCTCCATGTACAGAGCCTGGATAAGACAGGTCTGATAAAGATGGGAGGTTTGCTGGCCAAGAGGGTGGCATTCTCAGGGTAGCATCCCTTCAAGGCCAGGTCTGGTGACTCAGGAATCCTGCAAATTACTAAGTCCTGGCCCAAATTTGCATCATCTTGCTGCAGTGTGTGCAGTGAAGCTGTGTTTATTTTCATGGCCCAGTGAGCTGGCACTGTGCAGGGATGCCAGGTGCTGGTGAGGGTGTCAGGAGGCATTCTGGCTCTCAGCTCTGTGGATTGAATTCATGTTGCCAGGCAGCCTGGTAGCAGCTGACCCTCTTCTGACACTTTCCACAGAGACTTTCTCATCCACACCCTTTGCATGCAGTCAGGGTGATGGGCACTTCGTAAGGGATTTTGGCTACATCTAAGCTGCAGAACCCAGAGCACTGTCATCTCCTGCATCCCCCTCCTGACTCTTGAGAAGAGCCCTTGGCTCACAGCATTTTCCCCCTCTTTCTCTGGAAGGCAAACACTGATGTGTAGGAGGGAGACACTTCCATCTCATAAAACCTTCCACAAAGTCAACATGCAGTTGTCTTCACCCTGATACAGCTGTATCTTGTGATATCTTGATGGCCAGCTGGCAGGGCTGATGGTGTATTTAGGGATGCATACTCAGGGGTAAAGATGCTTAAATATCAGCTCTTCCTTTTACTGCTGATGGGAGGGTCAGGATGAGCAGCATATCCCTGGAATCGATGTGTGCTTGTCAGTCTTCACAGGGCTGTGGCTGGTGTGCAGCCAGGCCCCCTGCAGAGGTGATGTCCTGGCTGGAGAGAGCAGAGCTGCGGCAGCAGGAAGGAAAACAAAGCAGAGATCTCAGCATTTCTGCAGACCTCGGGTGTCTGCAGTTCAGGTCAGTGCTCTGTGGGAGCCGAGGTGGCACTGTGCACGCAGCCACAGCAGCTCCCTCCCCACCTGAGCATCAGTCTGCAGCCAGGGCTGCATTTTAAATCCCCGGGGATTGAAAATGTAGGGGATTTGTGAGAGGAAAACAGGGCTTCAGCTTCTGAAGTCCATCTGGGAAGCCACTTCTCCGCAGGTCTTCTGCCTCACACAACACATCCCAAGAGGATTAATTGACAGAAGAATTTGCTTGTTCATTTTGTTCCCCTTCTGGTAAATGTTTGTGTCACGTCTCTCTCATGCAGCCTGGTGCCTGCATCCTTCCCTGCAGTCCACCTGAGGAGAGAGGAAGAGGGAATGTGAGCAGATCCACTGAGACTTCTCTGCCATTAAGTTTGAAGGGGCTGCCCAGGAACCTGCTGAATTTGGAGACCATAGCTTAAAGCACTGATGATGCAAATAATAATGTTAAAGTGTTAGTTAAAGAATATAATAATACTTCCTTTCCTTTTTTTGATTTTTCAATCTAGATTCATTGAAGGAAACAAAATTGAAACCATTTCAAGAAATGCATTTCGTGGCCTTCGAGACCTGACTCACCTGTAAGTTATTTAACACTCAGTAGAGTCATTTGTACCTGAACCCAACACTTCTGGGGGACCACTGTAGTAGGTTTTCCTACTACAGAGAAAACCTCCATTCTGCTTTGTGCACCAGCTTCCTCCTGCTGTCAAGAACATGCCTTCAACAAATTTAAAACAGGCCTTAAAAAAGTCTCTGCTCAGGCAGCACTGTGACACATGGTGCTGCCTGCACACACAGCTGTAACCCATGGGTGCATCACCAGGACCAGCATCACACTGTGTCCTCATGTTTCTTCTTGGCATGCTCAGTGATTGTTCTGTGTGTTATACTTGCACCTGAGCAATAAAAAAAAGCCTTTTGTGTTTTACGTGAGCTTCAAGCAATCTTTGTTCTTGATTTAGTATAATTAAAATGTGTCAGTTCCTCAAAACTATTAATAACTCCAGTGGCTGCATAGTACCAGATAATTAACAACCTGTAAGTGAGCTCAGACTTTGCAAGAGTAAGATAGATAAGAGATAGCAATGATACTGTACTCTAACTTTCTTTTCTAGTTCTTTGGCCAATAACCATCTCAAAGCTCTGCCAAGGGATGTCTTCAGTGATTTAGATTCTTTAATTGAACTGTAAGTAATGAGAATCTTTCCATTGACTCCCTGCTTCTGCCACTACTCCCTCAGTTTTATGTTCTGGGTTTGTGTGGTGCTGTATCTGACATTGGCACAGAAAATAAATGTGCATTTTCTTGTTCTAGCTTTTCTCATTTTAGAATTGTTTACTTGGTAGACTGCACTAAAATACATGCTATTTCTCAGATAACGGTTGCTTCTCGTGATGCTGCATGTAGCTTGCATTATTGTACCTCTCTGATGTTTCATATAAATTATTTTTTGAGGGAAAGTGAAACAATTTTAGAACTATTATTTCTCCTAAACATTTTCCTGTTAATGTTGCATGTATTCCCTGAAATTATTTTAGCAAAAGGCATTAATTTAAAAAAAAAATGCTTTTTTCTTGTTTTTGTACAGTTGTAGTACATTTCTGATTTACTGCCAGTGTTTTCTAGTATAAATGAGCTGCTTGTCAGCTTCCCCTATTTTTGTCTTGGCTTTGCCAAACAATATAAATGTAAGCCACAAAAATTGGCAAGGGATTGAAGAACAGGTACACTGTTGACACTGCATGTACATTAATAGAGGGAGGTTAAATTGACTCCACGTTGGCAGCAACTCTAAAAGTACAAGCCTTACATCCATACTGTAATGTAGCACAGAAATGATACCAGCAAGGCCAGCTGTACTGGAGTAGTTGTGTTAAGAAATGGGATTTTTTTTGTGTGTTGGCAGTAGATGGTGGGATGGAGGCTTGTAGCAGACCACCAGACTGTCAGGATTTATTAGGTCCTAATCCTTTGAAAACTTATAAACATGAGTGACTTTGCACATGAATCACAGTGCTTTATTACCACGATTATATGTGAGCATATTTCCTAGATCAAAACAGTTTTTCCAAGGACAACACTGAGTGAAGGAGAGTCCACAGTAAGAGAGTCCAAATAAAGATTCTTACCTCTTCTCAATTCAAAAACAACTCGTATTTTAAAATTCAGCATGTCAAGGTGATAACAGTTCTGTAATATTCACATTGCTATCAACCTTTTCAAATATGTTTATTTCTGTGTGTTTTTTTAGAGATTTAAGGGGAAATAAATTTGAGTGTGACTGCAAAGCCAAGTGGTTGTTTTTGTGGTTAAAGATGACAAATTCCACTGTTTCTGATGTCCTGTGTATTGGTCCAGCAGAATATCAGGATAAGAAGTTAAATGATGTGACAAGTTTTGATTATGAATGCACCACTACAGGTATTCAGAATGTATATTTCTAAGCACACTACAAATAGTTAAATATCAGAAGTTCAGCTTGTACCCTTTCACTTCTGTGAGCATGACCTGGGGGGAGGAAAGGGTTACATACAAAGCACTTCTGAGTACTAGAACAAATATAAGATGGGAAAATTACATTTTGAAGCCAAAGTAAGTGCTGAGTTTTTATTTGAATTAAGGGATAATGGGAGAAGAGCTCTGACTATTCACATGCCAAAAGACTTGATTATGACTCACTTTGTGACTTAATTTTCATCATAGAATGCTTTCTATTACCTGAAATAAAGCCATATACTTATGGCAGATGAGCTTCCCAAAATCTGTGTTTCACAGAAAGCAATGAAAAGAACTTAAAATGATGTGGCCATATCTGTTATGTTTATTCAATTGGCCACAATTTAATAGCATCAAATGTGGCAGCAATACTGCCAGCAGTTCATGGGACTCCATTAAGTTGGAGAGGAATGTCCAATAATATTCTGACTGCTGTTGTTTAGGATCTTGATTTTTATTTTAGGTAATATAAAGCATGCTGAAGGAAGTGCAGAGAATCTTGCATGTGGTTATGTTTATATTTTATGACCCAACAGTTGCAGTTACCTACCTTTAAATGTAGTCACATCATATAACTGAGAATATCAGCTGTGAGTATTGTTTTTCATCTTTCATGGATGTGATGAAACTCTGCCTTTTTCCTATATGGTAATACCAGAGGTGTTTAAGTTCTCATCTGTCATCAAGTCAGTCATTATTATTAAAAGACAGTAGAAAAGCTGATTAATAAGAATGTAAAATAAAGTTTCAGGACAGGGTATGAAAGGTAATCCAAGGGCAAGATGTAAGGGAAAAGAGAATGAACTCGGAATTCAAAAATATGTCAGAAGAGCAGCAGAGGTAAAGCATGATAATCTGCTACATGAAAGGATGTCAAAAGCAGGAGAACAGTGTAGCTTAGAACGGTATCAAAGTTATATTCCTGTGTCTGCAAATCCACTGAGGTGCAAAAGTACAAAGTAAAAGCAAGCTTCATTTCATCTCAATCTGATGCAAGCAATTGCCCAGCACTAACTGTGTGTGGGGACAGTTGCCTACCTGGTCCTCAGACCCATACTGACCTCTCTGCCCTCTGTCATCTCTGGGTATCTGGAAAGCTACCTATAAAGTTGCTACAGGCAAAATTCACCCTCAGAATTAGTTCCTTTGTCAGCTGTAAGAAGAGTTACACCCAGCATAAATCTAATTTCCTGTTGCTGAGGAGCTGTGTTACATGGTACAAGCTGAGTATTTGTTCAGATGCCATCAGAGAAGTGCTCTTGCAGCACAGCATATACCTTTAGTACACTCTTTAGATAGTAAAGGACATTTCCATAGCAGTAATTCTCTGCCTGTGGTGAGGGAAGGCTGTGTGCCTTACCTCCCTGGCTTGGGGGCAGGCAGCAGCAGGCTTCCCAGAGCTCCAGTGCTTAGGGAAGGTGAAGAGTACAGAAGATTTGGAGCTCTGGCATCCTTACAAAGTGTCTGAGAAGGACAGACTGTATGCAGTAATGCCCCATAAGAACAAACCAGAGATAAGTAGAATGGAAATTCAAATCTTCAGGAATGGATGACCCTTGAGACAGCATCATGACCCCTGCACTGAGCTTCAAGCTGTAACTCTCTGGTGGCCTTGGTGTCTGTGGCATCAGGCCACAGATCCTCTTTCCTTCCCTGCCATTGCCTACCCCAGATTGAAAGGAAGTGTAAGGATGCCCATATTAATTCCTTGAAGACTAATTAGTCACAGGTACAGATTTATACCATATTCTAAAGGAAAGCAGCATACCCTGTAGGTGTATTCTCCTTTCCCACTGGTTTGCAGGCAGTGCTCTGCAAACCTCTTTCACTGATGTTAATCTTTGGTATCACAGAATGGTTTGAGTTGGAAGGGACCTTGAAGATCATCTAGATCCAACCCATCTAGTTTCATATTTCTGTCTTTTGCAAGTTGTGCTTAGCCTTTCCACCATTTCTAAGTCTCTGGTTCTCTGTGTTGAGCATGACTGGGTGTAGGATGTGGTAACAGCAGTTTGCTTGGTAAAACATGCATCTGCCAAACTGCTCCAGTGGTAACAGGAGGAGACATGGAAAGAGGTGCTGCCAAATTTGGGGAAAAAAAACCCAACCAAAACAAAAAAACAACATCAAAAACAAAAGCAAAATAGCCAATGAACAAAAAGATTCTATGGCTTCTTCACAGAGAAAGCAATTCACAGGCTCAGTGATCTGCACTTTTAACTCTTTGTGATAGCATTTCTTATCTTTGCCCAGAGCTGCAGGCAGGGATCATCTCACTGAGCCTAGAAAGCTTGGTTTCCCCTTTCTTGACCTAGATGGAAGTCTCTTCTGGAGGTGGTCCTCTCTTTCCCCACTGGCTGGAAAGAAGGTAGTTTGGAAGGTAGATGGCTGGAAGGAAGGGTTGCTTGCTCCATACTTTCTCCTGTGCTGGAGATGCCCTGTGACACAGCTGTGGGAGACAGGAAGGGATGGCTGATGCTTCCTCATAGCACCCTCAGGTCCCAGGTTTAAGTCTCTACTGCAGGAAAAAAAACACATGAGAGGGACCAAGTTGCAGGATGCAGTTCAGGAGCTGCTGCCCAAACAGATCATTGCTCCCCTTTCTCCTCAGTGTCCTTTAGTGTTCCCCATGCTCTGTTCCACCAGCACTGGTGCTTCTCTGTGCTGGCACCAGGGGCTGCCAGGAGGGAAATCAGCCCAAAAACAGAAGTGCTGGGCCCCTCACCCATGATGGTTCTCTCCAGTTCAGCAAGCCAAAGGAGCAGGACAGGGTGGGTGGGTGGCTGGAGGATGAGGAGACCACCCCAACTCTCAGAAGAGTGTTAAAAACACTTTCTTGAGACAGAGTAAAACTGCCTGGGGCTGAGAGGGAGGGAGTGACAGCCCATGTGGCCATCAGGGTACAGGGAAAGGGTGAAGTGAGGGCCATGTCTTCTCCTCTGCAGGCTGATCCAGCTTAAAAGTGCTGGGAAGCTCCACGCCTCCAACCCTGTATGTTCTGTGTGAGCTCTGGGCATGTGGACCTGCTTCTGAAACTAAACAGCTCACAAGACCTAAATGTTTGGGCAAGCCTGATGTGCATCCTTTTACTGTGAAACCCTGTTCCACATTAGTGGTATTTCCAGCTGGTGCTAAAAACAACATTTATTGTTTTTTACTGATTATGACTGATCTTTTTTACCCGTTTTTACTCATCCAGTGACAAGTAAAAATAGCTGTGTTAACACTGAATCATTGCTGGATGAGCAGTGGGTTTTAGCACACAGGCTGCTATGCTTTTAATTCACAGATTCTCTGAAAGTATTTCACACATGTTCAGACTTTGAGAGATGTCTTTCAGCTTTTGGTTTGTTTTGGATTTTTTTTCAGCTTTTGTTTTTTTTGGTGGTATTTTTTTTGGTGGTTTTTTTTTCCTCAGGATTTTAAAAACATTTTGATTTTCTGTGCCTGTATCTGCTATTGTTCCACCCTGAGCTACCTTTCATCATTTATCACTTACTTTTACTTCCTGCATACTTCAGTGTCAGTTTTCTCCAGTCCTTTTATTTTCCCAGTGAGAATGAAGATAACTTCCTTGTTTTCCTACCAGCATTTATGAATCAAGCCCAAAGTCTATTCATAACAGTCCCTCGAAGAATGGAAACTGTAATTTCTTTCACAGCTGTAGAATCTGCTCTGTTTGTTTAATGGTAGTCATCTATCTTTATCTCCAGAAGTGTAACTCCTCAAGGGCAAGGCTTTCAAGCATGCAGAGAGAGAGTTCTTAATTAAAAAACAATTATTTCATAATGCACCAAAATGAGGGACTCGAGTGAGGGCTTAATTACCATGTCACCAAAATCCCTGGATGCTCAGGCCCTTCCATGGTGGATGGTGAAGGGAGGTGACCAATGGAGCTGGAAGCAGAGCAGTGGGTGCCTCCCGAGGGAAATGCCATCCTAAGGGAAGATGCATTTCCTTTTCTACATATGTAGAGCCACACATCACTTCAGTGCAGGCCTTCTGCTATGTTCTAGACCCACGTGCTAGCTTTTCTTTGTCAGCTCTGCTATACTCTTGGGTTTTTTTTGCTTGTAGTAATGGCTTTGCCCAGCTGTCAGGCCAAAGATTGACTTCAGACCCAATGCTCCTCACGTTGTCCCAGCCTGGCTCTGTGTTGCCTTAGCCCAGAGTGACTTTGAGAGTAAAATATACAAAGGCACTTATGTTTTGAGACAAAATCTTGAATTTTGGAGTCACCTCCACCCCTGGTCACAGAATCACAGAATCCTTGAGGCTGGGAAAGACCTCTGAGATCAGCAAGTCCAGTCTATGACCTAACACCACCACATCAGCTGCAGCACAGCACTGAGTGCCTCTTCAAACACCTCCAGGGATGGTGACTCCACCACTTTCCTGGGCAGCTTGTTCCAGTGTCTGATCACCCTTTCTGTGAGGAAGTGCTTCCTGATATCCAACCTAAACCTCCCCTGGCACAGCTTCAGGCTGTGCCCTCTCATCCTGTCACTTGTTGCCCGACCCCCACCCAACTACATCCTCCCTTCAGGTAGCTGTAGAGAGTGATAAAGTCCCCTCTGAGTCTCCTTTTCTCCAGGCTAAACAACCCCAGCTTCCTCAGCCTCCCCCCATGTCTTTGCAGGTTGCTCCAACTCCTCAGTCTTGGTGTCTAGAATAAGTTTTCCACTGATAGTAATTTGCAGGTTGGTTATATTTTATGCCTAAACTACTTTACAATGCCCCATAAAACGTTATGTTAACTGAGTCTTTGATTACACCATGTTGTCTGTGGACTAGCTGAAATGGGGTTATCCCCAGGCAAACTTCAGATATCATTTCACTTTCTGCCTGGTTTAGCATAACACAAATTGCTAGTGATTAAATTTGTGTGACTTAAGAAGTTATTGGACTTCAGCTGGAAGTTGCTATCTCTCAGCTTGAAAGAGATTCTAGCAAGGCCATTTCACTTGACAGGAAAACAACTTCCAGCTGTGGGGAAAGAGACTTCTGTCTCAATATCCTTATTTAATTGATACCAGCCAGCTTGGGTGGAAAATCTGATTTCTGCCATTATTTACCTACCTGATCTCCTTGGCAATTGTATTTCCAAAGGACAGTTTATGAAGCCCCAAGCAGGAGACACTTTCCCCTGTTGCTGCATGCCTGACGTGAGCACTGACACTTCCATGCTAGTGTTATACAAAATCCAGAGTATTTCACTCATTTTTCAGTGTAAATAATTGCAGTCAGCAACCACTTATTCTGTGTTTCCAGCAAGGATGTGCTCTAACTCTTGTAAATGTCTGTTTCTAGATTTTGTTGTTCACCAGATTTTGCCCTACCAGTCAGTTTCAGTGGATACATTCAACTCAAAGAGTGATGTGTTCGTGGCCATTGCACAGCCCAGCATGGAGAACTGCATGGTGCTCGAGTGGGATCACATTGAAATGAATTTCAGGAGTTATGACAATATCACAGGTATATGAACACTGGGATTCCAGTCATTGATGAGCTGTTGGCATTTCACAAGGATGAGATCTGTAGATGGGACCCTTGATGGCCTTTTTCTGTAATCTTTGTTGAATTTGGCAGATCAAAGTGTGTGTTTTGACACAAGTGACTTCAGGGAGTAGTGCCTCTTGTTAATACATACACATTTAATCTCACTGTAGCACACAAAATAGGGTGGGGATTTTTTGTCTAATCTTGTAAATTGTTCTGAAGGCACAAACACTTGCTGTGAACATCATTCCATGGCCCAGCTTGGCACTCACTGCCTGGATCACATTGCAAGTTGAAGTATAAGCTGAAGGAGCCTTTGCTCTTGCCAAGCTGCCTGCAAAATAGAATGTAAAAATGCTGTACTGAGTGTAGAAATAAATAGGTCTGAAGGATGCTTCTGGGGTGGGCTGGCCAGGGAAGCATGTCTCACAGCTGAAGATGGCATAGAAATACTTACACCATGGTTGTCACCTAAAGAGATGTGCTGTTAAGCTTTCATATTCGCATGCTGAGTTAGCATGCTGGCCTGCATCACAAACAAAAGTTTGTAAGATGCTACCCCTCTGTCAAGAAATTTTGGATGTGAAAAAGTTCACTTTTTTAGGTTGCATTGTGCTTTGGTACATTAGGGGGAAAGAGGTACCCGTGGATATAAATGGAGAAGTTGATGTCCCAAAGAGAGCTAGCATAGCTCTGGAAATGAAGTTGAGAATCTGGGTCATTTCTAAAGACAGCTTTCTTCTGGATATAGTTCACTTTCCTGGGAATTAGGTGGTTAGGAGCCAGCTCTGCTGGGGACTTGTGTTCTAGCTCCACACTCCATGCATATGCCCAGATTTGTTTCTTGAACAACTATCCTGAGTTCCTGGAAGGCCTGAGCTTGACCTTCTGGCTCTGAAATGTAAGTGAGCAAGAGACTTTTCCCAAAGGACACAGGCACTGAAAGAACCTCTTGCACAGCCTGAAGTGTTCTGTAGAGCTCAGGAGCCAGCTGTGTGCTCCATGGGGAGGATTGACTGTACACATTACTGACTGCATGCCTGGCATTTCAACATTTGAATTTAGCCCTTTACAACCTGGGCTTGGGCTTTTACAACAAGACTGCCTTTACAGTCAGGATGCAGAGAAAAAGCATTGCTGTCCTCTGCAACAGGAGACATCCCCAGGCCAGGTGAAATCTCTTCCAGAGTGCTTTTTGACTAAATTAGACCAGAAAGAGCCTGGCTGACCAGCTCAGGCAATCACACCTGTGGTATGATACCTTTTGGAGGTATGGATCCCCTTCTTCCTACACTGCAAGGCTGGTGGATCATCCCAGGCCAGCTGTGAAACATCTGTGGGTAGAGAACCATCAGAGATGCCAGGGCAAGTCTCCTGTAGTGACTGTGACCAAGCACACGGAGGGGAACCTGTGCAGTTGCAGTTCTACTCAAACTGTGTGCTTCAGAGAGCACACTCTCCTGACATCAAAAGCTTTCATAAATAGTCTGGCTGTTATTTTTGATGTGGTTCTTTTACAGTGACCTGGCATTCTCAAAACAAACCATAAACAGATCTGATCTACTCTGGAAACCGCAATATTCCTAAATATTTCTATTTTAACATAACCTTAAGAATACTTAACAGAAACAACAGTTAGATTTATCTTTTTCATCCTGCTGTCAGGTGATATATCCACAAGATATATCAATATTTCTATTTACAGTATAAAAATATGGCTCTGGCCCTCTTGGAGCAAGAAAAATAGACTACATTTTATTCTTCCAGTTAAGCTGGAAAGATAGATGTTCCAAGAATAAGAGAATTTCAGATTCCTGCTGAGTCATAAGATAACAACTCTTGTTATTTTGGAATAATAAAATTTGGCTTAAGTAATTGTTTTGGATATTAGGGGGCATGTGTTTGAACAAGTAGAGGAAGAAAAAGTGTTCCTGATGAAAAGGAATTAACATCTTTGTGTGCATTATACTTGCACACCTTGAGAGGTGTGACACTTCCAACACTTGAAGTCATCTTCCCAGTTACTGGGGAGGAAAAAAGCATGAAAAGAAGCTCTGATGGCATGTAGCAGAAGACAAAATTATGAGATGGTGCAGATTTCAAAAAAAGGAGAGGGTGATTTGATAATCTCTCTGTTGTTTGAAGAGAACTTTTTACTGTGCTAATACATGTGCTTTATTTTCCTCTGGGCAATAGGTCAGTCCATAGTGGGATGTAAAGCCATTCTCGTTGGTGACCAAGTCTTTGTGGTGGTGGCACAGCTCTTTGGTGGCTCACACATTTACAAGTATGATGAAAGCTGGACAAAGTTTGTCAAATTCCAGGACATCGAGGTATCTCGCATTTCCAAGCCGAACGATATAGAGCTTTTTGAGATAGACAATGAAATGTTTTTTGTCATAGCAGATAGCTCTAAAGCAGGTTTGTCAACAGTGTACAAGTGGAACAACAAAGGATTTTACTCATACCAGTCCCTTCACGAGTGGTTCAGGGACACTGATGCAGAGTTTCTCGATATAGATGGGAAGTCACATTTAATCCTCTCAAGCCGCTCGCAGGTTCCCATAATACTCCAGTGGAACAAAGCTTCCAAAAAGTTTGTTCCACACAGTGAAATCCCCAACATGGAAGATGTTTTGGCTGTGAAGAGTTTCAGGATGCAAGATAATCTGTACCTCACGCTCACGAGATTCATTGGTGACTCCAGAGTTATGAAATGGAATAGCAAACAGTTTGTGGAGATCCAGGCTCTTCCATCCCGAGGAGCCATGACACTGCAGCCTTTCTCCTTCAAGAACAACTACTACCTAGCCTTGGGAAGTGACTATACCTTCTCCCAGATTTACCAGTGGGATGGTGAAAAGAAAATCTTCAGATTATTTAAAGAAATCTATGTGCAAGCACCAAGGTCTTTCACAGCTGTGTCAACCGATCGAAGAGATTTTTTCTTTGCCTCAAGTTTTAAAGGAAACACTCAAATATTTGAACATATCATCATTGACTTGAGTTTATGAAAAGCTGCTGGGATGAAATTCATGTAGAATGACATTTATTCACAAACAAAACAAAAAAGACCTTTTCAAAAACAGGGTGCACCTATGGAGTATGATGACATTTTCTGAACTTTTCAAAACTGCATATTAATCAGGGATTGCATTTACTTGGTAACTGCATGACATGTCCATTTTATCCTTTTTCAAAGACACTTTGCAAGCTGTAGTCGTTCAGAGGAGAGTGCAGTGCATTAGGTTTAATGTTAAGATCAAAGAGAATGATCTAAATCTGACCCAGAAGACTACCTTGAATTGAACATCTCATAAAGAAAGCAAAGATTAAGCTGTACAACGCATAGAAATAGTCTTCATTCTTAAACTAGCATGTTAGTAATGAATTTCAGATTCAATTGGGTTACTGATGGGTTATGACTTCTCAAGGGAGTCCTTGTGCATAAATAATCATCTTCTGCAGCACTGTTCACATCTTGGATGTTGGAAAGCCTGTGAGAACATCTCTATTTGTGGCAACAGACCATGTTACACATGTTGAGAGCAAAAACTGAAGCTCACTCAGCACAGAGATGATGAGATAGCCCTGAGTTGGAAGGAATAAAGGAGAATTTCTGTAAAGATGATCAGTAACATTCCAGGATACACTTTGTTTTGGTTTCTTGAGGTCTGTCCCCAAAATGTGTCTTTGTGGTTTATTGTAAGACTGAGCCATCATTTTAATTCATTGTGTAGATTAAAGGGAAGTCAGCATCAATTAGTGTCATTTACCTTCCATTAATCACTATTTCAGCAACAAATTGTGCTTAACCAATAGGCCAGCCCATAGTAACTGGTCAGCCAGGAAAAGAGGGGTACATCACTTCTAGAGTGTGAGATCTTAACAAGTCAACATAACATAGTGACAGAGGTATCCCTGGTGCTGTGAATGAATTGACTACAAATTCTGTCCAATGTCTGGTGGAAGGTATTCCAGAAATCCCTCTCATTTTGCCCTAAATCAAGCTCTTTGTGACGATCCCTGTAGATCCTGTGGTGTTTTAGCTTTTGTGTATCAATCAGAGGCCTTGTTTGTTCACTCAGACAATATGTTTCTTTATGTTTTCATACCACTTGGCATAGTGGGTTGTTTTGTCTTGCTGCTGCACTGCTGCCTTGGATAATAGCAAAGCTTTGTGTAAAGTAAGTGGAGCAAAGGAAACTCCTTTATTCCTTCCTACTCAGGGCTATCTCGCCATCTCTGTGCTGAGTGAGCTTCAGTTTTTGCTCTCAACATGTGTAACATGGTCTGTTGCCACAAATAGAGATGTTCTCACAGGCTTTCCAACATCCAAGATGTGAACAGTGCTGCAGAAGATGATTATTTATGCACAAGGACTCCCTTGAGGAGTCATAACCCATCAGTAACCCAAATTATCACAGTCTTCCCCAATGTTTGCCTTGCTGCTATGAATTAAAATTATTACTGTTGGAGACCTAACTAATTTTACTCTGCTTTCAAATGACATTATTTTTTTTCCTACAGAGGTGCTCATCCTTGTTTTAATTACATTGGCAACTTAGCCCATCCAGTGAAGTATTGCACTATGCCTTCCAAATCCCAGTCCCATTGGTTCAACTAAAGCAGTAGAATCAAACCAACCTTCTGTAGCAGGTTTTAGCAATACCTCTCCTAGGATTAAGCTCACAAATCTGACAAAATGAAGAGATGATTCCCATGTCTGCCAGTGAATGCAATTTCTTACCATGTTCCCAGTTTTACTTTTTGAAGTGGGTACAGATGGCAAGTGATGGTTCTTTAAACTGTATTGTGGGAAGTCATTTTTTATTGCTCTCGTGTCCAGTGTGCATATTTAAATAGTCAGATATGTTCTGCCAAGGAGGGGCATTTCTCAGTGTGCCAGCATTTTCTTTTAGGTCTCACTGCTAGTACCATTCACTTAGCATCACTCAAAGAGCTAAAAGCTATTTTAGAGAAATTGAATCTTGGCATTTTTTACTTGAAAGGAAGCAAAAGGATGGAGGAAAAGGGCTTCTGTATCCGATACCAGGAGATTGGACTGCTTTGAGAGCCAAGGGGATTTTGAGACTTGGCTGTCATGTTGAAATAAATTCAAGTGGTCTCTGCAGAGACAGGCTTAATAAAAAGGATAAAGTGATCCACAGGAGCCTAGCTCATCCACACGGGACCAGAAGAAGAAAGTGAGAGAAATGAATTCTGCAGGCAGGCTGCTGCTTCTGCTGAGGATCTGTGTTGGTTGGCCAGAAACCCAGGAGAACTCCAGCCTGGAGTCTGAGGCTCGGGGAAGGCAGCTCACCTCTTCTGCTGAGTTAGTGCTCAGGAGGTCAAAGCAGCTAAGAGGGAAAAAAAAAGCCTCAGCTGGTACACAGAAAGGGTTGTGGCACATTTCTCAGGTTTAAACAGGCAGTGTCTCGAAAGGAGCCTTGTTCTGCTTTTTCCAAGGAAAAGCTGCAGGAAGCATTTGTAACAGCAGAAATCACCAAGCATCAAAAATACTTTCTCTTTCCAAATGCAACAACAGTTTTGTCTCCCTGACCTATATTCTCTAATAGAAATTGTTTTGAGTAATAAGTAAACTATGCATATCCATAATTTACTGCAACTGTTAGACTGTCAGGGCAGTGGGGAAGGATAACAGAACATGCCACCTAGGAATTTTTAACATATTCTAAAATACAATTATGAAAAGAAGTGTAGTTTATATAAGCATAGTTTTAATACAGTGTGCTAGCTACAGTGGGAGCATTTTAAGGCTGTATATACATTGAGCTTTTTTTGGTAAAGAGGAGCTGATGCAGTCTAGGCCACTGATGTGTATGTATTCTTTCAATGTATGAATAAAATGCAGTTAATGAGGCTAATTGTGGTTTGTGGTGTGTGCTGTCTCCTAAAATACCCACATGGTGAAGATCCACACTGCTGGAGAGATAGGCAAGGTGGAGAAAAGACTCATTCTTCATTTATGAACGGGTTTGGCTTTTTTTAAAGGTGGAGGAAGCCCTGCTCTGCTCTGGTAAATTCAGTTTCTGTGCTTAGCTAGCTCGGACCTCCAAGGTTTTCCTCTCCCGTTCGCTTTCCCCTCTGCTTTTCCCTGGCTTTCCCCTTCACTCTTTCCTTACACCCCATCTAGCGTTAGCAAATATGTAACGCAGCTCTTACTACAGTTCTCAGTTGATATTCAAGTCAGTGCTTTCTTCTATTCTTACTACAAAACCAAGGAATTTTAGCTTTCAAAATAATTTTCAAAAGGTACCTAAGCGGGCTTCTTCCATGCAGAATGGAGCCGAACCAAGCCCTAAAAATAATCTTTAGATATTAAGAATTTCACTGTGTAATTTTTTTCCCATTTTACTGACTCATTGACATTTACTCTGAAATTGCAAAAATAAATATAGATCTATCAACAGTGAGTACATTTTATTTAAAGCAATCCTTGAACATCATTCACTGCTCCTGCTAAGTCACAAACACAGGGTACAATTCTTTTTGTTTCCTCTTCTTTCTTCAGAAACAATGCAATTCTCTGTAACTAATTATAGGCTTGTGGAATCAAAGACATGTCTGACATGCCATAATGGATGCAATTGCTCCAGGATTATTGCTTTCCTTTTGGGTATTCCACCTTTTTATGAATCAGCAGCCCTTGTGCTGTGGTTCACTGAAACTCCATCATAGCTCAAATCTCAGCTTCAAATTAGCACCATTTCACCACCTGCCCTCCACTGGCTTCTCTGCCCTTGCTGGGTGAATATTTTTATTCTACCCCTTACCAGCTTCTTCAAACATTCCTCGGAAAGTTTCTGTTCCTCCTTGAAAGTCACAGCAAGATACTGAGAGAAAAGCATGGCCAGAGAGTAAAGCAAGGATCGTCGGGAAATTTGAAGGGGAAAACAGAGCAGGGTCCCCTGGAAAGGTCAAGCTGAAGGCAAGTGTGTTAGGAACAGCTGTTACAGTGCCACACATCCCCTACAGATCCCACTGATGGAAATCAAAACTGATGAAAACCTGACAAAATCTGGCCACCTGCTCTCACAGCCTCCACAAAACAAGTGCCTGATACTGGGAGAGCAGGATTCAAATGATAGCTACAGAAACTCAATCCACCCCCCAGTCAGACCTGGGTGAAAACCAAGGAAAGCAGGTGACAGAATTTCAAGATAAATAATACTGAAATAGAGATTAGAAAACTAGAGATGATGAGGCTGTAGACAAATGTTTAGTTACCTTGAGGGACACAACTCCCATTTTCTAGGCACAGAGATAAATCAGTGCGAGATCAAGGAAAATAAAAAAAACAGGTTTCTAAATAAAGGAAAGGGATGAGAGTGATAGCATATGAAGTGTGAGTTCACTTAATTGCTGTGTGGAGAAAGTATCTAAGTGCCTTTCCAAGGTCCCTCAGAGAATGCAATCCACATCATTTTCCTTTCCAGAGTCACCCTAGTTTATGCTTAATTAAACTATGCAAGCTCTGCATACTCTAGAAAATGCCCTTTTTATTACATTGTAGGCAATTTGCATTTCTGAAGGGCATTTGGGAACCATGACATCACCAGAATGAAGGGCTCCTGGTAGCATTGCTCCCATTTTTATTCATTTGTAATTGTTGACTTCTATTCCAAAGTTCATTTCTATTTCCTGCTCGGACATTAGCACTGGATTGTACAAGAATGCTCATTTTCCAGCTTCAGTGGCAGTTTCAGTTCTTCTGACTCAGCAACCCCTTGGGATTGACTCATTCTCCAGCTGCAGGTGTGCCCTGACAATTAATTCTCCATTTTAGTCCTGTGAATGAAAGGCCAGTGGGTCAAGAAAATACTCACCACCCACAGCTGGTGGGGTCAGTGTGGATGGAGCTTGGGTTGGCAGATGGAAGGAGGGAGCAGAGCTGCTCTCTGCATGTTGATTTTTTGCTACTTTTTCCATTCCTTTCTCTTCTGGCCTTGCAAGCATGGTAGGTAGATACTTCTGCCAGAGTTTTACAGAAAGAAAAGTACCAATGAGGCTAGGATGGTGCAGATTTACTTGGGGTGCTTATAAGAGAAAGCTTGAAATAGAAAGGGGAAACAAGTTAAATCAGCAGCTCTTTCTCATGGCATCTGCCTACTCTGTTTGTAAACTCCGTAGCCCAGGGGTCTCCTTGAGTCCCCACCTTCTCCTGCTTCCTGCTGACAATATTTTCTGGCTCTGCTTTGTACCATTAGTGTCTGGGGAGAAAACTGCAGGCCTTTCATTTCTGAGGAAGGCTCATTACAATTACCTGTGCCTCTGTCACCTGGGGATCTGATTACAGTGCTGGGGTTACTCCTTGAAACCATTACCATTAAGGCTTAATGAAGTGACTAACGACAGGGTCCTGCAGTTACTTTCCATCAACTTATCACATCTGTCTCTATCATAAGAATAGCTTCCACCTGATTTTTATAATTTTTTAAAAAGAAACCTTGTGCTCTTTGTCCTATAAAATAGAGACTCTAAAAGCCTGGGCAGCTTTCCTTCCCTCGATGAACCTGGAGCATGCTGTGGGATGAAAATGAGTGCAGGTGGGTGAAAAACAAAAAACAGGACAACATTAATCAACATTCACTGCTTTGGGGGCTGGAAAGTGATCAGGCAATCCTGGGTAACCATAGTTTGGAGAGGGCTGTGCTGAGTCCCAGTCTGTGCAGGCAGTGGAGGTGCCTGAGTGGCCCCACTCCAGTGTTTGGTTCACCCCAACTGCAGTGAGGATGTACCTGAGCTCAGGGAAGAGAATAAAGTCAAATATGAAACTCCCTGGTGCTGTAATGTCTTCTTGCCACCCTTGGCTGGGAATGGAGCATACATGGTGTGCAGATACCCCTGGTGATCCTCATTAGTAACAAGGAGTGACTGGACCCTTTACTTTTCCTAGATACTGATCAAGAGAGATTCAGGGGTAGGATGGAAGGTAACGGAGAGTTTATCCCCTTTCAACTTTGTTTCTTTCTTTCTTTTCCCTTTGCTCCCAATTTATTTGTCTCTGTCTTCCTAATTGCTTGGAGATGATGATGTCTGAGTCACCAGATGTGTAAATGGTTGTGCCAGTTTCCCTCAAATGAGAGCTGAGATATAAATTTATCTGTATTGTTGTAGGGGGACTTATACCAACACCTCCAGGTCAGATGAGGACCATGTGCCTCATGATGTTTTTGATGGGCTATCAATAAGGGTCAACTGGTACAAATCCAGGCCCTGTGATGTGGTGGGCAGAGGAGGACAAAGAGGTTTGTGGCAGCTCTGGGCACCTTTTTCTTCCCCCTGCAAGGTGTGGAGAGAAATGCTAAACTACCTATCCATTAAAGAAATTAAAAAAAAATCTTTTTAAAAGACATTGACTGTTTTGCTTCACTCTGGAATATTCTGGCAAACGTGACCAGGGCTTTGAACATGGTACTGGTAGCCTCTATGAAGTTTCTCAGTACAGGAGTTGCTGGAATTATTTGTTTAAAATTTCTGGAACTTCAGGTTAGGCAGAGATTTAGTAGCAAGGGGCAGGAGGGGAATACAGATGGGAATAGGTTACTTGCTGATGTGTTAGCAGGTGTGGGGGCTTAAAAATCAACCTTTGAATTTTGGAGTTCATAAAGATACAGAAAGCTCCAGGCTGCTGGGTGGAGTTGTAGATGCCTGAGCCTTTCAGTGAGATCCTCTTCAGGGAGAGATAGCAATGAAGAATTCACTTGCAATATGTGGACTGTAAAGAGAGGTTTGCAAGTCAAGAAGAGCTCTCTGCAGTGAGAAATGCTGCAGGTATCAGTAGAGGCATGGTAGACTCTTCGGGAACCATTGTAGAAACACTCCCTTTTCCAGCTGCTTTTCAGTTGCTTACTGGTGTTGTCTTTAGCATTTGCTTTCCTGAGACTCCTTCTCCAGGTTTTATTTAGTGAGCTGAACACTAATTGCATTTTCTACCTTCTTTTCTATTCTGCCCATGTTGGTCAGGCTGGTGTTAGGAAAAGATCAGCAGAGACAAGGCATTCAGGTATTGGAACAGCTCAGATCCTGACCTGAGCCGAAAGAGAAAGTCACGGAATGGTTGGGGTTGAAAGGGACCTTTGGAGGTCATCTGGTCCAACTCCCCTGCTCAAGTAGGGTCACCTAGAACCAGTTGCTCAGGACCATATCCAGACAGCTTTTGAGTATCTCCAAGGATGGAGACCACAAACTCTGTAGGAAACCTGTGCCAGTGCTTGGTCACCCTCACAGAGAAAGCTTTTCCTTTGTTATTTTTTTTTCATTATGTTCATGTTCTCTCTATAGAAGGAAAGCAAATAATATACTGCTTATAACCACCTGCACAGAAAATCCAGCCCATTCTAAGAATACTTAATTCTCCATTCCTCTTACCCTTGTCAAAATCTGTATAGATTAAATCACTTCCATGTCATTTGCAGCACCAAAGTGTTCCTAAGTATAGACTTGGCTTAGTGACCTTGTAGTGAATGTCAGCAGTCAGTTCAGTTGCCACTTAGCACTGACACTGGAGCTATTTAGGAAGTAATGAGTTGACACAGCACAGAAACTCCTGGAATAACTGGGAGCTTGCTGATGTCTGCTGTGTGCCCCACTCTGCTATTATTTAGGAAAGAGAGTGAATCACTCCCACTGCTCCCAACTACAGCCCAAGGCTTCGGGTTTGTCTTCACTAAAACCACCACAGGCTTCTCCAAGGATTTCTTCCCTGCTGTACCTTGTCTACACTGACAACTACCTCTGGATCTTGTCTTCTCACCCCAGAAGACCAACCCTCTGGAGTCAAAATGGATAGTGGGATACTGAGATAAACACTGAAAATTACTATTTTGTCATTGTTGTTTGGGCTTTAGATCTTCCACAAACTCTCTGATCTGAAGTAGGTCATGAGCTGCTCCCAGGGTCTCCCTGGGCTGAGGAGAATGCCTGTTGAGCCCTCTCTCGGCTGAAAGAGCTTGGGTGGTAGGAAAGCTCAACCTTTCCTTATCCTTAGGGGACACAGGGTCTTATATCCCAGCCATGGAGCTCACCAGACAGCTGGAAATAAATTAGATAAGCAGCCCACTTCATTCCATGGAAATGATGCATGGTGGTGGGGCAGAGGCATCATCCAAGGGATGTGAGTCTTTGGGTAAAAGACAAAGTGTTATGAGCTGGTGCCTGGAATTTCTTTGAGCAATGAGAAAATGAGGATAGGAGCCCCTTGGGGAGCATCTCCTCTAGCCTGGAGAGGGCATAATTTGTGGGAAGTGCTCCAGCAGATTATTTTGTACAAAAGCAAGTTTCAGTCAGAAGCACCCAATTTACACAGACAATTCAGCCAGAGAAACTGGGAGGAGGTTCACTCCAGCGAGTAAGGAAGGAGTTTGGGCCTTCCATTCCTTTATTTCGGAAAACCTGATAAGTGTTTCTTGAAGGAACCAAAGCACGGCATGGTTACAGAATCACAGAACCAGGCAGGCTGGAAAGGACCTCTGAGCTCAGCAAGTCCAACCCTTGACCCACTCTGAACCCTTTTTTGTGGGAGAGCAGAAGGGACACCTGATGCTCACACCATCTTTCAGCCTTCCCTTCTTTTTGCACCATGAGTAGGTACTTGTTGGTACTTTGAGCAGGTACTGAAATGTGCCACCTTGATGTGCTGGCTGCTGCCCTGATGTGCTGGGCACTGCCTTCAGCAGGTCTCAGACCTGCCAAATTGTGTTTTTTTGTTTCAAGTTCTCAAAGCAAGACCAGTGTTTCAACTGGTTCCTTTGTGAAGATACAAACACCCCCCTCAGAGGACTCCACAGCTTCAGTCTGAAGCAGCTTCTGAGCAAGACAGAATACTTCATTCCTTGAGTTTCTTCTTTACTGTCAACAAGTCAAATCTGTATTTGCTCAGTTTAAATATATTTTCAGAAAAATCCACTGTTGGATTCATCCTATTACACAAGTGTATGAAAATCAAAGTAAAAATTACTAGGGAAGGTTTCTATGTTCTTTTTCTTTTTATTATTTCTTCTCTCTCTGAAATCTTCTACATGCAGATGTTGATGGCCTGTCAAGCACACAAAACCAGCTCAGTTTCTGCCCATGCAAAGAAATAGAATATCTAAGGAAATGGCAATGAGTAGAAGCAAATGAAAGATCTTTTTCAATAACATGCAAGGTTATAGAAAACAAGGATATTCATGAATCTTCTAAAACTGAGCTCAAAGCAATGAGATTGTATTTACTTTAACAAGAGATCTTCTTTTGTCTCTTTCTGTTTAACCCCAAATTATTTGCATTACCTCCCATGGCTAGAAATTAAATTCTTTGGAGATATATTTGCCATTTGTTAGTAATAACTATTACAATAAAACATATGACATTTATTGTCGAGTTGTATGGGAGATACAGATAAAAATTCAAAAAAAGGTTAAAAAAAAGAGCTATTATGCCAAGTGTTCAGCACACCAAACTTCTTAACCTTTACTCTCCAGTCTTTCATCCTTCAGGTCAGCAGACATCTGAAGTGTTGCCAGGATGACAAACTCCTTTTGTATGGACTGGAGATTGCTCAGTAGTGACCTCTCTGCCCAGTTAAAGGCTGATCTGAAAAAAGACCCCATGTCTCCAGGGATCTCTGCCTTGTCCTGCTTGGCTACAAAGTGAGAAAGACCATGCAGGTAGTGATTCCCAGCAGGTTGTTAGATGCCTTTCAAGAAATATTATGCAAGAACAACTTCAGTGGGTGCAAGTTCTGTTTGGTTTACATCTCAGCAGATGGGTAGGTAGGTAAGCGAAACACCAAGACCACTGTGTTTAATCTGTGTAGTTGCAGCACCTCTGGGGACCTGGAAGAATGGGAGAGCAGGGAGGTTTGTCCATCCAGCAGCAGCAGGGGATGGTGGAGGCAAAGTCCTGCAGAAACCCAGCACTTCTGGATCCTCGGGTCCCTGCACTGCGGGTGGATTTATGGCTCATGGTTGGAGTGCTGGGGGTGTGCCAGAGTGCTCCAGTGGCTGTAAATCTGGTGTCCTTGCCAGAAGCCCTAGAGGCAAAGTAGAGCTCCTCTTTATGGCTTCTCACTCTGTGATGAAAGGGAAAAGGCTGTTTCAAAGATCTTTCTTTGTAGAGTCCACCTATCCTCAGTTCCTCCGTTGACAGCTAAGATTTGTGGTGAACGGTATAGGGTTAGGAGTGGCTCAGGGAGCAGAAAGAGTCCTGCTCTGGAGAAGGAGGTGGTTCCCAACCAGGAAGGACCACATGAGCCCTCTCAGCACCTCTCATTGATGCAATCCACATCCAGAGGTGCTGTGGAGCAACGACCCAGACCTGTGCCTCTGCAGTGAAAGGTGGCTGAGGAGGGCAGCAGAGCAGAGTCAGCTCTGTGAGAGATCAGCTCTTGAACTTCCTAATAAACTGCATCCTGCAGTGGGCCAAGCAGTGACTTGGTACCCTTGAAATGAGAAACAGACCTGCAAACACCAAAGGACTCCTGCTGTAAATTGCACGTACAGAAGAGTGGATGGGGAGACAGAGTGGGTGGGAAGGAACTGAAGGCAGCTATCAAAGAGGGGGAAAGGATATTTTACTCTTTATTTGTACACGTTTCCTATTGGGTTCTGAGCTTCTGACTGCCTTTATTTCCCTCAGGCAAGATATCTCACTTTGTACACTGCTTCAGAGAATGCAGTCAGATGTTCTGCACACCCACAATGGTTGCATTCAGTCTCCTGGTGTTTCAGAACCTAGGTTTAGCCCATTCTAGTACTCATTAGGTTGCTCTAAGTACCCTGAACTGTAACCATCTGATAGAATGGCACTGTGGTCAAATATTCCCAAGACAGTAGTAGAATACACAATAGACTCAGTAGAAATCTCTGCAGATTTCAAGAACCTAATATTTCCACCTAAGACTTGCATCTTACCCCCTTGTGTGGTTGAGGGTAATGGAAATTTGAGACAATGTTTTCAGGCAGTATCTCTTCTTGTACTCTTGTACAGTCCTGAGAGGGCTTTTTACTGTTTTCTTTGTCCAAAGAACTGCTAGAAAAATATGCTTAATAAACCCACAAAACTTAGCAAATACTGGAGATTTTCCCACATGGTTTTCCTGACTATCCGTCTAGTTAATGCTTCCAAAGAGCACCCATTTATCTCCTTCTGGCTGTTAAACTTCTTTTCTCTCTTATTCCCTCTTCCTACTGCTCTTCCACCCTGCAGCTGGTGTGGGCAGCTAAGCTGAAAGAAAGAAAAATGGACAGAAGAGAAGAAGTTGAAAGACCTCCACCAGGAGTCTTGCTGATGGAAATGTGAGGTTTCTCTGCAGTAAGAGGGCAAGGAGGTGTTTCCAGGGGTCTTCCTGTCTTTGTCTTTATTGTCTGCCATTGATATCACTTGCAGGTCAGAGAACGAAAACCAAAGTGTTAATCTGAAATTGTTCCTGGGACTAAATCCCTCAAACCCTACTGGAGTGGTAGCATTCAGATGGGACTGGCTTTGCCCAGCACCTGCCAGCCCCACGTGTAGTCCTAAGCCCAGCATCACTCTGAGCCACAGCAGCACTTTTTCAGCAGAGTAAACCCCACAGACACTTTCCCTCCCCCTCTCTTAAACTGATGAATAGGCTGGATTGAGCAGCATCTTCTTCTCAGACCAACCTCACATCACTGGGGGGGCAGTGCCTGGTGTCCAGACCATGCAGCATGGAGCACTAGGGCTTAAGAGATGGATTGGAGAATTGTCCTGCTAAGGGATGATGGAGGAAGCAGAGACAGCAGTCACAAGGAGCCCAGGGCTTTGACAGTGACAGCTGATGATGTACAGCACCTGCATTTGGTTTGTAATCAATTCAGCCTACACTGCAAATACCTACATGGTGGGGCGTTTGGTGGGTTTGCGGGGGTTTTTTGTTTGTTTTTTTGCTTGTTTTTTTTTTCTATTTCGCTGTGATGTTTGTTTTTTGTTTGGTGTTTTTATGTGGGGCTTTTTTTTTCTTTAGCATAACCAGAGAATTATGCACATTGCTCCAGTTGCTGTGTATGTGCCAGATGGAAAAATGTTCTCTTTTAAACTCCTGGTGGGCTTCTAAAGCCCCAAAACAAGCAGTAAGGATTAATTCCTCCCCAGATAAGATTTTCCTAAATCCTAGCAGATAATTTGTTTGAAGTTTAATTTTAGTCTGTTATTGCACACACGGGCCTTATCTTCATTCAGAGTCGTTAGCAAAATTAAACAAGCCTTTTCAAACAGGAAAGGGAAGCATAGCAAGAGCCCAAGCAAACGACTGAAACGCAGAGCTAATGGCACTGATGGGAGGTTTAAACAACACTGGCAAGCCTGAGCCCTCAAGGAACCTCCAATCTGTCATGTTTTCCCATATTTGACCCATGCAGCAGGGGTACACCTTGCCCTTGGGGAGAGGAATCCCATGGTGTTCCAATCACCTGAGCTGTGATCCCTGTTAAGATACCTACACCCTGACCCTCCTGCTAATTAATAGGATGCCTCACTCCATGGTTCTCCAACTCTTCTTGGACATCCTATGTTGGAACAGCTCCTATTGTGTTTCCTTGGACACCAGAAGTACAGTGGGACAAAGGAGAGAAAGGACACAAGGCCATGCAGCATCTCAGATCTTCCCTCATCCCTCACACTGGGCATGGTACCAGTGGCACCCCTGGTTGAGGTCAATGGTTTTGCACAATGAATCCTACCTCCCCTCATGGGCTGAAATCTTCCCCTCTAACCAGCATGAGAGAGGAGCCTGGGGAGGAGCTCACCTCCTCCTTGCACCATGCTGTAAATAGGATTTTGACCCTCAGCTTCAGGGTGCAGAAGAATGCCTGAACCTGTCAGCATTCCAGTGTGCTCCTGGTCAGGATGATGCTTAAGGAAACATCTGGCCAGCTGCTGCTTTGATGCTGTTTGACCTCAGTCTACAATGTTTGGATCAAAGCTCAGAGGTAGCTGCCTAATTTGTTATTTACCTATGGGTATAAAAACCATTACAATGAGTAGAATTCCTAGTTTTTAAACTAAAGATTATAAGTCGGACTGTCTTTTTAACTGAGTGAAAAAAAGCTAAGCAAAGCAGTCTAGATTAAAGATGTACAATAATCTCCTACACAGTCTATCCATATACTCACTGATATAAGCACATTTATAACTATGAACCAGCTACTTCAGTGGTTACAAGTCTGCCACAAATCTTTTAAGGACAAAGTAGAAGAGTGAGTGAACACCACTTGTTCCTCAAATTTCCCATAAACATGAAAAATCCAGAGTACTTCACCACAGAATTGAAGCTTTGTTAATCCCTGTAAAGGCAGCCTTGAGGCATGGGAAATCCCATATCTGAAAACCAATGCAATGCATCAATAAAAAAACATTGATTTCAGACATTACCTTCTGATAATGTAGAAATGACTTTATAATTTAACTTAGGACAGCCTGCAAAAAGAAACTCTGATAGCCAGAAAATAGCTTCATTCTTCCTGCTATGTAATACATGGGTAGGACTGTACAGAGTTAGATGGAAAAGAGAAGAGTTTTTCTTCTAAGTATTGCACAGCAAAGGGACAAGAGGCAACAGATACAATTTGCTGTAATGGACATTTTGCTTATATTCATCTCAGTCAGTGTGGTCAAACACTGCACCATGTTGCCCAGGGATGTTGTGGGATCTCCATCCTTGGAGATGCTCAGAATTTGACTGCACAGAGCTTTAGTGACCTGACCTAACTTAGATGTTTGCCCTTTTTTGAGAAAGATATTGGACCAAATGACCTCCAGAGGTCCCTTTAGCCTTAATTATTCTATGATTTTATGACAGATACCAAAGTCTTTCAGATGCATTAATTGACAAGTTGGTTTTTTTTATATATTGCCAAGAGAGGGCAACATGTTTTAACTCATGCACACATATGCAGACATATGCTGAAATTGGGCAAGATGAGTTCTAAAGGCATGACAAAAAGCACCATATAGGCTTTATCTATATGTAACTTCATGACTTCAGAGAGCAACCTCCTGCTCTGTGTCTCAAGGATGGATTTTGAGGTCTCTCAGTCTGTCCCTTAGAGGTTGGACCAGATCCTTGTATGTTGGCTCACAGTAAGTACAAGTGAAATTTGAAGTAATTTGTCCAGAATGCCATTTGCAGGCTTTCTACTTGCAGCAGTCTGGAGGTTTTTTTCCTCCTGTAATTATATTACTCTGAACAGACAAAGTAGTATTGTGTTCCTCTAAGAGGTCACAAAATGAGGTAACAGGCTACTACCAGCAGGTCACACTTTCAAATTATTTCTTTCACTATATTTTCCACAAATTGATGTTGAGACTTTTTTTTTTCCTTATCCTTTACAAAATTCCCCCTTTTGCCTCTAGGACTAGTTTAAAATTGTATATATTTGAGTTTCTGTGAAAATATTGGAAAAAATACAGAGCATGCATGCCCAGCCATGCCAGCCTATGGGCTGTAAAGAGTAACAGCATGCTGTGCCTTCACTCTGGGAAGAGGAAAAAAAAGTTCAACAGCAGCTTGAGTAGGATGGTGAGCAACTTAACAAGATACAGAAAGACTGAATGGATGCTCTTTTGCTGAACAAGGGCCTCTAAAGACAGATAAGCAAGGGAGGGTACCTGGGTACCACTGTGGCTACTGCAGGTAGGGGCTGAATCTGAATTCCTCTGCTATAGAACCACACATCCCCTGGGAGATGCAAAGCCTGCCTCTCACACACTGAAAGCCATTCTGAGCCAGACTACACATTGAAACTTACTCTCATTGCATAGGTAAATCAGGTCTCTGAATCCAAGGTTCAAAGTGACCAAGGAAAAATATTATTCTTTTCATCGTATTCCTTTTGTAATGACTCTAAACAGTTTGAAAGTGTGAGAAACTCATGGAAACTCAGAGACAAAGAGACTAAAAATAACTCCATGAACAGATGACAAGACAGAATGTAAATTCCAGATACTTGGATATGTTGCTATCAAGAGTGATTTCTTTTTATTGTGATCACTTCTTATATAATTGATGCTTTGATTATTTATTTATTTATTTTGGGTTTACTTACGTACTAGGCTAAATTTCGGGGGTTTTTTCAGTGTATTGTGATTCATACATTTTCTGAATTGACTTATGGGAAGTGTTCCCTCTTGCAGTTCAACTTCACACGTTGTTTAGGGTCCTAGCTGAGCAGAAGAAATGCTGTTAGTTTTTGTGGGGAATGATGGTACCCTTTACGGTGGTAACATTGAACAGTCAGCTCTGGTTTCCTGAAAGCACACTGTGCCAATAGAGCTCTGGGATCAATCAGACCTTCACATGCTCTCCAAACAAAATATATTTGCAGACCTTTCAGCTTTAGGTGGGCACAATCTAAAAGAAAAACCATTCTCCACACAACTTGGATGTTTTGGGAAGCAAGTACAAAACTGTCATCCTAATGTGGGTTTGTCTTTAACAACTTTATTTACAGAAGCAAAATTCCCTCTGATCGAGAGCATACTCCTGAAATCTACATTGGGATCTGATTTGTATGTATGTATTTGACATCATCTGGGGTTTTAAGACTTTTGGCTCTTATTTCTTAATTTCCATTTATTTTTTGTGCTGGTGGTTTTTTTTCTCCAATTATTACGAGCTGCTTTCATCTGAACATTACACCAGTGTAAAACTTAGGAGCTGATTTAAATCCTTCCCTTAAAAAAATAAATAGTAGCTGTAGTGGCAGGAATGAACCCAACAGGCAATGCAGTGGGGGTGTTTACTCCCACATTGGTTCTTGCTGTCATGATACATGAGATCCAGGTGGCAGAAGAGGCTCCACAGCCCTATTAGCAACAAGGGGGCTGTGGGGAAACCCCCCTGGTCCAGCCTGCATGGGACAGCTCTTTGCCTCCTCTGTAGATGAGTTTCAGGGTCACCACTATCCTGTGGGCTGAAGTTTTTTCCACCTTTTACCACTGATCACTTTTTTCAGTATCATTTGGTAATTATGCTTCTTTACTATAAAACTCAGTAAAAGTATGGGATGTGTCTAATGGATCCTTGAGCAGAGAATGTATTATGGAGCTGCTTATACTACTGCTGCTCACCCAAAAAGAGAAAAAAAATCACAAGTCAGACCCAAAAATCACCAAATCATTTTTACTTGCATGTAGGATCACAGAACACTGCTGATTTCCTGTGTAGTTTGTACAGTGTGCAGCTCATTCCTCTGTGCTGGCTCTGAATTCTGTGGGAGCTGTGGCCTGATCTGCTGGGCCCAGGTCTTGTGTATCACTTGGAGTCCTCCTGGGAAAGGAGATGTTCCAGCAGGACACTGACAGAGTCATGCTTGGCACACACAGCTGGAGGCTGGGCTAGGATGTGCTGTAGGACCTCACCAGTGCTTTGTTCATGGTGCCCTGCCCTGGCTTCTGATCACAACTTTTATGCTGAGAAGTTACAGCAGTCCTGGCTCTGGCCCTGTTTGAGAACAAGATGGGAGCCCTGGATGGGCCAATGAGAAATCTGAGGGTTCAGGAGAAGACAACCTTTCTGGTTTGGACTTCTGGAACTGCGAACTCCTCCTTCAGTCCAGCCCTGGGTGGAGGGAATGGGAAGATGCTCTAAGACAGATGCACCAAACAAAGTCAGAGGGGAAAGGGGCACATCTAGAGCCAAAGGGCAGAAAGCAATAAAAAATAAAATACAAGAAGGAGGGGGGAAATGCAACAAAAATACAGGGATTTAGAGTAGATTTATTGTCAAGAGGTAAAAAAAGGGAAAGGTAAGCTGAAAGCTAGAAAAGTAGGATAAAGGGCAGGTAGCTTCACATTTTCAGGATCTAACTGCCCCTGTCTCCTGTTAAACATTTATACTTTTATTTAGAGTTAATAGAAGGAAGATGGACTTGTTGGCATGTAATGAGCTCTTGTTTTAGGTCTCTCTCTTAGAGATTTCAGCCTTAGGGATAATATTTTGTGTATTGCTTGTGTGCTATCTCTCCAGCACTCAGTTCTGATGTAACTATGCCACAGCATGCAAAAACTTTAGTAACTCCTGTCTCTAAAGGAAGGACTGAAACCTTGGCCTTTCTAACATCAATGAAAAAACCCTATTTCACTTCACTGTGAATTCAGGATTTCATCTCAAACTTGGATTTTGTTCATTACTGACAGCTCTGTGGACTTCAGGTCATCACTAAAGCTGAATCTTTAGAGTTCAGGTATTTCTTCACTAGAAACTAAAGCTGGCAGGAGTTTCTGCCACATAGTGGAGAGGCTGTCCCAGTGCTAGTACAAAATAAGCTGCAATTCTTCTTTACGTTGAAGGAGAATTGCTGTGGGGTGTAGCAGAGGTAGATTTAACACAGGTGATTAGAAAACAAACATTTGCACACAGGACTTTCAGTGAAGACTTTATCTCCTCTAATCTGAGAATTCTTCCTTTTTTCCTGCCTTGAGGTGCACAGCACTTTACAGGCAACCACAAAGGCAAAAGAGCCACGTGCTCTGAATAACTTAAATTCAAATTAGATTGACAACATAATCAAATCTGGATAATGTTATATTTGGAAGTTGTTGATAGAAATCTCCTCCAGCTCATCTGGAGAGGATAGTAGAATGAGTGGTTATCTATGCCTCTGCTGCTCTGCTTCTTTCACAGTCATTTTCTTTTCTCATCTTGCCCAGGACTCGTCAAAAATAGCCTCTTTAAGATATGAAACTTATCTTTATTCTTCCCAAAAAACATCCTCCTAACTTTCTGGATGGACTCTTACAATGTTCTGATTAGGTTTTAGAGCTGGTGTACTCAAATCCTCACTGATTTCCAGGATTGGTCTTAAATCACACATTATATACCCTTATCCTCCAATATTCTGCTTTGGATTTACAGTTCCAGTTAAAGTTACATCTGTGAAGGAAGATGACATCTTGTTACTCCCTATCCTTTTAAAATATCAAATTGATTTAAGGCCTTAACTTATTGTTATAGTTTATCCTGAACCTTCTGAATCAGTTCATTGAATTTTAGCTGTAGCTATATAAAATTCCATACAGTGAAATTGTTTGGCCATACTGAGAATGGCTATGCCATGATCCATCAATGCCACCAACTGCTAGCAATAAAGAAATCCTCCTTTATTCTCCATTCATTTCAGCAAATTTCTAAAACTATTATTGAACACCGGGAGTTATATTTTACTAGGTTTTAATTTTTTTTTCCTTCTTCTTTTGAAGAGCACATCAATTATATTTACCTGAAATGCACTTCACAGTTGAGTGGCTTCAGTAGCTGTCAAAAAGAGACACTGGGAAGGCCCAACAAAGTACAGACTTGTAAGACTGACTGTACTAGTGAGCAAGATAATGGAAACATTTGTAAGGGGGAAGATTAGAATTCAGTTAGAGCTGTGATTTAGTAAAGGGAAAGCTTCATGGTTCTGTTAAAGGAAGATCACGTATGACAAATGTATTAGGGTCATTTCAATGCATTGCTGAATTGATAAAGATGAAAACATTGACATAATTCACCCAGATTTCAGGAAAGTATTTGTTACAGACTATACAGGAGATCGATTTAGAAGGTCAGAAAGCTGAGCACAGGGGACAACTCTTGAAATGGAATACAAATTGATTTAGGCACCAGAAACAGATGGTGTCAGTAAAATGAAACAATTCAGGGTGCAACGAGGTATGGGCATGCCTGAACACAAGTACTGAGCACCACATGATTCAGGTCCTAAATCATTTGTTGTGCTGGAATGTGGACATGGGCAGGACTTCACTGCTTTGGAATGAGAAGATTTGTAAGCCCCTCTGGGGTGATTGATTGAAAACAGCCATGGAAATGCAAATCATTGTGGAGAAACCCATGCAGTAAATGCACTTCTGAAGTCCACCATGGACAGCAGAAAAATGCCCAAAATTCACAGGTGATTAACCACTTCTACCTGCTTTTTAACACCATCTGTGCACCTTGTTAAATACCAAATTGAAACAGATACATTTTCCTGGTGTGTCAGAATCTGTCCAACCACTAAATCTGAGAAAAATTACATTGTGGTGTTAGTGAAATCCACTGAGCTGGAGAGCATAGTGTGCTCTCCACCAGTAAAATGGCCAAGGAGGTGCCTTAACCAGGCTTTGTCTTAATTTCCTTCACTATGTGGATTTTTTTTTCTCTTGATTTCAGGAGCAGTTTGAGAAAGAGTCTAAAACTGAGCACAACTATGAGCAAAACAAGGTCATTGGAGGGCCCAAAGAATGAGCAACATTCCACCAAAGCCTCATTCTTTGCATACAGAAATTGGCTCCCATCCTACTCAGACATGGAGTCAATCAACCAGGGGCTGCATTACTCAGTGCTCTCTTAGAGGATAGTGTTATTGCTTCTTTTAAAGCAGAAAGGAATGGGAATTAAGGATTTATCATGGGAATCATGGGAATTAGGCTCTTCATAGCATTTGAAGTTCCACCATGGCTCTCTTCAGAGCTCCTAGTCCCAAAGTCCTCTCTGACCTCATCTCCAGGGGTGAAAGCATTAGTCAGGTTTGTTTATTCCAGCCTTTAAATCTACATCTCTCTGTAAAGCAAAGATACTGCTACTTAACAAGAATCTTGATATGAAACTTTTAAGTCCCTTTGTAGAGGGAATAGTTCTGGCAAAAAACATGTAGAGTATGAGCTAGTCAGCTGAAGTCTGAGTATCTTTGGCTTCTTATCTCTTGATACAGGTAACCACACCAAATTGCCAGGGCATACCCTCAGAAGATGTTAGCAGGTTTCAGAAATCCCCCTTGCAAAAGAATGCAGATGTAAACCAGATGGCTAAAGAAAGTACCATAGATACACATGGCATATACAAATTAATCAAAATCCAGTTTCATTCATTTCAGTAGACTTGGCTTAAAGATGTGATTTATAAGCTGTTTCAAAAGATGTATTTGCTTGTCCCTAAAAGCTGCCTCTGGAGGACAACAGCCAGGGAGAGTACCAACTCCAGCCTCTAATTTCTGCTCACTGGTGAGTACAGCTCAGCACTCAGCCCTTACCTTACTTATTTTTATGAGATTCTGCTTGGTACTGACTGTTTGGTGCCTCCACCATTTTCAACATACCATCCACATATGACCTCTCACTGGGACCAGGAGATTATATTTTAAATTGATTCAGTTACCAGTGAACATGAAGGAAAAAAAAAACCCCAACTTTCTTGGTGAATGGAAAGAGTTTACTTTTAAAATAAAAAGTTAGGAACAAAGAATAAAAGAAAAAGGTACGAAATGCAAAGGCAAACAAGAAACAATAAATTGAAGGTGCTTTCACTGGAATAATAATTTAGTAGGCTCATAATCTCATCATGTATAAAACAAGGGAACCACTGGAATAACTTTACAACTTTTATATAATATCAACATGTAGTTTAAGGGAGGCATATCCATATAGGCACATAGCTCCTAAGCACCCTGGTAATACTAGCTATAGGATCAAGTTATACATTAAGCACTTAGAAGTTAACATTGAGCATTCAGAAGTCATAGAGGAGATGGAACACACATTGTCACCAGTACAAGAAAGCTGCAGGAGGGAAGAAAAGAGATGGTCACTGAAGAGCAGCATTTACCCCAGTGATTCCCATTATAATTACAGGATTCAATTTTTTTCCATCTGATTCAAACCTGAAGCATAGAAATGGATCTCTTCATCTCTTCTGTTCAAATTGTTGCATTTTGATAATTAAATATTTATGAGAAGAGAGGGAGATTATATTCTTCCAGTTATGGCTTTATCTGGGATGTAGCAACCTATGCTTCATCTCCTTGATCCTACTGCTTTTACTAAGTGGAGAAGCTTCTAGGGAGACAAAAGTATGCTCAAGAAATTTCACTTGGAAAAGACTCAGGATGAAGCTCCAGAGGTCTACATAATTTGAACATAGAACAAGCAAACTTCAGCTCAGTGTCTCTGTGTGGATCCACTTTCCATTCTAAGGCCAGCAGTTGGGGTTTGATGAGAAATTTCCTTACGAACCCTGAAAAATTTTACACCAAAGCTCATGTATTTTGGTTTTTTCCAGAGAGATGTTTTCAAATGGAAAATTATTTTGCTGTGATATTCTCAACCAGTTCTGTTTCATTTAGGTTTTTGTGCTCTTTGTCAGTGAGCCTTCTTTCTTAATTCTCTCTGAATTTATTAGAAAGCACAGGATCAGGCTGGATGTCCCTTAGGTTTCCCAAGAGGTTACAGTCTGCCAAGTATTGACCACACATGTAAAGAAATGGCCTTCGTGCCAGGAATCTGGTGTGGTCATGGCAATAAATGTCTTTGTGATGGTCAGGCAGCTTTCAGGGATTTGATATACCCCACCAGGCAAAAAATGAACTTACAAGTCTGAAAAGCCACTCATATGTCAGATCTAATGACAGTACTAGGTCACTCTTCAATTTTATGGTAGCAGAAAGCAGCCTGAACTCCCCACCTGGATTTCTTAGTAAAATGAACTATTTCTTATATTTTTCTAGCACAGTTGGAGGAACATAAAATGCAGTGCACGTTTCCTTAGTACCCATCAGTTGTGCCTGTCTAAGTCACTTGACAAAATATTTTCTCTGATCTTATATTGCATTTTTAGTTACATCAATAGAGAGGAATTTTAAGGGAAACAATAATAATGCAGAAGGAGGGCACTGAAAGACTTTCCAGTCTCTCTTGAGAGACTGTCTTGACAGGAGGAGTTTGATGCCTCTGGGAAAACAGAATTCATTTATGCTAACTTTATATTCAACTGTAATGACAGGGCCTTAAAACAGGCTCTGAGATTTTGGACTGTTTTTCTTTTTACTGCCATCTTCTAGTTCTTACTGAGGTGTCTTTATTCTTAGGGTAAGGGAAAGAAAAGCAGAAAACAATTCTGCTGGTGAACATAAAATAGCTTGTATTAATAATCCCTACACAGTTATCTGCTGTCACTAGCACAGATAACACTGTCACTAGCACAGATAACGCTGCCAAACTTTTCCCATGCAGCCTAGATCAAACTAATTTATTTTACAGATGCTTTTGAAGAATTTAGAGCTTGCTTGTTTGGGTTGGACTGCATCTTCACAGAGCCTCATGAAGAGGCTCTCACAGAGACACTGTATGCATCACAAGGCACACTGTGGTTTTACCTGCATGACCTTGGAGAAAATGGGATGGAAAACCCACCTTGGTTTTACACGCACGCATATGTGATTTGCAAAGTAAAACAATCACAAAATGTGGTTCTTTCAGTAAAATTCTGTCTCTAGTTTCCAGAGGGCATATCCCCAGGTGGTGTAGATGGGCTTCAGATCCCTATTTACAAGGGGATGTAATGGGGATGGGGGTCTAATCCACATGAGCCACTCAAACCCATATGTCGATGGCAGGCACTCTGCACAAAACTACAGGGGCCCTGCCTCCAGCCAAGTGGAGGAAACAGATTAACTGTGTCCAAATTATTGGACTATATGGATTCAGTGGGCTGGCACATGAAAACTACAGGTGTATGAGGTTCTAGTGGATGCCTGTGCACAATGCACCCTGATGCCATCAAACTAAAAAGGGCACAGAATCCCTAAGAATGCCTTAGAGTTAGGTGCTGCAACATCTTGGCCTCCAAAAAAACGGCCTTTAAAACAAAATTGTTCCAAGTACTTGCGTATGAAGTTATACATAATATACAACTCCTACAAAATCTATCCTACAGAATGCTCTTAACTTTGATTTTAAATTTTTGAGAAAATCTCAGAATTAGGATAATTCTCTTATACATAAGAGCAATTACACATAGTTGCTTAAGTGTTCATTCATTTTTTAAATCAGTTTGCTTTCCAGGTTTCAGTATCTCCTCTGCCCCATCACCTTACATCTTTCTCCTCAGTTCTTTCCATATGCATCCCACCCACTACCTGCACTCCTTCCTCTTGGCTGCTGCTTTGAGTAATTTTTTCCCTTCCCTTTCCTCCAACAGCGAACTCCTTCCCAGAGCTAGTGTGTGCAGATCAGTCTATCCCTGTCTACTCCTCCAAATGACCTTTTTTACACTCTAGATCAGAGAGCTACTGTGCTCTGAACTCCAGTCACACCAGAAAACAGTCATATAATACCTTAAGAAAACTAAAATTAAATAAAGACTGTCTCCAATTTCAATGCTACAGGCAGCACCTAATACACAAAGGACTACAATATGCTGAAGGTTCAGAACTGTTGAAGAGGGAAAAAGAAACACCAGCACTTTAAAGATCTTTGTTGTTTGCTTAAGATGTGTCCTTCACGGTCTTGACTGGGCACAAAAGGATTCAACATAAATGAATAACTGCTAAACTGCTTCTGATCTGCAGATCATATTGTCCTGCTGACAGATCATGCATGTGAAGTAGAGGAGCTGATACAGGACAGCGAAACCAGCAATGAACCTGAGAAAATTGAGAAGGCGCAGCTAGAATATAAATGGACAAAAAGCAGCCTTAATAAAGGAAGGCAGAGGAAACAAAACAAACAGGGGAACACAAAAATGTTAAAAGTCATAGTGACCCCACAAACATAGGCTGCTGCTTCCAAAATGTGTACGTGAGGGTTTGAGCATGTATTTATCATCAGAAAAGCAAGAACATGAAAGAGAATTATGCTAATATAAATTACCAAAGGTACTAAAATGGATGTTTTATCTGTGATATGTTATATCCTCATTCAGAGGTATTTAAACCCTGATTAAATGGCAACATGAAGCATCTGTGAAGAGTCAGATTGAATCATCCTTCAGGGGACAAGCACTACATGTTTTCATTACATTTCAATTATGTAGCTTGTCCACATCTTAAGGATTTACACTGTTTTTTAACCATATATTTCTTTAGAGTTGGACATGGATGTAATGAGGATGTTATTGCAGTAGGTAAATGTTGAAAAAAATAAGCAGCAAAATTTGAAGAAATCCATAAATTGGTTTACCTATGGATTAAAAAATGAGTTGTTTTCATTCCTAATGTCTGACAAGGACTCTGATTTCGGAAAGTTATGCTTTAGAACTGTTGGTTAAATCTCCTACATATGTTTACCTGAAGAGGTGCATCAAAGAGACAAGGTAACTTGGCTCTTACTCTGAATATGTAATTTGTCCAGGAAAAAAACCATAACAAAACAGGTTTGTTTTTTTTTTTTTTTTTAGAAAATCTGGAGCCTTCTTAATGAGATGTAGAAAACGCTTAGAGAAATGGAGGGTAATCTGGTGAAAAGACTGATAAACTCAAGATATGGAGGGAAAGATTGATCACAAAGCAGAATTGCAGAGAAGGGAGATGAAACACTAGAAGCAGATAAGTTTATCTAGTGAATGTATAGAAGAAGAAAGAAAAAAAGATAACGGATCTAGAGACAAAGACAATAGCATGGTAGTTGAAGAGGAAGGTTGAGAGATGATTTTTTTTTCTCAGACACTGTATTCTTCTAATGTTGGCAAGGTGATGGTGCAAAAGCAGTTACTGCAGCAGGGAAGAGAATGATTGAGACACCTTGGTAGTTTTGCAATTAAAACAGCAAACTGGTACCCCTGAAACCTGCAGTTTCACTTCCTGGCTATGTTAGAAACTTCAGTTTTCTTGGACAAGGCAATTACTTCTCTCTTTAGTTTCCTATTTATAAGCCAGGGGTGACAGTTCCTTTACTATCACCTTCTTTTTGACTTGTTTGTCTGAGCCAAGGCAGGAGCCATATCTCAGTAAATGTCTGTCTGGAGACAAGCAGAGTAACCTGGTCCCAAAAAGGGCCATAGCACAGGAGTGTCACACTAACCACAGGTAAGTAAGACCAAGAGGATCAGAAAAGCTGAAGAAGCTGCCAAAGGCTTGAAATAAGGCATTAAAAGTGATTACTTAAAGTACATATTTGGGGGTTTTTTCCGTTTCTGATCCTATCGAGTGTACTAAAGGCACATTTCAGCTTATTTTTTATTTATTCTCTGGAATCTTTCTTTCACTTCAAAAGAAAGTGTTTTTTCTCATCCAAGAGCTTGAGCATTCTGAAAAACACCAGCTCACTTCAGACTTTTGATAAAATCAAAAGAGCTGGAAACGCTGAGGTTCCTTTTGTTTTAATAACCTCCCTTTCATGAATGTTTGCTTCTTATGTGGGTATTTATCATCAATAAAAATAAAGACCTTATGTTTGTGGGGACCGCAAGCAGCTTTGGGATTAAAATGAGTGACATCCCTCAAAAATGAGGGCTATTAAAGGGTAATCTCTCTTACAAGAGGAGCTCTTTTTGCAAGAGCATTCTGAGGCTGGAGAACCTCGAGAACAAGATGAGAGAGGTGAGAAATTCTGCAAATTAGAAGCAGAACTGGCAAAAAGAATCTGTTTGGTTCATCTACACTAGCAGTTGTATAGCTTTAACTATTAACAATGCTGTGAAAATGATGGAGTTTGTAATATCGTTAATGACTCCTTTAATCAGTGGATTTAAATTATGGTACTTGTTAATTTGATTTTCATTATTTGCTATTTGCTTGTGCAAACAAGATGCTGTTTTCAGCAATGGTTTGCTGAGAAGCCTGCAAGGACATGCAGGATTGTGATATATCACACACATGACAATGTAAACCAGAGAAAAATATGAACAAAGAAGAAAGATGAATGTACCCTCTACAGCACTAAAGCTACAGTATGCGGAAGATGAGGAACAGCTAATTTAGGAGAAAACGGGCTGTAATTTGTAGAAAATGTGTAAGTTTGATTTATAATTCGCAGTTAAAATGTATAAATATTCTGTATTTCTCAAACTCCAAGTTCCAAGATAAAGCTAGCTGCTCTCCTGGACTTTTTTTTTTTTTTTTTTTTTTTTTTTTTTTTTTTTGTAGGGAGATAACCAAAGGCATTTATTAAACTTAATAATCTTACATTCAAAGAGAGCTCCTGCTGGGTTTAGATGTGGCCTATGTTTCTTCTTATATAAGCCATTAATTAAGCAGCTGGAACAGTGGCAAGGTTGAGGGGAACACACTCAAAGGGATGTGAAGTTGTCATAGGAGGATCTCAGCCATTTTAGACAACAAAAGGACACTGTGCCTAGAGGCCAAACCATAAACAAATTTTAACAGTGGGCAAATTGTGGTGAGGAATGAGATGTGCATGTTTGATCGTGTTGTTTTGTACTGTTTGTTGTGCTCTTTACAACAAAGAGTTACTGTGGGTTCAGCTGCTGGGATACCCCAAGCAATTACACTGAGATTCTGCCTGGAAGACAAAGTCCCCAGAGCACTGGCTGTGTTAGGGGTAGTAACAGCAGAGATTGCATGTGATATGCCTCAGGGTACACCTGGTCCATGGGGATGTACCATGCAGTGGCTCTGCCCACAGGGCTAAGGATGGTACAGGGGGAGCAGATGCACCTAGCAGGGTGTGGAGTGCTGTGTGAGTAGTTTGCTTGGGTTTCAGTGTTGATGGAGAGGATTCTGCACAAGCAGAGAAAAAAGAACACAAATCCTGGATTGTTACCTTCTTTACACTTCCATGAAGTGAGTGTCACTAGAGATCTCTGCTCAAAGTGGGCAGTGTTCCAGTATCACAGTTTGTGAAGATTTCTACCTCTTTGTCCTCCTGCTGTGTCTTACATTACATATACTACGCAAGCATGTGCCTAATTCACAGGGGTTTACAGATAATATCTATGGTGGATAAAAAACTGGACATGACCTGGCAATGTGCACTTGCAGCCCAGAAAACCAGTGGTGCCCTGGGCTGCATCAAAAGGAGCATGACCAACAAGCAGGTCAAGGCAAGTGATTCTTCCTCTCCACTCTTGTAAGACTCCACCTAGAGTGCTGTGTCCAGTTCTGCAGCCCCCAACATAAGGACATAGGCCTGATGGAGCAGGTCCAGAGATGGACCATGAAAAAGATCAGGAAGTTGGAGCACTGGTCCTGTGAGGACAGGCTGAGAGAGTTGGGGTGGGGTTGTTCAGGAGACAAGGCTCTGAGGAGACCTTATTGCAGCTTTTCAACATACAAAGGAGGATGTACAAGAATTACTTTTACTGAAGGCCTCTAGAGACAGGACAAGGGGCAACAGTTTCAAACTGGCAGAGCACAGACTTAGGTTGGAGTTAAGGAAAAAACTTTTTACAATGAGGATTGGTGAGGCACTGAACAGGTTGCCCCCTCCCTGAAAGTGCTCAAGGCCAGTTTGTGGCTTTGAGCAACCTTGTCTGGTCAAAGATGTCCTTACCCACAGCACAAGGGTTGGACTGGATGGTCTTTAAAGGACCCTTCCAAACCAAACCACTCTGGATTTATTAAAGTCTCTGTTGCAGCACAGTACTCTTGACACCCGCCTCCTCATTGACCACTCTGCATGTACCTGCAGATGTACATTCACTGATGATTCAGATGAGGGGATTGAGTCCACAATTGGCAAATTCACAGATGACACTAAGTTGAGGGGGAGTGTGGATCAGCTGGAAGGCAGGAGGGCTCTGCAGAGGGACCTGGACAGACTGGAGAGTTGGGCTGATTCCAATGGGATGAGGTTCAACAAGGCCAAGTGCCGGGTCCTGCACTTTGGCCACAACAACCCCATGCAGCGCTACAGGCTGGGGACAGAGTGGCTGGAGAGCAGCCAGGCAGAAAGGGACCTGGGAGTCTGGATTGACAGGAAGCTGAACATGAGCCAGCAGTGTGCCCAGGTGGCCAAGAAGGCCAATGGCATCCTGGCCTGTATCAGGAACAGTGTGGCCAGCAGATCCAAGGAAGGGACATTAGGAAAAAATTCTTTACAGAGAGGGTGATCAGGCATTGGAATGGGCTGCCCAGGGAGGGGGTGGATTCTCGGTCCCTGGAGGTTTTTAAGAAGAGACTGGATGTGGCACTCAGTGCCGTGGGCTGGTAACCACGGTGGTAGGGGATCAAGGGTTGGACTTGATGCCAGAGGTCCTGTCCAGCCCGAGTAATTCTGTGATACATCGGGCTGCTCAGTGCCTGGGACGGCAGGAGAGCCCTGGGGTTACTCAGGAAGAGGATGTGAGGAGAACCTGAGCAGTGCACCTCAGACACTACTGCAGAGCCCTAGGCGGGCGTCTGCGGTGTGACCCCAGCTCTATCCCGGGGATGGGCCCTCCTGCCCGGGCACCGCGGCCCTGCCCGACTCTGCCGGGGTTCCTGCCCGTCTGGAGGCGGCCTGGCTCCCGGCAGCCACGGGCCCGGGCAGAGCCACACTAGGCCGCGGGCGGTGAGGAACCGCGGCAACCCCGGCTCCGCCACCCCCGTGCCCAGGCAGGTGCTGGGCGGCCCCGGCCGGCCGGCAAGGGGCGGCCGCAGGCCCCGCCTCTCCCCGCAGGCTCCTCGGCGGAGGGCTGGTGCGGGTGGAGCCGCTCAGCGCTGCATGCCGCCGCGGTCCGCCGGAGCCATGAGCTCCCAGCGCAGCGAGAGCGACTGGCAGGGGCTGGTGAGCGAGGTGAGGCGGCGGGGCGGGGGCAGCCGCCGGCCGGTGCACCCTGCCTCCCGTAGAGCGGCCTGGACCCCAAGCACCGGCCCTCCGGGGGCCGCCGGGGGAGAGCGGATGACGGGCCGGCCCCGCCGCCGCGCTCGGCTCTGCCACGGCTCCTCGGGGAGATTCCCCCGGGGCGAGGGGCACAGCCGTGGGAGGGGACACCGGCCCGGGGCTGAGGCAGATCCCGACCCCCGCGGCTGTGTCGGCGGGAGGCGGGGAAATGCCGCTCGGGCAGGCTGGGCTGTTGGGGCCACGTCTGCCGTGTGGCTCAGCCCTGCCACGGACCGCCCTCAGTCCGCCGGGACCGACCCCCTAGGATGGGCGAGGGCCTGGGAAGCCGTGGCGTGTGCCGGCTGCCGGGAAAGCGGGATTCGGGCGCCGGTGGTCGGGAAGCGGCAGCGATTGATACACCTGTGGCGATGGCCGCGGTGGGGCTGAGGCCGCGGCCTGGGAGCGGGGAGGCAGCGGGGCCCGGCAGCCCCTGGTGCGGCCCTGGGGGATGGGGCTGCACCTCCCCGCTCCCTCCCGGGGCAGGGTTTGTTCCTCTTGCGTGGCTTGAAAGGGTTTGGAGCCCCATGGTGTCACTTGTAAAATGGGAAGGAAATCTGTAACAGCACAGTGGCCACAAGGTGCAACAGGTGAAGGGTTTGCAGCATGCAAAATTCTGAATGTTTTACTTTCTACTACGTCCCTATTAAAAGGTCCACAGTGTTTACATTTGATTTAGCATCAGTTACCAAACTCACTGCTCTTCAGTAGGCAGAACCATTAAGTTCTAAGTAGCTTGGTGTGCCCATTTATGCTTTGCATTTTGCATTGCATTAAGTTTGTGTCACTGTATAAATAGTATTTTTATATTTACAGCGAGCAAACAATCCTTCTCTGCAAATGGCATGGGCCTAGATCAACATGAGTGAGTCTTACACTCTAGAGTATGGTGCAAGAAAGGTGATTTCCTCTGATTTTGGGAGGGCTTTGCCTCTGTTGTATTAATTATGTGAGCATGGCTTAAGGCCCTGACCTGTGAAAAAGGTGCATGAGTCCAGGATCCTGAACCTGTCACTTCTCCCTATGATTTCAGTAGTTTGTGTGGGCCCAGATCTGAGTTAGTACAGGATGTCCAGAACTGGAGTCTCCCTGTGCACACAGTGCTTGCAAGCACACACAAATCCAGAAGAAAGTGAAAAGTGTACATTTATTAGTACTTTGATCGTGCAGTGTTACATCTGACATCTTCTTTCTCAAGTGGAATTTCATACGGGGCAGGGGAGGGTAAGAGATAGAGGCAATTCATGTGATGTGTTCAAGGTAAATGTCCCTATTCTTGGCTTTTAGAAGTAAATTATAAAAACTGAGTCCTGAAATTGAAACAGTTATTTTTTATTTAGGGTCTTCTTGATTGTAGCAAAGTTTAATGAATGTGCTAAGCTATGTGCTTAAGTATTTGCAAATACTTAAGAATACCTATAATTTTATTTTCAGGAACGATTAGAGGCCTAGTGATTTATGTTACATTTTTCCTTCCTCTCTGTTCCCACAGCAAGCTTACAGCCTATTTTTCTGTGTGAAGTCTGTAGCACATATTGTCAGGGTACAGGCTTCCTTCTTTTGCCTTCCTCTCCCTTCGGTAGTTGTGATTAACTCTGTGCAATTTACCCATTAACTCCAAGATCCTAAAGGGTCTGTAACAAAGTTTCTCTCACTTCTGAAGTAATGTGTAATAAGTTTTTCCAGTTTACTCTGTCCTTTGGTGCTACGGAGCTTCTCCAGGCCTCTTAGTTTTAGGTAGTTCAAGTTTTGTTCTCTACACATTTTGTAAACTTTCTAAAGGCCTATCTAAATACTGTATAACATAGGTAGACATGGTAGTACTGAATGAATACTTTCACATTGCTGATGCTGGACAGTTAAAACATTGAATGGAATTCAAAACCTTGGTATGAAAGACTAGAAGCTGGTGGGTTCAGATCTGTGGTCACATTCATTTTCATTCCCACAAGGTCAGTCCTCCAAATTTCAAAGCTAGGAGTACCTGAAATACTCATCAAAACAACTGGGATTTTTATTTTTTATTTTTTTTAAATCTGGTGTTGCAGACAATAAGAAAAGTGGTAGAATATATTTTTGGTCCTTATATGTATATATGCAAACACTTGTAGACACAGCTGTATATTTTTGTAGTTTGGCGTTTCATTCTTCAGGAGACAAAAAAAAAAGCTTGAGTTTTAATGTGTTGCAGTCTCTTCCTGTGTTTACGCTTTTTTTCCATTTGACTTTAGTTCCATTTCAGTCCCTTTTGCTCTGCACCCTTTCACGTATCTTCCTCTGCTTTCATTATGCTCACCACCACCTTCTTGCATATTCTTTGCCTTTCTATTTACATATTTTCCCACTTAATGTACAGCTACATGCATTTTGGGCCTCGTGTGCACCTGGTACTCTGGAGATCTTTGTACCACATGTACCTTGAATGTTCTTTCAACTAACTCTGAATAGGATGACATAGAAAGGAATACTGGGACAAAGCCAACTTAGCAAATACTGAAGGAGCAGAAAGAGTCATTCTTTCCATTGATAATCTTGAAAACTGAATGCAAAAGAACAAGGTTCAGGTGTGAGATTCCACAGTAGTTTTGTCTGTTCTTTAAATGAATGCAAGTATAGGTAATGGGATGAATATATGTAAAAGGTAAAGTACTCTGCTAGGTTGCCACATAGTTGCTTTTTTTTTTTTTTTTAGAATCTGGGTTTTTATCTAATATTTACCTCACTGAATGACCTATGTTTAGGATATTTAAAAGTCTATGTAAAGGTGTAGTATGAAGTCCCAATCAGTAACTGCTTGTTTGGCACCAGTGAAAGCCATAGCAAGAACTTTCTTGCTGGCTGGACTGAGATGGTGGCCTAAATCCTCCAGAAACAAGTGATCTTCATAGATCTCCATGTGCTATCTCAGGAGTACAGCCCATTCCTTTGAACATGCCTTTAAATATCTTATTTAAAAATTTAAAAATCCTTGATGTAAACAAATTAACTTTCCCACCAAGAAGAGTAGGGAAAAAAAGAAGGAAGTGCTACTTGCTTTGCTAAGTGCTCTGCTAGAAAGCAATCACAGAACTGTACTCTTCCCTGAAGTCAACAGAATTCTTTAAAATAATTTTGGTCACCAAAATCTTGGTTTGCTTCCTTTTAAGTGTTTTTCCATGTTGATACTTACTTCTCAGCCTGACAGGTCATGTTTATGGAGATGCTAAGCTGCTGACTTACACAAACTTGAGGGAGTCAACTCCTTAGTGGCTCAGTTTTGCTGTTTCAATAAAGAAGATGAAACATAAGTAAATCCCATTAATAGGAATGAAAAACATGACATGTGAGCTTTGTCTGAGGGTAGTTGGGGGCTTTTTGAAAGGCTGTAGAAGCTTCTGCCTCTGTTCTGCAGCGGAGAGCTCTGTGATTTCAGTTTTTGCCTGAATTCCATGTAATCTCTCTGGGAGATCAGATGGTGGAATCAGTGATGGAGAAAGGAGTAGGTGGTAGCATGATCCTGGGGTGGTGAGATGAGATCATGTGTGGTGGGGAAAAAGCACTTCTATATAATCTGCAAGACCACTTCTGTCCTTGCTGTAGAGAGCTGACTTCTACAAGTACAGTCTTCTTTCTGCTGAAGTCAGTGAGTGTGTTTCCATTCACTTCATTGAGAGTTGGCACAAGTCCTAATTTAATACTCTTTGGAGAACGTGTGCTTTTGGCAGTGTTTTCCACTTGAAGCAAGAAAGGTTTCCTGGGAAACCTGTAAGACTGGAGTGGTGTCCTCTGTCCTTTCTGCTAACTTCTCCCCCGGATTTGCCAATATCTAGAATTAAATCCAATGTCAAAATGCTTCTCTTTTCCTTGTCACTTCCCACACATGAGAGGATTTGCTTCGTGCTACTTATAGCTACTCATATGTGACTGTGACTCCTGAAATTAGTTAAAAGAAATAAAAGAAATACACTCTCCATATCATTTCTCATTCTCAAGAGGCTGTTTCTTTACTGTCTTCTTCCCACCACAGAGATAACTGATAGGCTTGTGCTCTTGAGCTCCCTTGACTAGTAATTGCCAAGTTAAAACTTCAAGAAAGAGTTTTGGGGAATTATTTATCAAACACACAATTTATTTATTTTTTTTACTGTGGACATGAGAGAAGAGGAAGGAAAATTAGTTAGATTTTCATGTTTACAGTATCACTCTAACTTTCTGTCACATTGTCTTTTCAAACAGAGCATGAAATGCAGTTCACCAAACCTGTATAAGGGGAGCCATCAAACTTTGGAGCTGCTAATTCAGAGGGTTTTTATATGCAGGCAGATGTTCTGAGGTCCCTAGGTGACTGGGTTGGCATGGTTACAGCTTTGTCATTTGGAGAAGGAAGTGGGACCACTAAAGGAGCTGCCATGACTTGCTGCTCTCCATAGTTCTCAGGATTTGTGGGAGAGGTGCCATGGACACTTGCATGCTGGGCTTTGAGGCAACAAAACAAGTGTTTGTTTCTTATGTTTCCATGTTACAGGTTGGATTAAGGTGCCCACAGGGATGTTGAGGAACAAACTGAGAGAGACTGATAATGTAATCTGATGCCCAGCATACAAAACCTAGAAGGGCTGGGCTGCATCACACAATAGAGTTATTTTGACTAATTAGGTAAAATCATTGTAATTCCTAAACAATCACTGAAGATGTTGTGGTCTAATATTGTCATCAAGACAAGATTTGGTGTTCTGGGGAGCTGTTTGTGTCACTTGTGTGATCAGTGAATGACACCAGTCTGCTTTGTGTTCAGGCAGCCAGGAGATAGCAAGTGCTGGGCAGGAGGAAAACCAGAGTAGATATTGTGGGATAAAACCAAGGACACTGCATTGTCTCAGGTTTTATCAAGATGAGGACATGAAAGAAGATGGCAGGCAAATGGCCAGTAATTGTGTATTTCTCTGTGTTTGATTGCTGGACTCTCAGATAAAATGGACAGTTTAATCTGAACTCAAGGGGAGCAACATTACTGAAACAGTAAGCACCCAGTTCAGGTTTTTTCTGAGAGCATGGTGGACAAAAGGTTTTCAGGCCCACATACAAGGTTGTGGCTCATTGGTATTATGGGAGGACACTAGGTCCTGGAGTGTTGAGAGAACACAGAATATGATCTACACTGATTTCAAAGCACAGCTTGGATATAGTATCTCTCCTTTTACTCTCAGAAAGCGAGGTGCTTTCCTTCTTGGCACTAACTGCAACGAAGTACCCAAATATAGGCCAGTAATTTTTACAAATTTAAAAGAAATTATTTTGAAATAGAAATTAGGTGTGTTGTTGGTTTAAAAAAAAAAAGTCTAAAACCTTGACAGTGTCCCAGCTTCATCAGATTATTAGGCCATGTCTACGGCATCGCTAATGAGATCTATCCAGATTTGTCACTAAAAATAGCAATGGACAAATAGTAAGTGTTCAGTGTGGAGGGTCACCTTGGAGCAGTTATACTCTCCTGTAATGTCAGTCTCTTTTTACTCAATTTCACTAAAGTAGTTATCTGGCTGTAAAGCAGTTCAGGCAGTAATGTAGGATGTCATATATATTCCTTTAATTATTATGATCTTCCTTGTAGCAATTATAATTGGCTCTGTTGTAGATAACAGGGAATTGGTAGATAAAAGTCACCAGACAGATATGAAAAGTTGTACACTGTAGCTTTTTAGATTGAAAGTATAGCAGCGGATTCTTGGTTAGCTTTGATTATTTTGGAACATAAATTGAAAAGAAACAAAAGACAATAAAACTATTTTGTTGTAACTATAGTGCAGGACACAATTCACTTGTTTGTGACACTGATAGACACAACTGTGAGATGGAGGCTTTCCTTCAGCTGCAGAGGAACAAATCTGTGTGTCAATGCCAGAAGCATATATTGAATGCTGCTTCTCAGACTATAACAGAAAATTTTCCATACAGCTTGCATTGCTCCAAAAAGCCTCTTAAACTCCAGTGTTCCTTTTGACAGCATAGCAATTTGGCAGCACTTATTTGTCCATGTAGGGGAAATTGTTGGTGGGGCTCGGTCGTTTCCCTAAGTAGAATCCATTTCTGGTGTACAGTTGTTAGGTCAGTTTGTGGCCATTATTCATGCTCTTTTTTTTTTAACAGTGAGATGCAAATATTTTGAATAACCTCTCTGAGGTCTGTCATTGTATAATTTATTTTTCCTTCAAAAATGGTAATGGGAATTGGAAGCCTAGCTCTGTCAAATAATCAAATTCCACAGAAATGCAGTCGCTTTATTTTTTCTTGTACCATACGCCCATGGAAAACAATTACTATACATTATTACTATTTTTGTCCCATTTATCTGAAAAAGTTCAATATATGCAAAATGCAGAATGGCTTTTGAAAGTCTTCTAGGTGGTCATTCTTACAGTAAAATCGAAACAGTACATTGGTGAGAGATGCCAAGCCCATTCCTTCTTTACAGAAGTCTATAATCAGCATATAATTCATCAACCTAAAATATGCTTTAAACAAGGAGGGGGTCATTATTCCTTTTAAGTTAGACCTTGAACAACTGTTCTCACAATCTGTTTATGGCTCATTATCCTCAGCCTAATAGGTAAGAAGAGTTGCCCCTTGCCCCTACCAGTGCTGCTCTGAAAGGTGGAGCCTTCTTTATGTTTTGAGTTTGTCCTTTGTGGAAGGCTCATGAGGGAAACAAGACCAGGTTAGCACTAGATCTGCATATCCTGCTTAAAAAGTTTATTTTGTCATAGTATTATCCACATCCTCCAGTTAGCTTCCAACTCTTGTACACTGTTTCATACACCAGCGCTAGTGGCAAGGTTTGGAGGGACCTGCTGGTGGTGTGGGTATCTTTAGGGGAGATGTTTATCTTTGCTCCCCTCCCACTGTGTTTGCTGCATAGGCTGCTCTGCTCCATGCAGGGCTGGGCTGGATGGGCCAGCTTCATTCTTTCTGGTGGCTAAAGAAACAGGACAGGCTTCTTGATTCACGGTTTTGTGCTGCTGTTGGGGTTTTTTTGTCTTTTTTTAAAAAAAGAGATTATAACGTTTCCTTATACTTGTTTTTATTTGCAATTACTGTATCAGACTGTTAATATTTAAAAGCAATTTAGTGAAAGCATATTCTAGAATTGACTGAGACATGAGATGAAACTGAAAAAAAAGAAAGAGATTGTCAGAGGCAAATATTTCACTGCAAGGGAATGAATTATTTTATCGAGTTTGAAGCAATTTACTATGTCACTTGCTGACAATATTGAAGTTTAGCTTCTGAAACCTTTCAGTGCTTTATCAGGGGAGTTGACATTTGTGTAAGGTATCAGTAAGGACGTAAGTACATAGGTACAGTTACCTGTGTTGATGCCAAGGCATCATAATCCAGAAAATTTATGGCAGGATTTCAACTGCAATATAGCCAGAAATAAAATTAATCCAAGGTGGAAGTGTCCTTTTTGAGAGTTCAAATCCTTGGAATTGCTTTTCTCATTCCCTTCCCACTTTTTTTGCAACTAAGCATTTACCATGTTAGGAAAATGGTAGCTGTACTAATACACTAAACTCACTTTTCCCTTTCTCATTGACTTGAAATTGAGGTTAACAAAGTTAACCTCACAAGTAGTACATGCAAGTAATGATTTTTGTCCCAAAGAACAGCACTGATTTGAACACTTTGGAAGTGCTGATGTTCCTGCTTTGTGCAAGAGCCCATAATGACAAACTATTCTTGTCAGAGTATATAATGAAACTATAAATTGTTTTCATGACTGCTGTGATATTTGGTCTCTTGCAGAGCACATTCAGAAAGTATTTAGTGTCAGGTCTTGTGTGAGTTACATCAGAACTAGAAATACATGCTTTAGCATGAGCAGTGTCAAGTGATGGGTAAAGAGAATCTTCTGAGTGAACATCAAGTTAAAGAGAAAAAGTTGCCTGAAACTTCTGATGAGTGACAGCCACTGCAGGAAAGGATGACATACACCTTACTCTCTCCTCTCTCATTGGGAAAGGCAATGGTGCAGAACTGGCTGATGCTGTGGGCATGAGCCCTACACATAAGAGGCAGTGGTTGCAATATTCTTGCATTCCCAGTCTTTGACTCAACAAGAGCCCACATCTGGTGAAGGGACTCGAGCACAGACCGTATGAGGAGAGGCTGAGGGAGCTGGAGGTGTTCAGCCTAAAGAAGAGGAGGCTCAGGGGAGACCTCATCACTCTCTGCAACTACCTGAAAGGAGGTTGTAGCCAGGGGGGGGTTGGTCTCTTTTGCCAGACGACTTTCAACAAGACAAGAGGGCATGGTCTTAGGTTGTGCCAGGGGAAGTTTAGGTTGGATATTAGAAAGAATATCTTTACGGAGAGAGTGATCAGATACTGGAATGGGCTGCCCAGGGAAGTAGTGGATTCTCCATCCCTGGAGATACTTAAAAAGAGACTGGATGTGGCACTCAGTGCCATGGTCTAGCAACCGCAACGGTGGTTCAAGGGTTGGACTCAATGATCTCTGAGGTCCCTTCCAACCCAGCCAATTCTATGATTCTATAATTCTATCTAGTATCACAGCTGAATTACTTTCCTCTGTGTGTGCTGATAGGGTATCACACTGGAATTGTTACAGAGTCAAGGTAAATTTTGGTTGCCACCTGTGCTCTGTCACCCCTGCTGCTGTAACATGGTCCTGTTTCACTGTTGGTTGAGCCCAGAGGACATTGCTGGTAGCAGGGAGGAGAAGGAGGCAAGGGGTGGGAAATGCTGGTTGCTAACTGTGAGCTGGGGACAGAAGCAGAAAACAGAGTCTGCAAAGGCTTCTTCCTTCCAGCAGCCTTGCAAGGGCTGCAGGTCAAATTGTGAGGTTCCTCATATTAGTGCATTTGAGGAAAAGGAGGAGAAACTTAAATTGCCAAATTTTTCTAACTCGCTGTGGTCAGGTGAGCATGTGGTCTTACAAATGGATTTCAGGCTCTGATGCAAGAGATTTATTTCTTGTTGCTGTTCCTAATAAGCTAAGATTACTTGTGGTTGACTTTGATCTTGTGCAGACTCTTCTTCCTCCTTTCCAGAGAAAAACTTCAGCCTCTTGAATACAGTACTGGCTGGGGCAGAAATGGCTTTTGACAATTATGCTTTTTTTTTTTTTTTTTTTTTTTTTTCTGCAGTATCTGGTGTGCAAAAGGAAGCTTGAAAGTAAAAAGGAGGCATTGCTAATCCTTTCCAAAGAGCTGGACACTTGTCAACAAGAAAGAGACCAGTACAAGCTGATGGCCAACCAGCTGCGAGAACGACACCAGTCGCTGAAAAAGAAATACCGAGAGCTGATTGTAGGTGCTTTGTTGTGCATAGTTTATAACTGGGGGACAAGAAACAACCTCAAAAAAACCAAACCAAACCAAACAAACCCCAAAACAAACTAAACAAAAAATACCAAACAAAAATTAAAAAAAAAAAAAAAAAACCAAAAAAAAAAAAAAAAAAAAAAAAAAAAAAGGAAGAAAGGAAATTAGTCTATAATGAGTGCTGTAAAAATATTTAGGTTCCTATTTACAGTAGTCCTGCAGTTGTACAGCCTTTATTATATTATTACTCATTTGTTCTACATTGATGAGGTAGTGCCTGTTATATAAGACACAGACAGTGCATGCTCTGAGGAAATTAGTTTCAGTCATAATTCCATTTAAAAACTGACTGCAGTATTAGTATTCCACAGCAACTTAATGTACCGTTATGAAAAATAATGCAGCATAAATTTGTAATGACCTGCTGCTCTAGAAATGTAAACAAATCTTCAGCCTTTGACAATTTTGGGGGATTAAATTAGCACTGCTGGTATTAATCAAGATGTAATATTTTAGAAACAATTGTGATTTAGTTAAAATACGTGTTTTAAAATTTGAACCACAAAGTTAATTTAGTTGCTGGCTTCAAAAATAAGTTGTCAATAAATAATGTTTATTTATTTGTAGGATGGGGATCCATCCCTTCCACCTGAGAAGAGAAAACAGGTAAGATTTATTTTTCAGTTTATATCTTTATCTGCTATAAAAGTACTTTGCAAAAGTGTGAAAATACTAAAAATGTGGTAAAAATGGACCATTTCTGTATATTGAAAAGCTTAGTTTTTAAACTCTGGCTTCTTTTGCTTTTGTCTGAAGATGTCTCACTCTAAAGTATCTGAACTATCATTAATTAGAATATATAGCTATTGCTTTTATATTCACTTGAGACTAAAATTGGTCAGTGTACAGAGATTTGAGATTGTTCTCCCTGTTGTTTATCTGTTTAGTATTCAGTCATAAAATGGGTTTGTGACAGGATTTCTCATACTTAACAGCAATTTGGGAGTTCATTGTCTGCATCTCGTAATTGTTAATTTATTGTAGTGAGTAGTGTTTTCCATCAGGTACTCTCCCAGGTCACTTGGGCTCTATGAGTTTGAGTTAGTAAGAAGACAGGTAATTGCATTTTATGGTTCTCCTGAAGAACTTCTTGCCTGTTCACTTTCCTTCCTTTTCTCCCCAGAGATCAACATATTTTGTCCCTGTTGTGGAGTGGTGGTTGTTACATCTTAAAATTATCTTAATTTTGAAAGAAAAATGTCACCCAAGCCAAAATGTGCAAGTAGAGAGAAGAGGAGAACCCAAAAGAACAAAAATTGTTGCTGTAATTGCTAGTCCTGAAAGTCTCATACTCAAACTGTTTGAAACATGGTTATTGCAGTCTCTAAATGGGTCAGAAGTTTTACTTGTCATCTTTTCCCTGGGAGTCTGCATGTAGTTCTTGCTATTTTCCTGAAATTTTAGGGGTGATTTTAGTTGTTTTAAACTTTATGAAACAATATAATTACTCTTTAAGGCACTTAAGCAAATACCTGCCAAGATGTCAGTGGCTCAGTATAGATTAATTCCTCATTATTTAGCATAATTTATTTTAAATTTTGTTATTTCAACAGAGTTCTGCTACAAGTTTCTAACCTTATGGTTTGTGCATTCTTACTACTAAAACTGGAGCTGAAGATTATATAATTAAAAGGAAAAACCCCAATGCAGTATATGTGGTACAGAAAAAAGTAGGAAAGATTTGCCATTCTGTGGATATTGTTCTAGTTCCTCTACCATCTTCAAAACAAGTAAATTTGACACTTATTTCTAAAATACTAGCAATATTTAGTCTAAATTCAGAAGCTGCAATTATATTAAATGCAATTATATTTTTGGCACATCTTAACCACTGTAGGTGCCTGCAATGCCATTTAATAATCTAGCTAGGAGTCTTTCTCTGAGGAAGTTATGTCTTTGTGCTAGGTAGCAGTAAAAGAAAGAAAATCTTGTTGGCATCATTTATAGGTCTCCCCCAAGGACAATATATACTCTAGGTTGTACAGTAATAGGCTGTTAGTGCACTTCTTGACTTCTCATTTCTCTGAGAAGTGTGTCTGTAGCATACGAGGTGGACAAACTCAAGTAGTTAGGGCAATCTTTCTGAGCAGTTGTGTGGTTTTGTTCTGAGAGGTGCACCAAAGAATAATAAAATAAAGTTATGAATATTTTTTCCATGATTACTGCACGTACCTTTCTTAGCATTTTCTTATTGAAGAAAGATTTAAGTTCTGTGTGCTTTTCTGGACTTTTCCCGTGCTCTTTTTGCCCAGAAGCCTAGTTGCCTGTAATGGGGGAAATTTGTGACCTCAGTCACTTTATATAAACAGAGACTCTGACTCTGTAATGGATTTTATGTGACACAAAAGCCTATGCTGTTCTTGTGCCCAGAAATGAGATCAAAATCTGATATGCTGAAAAATTTGCTGTTAGATTCTTTACCACAACTGAGAGTTTGTTTTTGAAATTTCAATCTGGAACCTTAAGTTTAATTGGGTGGGTTGGAATTGCTGCTTTCTTTTCCTTCCTCTCATAGTTTTTCACCTTCATTGCCAATTACACTTTGTGACTTCTAAAATACCATATTGTCCACACCATGCTTTTTCTCTCTGTTCTAAAACACAGAATTTTCATGTTTTGTGTGGAAATATCACATAACCTGACAATTCTTATCAAGCAGTTAACTTGGAATACATTTCTCTAAAACTGATGTTAGCTAAAGGTACCGTAACGTATAGTTGTCTGCAGTGTTTTCTCTCTTAAAGCTGTGTGTGCAGTGGTACACGTCTCTGACATAATCCAAAGATTGTTTCATGTGTACCACCTTCTGACAGCCAACAAAAGCAGAAAATGAGAAACTGTGCTACTGAAATCTGTTTTCCTGCAGTACGTGTTTTAATGTCAGTGTTGTTATCACAGCCTGTGAGCTGTTAGTGCTTTCCTGGCCCCTCTTATCAAACATTTACAATTAGGTTCTGTGGTTGAATAAGGTAGTTTTATAATGTCATGTGGTGTCAGGAGGGTAATTTTTTGATAAGTAATGGAGGGGTGAAATGTTTCAGGAGAATAGGAATAATGAAGAGTTGATTTTGATGTCAAAATTCACTGAAGGTGGTAAAGAGTAGACACTCTCCATTTTGAAAGGCATGTTAAAATGGTGCTTTGCCCTTAGAGCCTCTGTTGTGCATCCTATAAAATAGGAATTCTACCATCCTGTAGTGGTATGCATTTATATGCATTTGTTGTGATACAGAACATTTTTATGACATGGGCAAACAAATACTGTAGAGCTGTTGCACAATGTTGCCATGCTGGGAAAATTAAAGATGGGATTTCTAGCTTGATTTATACTGACTATTAGTTTCATCTATATGGCTGAAATTTTCATTATAGTTTTAGTTTAGGAGAATCTTTGTCACTGAAATAATAGATTGGTGAATTCTTTGACCTTTTATATGAAATGGAAGCTCTTAATACAAATGAGATCTTTTGAGTAAATAAAGGTGAAGTAAAAGGCATGGATAAGAAAATGACTGTGCTGGGCCACAGTCCTAAATATGTTTTGCTTAATTTGATCTCAGTGAGACCACTCAGTTGGAGATAATGGGTTTGCAGTGGGGCTGTGTGTCAAGAATATAGCTGCAATGCGTATGTTCATTGGTGAGAGCTTACATTTGTATTTTAAATGTATGAGGAACCAAATTAAATGGAGCTAAACATCACAGGATCACAGAATTCTTAAGGGAGCTCTTGAGATCAACTAGTCCTACGCCACTGCTCAAGCAGGGCCACCTAGAGCAGGTTGCTCAGGACTGTGTCCTGTCAAATTTTGAACATCTGCAAGGAGGGAGACTCCACAGCCTCTCTGCTCAGCCTGTTGATGTTCAGATGCCTGCTGGTATTGTGGTGTCTTAAATTCTTTATGCAGATCATTTCCTGTGAACATGAAGTTGTGTCAAGAAAGCCTCTTCTACTTTTTCTTCTTGATTAGGAGGTCTATAGCAGATCTGATACAAGGGCATCCATATTTTATGCTCACTAATCTTGACCCAGAAGCTCTGAGTTGATTCTTGACCTATCCCAAGGCTGGGCTCCATGCATTCCTGCTGCTCTCTCAAATAAGTGGCAACACCTCCTCCTCCCCTTCCCAGCTGTCCTTCCCAAAGAGCCTGCATCCCTCCACCAGAGGACTCCAGTTGTGTGAGCTATCCCACCACTTCTGCAGGATCCCAGTGAGGCTGTAGTCCTGTAACTAGACACAGACTTCAAACTTTTTCCCATGCTGGGTGCGATAGAGGCCTCTGAGGGACATTCAGGTTTGCCAGTTCCACAGTACGGACTTGAGAGCTTTCCCCACAAAATGTTCCTACTGTTCTTGGGGAACTTCCTTCTTTACATGCCTCTGCTCAAAGGCAGTACACTTCAGCCCAGTTGTTTTGTGAATTGTTACATCCCTTATCTTCCCAACATCCCAGGCTCTTGGCTTGCCTACCTTATCCCAAACCTCTTTGTTCCTTCTTCCATAATTTTTAGTTTGAAGCTGTCCTTACAAGGCTGGTCAGCCAACTGACAAAGATACTTCTGCCTCACATAGTCCAGCACATCCTGTGTCTTCCCAGCAGCTGTTGAGCCTAAGAGAGGATCCCATGGTCACAGAACCCTCTTTGGGGCTCCTATTAGTGAGCCCTGTAACGTAATGATGACATAATCCAAATATAGAGCACAAGTTGATAGTTACTCTTTTTGCCAGGCAAAAAAAACTCATCAGAGAACCTGTGTGCATCTTTCCTGAAGGTCCTGCTCCTTAAATCTGTGATGGGTATCTGTGGGTGTCCCAAGGTGATTCATTCAAACCAAAACTCTGCTTCAGTGATCACTGACATCACAGCAGCGTGCTACCCACTCACTGAGACACTGGTCAGGCAGCTTGTCTTCTGCTAATGAATAAATTAATGAACATAGCAATTAGGGGCAAGCAGAACATCCTAAGAAGTGGAGGTTCCAGAGGTTCCAGTATGTCATGACATAATACAAACAGACCCATTTTTATCCCTTTCACTTTCAGCTTCTATCTAAATGTACTCAGCTGTCAAGCTGTCACAATTTACTTTTGAATCATACTTCAGGGGTTACCTTATGACTGATTTTTACATCATCAGAAAAAATGGCTGGTGTGACCGTGGTGTGACTGCTTCATGTTAAATAATGAACTGGGTGAGTTTTGCCAGTCTTCTGCAAAAGCTGCATTCAGAGTCCTGCGAGATAAAATCTTCAGATAAAGTACACTACAGGGTCAGCAGTCATTTTGTATTTATCTCACAAAGGTGCAATGAAGACTAATGTGATTTCTTCCTCTCTTCAGAGTGCCTGAAGATGAAAAACATGATGTATGTGCCAAACTGAGACCTGTGCACCCTACTCTGGTTTGTAGGTTCATGTGGTGTGAGGTGGTGTGTGGCAGCAGGTAGAAAACAGTCAGATCGTTTGCCCTTCCAAAGCATCAGAAAACAATATTCCCATGGATTTCAAAATGTGTCTGTTCAGAGAGTGTAACCAGTGGAGAGATTTTGGGTTCTCTACCCTGAAATTTGCTATTCCTTTGGCAGGAGCAGGTGACAGTATGCAAGATGTAGGACTTCTTAGCCACACTATGAATTGTGCCTTGTGAAGTGACAATGTTGTTTCTTCAACACTAAGGTTCTGCAGTAAACATGAAGCTAGGAGAGATGAAATGCTGAACCTAATAGGTGTGACTGTCTCTTTTTAAAAATTCAGAGTGCTGTTCAGACATGATGTGTACAACATCCTCTGCTCTGGTTGCTGTGTCTTCACCGTGAGAGGAGCCACTTGTCCACACAGCTGCACCTGAATATTCTTGATAAATATTCTGTTAATTAGTTACAATACTCAAAATGTTTAAGGGATTTTGATTCTTTCTTTTTCTGTATTATTTCAAAGTTTAAGTTGTTAAGATCTCAAAGCAGCTAAAATATTTCTGAATAAAACAAGCCAGTGAGACAGTATCATCTGCAATTCTTTTTGCTTTTTATTGTAAGGAAGGTAATACTAGGGGAGGTCATCAGTTCTACTTTGTAGTTAACAGTAGTAGCTGGTAAGCAAAGCAGGATTTTCTGTATTAATTAAGTCATTGCAATCATATGAATGTATTGGAGGAGAAGCTGCAATTAAACCTGCTATCAGTCACAACAGTCAAGTTTCATCAAACTTTGTTTTTTATGTCAGCTCTATAATTCAGTGTTCTCTGTTTAAAGGTGTTGCTGAAACATAAAAGATTGTTAACAGCAGTATAGAAGTGCCTCTTTTTATTTAAAAATATTTTTAACTGCAAAGGTATATTGGAAGTTTTCCTCTCTTCCCACTTGCCAAATTACTTTTTTAGGCAGTATCTAAAGGCAGAAAGTCCTGTTTAAAAAAAAATTCTTTTTCTTAAGTGTTGGATAAGATTTATGTGCAAGAGAATTGAGAGGTATATTAAAGACTATGTTACTATACATCATTTTTTAAGTGGTGTGAAGAAAAATAACATTCTGTGTATGTGTGGCTAGATTTACAGAATTTTTAAGGGAGCAAAATTCAAGTGTAGTGCATAATGTCAGGCATGACTATTTTAAGTTTCCTTGGTCTTTTCCCTTCTCCTTGGGTTATTGGTCAGTATGTGAGTGAAGATCTGTCACTGTCTTGACAGGTATTCACTGGCTTATGTTAATAAATATAAGCGTTTTTGTCAGTATTCCCAGGTGCTTTGGGGCACCTTCTGCCCCAAAGCCATTCTTGCAAATTTTATCAAGTGGAAAAGGGTGAGGTCTGGCATCCCATCCCATTGAATCTTTCACTCCATGACCTGTTCTGATTTATGTTGCTTTTTTCCCCCTGTGTAGCAAAGGTGCTACACCTAGAACTTGGTGCTCTCACATGAGTCTTTTTCACCTTCCATCCTGTGTTCTGGTGGGATCATTGTCAGTAGTCATGCTTGCTTCTGGTCAGAGGAAAGAAGAATATGAGAATGGTTCCATATGCTTATGCGGGTTTGGATTAATCTCAGATCATACACGAGCACTTCCCTGTGACAGATGGACATAAACCAAATAACATTTTGTGCTGCAGAGGTTCGTGAATACCAACCAGAAACCAAACATCACCAGAGGTGGACAGAGCTCCAGAAAGATGGTCTGATACTGGGCAGTCATTTAGAGACTTGAATGAAGGACTGCCTGTTGTTTAGTGTTACAAATAATTGCATTATTTAGTAGGAGAACCAGTTTGCATTGCTGTGGGTTGCTGCAGAGGACACTATGAGTATCAGGAAGGTCCAGACCCCCACATCTTTCTCTCCCTTTCTGAGCTGTGGCTCAGAAATATCTCTTTATCAGCACTTTGGAGTCAATTTTGAATAGTGTCAGCAAAGGAAGTAAAGTCCCTGGCAGTTACAGGAGCCTTTTTAAAGCTTCACCAGTTTCGTTTAACTGTTGAAGAAATTGGAGTCTAGAGAAGCTGATTTTGGCAATTTTTCAGGGAGGTTTTGTGTTGCACAGGTAAATTATATGAGCTTTATTGTCTGCTGAAGTAACTTCTCTTGAATTTCTAAGTGAATTCTGTGTTTGTTCTATGAACACAGAAAAGAAGTCGCCAGGTGGAAATATAAATCACCTTTTCCCTTGCATAGATTTTCCCCCTTTCTTAAGCCACAAGAGGTTCATGAAGCCAGTCCTCCATTGTTAGTTTTATCATATTTCAACCATATGGTATGTTTTCTAATATATGCCAAAGAAGTGGTACCAAGTCCAGATGTCATTCAAACTATCCTCTTGGCTGGCTCTCTTTAAGCCCAGCAGAGCACTTTGTAAAATCAAGTATTGCTCCTTCTGTCCACATTTAACCAAGAGCTTTAATGAAGTCTTGCCAAAACCTTTAAAAATGGGAACAATTCAAATTACATGTTGTATGAAACCTCTCAGCCAGGGACCTGAATAATTGCTGGAGACTACTTCTTTGACATAGCTTGGTTGTTTTAGTTTTTTTAAGTATAATAGAAGGTTTGCATTAAGGAGCAGGTCTGTAGTTAGCTCATTGTAATGCTCTTAGCATGCTTAAATGAGGCTGTTTTATTTTGGTGTCTAATATTATTTGTTTAAAGTTTCTTCAAAAATCTCTGCCTCAAGTATAAAGGATTTTGTCACGTTAAGTCGTTTATATGACTGACAAATAAAATTCAGCATAGAATTGCAATCCCAGAGAAATGGTTTTAAGGGAAATAAATCTGAGCAGAAAGATTTAGTATAGGAATGGTAATGCCTTCCCTGCAGTTACTGGGAGCTGGCTTTTAACTGCAGACTGCTAGAATCCTGGTGGTGTGGTTGTAAACACTGAAACACTGATTAGTGAGATTGAGTTCTTCCCAGGTGTTGAAATGACATGTGCTATTACACTGTTACAAGTTGTTCAAATTCATCATTAAAAAGGGACTTTATAAGGAGAAGTGTTTCAGAGAGGTTTGTGCAAATCATGTTCCTATTGCCTAACCCAGTCTGGTGTTTGGATGGCCTTTACTGAAAGTCAGCTTTCTTAAAAAAAAAAAAAAAAAGCATAAAGAGCATCCGAGCAGTAGCCATAGATACTTCATTTTAAATACAGTTTCCTGCAAATATGAGTTGTTTTCTTTCCTTTAAGCAGCCTCTCACACCCATTGACTGAATGTGTTCTGAAGCTCTTTGATTCATACCATATACAAAGAATATCAATAATTAGAGGCAGCTTAATTGTGGTCCTACAATTGTCTGTTTTTTGCTATTACACTCTTTTTCTCAAAGTATTCGTCTGCAGTTTTCAGGTTTATCAGTAGTTCAAAAATGCTTTAGTATCTTCCAAGACTGTGAGAAACTTACCTTACTTTCTTCTGAACCTATAACCTCAGAGCACCAGAAGTACAGAAGCTGTAGTAGTAACTGAGGCTTGTTGTTCATCAAGGAGGATATAACACTTTGTCAAATTATCTTTCCTGTTTAAAACTTTGAAGCTGTTGCTGCTTTAGACCAATTTGTATTTGGAGACAGCTTTGCACACAGTAGTGTACAAAAGTTATATATGATTGTCCTTTAGTAGTCTAATCATGCAGGTGCTCAGATGCATGCATAGCTATATTCATGTTAATAGTTCTCTTAAATATTAAATAGGATTTTTGGTAGTAGTATTTTTTAGTAAACAAGGGGAAAGATTGCAGGAATGTGTATCAGATGCCTTGTTGGTTCCATAATGTATGAGTTTTAAAGATAAAATTCATAAAAACATCTTGTGGGATGTCAAGTGGTACTGAGAAAGACAAATGAAAAAAGCAGGACTGGAAGACATCAAAACAGAGTAATTGAGGATCTGAAAGGGAACCACAGCAAGTAGGGAAACTAAAGCTAAACCTAAAATACCAAGAGTGAACTGGGACCAGTCAGCTGGCCTCGAGCCCAGCAAATACATGTAAGGGTAGCTTAGTAATAGGGACTCTTGGAGCTTTACCAAGTCATGCTTAGAACATCTGAAAATACTTTTCCCATTTCTGTTGATACCATTCAGGTTTGGCAATGGATGACAAACCTGGCTGTCCATAGACAGTATCTTGAAAGGCTGAACATTATCCACTCTGGTTATAACTCTCTTAGAAGAGCTGCCACTGGTGGGCTTTTCCTGTGCTGGGTCTATTTTCTGTGCAAGATACTGATAGTGGAAAAAAATCTAATAAATTTATATGTAGAATTTGCTCGTTTTCAGGTATCATAGATAGGAAAAGGAGTAGATTGCATTATTTTTTTTATTAGTGATGAGGCTGATGGAATTTAATTATAAAATTCTAGACCAGACTGCTCACCCAGCTGATTAACTGGAATAAAGTGAATTGTAACTTTTACCCTGGATTATTTGGGCAGAGGTTTGTGCATGCTTGTTTTTGAGCTCTAGCTTTCACCTCCATTTTCCTAGAAGTCTACACACGAGCTAATAACACAAGTCAGGCCACATTTGAAGTTTGTGCTAGTAGATATCCATGGTACCATTCCACATAGAGACCACGACTCTGGCATCATCCTTCCTGGCTAGGAGTCTGCTTTAAATGCTATTAGGGAATATTAGATCATAGTTACCTCTCAGCTCTGCCTTTTGTCTAATTATATGCAACTTTAAAACTATCATTTTGGCAACTTTATATAAATACTGTCAAGGTACTCTGTGTTTTGCTCTTTCCACCAGCCAAGATACCAGAACTAAGGTGGATGTTTTAATTTTGTTTTGTTTGGGGTTTGTGTGCTGTTCTGGGACTGTGTGCACACATGCTCTATGTATTTTCTGCTATTAAAGATAAAAGAACCCCAGTGAACTTCTGTTGTTATCTCTCTAATGAGGCATGAAGTTTGAGTACCCACAAAAAAAAAAAGTAAAGATTGGTGGCAGATAGAGAGTAAGTCTAAGGGTGTCTTTTCAATAACCACTTACACTTCCATAAGCACTAACTTTTGCCTGCTATTTGCTCCTTTTCTAGGCAAATCTTGCTCAGCTACTGAGTGAGGCTCAAGATCGAAATAAACATCTTGGAGAAGAGATAAGAGAGCTTCAGCAGAGACTGGGAGAAGTACAAGGGGACAATAAGGTATTACACATTTTTTATCAGTAAATGGCATGGACTGTGGAAGCTGGGCTAGAGTTTTGCATGTACCTCTTAGGAAAACAAATAAAACAATGGGTTACAGAACTTCAAGAATACTTGGATTACACTAAATGCTCAGAACAGCAGAATAAAAGAAGTTTGTGCAGGATACCAGTAAGTGCAGTTTATTGTATGGTTTTTGGATGCTGCATTTGATCTATTGTCCTTAGCTGTTTAGTTTGCATCTAGCCTTGCTTTAATGATGTTAAGCTAGCCTTTTTAAATTTTTAAAAATATATATATTATTAGTGGTATTTTCCCTTAAAAATAGGTATGGTTAAGCGTGTCTTCTTCACCATGTAATAATTTTCAAATTTTTTTGCAATGAAAATTCAAAATTTTAGTAGATGGTAAAAGGAGGGAAGGCATAATTTTCCCTTAAAAATAGGAAGCAGTTGATCACAAGTATATATAATGAATTTTGTATTAAGCTGTCATCCTTCTACTCTTACATAACTGATTTATTTTATTGCTAAATTTAGCAAGTTATATGGAACATTGCTCAAAATCTGCCATTTGGCATTAATCAAACTCCTGTTGTCTCTGTTAATTGAAATATTTAAACTCAAGCCAAATGTGTGTAACATTCACAGTTGGAGCTGTATGCAGAAGTACATTCAGAGATCAAACTAGTGAGAGGTTGAATCTGAGTCAGGGTGGTCAACAAAGTATGAAATGAAAGAAATAATGAGTGATAACTTCCCTTCCTCAACTACAGCTTAAAGGTTTGAAAATGTGAAGAGAAATGATGTGTCTTTTAATGATTCAGATGGTTTCTTTCTTTCCATTCAATTTCATATAATTTTATGTTTTATTTTTAACATAAGTATATTCTGAAAATGAAGTTCTTTTCTTTGTTTATAACAAAGGACTTCTCTGAAGTTGTGCAGGGAACTTGGAAAAGGTCAAGTGAGACCTGAATTTGAAGTATGTGTTCAGTGTAACTTCCTCATGTCTTCAAAGATCAGCTTCCTCAGTGTTTCTTTTCATTTGCATGTTATTGTTGGAACTACATTACAGTGTGGAAGGCAGTGCCTTGCAGTTCTCCAGTACCAATATTATGCCATACAGCCCTTCTCAAGCCAGTCCTGAACAGGTAACAAGGATTTGTTAGTACAAACTGAGCACAAAGGTAGTACAGCTGCAACATATTTCAGTATGAAGGTTATGTACCTATTTTAATTAATTATAACAATATGATTTTAGAAACACCAAGCTTACTTCTTTATGCATGGGCTGGCTGTGTATAAATTTGACTTTGTATAGATTTGCCTTTGTGGGTTAACCTCATATTAGTTAGTCATCTGTATTCTCATCAGGAATTTAAATTCAGGATCCTCATAACGAATGGAAAAACACAAAAATAGTTATTCTGCCCACGGTGCTCCTCTCCAAAAGGTGCAAAGTAGTGCATCACTAAATAAAAGAGGGGGAGGAAAGAACTGCATCAGACAGGGATTAATTTAGACTAGGATTTTCATTTTTGGAACACATTCTTCACTTTCCTAGTAAATGAGAAACAGAGCTTATTTTAGAGTCAGGTTGCTGTTTTTGAAGTGCCTAAAAAAGCATTACCCTGTCTCTGAGGGATTTAAGTCTCTTCTCCTGTGTCAGATTTTGCTCCCTTCCAGCTTTGGTGATAAAATTCTAGGCTTGTTCCCAAAGCCATTCTGTTCAGCTCATCAGTTCTCCTGACTGGCAGCTGGGTTACTTCAGGCACTGGAGTCCAGATAATGCATGGCACATACAAAAACAAAGAACTATAATAATTTGCTTGTTCTTACATTTTCCCCTTGCATTCTTCTCTCTGCTTTTTCCAAAGTGAGGGAGGGCATCCTGCCCAGCTGGGCTACGTCACCCTTGCTTCTGGCAAGGGATGAACAAACAGCTGCTTTTGCAGCAAGTGAAGCTGTTTGTGGGTGAACAATTCTGACTGTGTTCTGCAGGGGTGAATCATGCAGGCTTTGTCACTGAGTGACAAGAGTTTTGTAGGACTGAAAAAGAAAAAAAAAAAAACAAAAGAAACCCCTCTTTAAATATCGCACATTAGCTCTGTTGATAAAGAAATGTCTTCATGGCCTGACTTGTTTGTCTCTGCTTTGATGTTTGCTGCTGGTCGGATACAGTCACTTGGATTAGCAAGAAGACCTTAAACTGGTGACATTTTACTTGTTGCTGAAATCATGTTCAGTATGTCATTAGCTAGGCAATAACAAATCACTTGCATTTGGTTTAACTGGACTAATTTTTTCCTTTAATCTCAGCTAGAATTCTTCTGGCACAAATAATAAAACGTCTCCAGGCAGTCTCTGGGAGGATTTGTTGCTGCAGTTCCAGAAATACAGCAATAGTTAGACTGCAGCACTCCAGCAACAGATATCTAAGGCTATTTATTTTTTTGATTGATCACAATCTCTTATCAGCTCTGACACAAGAGAACTATTGTATGTTTATGATAGTTATTTGTTAATGTTTTTCCTTCCTAGTGTTCCGTCAGCAGTGCTGAACAATTGCTGAAACTTAGAGGAGGATAGTTAGGAATTAACAATTCTCTTTTGTAAAAGGGTGAAAATGTAAAGCGTAAGAAAAACTGGAGGCTTCTGGAAGATGAGATGACTTACTTGTGTTCACTTGAATTCCTACCCACACAAAGAAATGGTTTTGTAAGCTATTGAAGGCAGTGCCAAGTGAGAGGAAGATGCATGGCAAACACTGGCTGCAGTATGACTGACAGTTCATTATTACAGGGCAGACAATCATTCATGCAGCAGCAGTGCAAACACTTAAAGGTAGAACTGGGACTTCAGGTAGCAAATGTGCACAGCTCTGGTTCACTTTTTAGTATTTTGTAGGCAACATGGTGGAGACTGTCAGTGATTGTAGCTAACCATGATGGTTTCCGCCTTCCATGAAGAATGTACTGGTTGTGTTTGTTTCTCTTTTCCTTCTCCATGTTTTATCAGTGTTCAGGAGTGTGCAGCTTTGGCACAGGCATTGTCTGTGGACTCCTATCCTGGGCAGCAGCCACCGCAGTGAAGACTGACGGGGGCATTGTGAAGCTGCTAGGGAGTTGCTACTTTATGAATAATTATTTTAGCTGGCCCTTATTAAGAAAAACCTGTGATATTACATTGATACAGGCCAGTGGCTTGCAACACTGAATTTTATTGGTTAACAGTGTATTGGTTCTTGACAAACAGGAGCTATCTCTGGTAAGGCTCTGTTAATTTAAATCCTCTCTGCTGTGGATGCTGTTTACAGAATCCTGAGGGGCAGCATTAACCTATTCTCTGTCTGCAGAATGAAGTTGATCAGTCCTTTCCTCAACAGTTTCCGAATGACAGAAATAAAATTACAGCACCCAGAGGGCACGTGTATAAAGTTTATAACAAAGCACTAATATATGAAGTAAACTCCTGACCCTCTGGCATAACACTTAGAGTCTCTTTGGGTCACAGCATTTTCAAGGAAGAATTTTATAGCAGGTGGTGCTGCCTCATGAGACATTTGTAATGCAGAATTAAAGGACTTGGCCTGTTCTGCCCTGTCAACTCTCTGATTGGCCAACTGTCTGGAAGAAGCACTCTGTTGTTTTATGGATTGGCATTTTACTTTATTTTATATATGTTTATAGTGCTGCTTTTATGAGTTGAATTTGGATTTCTGTTTGGGTTTTTTATTATTATTATTTGTTTGTTTCATTTTTTGGTTTTTTGGTTGGTTGGTTGGGGTTTTTAACCTCAAAATTAATAGTAAATAAAGAGTTCTACTTGTGTCATCAGATTGTTTGACCTTGCAGTAATAATTGCTTGCAGTTATAATTATGCCTCCCCCCTCTTGGGCTGGAGAAGGGTTGGTCAGAGTGCATGAGTCACAGCTCTGATCCAGTTCCCAGTCTGGTGCTGAGCATTATGCAGTTCTGCTCTGCTGCAGGCATTGAAGACACTGGTAAAGAGTGATTTTTCCCTTCCCAGTTTCCAGTTTGAGCAAAATTGCATCCTCAAAACGTTATTACATTTGTTTCTTACTGCCTTCTCACTAGCAAGAGTCTAGAAATGAAATTAATCTAAGTGAATTAAATCACATTACCATGTCTTTTGTTCATTAGCCTTTTAGCATTTTTTTTTAAAGCCCCATAGCTATGAAGCCATGCTGGGAATTGCTAGTTGCCTTTTTGACTTATTTGTTTGGATAAAGAAATTAATAGGAATTATATCTCCTAGGATCCATTCAGCCTTACTAACTGTGCAGTGGTTTGTACGTTCCCTGCAGGGATGGAGAAATGTGGTTTGCTAAAACCAGTTACTTTGGGGGACACAGCTTTCCCTGAACTAGTGAACTGCTTATCAGAACACGTTGTGTTAGCTCCAGTGATTTGCACTGAACTAGATCTGAAATAAATGGGGAGGATGATTTTGGTAGTCTGTCTTACATCAGCAGGATTTTAACTGGCACATTGCAGCTATAGTGACTGGCATCCCATAAATACCAAAGATACATTTTAATGTACAATCTTCTGCTTCAGAAGATTGATTTTTTTTTTCTAACTCTGCAATATAATGATGTACATTAATTCCTTGGTGCAGTCAAAGATATGGTGAGTCAGCCTGGTTATTGCCATGGGTGCCTGGAGCCTCTGGGGAGCTCCTACAAATGAGGCCACAGGGAGGCAACACTTTTGCCTAGTTGTACTCATTATAAACAACTGTAAATGCTGAATGCCTTTTAGAGTGTTATTTTAATACTCCATGATTTTTGAAAAGTAGTTGCTTTTTGGATATTGAGTATAAGTGTGTGCTAATTGAAGTCAGATCGTCTCCAGCAGCTACAACACTCGTGAGTTTGTTAACTGTTTGAGCATTTTGGTGAAGTCTTTGTTGCCTCATTTTTTAATTTTTTTAACATGAACTAACTTTGGTGAGTAGATGAAGAAAAATAATGCACAAGCAAATGTATTAGCAGCTGTTAATGCAAATTCTACTCTGTTAGTGCAAATTCTGCACTGTAATGCAGTGGGGTTTAAATAAAATGCAGCTTTAAATAAAGTGGTTTCAATAAAATGCAGCTAGGCAAGACACTTCATGCCTTTTTATTCTTATCTAGAAAGAGTTCTCTGCTGCAGAGAATTCTAAGTTTTACATATGCAACTGGATTTCAGAGCATTCTCTCCTTTGAGTCTGACCAGAATTATTTACTGTCACGCCTAAAAAACTTGCATATTTGTACATCATTGGTATATTGTGGTGGCTTGTTGCAGGGTCCAATTCAGCTCCTCTTGATGCTTTGAGTGTTAGCCTGGAATTTTTGACTCAGAAGAGGATTGACCCCTCAGCTAAGAAAATACCCTTTGGTTTAAAATAATACCAGCTGTTTGGCCTGGAAAAGATAAAATCTGTGACAGCTTTACTCTTTCTAATGCAGATGTACTCTTGTGCTACAGCCTTGTGTTCTCTGGCTGACCGAGTTACTTTTGCCATTGCAGCTCCTTCGAATGACAATAGCAAAGCAGAGACTTGGAGATGATGAAGTTGGGGCTCGACACTTTGCAGCTCATGAACGAGAAGACCTTGTTCAACAACTGGAGAAGGCTCGAGAACAAGTAATAACTAAGTGGGCATTTACTGTCATGTCTAGCTAGCCCAGTGCCAAGTGAATGCTGTGATTATGTTTGGGAGGCTGGTAGTAGCTGATTACTGTTGCAGATAGCTGTGAAGTTGTTGGGATTTTTACCTAAGTATTTCTTACTGAGCACTAATTTAAATAATGATTATAGTGAGTTTCCTAATCTCAGCAATTCCTTCTCTAGATTATTGGTTCTTCTCTTTTTGTAAGGTGCAGCTACAAGTTGTGGCAATTTAATATTTTCAGTGAATGTCAAGGAGAGGGACTCCGTAGTGAAAGCTGTTAAAAGTATGTAACAAAGTATGTGGTGGCTGATGCATCTACAGATACTTTCTGAATCAAATCTTTTGTAGAAGTATTGTTAGTCTTGTTGCCCGTAATCAGGACACAAACCAACAGAGTCAGTTTATGCAGTGCTTTATTCGGGGCCCGGGAAACCTGAGGACTAGCATCCCAAGTCAGGATTCCAAAGACCCTCATTTTTGGTTCAGCTTTTATACTATTTTACAACGAGGCTTCAGTTACAAAACAGTTAAATACATCATGTAGATAACAATAGACAGACATCCCCAATCCACAAATCTTCTACTTGTTTAACTTAAGCTATTGTTTTAACTGACTCCCACCACCAATCCTTATCTTCAGTACAAAGTGTCAGTTTACTCTTCCTACATGTTCTATATGCTAATTCCTCTGATTATCGATCCCCTCTTCTCAGCACATTCCTTGCTAGTTTCCCAAGACCCGTTCTCAGGGCCTGTTTTTCCGGCCTGCTTGACCAGTCCAAACCTTAGCATAACTACTTCTAAATTTTTATTTCTTCCGCTACTTGCAACAGTCTCCTCTTCCTTCTGATTCTTGGCTATTTGTTCACCTCTTTTGAGAAATTCTTGTATTTCTCAAGTTCCACCTCAACTGCATCAGCGCTATTAACCATGTACCATCCAGTTCATCAGACTCTTCCTCTAGTATTGATGCATAGCTTTCTGGACAGTTTTGGGTGTTTGTGTTCTCTGTTGTTCCCACACTCATTCCTACAAATGTCAGATCCACCCTGAATGAGTCATTCTGTGATCCAGAGGGTGGAGGTGTTTTTTTCTTGTTTTTCAGTCTCAACTCAAGCATAGCACTACTTTGACTTACCAGAAGGACTGATGACTGAACTTGGTCTTCTTCCAATCTGATTCTATCTGGTGTCTGTTCCCAAGCTTACACTTTCTCTATTTATCACCTGGCCTTTTTTCACATAGTCTTCTGATGTCCTTCCTGACATATCAGTGTTCTCTGAGGTGCCAGTGGAGACTTCACAACACATCACAGACTTTTCTCACACTCTCCATTTCCTCTCCTTGGAAGTTTGAAGCTTTTTGTCCTGGAGTAGTTTTCATATTGGACTCCTTTACCCTTTTACCTAATATCAAAGCTCACCTTGTCAATTCTATGCTGTCTTGTTTTGTACTTTTCTCAGTTCTTCCTATTCTGTGAAACTTAATTGCTCTAAGTCCTGTAATTAGTGTAAGTTCCCTCTTGCAGACTTTTTCTTCATCCTCCAAATCTGCCAAATTCTTATTCAGTTGCATTCATTCCTGGAGTCCTGTAGGTTAAATCCAGCTAAGCATATTTGCAGCAGAATTATAGTGTACATCAAGGTTTCTTTTGCTGTTATGCTTGAGGTGTTTTCTAGAAATTTTGTAAAACAAGTCTTAACTGCTGAAGTGACTTCATTTAAAATTAATTAAATAATTTCAAAATACAGTAAAAGTACCAGGTGTTATGAACTTTGGAAAGACTTTTGGCTGTCCCAAATCAGTCCTGCTTAGACATGGGGAACTTGTCGCTGTTTCCAGTTTGGGTGCTATATAATCTTTTGTTGAAACTTCAGAGCAGTCATACAGCTCTCCTCTCTTCTCAGATTGAGTCTCTGAGATACGATCTTCAGGCCGCTCTGGATGAGTTACAGGATGTGAAAGGGGAACGTTCTTTTTACCAAGATAAGTCTGACAGACTAAACCAAGAACTTAATCATGTCTTAGGAGGGAATGAAAACCGTATCATTGACGTGGATGCTCTGTGTATGGAGAACAGGTGAGTGCATTGCAAGCCATTCCCCAGAACAAGCAGTGTATTGCTTCAACAGGAACATCAGGAAGTCAGTCACAACAAAACTTTAAACAAAATATATCCAAGAATAAAACTTAAGAGCTTGTGATAGTTTGTTTTCTTTATACTGTTGCTAACCATCAAATAATATTGAGAAAGTTAAGCTGCAGGAAATTACCAATGTTTTATTTGGCTGCAGAGATGTCAGTGATATTCTCAAATAGAGCTAAACAAGAAAAAGGAGAAGTGTAGACCTTCTGATTCCCATCACTGTATGATACCAAAAGCAAGAATATTAAAAATTAATGTCTTAAGAAACTCACAGTGAGCTGTGGTGGGCTAATCTTGGATTGGAAACAGAGACTTAGAGTACCCTGAGTTAATAGTTTCAGATATAATTCTCACCACAGGGAGAGGTTGTCAACATGGAGTGATTTCCCCCCAAAAATTGCTGGTGAAATCACCCATGTAGATATTCTTGCTGCTTCCTCTGGAAACCAGTGTGTTTGATGGTCTCTGCTAAGGCCAGTAGCAAGGAGTCACTTGCAAAGCCATAGCAGGTACCTCCCTTAATGTCAACAATTAGCTTAGGGTGAAATAGATCCTGTAAGACACTTCCTATTTACTGAGTCTTATGCATTGGGTAGGAAAGTGTAATGCCAAAGGCATTACTTCCTTCCAGCAGCTCCAGGGTTTTTCTGTTTTGTGTGGCCTACTGAGTTCTTTATCAATTTAAGCCTCCTCCTTCCCTGACACTGATAGGATTTTTTTTTTCTCTAAGATAGTTAAATTGTCACAAACCCTAATACAGTTGCAGATGCACTACATGAAAGAAGATATTTTATAAACCCTTTATACATGAAAAATATTTTTTCCTATGTGGAAATAGCCATCTAATTCAAGTGCATAAACTCTATTTGGAGGAACTGTTCTGTTTCAGTTAATGGTATACCATTTTTCAACTATACTGTTAAAATTTCTACTTTGTGATTGCTAATGAGAAGTGCCACATAATTGCAATGCACAAGTTTGGCATAGTTGAGGCTTGCATTGACATATTTACAAATCTTCATGTGTTCATTTCACAAACTTTCAAGTATAGAGGACACCAGTAAATGCTTCCTGACTGTTTCATTTAGACATAAATATATCCTTTTAGCTTCCCTTCCCAAAAACCTGAGAACCAATATAAAATGGTTGTGGAACATGCTTGACAAATACAACAGAAGGGCAGCCTCTTTTTCCAATGCAATTTGCTTCCCTACTTAAAGTTTTATGGGGTCAAGAGCAGTAAGATTTTGCTACTTTATCCCTCACAAAACTGCAGAGGGAAAAGAACTCTCAGTAGTTCAAAGAGAGGACATTGCAAACAGTAAAGAGGAGTGCTTGAGGCAGTACTTGAAGGTAACATGACTTGGTAACATGGATTACATTTCTTTTTCAGGTATCTTCAAGAGAGATTGAAACAACTTCAAGAGGAAGTCAACCTTCTTAAGTCTAATATTACTAAGTATAAGGTAGGATCCTCTCAGTGTATCATCTGAATATTGCTTCATTATTAATGGAGGTTATTGTAATTCTCATGTTCATATGCATTTAAAGAACAAAGTTCCTCCAAATCAAGATCTGCCATTAGCATTCTGACAGTATTACTATGTATACATCTCACATGCTCAGTCTGACTTGCAGGCTTCTTAGCTGATTTAGTACAAAGAGCATTTTGAAGCATTAAGAGCAATTTGAAAAATGAATTAAATACCTTTTTTAAGTTTTGTGGGAGACCCCTCCTCCTGCTGGGAAAGGGAGTTCAGCCTTTCAGCATGCAGTTAGGTGAAAAGTACAGGTTACTCAGTGTGTTGTGAATGACTGCAATGGTTTTGCTGTCACAAGCAGAACTTGTCTCCCTTTTCACTAGTAGCCAAACTGTTATAATGACTGCTAGGTCATTATTGTTTTTCCATTCCTGGGTTAAAATATATGTTGTTTTGTATGAAACCTTCAGGACTGAACTCTGAGGGCAAAATATTTTTGCTCTTCCCTGAAGTCAAGCACCCTGTTTTCTTTTGCAACTGATTTTGGGCCATGAGAGGGGAAGAGCTGCTTGTCAGGCCACAGGAAGGGTTGTCTTAGAACAGACTTTGATCACTATGAAGGAGTTACAGCATTAATTATTTTTTGTGCATGAGCAAAGCTCCTGAAAGTACTGGGTGCATTTCAGTGTCTGTTCACACTTAGGACTTGAGTCTCTCAGAGACCAAGTTAGTTTTTCAGTGAGAACTGAGAATCTTGGTGATCTGGGGGGTTTTGCAGAGCTGTAGTTGTTTTGGAAAATCTGGACTTCTGTATCAGGCTTATTCTACTGCTAATTCCTGGAAGTCATTATTTGCTACTAAAAGGGCTTCTGGAAACTCTGACAGAGGAGTTTGAGCTTTTGCTTTGAAGCCTATCCAAGTACATGCTGGAGAAAGTCTGATTTTGTTCCCAGCTGGTATTCTTTACAGGATACTGCAGTATCTTCAGTGGCACTCAGCATATTATTAAAAATTCATTGGAGTGAGTGGGTGGGAGAGACTCCAGTGAAGTGACTGCAATGGGACAAAATGAGTCTGTAACATTGGAAAGACTGGGTTGGAGAAAAAGTCAGAAGAGTCACAGATCCATAAGTTACTATGGGTATAAGCTCCAAGCACTGAAGAAATGTGGTGAGGTCAAAATCCAGATCTCCAAATTCTTTACTCCTATTGAAAGGATCTGTTTGCTGCCATTTTTCTAAGTGAGATTTGTTGTTTCTATAGAATGCACTGGAAAGACGAAAAAATTCCAAGCCTCATGGTAGATCCAGCAGCAGTGCTCTGACTGGAGTCCTGTCTGCAAAGCAAGGTATTACATAAATGTAATGTGCTGTTGCATATTTCATTGAATTCCTTCCATCTTACCTTTTAATTTCAGTAACCTTTCCCTCACCAACCAAACCAAAATCTTTCCTTTTATTATGTGCTACGTTTGGCCTTTTCTTAGTTGACTTGTGCCTCTTGAGTACTGCTTTTCCTTCTGTTACTCTTTTACCATTCATTCTCGTCCCTGTCAGTTTTTATCAAATTTATTTTTTTAATCTCTAAATGTCTCTGCAACTTTGACCCAGATGAATCACTTCTTTATTCATCCCTTTGCTCTTCTGATGATGACAATCACAATTCATATTCCAATGAAAAATATACTGGGTGGTAGAAAAGTGGTCCCTAAGTCAGGTTTTCTGCTCCTCTTCCATGCTTCTTCATGGGATTGCAAAATGGAGTAACCTTTTTCCCTCTTCAAGGAAAATAACAAGATGAGGAAAGAAAGGAGAAAATAAAATTCTTTGACCCAAACAGGATACTTGTAACCCTACTGTTAGGTGTTGTTACATTCATACACACAAACAAGATCATTTGTCATGGTAGGCTGAAACTCTTCTGTTTATAACTTGTCTTTTGCCTTCTTCTCCATGTACTTGTGTATAGTTATAGATTTATCTGTAACCAGGGAGAAGAATGGGGTTTTCTCCTTCTGAGAAAAGGAATAATTTTCCAAAATAAGAATTAAGTTAGCAGATGTTTCTGCCTTCTGACAATTGCTGTAAAATAACGATCAGCTTAGACAGCCACCATCTTTATGCCCACTACCAATTATATTTCTGGTCTTCTGGCTGTATTTGTTAATTGAAGAAAAAAGATTTGTATTCTTTTAAGTAATGAGAATAGTTCTTTAAGGCTAAATAAATGTTTGTTTCATATCTTTGTGCATGAGAAATCAAAACTGTTGTATTTTTAACATTATAGTTCAAGAGTTGTTGTCAGAGGATCATGGATGTAGCCTGCCAGCCACACCAAAGTCCATTTCAGACCTCAAATCACTGGCCACTGCATTGTTGGAGACTATCCATGAAAAAAACATGATCATACAGCACCAACGGCAAACCAACAAGTAGGTAGCATGACTTCTGAGTAAAACAGAACTGAGCTATGGAAAAAGTCATATTTTGGGGGGACTTTGGGAAAATGGCAAGGAAGGTCCATTTTCACAGCAAATCTGGAGTCATTTGGGTTCTTTAGTTTTGGTGGGTTCATTAGTTTTTAAGATCTGATATGTGTTTAGATAAAAATTACATTTTCATAGTAAATTTGGGTTGACAGACACCTGTCTGCCTCTGCTAGGCAAGGGTTGGTTTGCTGCTCAGGTTTAAGACAAACCATAGTAACACAGAGGGGACTTCTTGCAGGTAGTCTGTAGGGAGGGTAAAGAAAAGCTGCCATGAGAAAGGAACTGGTGGAGAAGATACATGATAATTGGTTGTTAGTGTAGAAGTTTGGTAATCAGCATGGGTGGGAATAGTAAATGTGGCACCTAAGAATAAATCTTTTCAGATCCTATCTAACATTTGTCACAGGCTAGGAGCTTGTGTGTCATACAAATGATAGCTGTTGCTCCTGTAGTTACTTTCCCAAAAGTTGTAGGAGATAAAACACAGTTGGATTGCTACTACATGATTTTTTTAAAAAAATCTGAACTGAACTTTCAAGGCAAATTTGTTTACTCTTAGCTGTTCTGCTCATCAGTAGAATTCTTTGTGTCTTGCACAGCTCCTGTTACTGCAGAATATAATAATTTTTGACACATTTTCTGACATTCTGGTATTATTGTCCTTATACAGCATCTGAAAATCAAAGCTAGGAACTGTTCCTTAATTCTGTGCTCGGATTTTTTTTGCCTTTTATTTTTTTCCTAACAGTGAGTCACTACTGGTAATCAGAGGTTATTCAGGCTTCTCAAAAGCACATCAGGAGCAGATGCCAGAAACATGCAGACATCTTTCATGAAAGGAAGGAGTAGTACTGAAGTAAACTGTATTGCACTAGAATAAATGTTTCATTTTGGAAATGGATAACTCTGGCACCAGGCAGACTCCATTGCATAATTCTTAGTGATGTCGCCACAGAACTGGAGGAGCAGTTTATAGCCATGTTTAATACTCTTGAGAAAGCAAATGCCTCGTCAGCTAAAGGAAGACTGAAGCAGGGAAAATGTAGCCTAACTCTAACTGATGGCAGCTGAGTCAATTCCTGCCTTCAAGTGTGTCATGCCATGCAAGATGAGTTCCTGCACTGAGCAGTGCTAATGAAGGACTAACTCCTTGCTTATTCCCTTCTTACTGCTAAGGTAACATCAGAAGGAAAATAGAATAACTTCTGTTATTTCAGGTATAATCAATTTTTGCTCTTTACATCCTGGTACTTTTGTCATTACCTCCTGTTCTAATATGCATACTCTTGTCTATAACCACAGCAAACATCTTTCTTAGTTGTGTATTTCTCTTTGATCAGATGCAGTCTCTTGCATCTCTCAAATGTCTCATTGTAATGATGTATTTATTCTGTGATACCACTGTCTCTGCTTTCAACTGCTGCCTTCACAAGGAGATAGGATTCTTTTAGCTGCATGCCCAACTTGTTTTACATGGCCATGGGAGTAGAGATGGGCTCTGTGCAAAAACTAATATTCTGTGCCCCATAGAAGATCAGATCTGAAAGGGAGGTGACAGTCCACATCTTTCCCAGGTCACAGAGCTGTAATGTGGTGTTCAGTTCAGAATGTTTCAGGGTGGAAAAAAAACCAAAAACCAAAATCATGGGCAAGTTAAGTGAAGAGCCTCAGCAACACTCGTGTGGTATGCCCATTCTTTTTGTCACCTTTGCCTTTAGTTGAATTAAAGAAGCTCTTAGGGATCTAGGAAGAATGGGAACTACTTCAGATAGAATCACCTAAGAGACAAAGGGTTAAAGTGAAAAAGGGAGCTGCAGGTAGGACATCAGGAAAAAACCTTTATTTGAGATGCATTAGGTGGTCATTGAGGACACGTGCCATCAAAAAGTTACAGGACTGCTTACTTCAGAAAACAGGGAAGAAACTGCCTATCTGCTGGAGAATGTTAGAGGTGAGAGTGAGGTCAGTGCACAAGTAAAATGGACAGGTACATAAACTGAAAAGTATGTGGGACTAGAGAAAATTGTAAAGAAAAGGTTTTACATAAACCAGAAGGTAGAAGTCTTCTCCTTCAGCCCTCCATCCTGTTCACCTGGCTTTCCCTGTGCAAAGAGCATGTTTGGAGGACACAGTTACTCTTTCAGATTGTTTCATGCAGAAGGTGAGATTCTGTGAGGTAAAGAACATGAGATTTTTGGGGTTGATGTTTCATTCGGGGAAGAAGTTCTGCTTTTGGTTTTGATAGGTGCTTGACCTATTAGTGATTCTATTATAGGTAAGTTAGACTTTTCAGAACATATGAACTTAGTTACCTTCAAATGGTTAAAATACTCTAAAGTCAAAATCTCTTTTGTTGCTTGCAAGGTGAGATATGGCTATAAAAGTTTACAATAGCAGAATGGTTGGCAGTAGATTTTTTTACATAGAAGAGAATTCGGATGTGCTGTTGAAGTCAACTCTGCTGTTACAGTGTTGTTAAAAACATCCATTGCCACTTGCTCTTGGAACAGACACACTATTATTATTGCCACTTTTCTAGCTGTGGCATGATAAAATTACCTGTGGGAGTATGTGCCTAGGAACGAGTGGGCTAAATTCAGCCTTTAGTATTTTTAGTCCCACTTTTAAGAAAAAAAAGTTGCTTGAGAAGAAAACAGGTAATTTTCCCCAGGTGATTGATAGCTACTACTGCTAAGTTTAAGTAACATCCTGTATTTTTCCTCACAAGCATTCTAGCTTAATTTGAAAAGGCAGTTGTAAATTAATTCTGTATACAGTAATGTGTTGCAAGATTAGTTACATAAATACTAAAATAAACAGTCCTAACCCTGCCTAGCAACTGGATACAAGTCTTTTTTTTTTTTTCTACCAGCAATAAACTGTATATTAGATGTTCTTTTTAGTGCAATTTGTTCTGAAATTGAAAGCATCCATGCAAGCCACATCAGTGTAGAAGCTGCTCTGCTGCTTAGACTTGTTGCACTAATTTTAATTTTTCTAACTTGGGCAAGCTCAGTCATGACCAAAATCACAGAAATGATTGTGTCAGTCTGTACCTGAGCAAATGTGTTCATGTGATGTATAGAACTAGATATGTGACCCTGGCAGACCTTGTCTCCAGACATTTGGGTGATTGCATCTCTATGAGGGTGTTTGCCCTAAATTGAAAATGAGATGAATGGAGCTCAGGTGCTGTAAATCAGTCCAGCACCCTTGAGTTTGTGGCCATGTCTGTTGGGGAGCATGGGAGAGCTAAAAAGGAGCTTCTAAATTCAGATGGGAGCATTGATGCTGTTACCTGAACAACAGATTTCTGTAAGGACTTATCCTGGGGGGAGGTTTAAAGTGATGCTTTTGTTGCATTAGGCACATGACCAGAGGAGAACAGAAACAGCTCTCAGCACCTTTGTCCATGATCCTTCTTTTTTAGTCAAAAAATCTGACCCATTATGGCTAGAGATAAAAAAAAAATAGATTAGGGAATTTGATGCCATGAACCTATGCATCCCCTTTAATAATACTTACTGTTCCAGGTCACCAAAGCTCAGTCTTCCCACAGTACATACAGAGGTTGGAAAATATCTGGAGGCCACAGGGAGAAGGAAGGAATGGGATAATAATTGTGTTCATAATTGCTTGTACATTTATTTTTTAAAAAAATGTTTATATAAGAATTTGCAGCTTTATGTAGGGTTCATTTCTTCCACACCTGTCTTCAGATAATGTGGTTTGGAGCAAACTAGAATGAGACTCCTTACTGAATGTATTTTGCACTCTTCCTGAATGAAAGGAGCAGAGTTCAGGGACTGTCCTTTCTTTTTGCCAACCATTGTTCTGAGCTGTAGAATGATCCTTCCATTTAAGAATCTGCAACAAAGGTTAAAAAATAGCTCAGTGCCTCTTCTGAGGATTGAGTTGGAATTATCAGGCTATACTTACTGCAAACCCTTTAGAAATAGTGAACTATACATTTTAAGAGAAGCAAGAGAAAATGACTCTGCTATTGTTGACTGAGTAGCAAGAGCAGTAGCAATAACTGAATTTGATGCAGAGCATTTTCTTTCTGTGTTAAGGCTGGCCAAGAGGCAGGGCAGTATCCTTCCCCCCTTTTCTGCCCTGGAACTACTGGTGAACTATTTCTGAAAATAATAAGGACTTTTTTTTTTTTTTTTCCTGGCACAAGTGCTTAACTTGTGACTCATTTGTGGTGACAACCATTAGCTACATCAGCAGTGTTTGGCTCCCTGATTGAGCTAACATGACCTGGAAGAAGTCTTGCATCATCTGTCTGTTCCCTGCCCCTCTAGGGGAATTCCAGGTCCTTCAGATAACCTTTGGTGAGGCCTTAGACAGGGAGACAGGAGTGGGGTTCCTGTGTGCAAGGCAGAGCTTCTTGAAACTTGCTCTGTGCTTTTCTCTGTCATCTCTTGCTTTGTACTGCAGAGAACAATTGCTGGATGTCAGGCTGTACACTGGGAAATGAAGACAAGAGTTAAGGCTGAGTATCATCTACCAGAAAGAAGCATTCTGAAACCAAAATATAGGCTCAATCTTATTGTAACTGGAGAAGACACTAATGGATCCATCATAAACTTGATAACCTATTTGGTTACTGAGTTTCAATGGGCATCTAAACATAACTGTTCCCAAAATGACTGCTTTCCTAGCTGGTACACACCCCTGCTCCACTCAGTGCTTTCTCTTATTTACTGTAAGATTTCTCTCTCTCTTTCACATCTTGATATTTTTGTAATCTTTAAAATACTTAGAGGCTTTTCTTGTGTCAGTGCAGAACCCTCGCAGTGGGGTGATGATGATGAAGATGATGATGAAAAAATACAGTCCTTGTTAATCAGGTTTTTTTAGCCCTTTTGCTATTTGCTGGGGCATTTACAATTCTTCATGTGCTACCCAGATTCTGCCATCTTGTCAGTAATGACATTCCCAGTAACCTCAAATGTCTGCAGCATAAAACCCTCACTACAGAGCATGCAGAGCAGTATTACACAGGAGCATGGGAAGATCCTATTGCCTTGCTGGGTTGGAGTACACTGCTTCTCAGCATTCAGTTCAAATTTAACTGATTTAGCCTGTTGCTGTAATTTGATGAGTAAAATTTGCTGTCTGTTATCTCTGCTGTCATGTTTAGAATTGCTGCCTCCTCTGGGTTTCTCAGTCTCTTGGGTATTGTTTGGGATTTATTTAAAGACGTCTGACTCTAGGAGCCTTGCTGTGCCTGTGAGACAAACACACTCAAAAATTCATTGGAAAATAGAGCTTTCTTTGCAAGACAGAAATCTCTCATTTGATCTGGGGAGAGAATTAAGACTAAAAGCTTAATCCTGCAGGAAAGCTCACTGCAAACTGTATTTGTGTAGAAATCAGATACAACAGAAGAGATGACCCAAGAAATTCAATGAAAACTAAGGGTAGGTGATAAAGGCACTAAAGAGCTTGAAGCATTTTAGCAAAGTAGAAAACAGAGCTCAGCACTAGAAGAAAAGAAGTAGTGAAAAAGATATTCCTTGCCATTTTAAGCAATATTGGTGATAGAGAAACCTCTGTGAATAAAGGACTAGGCCAAAATTGTCTCTTAGAACTTCAAAATCAACCTAGATCTTGTCTTGAGTTTTCCATTTTTTGTCTGCCTTGTGGTTTTAGTTGTACAGAAAGTAAGGAAGAGATATTTGCATAGAAAGAAATAAAAATATAGTGAGTTGCTACTCTTCTTCTATTCCAAAGGGCAAAGGTTGAATATCCAATATATCACAGACCATTTTTTTTCTTTTTTAAACCATAGGATAGATTGGACAGATCTGTTTAATTTTCTTTTAACTCTGGGGGATGTTGTCCATTGCCATTAGTGAGAAGATCTAATTGTATACATGTTTACTGCACTAGTTAAGTAACAAGTTAAAAATCAAGCTGTAGTGGGCTTTGGTAACCTTACTGTAACAAGGAATCTCAGCTCAGCTGACCGCCCTAGGCTTTTATTTTTCTTTTCTTTTTCCCAAGAATTCTAGGAAACCGAGTAGCAGAACTAGAAAAGAAATTAAGAACTTTGGAAATTGCTGGCTTGTGGAGTCTTCCAGGTTAGTAAAAATTCAAGAGAACAGTTTGCATTTTTTAGTTTTCAAGGGCGTATTTGCATTTTAGAAAAATATATATAAGTTTATATGGGTATAATTTTTCTAATGACAGTAATTTCACAACTGCTGTTTAGCACATTTACAAAATTAAAAACTTCTGATAAATGTAAGTTGAAAACAAAAATCAGTGGAGTCTTTAAACTCTTAAGTCAGATATGTATATTAAAAAAAAGTTTTAAGTACTGGAAATAATCAAATTGTCTCCATAGTCTGGAGGCAAAAAAGGGAAATATTTTATTTAAACTGTTGTAGAAAATATTGGCCATTCTGTTTTTCAAGAAATTTTATTTATTAGTTTTGTACTTGTAACTTCCATTGATTTTATAGCTGTATTTTTAATGTTTTTCTGTAGAACCATAAACTCCTAGAAATTGGAAATATAAATTATCTTAAATTTTCTAGTCCATCTCTCCAAAACAGGTTTATTCCCTGTAGCATCTTAAGTATTGTATTTGGGTTTGAATTACTCAAGTAATGGGAGAACTAATCTGCTTCCTAATAGACCTCACTGTTAGGAAAATATGCAATATTTAATTTACATTTGCTTTTTGCTTCTTTTCTTCCCATTACACCTAATTGTGCCTTCTTTAACCACTGTAAATTATGCTGCTCCACTGCTGGTATTTGCATCATTAGGCTTTGTTGTTTACAGCTTCCTATCAGTGCTGCTGGGGGTGGGAGATAGTGTGCTTCGGGCTTCTAGTTTTTGGGTGGTTTTTTTCCTACCTAACCTTTCTTCCTAGAAGAAAATGTGTCAAAGGTGATGGGACCACCTGACAAACAGATGCTGTTCAACCCTTGGGCCTGACGTGGTGTATTTCCACTTCAGCTCTCCTGTTTGAGGCATTCTCAGTCAGCTTTTTGGAACTGGCTCTCTCACTGAGAACTGAAGGTCCCGATTTTTTTTTCCATGTATTACTCTTCAGCTGGTCACCTAACAGACACAGTATACTTAGTGCATTTGTTCCTCCCCACATTCTCCAAAAGATGCTGAGGAAATATTTGTGGAAGACACCATTGCCTTTTTGTCAAGTGCATATCATAAACTGGCCAGTTTAAAGGCATGGGTTTTGGTTTTTTCCCAAAAAGAGTGTTCTGTGAAACTCATACATTAATAAATGCAGCATTTCTCATCGTTGCAAAATGTATTTTAAAAAAATGGAACAGTGGGTACTTCTTGCACCATGGTTGGTCTATGTAGGTAAGACATCAAATTAATGTTTATACAATAACAACTGTCTCTTTCCTTCCTTTCTTTTGCTGCCTGAAGGCCTGAGCTACAATGTCTCAGTGGGATTTGGGAGTAGGTTCTGCTTGACCTATATTTTTAGTAACCGATTTTAGCAGTATGTTAAATATTGTCACTGCATGAAAATAAATGGAATTGTTATTTAACCTTTTTTATATCCAACAGATTGAGGTGTTCAGTCAAGTGAGCTAGATGACCACAAGAGAAATAGAGGTTGCTCTACAGGACAATTCCTTTAAATTGAGGAAAATAGTAGGAGAGGATGGTCTTAAATAGTTGTAAAGGAATTCAAGGAATTTACAGGATTTTGAAGTCTTGAGCCACAAGGTTTGTTGATTTGCTGCTTGCTTTTTAAATCAAGAGTACACTTCTGGTTTTAAGTGCACTCTACTCCCAAGGTGGTCAGAAGGAGCCTTGCAACACCTGGTGGGTCTCCAATTTTCTTTTCAGAGTGTAGAAAGCTTCTACTCCATAAAAGATCAGAGTGTAACAAATATTGTGGGAGCTACCACAGTGGCCTCTGCAGCTGAATGTTGGCTTGGATGAAAGGGCAGAATATGGAGAGTATCTCATCTAGTCAGTCTTAAATGCAGAGAGAAAAATTATTATTTGGAAAAAATACACAGATGAAAGCTGATGTTCACTGTAGCACTGAAAGAAACACACATTATAAATTGCAGGGTTTTAATCTGAAGTTAATGTTCCTACTTAGGCATCATTGTCCATGTAATGTTTATAACATCCACTGTGACCATGATATTAATATCTTCCAAGTGGTGTTAATAAATTATGTTAATAAACTTTACTCTATTGAAAAAAAGAGTTTCTCATTTTTAGTTAGGTGTCATATTTGTCACGTGCTTTTTGAGCAATGCTTGAATGAAGTGGGGGGAAGCTAAATCAAGAGGAAATGTATATTTAGTTTTTGAAAAGGGGAAAATAGTTCATTTTCTGTAGAAGTTTGTCTACCACAAACTTTAGCTTCCCCTATTAGTAATGTGCTTTAATGAAACTAATCTCTTGCAAGGTTCACTGCTAGAAAAAAAAAAAAGCAAGCCTGGCCATAGACTTGGCTCTTGATTTTCTTTCTGTGAGCCTGTTTGCCTTGAGAAGGCAGCAGAGAATGTGATATTCACAGAAGCATTTAGTTCTTTCGTTTGTTTTAGGCACATTGTTGTTCAAATATGCATGCATAATATGTTAAGTGTATTCAGTAATAGTCCACACTAAACACCACCTTATTCCTCTCACAATCTGATGTCACTAAACATTCAGATTAAGTAATTTTGTGGGGTTTTAAATCTGCAAATTCCTGAAAATTTCCAGTGAAAAAAACAACGTGAGCTAACCATGACTCAGCTTTTTTCTCTCTGGGATGGTGAGAAAGTTTCTGGGCTGCTTCTTGCTCTGCAGTAATCAGTGTGGAGCAGAGGCAGAATTAATGGGCTCAGCAGCTGCTGGGGGTGTAGCCAGCAACAGCTTGGGGGGGGGGGATACAGGGTTGTAAGACAATGCCCAACCCTGGAGAAGAAAATGAAGTTTACTCCTATTGAAAACTTATTTCTCTGCTTATTTTGAGATCTGCCTACTTGTCCCTGGTGTCCTTGAAAAAAATCATTGAATAGAGGAATGCAAAGCTATTTGAGTAATGAAACTGAACTTACACAGCAACTAATTGAAATTCCCTCTGTGTAATCCAACTTCAGATCATGATTCATAGAATATAGTGCAGCAGTACCCCAAGTCCCTCCTTCATGAGTGAATGTGAGTCACTGTATAATAAATATGCATCAGACTCTTTGGGCCACATCTGTTGCTCAGACGTGTGGATACTGAGCTTAGCTCTATTTTCTGTAACCGAGTTGGTTTTCAGAGAAAAATGTCAAAGTGAATGTGTTTACTGTGTAAATGCTGTGAGGAAGTCAAGAAGTTTCTTTTTTGAAGCTTGTCTTGCAATCTTCAGGGACTTCAGCTCAGGGTTTACTTTTTCTATTAAAAAAAAAAAAAAAAAAAAAAAAGAAAAGACTGCTTTTTACTGTTAAAACCTCTCCCCCCCCCTTCTTTATTCATAATCTATTTGAGTTTTACTTCCTCTGTTGGGTTCTTTTGTATTTTTTTTGATATGTGACTACTTTTGACTGTATGAATATCTATTGGATGTTTTCATACCACTAGTTCCCTCTATGATGTGGTTCTTCTACCAGCAAAAGAAATCCTTCATTGCTACAGGAAAGGGGGCTTTTGCATTTGAAACAGCCCTTGGATTTGGTTTGTTTTGGTTTTTTGGGTTTTTTTTTTTCCTTTTTTTTTTTTTTCCATTTTAATTAATTTTGCCTTACAATGAGGGAGTCCTCCACTTTCCTGTTAGTTAATAATATATTATTACTTGCCATGGCAAAGACAGAATTCTGGCAGGGAGAGCAAAGCTTGACAACATCCATGTATCACAAGCATTAATTGCATTTGTGTTGCTGCAGTAAATACCCCAACATGCAAAGGATTTAAAACTGTCACTAATACTTTCAGGATCAAGTTGCTTCCAGACAGTACTTTTCAAAAGGAATTAGGGATTGGGATAGTCCAGTTAGATTACGTGGGAACAGCTTGCCTTTTATTATTTCTTAGTAGGTACCAGAACTTTCTCAGAGCTGGATTTATTCTGGGTATCTTCTGACCTGGTGCTCTTTTGAAAGTCTTTGTCTTGGATGGGTGATTAGATTTAGGATGTTGCCTTAAGGTGAAACGTACAAACAGATTTAGAGGGGAGAAGTGGTTGTTACATAAATGTCCCTTCTTATGGAGATAAATAGAGCAGCAGTGAGCTGCCTCCCCAGCCATTACTTAGAGCTGGCAGTTGTTCTGGAGGCCACAGAAACACCACACTTAGCTGATCCTGCACATTTCCTGCCACTTCCCCTCTAGGTTTAAGGTAGGTCGGTCACTAAAAACATGAGCATCCTGAATAGTGGAGGACTTCCTAAACGACCTGCAGGTGTTGCTTTCTGCATTACTAAAATTTGTAAAGACGAGGCCATCTACAGCAGAGTCCTCAATTGGAGAGTTTCTTGCACCATTATGTCTGCAGAAGAGCTAGAAAATTGCACTTTCTCATTTGGTTTAAAATGTAAATGCTCAGAAATGTTTTGGGAATTTTCTGATTAAAATCTTTCCTGTTTCCCAGAAGGGGTTGTGTGCTTGTTTCCTCCCACAGTTCTTAGTTATGCTATGCTTTTCCTATTTTTAAAGGTAGCATTGTAGGATAGTATGTGTGTGTCTGTAGTGTGAAACTACACATGTGATATGAGCAGGTACATCACCGAAGCAGAGTAATAGAGCATAAAGAGTCATTGCTGAACACTTGCTGGAAATAGCATCCAAAGGATCCATTACTCTTTGGAAATCTTTTGGTATGATCTGATTACTAAAACTCTTAATTGAAAGCTAATTGCTAATAGAGTTTGCTGTATACAGCACATGGTCTTCCATCAAAATTTGTCCTTCACTCAATACTGCAGGTAAAAGCATACACCTTTATTTTACTTATAACTTCCAGCTGCAGTACAGAGTATTTTTTCCATGCTGGAGAATGATCATTTGAGATGCTTTTCCTGTTCTATTCTATAAAATTGCATTTAAAAAAAAAAAAAAAAAGTGTTTAAATATCATTAGTATGCAGTAGATGTAATTAGTGAATTAACAGTTCTAACACTTTGATTGTTTCAGGTGGAAAGGATACCATAACTTTCAGTGACCCAACCTTGCCTGTTACACAGCAGTCCAGGTCACCGCTGTCACCACTCAGTGATAAGGCACAGAAAACTGAAGTACAAGGTGAGTACCTGGAACGTAAGGAACATGGTGAGAGCTGAGCACTCATTTCTTTCCAAATAAAAAGTAATGAATTTCCATGCTGGAATAGCAGAAGGCAAAAGTTTCTTTGATCGCAGAGATGTAATAAATCATCTGCAAGTAAAATGGGTAGATGGTCCCACCTAGCAAAGAAACAACTGAGAAATGGGTGTTGAAGAGGGCTGGGGATCAGGCCTTACACCTCAGAGAATTTTCCTGCCAGGTAACTTGATACTGTAAGAAGTTATTCAGGCTATGTTACCCTTAACTGCCTCCTGCTCTTTCTTCCTGGGTTAAAATGCACAGTAGGAAAGCAGTCTGTGGATCTGGCTTAGCAGATTCCTGCATTATAGCTGATATCTAGATGAAAGGGTTCCTGATTGCACTCAGTGAATTGAAATACCTGACTCGAAAGTGACTGTCTTGCATGTGTTTTGTTAGAAATCCCCAACAGCGAGCTTTAACATCTCTCCAAAGTCAAGTTTAACTTTATTTGACAGTAGCAGAAGATAGTGTTTTGCTGATAACCTTGATTTTTTTTCTTTTTTTTTTTTTTTTTTTTTGTTAGTTTTTCATAATGGATGGGAGATGGATTATTATGCTTGCCTATCTGCATTTGGATAAGCTCTTTAAGGGTGTAACATTTTGGTATGCCCTGATCTTACTCAGCTAACCATGAAGCATCATAAAGAGTTTATTTGTTAGTCTTGAAACTAAATAGATTGTGGCTTAATTTTGACTTTATTATCCATGTCATCATGTCATCATCTGATAAAACCTGACAGCCAGACTGATCATTTTTATAATCTTGATCAGCTGGTATTTTTGCTAAAAATAAGAAGTTAAACTATAGTGAATAGTTCTCCAGTGAGTAATAACAACTCATAAATATTCATTTTGTGCCTGCTTAATCATTGACTTTTAATTAAATCTGCAGCTACTAAAAGTATTTACTTGGTGGCATTATGCACTTTCCTTTACATATTTGTCCTAGGTGAGGTTGGTATTACAGTTTTGATTAAAGCTGCCTGTCACAGCTCATCAGACCCTGTTTCTGTTACTTTGTCACACTGCCAAACTTGAGCTCTGGGCTGAAGTTTTCCATGCTGTTTTCTAGTTCAGCTGATTTTTAAAATGTCAGCCAAATCACTCTTTTATGTTAAATTCTGATGACCACTGGTTTTGGTGGGTTTTTTCTTTGTCTAGTTTGTTGTGGTTTGGGGTTGCTTTTTTTTTTTGGTAGTTGTTTTTTGTTTTTTTAACATACAAACATTTACTATATCTATAATTGAAAGGAATTTGAAACTTAAGGAAAAGATTTCCACCCCGAGAAAACATGCTGGAGTTTCCACCCCATTCACTTTTAGATCTCATGAGCTAAAAACAACAAATAAACAAACCATGCCACCAACACTGGTAAAACTCTGCATGTCCCACTCCTTCAAAATGATGTAAAACCAGATAGAAAAAAAACTGGACAAGGGAGGAAAGGAAGGCAGAGATCAGGACTCTCAAGTGATGGGCAGTTTGAGGCTGCCATCTTCCTTTTGAAGCCTGGAAAGGAGGAAGCAGAGTGATTTCAGCTGCAGGGCTGTCCCTGTGCTTGGGGTCACACAGCTCCTCTGCAGTCAGCAGCTCTATGGGAGTGATACATGGAGTCACCTCTGCATAGAGAATGACTTTCTGCTGGTGAGTTTTAGGAGCTTGGAACATATTGCAGTGTTCCATCTATACAATGTGCCTCCAAATTCAGGGGGACGTAGGAACTTATTCATCTGCTTTCATTTACCAACCAAGTTTAAAAGATTTCTAGAAATAAATGCAAAAACACTTCTATTTTCATCATAGTTGAATGATTAGTTGAATGAAAACAGTTCATAAACAGAATAGCAATGAAATTCTTACATGTTTTTAAATACTAGGCCTGGTGTCATGTCTGTCAGCTATGGTTCTTTAAATAATACCACTAATATTTAGTGCCTGTTTGGCCAGGGAAACATTTTTAGCTTTTCACTATCATACATTCTTTATCAGAACTTTCTGTAATACATTGAATGTTGGTGTAGCCAGATCTACAGATAATCAAAGGGCTTTTTTTGGCTTATTAAATCTGATCTATCTGCTCACGCTGATCTCATCAAGTCCTGATTTAGTTTGCACTTTTTATCATTGTTTCAGCTAAGCTGCATGCTAGAAGTCTGTAGGATACACTGTGCAGTTCCTGTGTGAAAATACGTGAGACAGAACAGTCTTATGAATTAAAGACTGTCTTGTGCCACCAGATCTCTCTTTATCCAGTCCACAGGATGGATAGTGTCATGGGAGAGTTTGTACTTGAGCATAAGGAACAACTATTCAGGTTTTTCCCTCTTCATTGTTGAATGCATTGTTCCTGCTGTTTGGCCTGTGCACTATTTTACAAAAAAAAAGACAAAAGCACTGTTTTTTGTGAGCTTTCCTCTGGTAGTCTAGTGCTGAGAAACATTTAATCTTCAGAAAACTGCAGCAAGGTGATGGGATGGTGTTAGCCCACTGTAGAGGGAGGAAACTGAGGCACACAGTGAATGAGGGTAGAGCCCCTCATTTTAAGTGCCAGTTTGAGGTTCATAGGTTTTGGCTCTTTTTGGAGCACTTGGAGTGTGTATGTTCAGATACACAGCACTGTGAGTCAAGCTCCTGGGATTCCAGCTGAGTGCTCAGATAATGAGGATAACATCCAGTGGGTGATTACCTCTTGAAAATTAAATTATCCCTGCCTTTTCCACAGACTTGAATTCCAGCTCTTCAGAGCAGCATTCCTTGTACCCATAATGGCATTGAGTGTTCCCTTCTTGCCAGCCCTTCTCTCACTCACTCGGCAGCTCCCAAATGATAAATGAGACAGGTCTGATAGAAACAGTAGCCTCCTGTATTGTGCAGCTCTGCTCCCTGCAGCCAGGCTGTCCTGGGAGTGAGTGAGGCAGGATTCCTGTGGGAGAAGTTGAGGAAATGCCCATCCACTAAGAGGTGATGCATATGCACAACAAGAGTAATTTTAAGCTGTCAGTGCAGCCATACATCTGGCGTTTCCTATTTTTTCTTGTCTTTGCAAGCTTATTTTCAATGGGGCTTTTTGTCCTTAGCTGAAATGAGGACAAATTCTCTCTTTCATAAAGCTGTTTGTTTACACATTGCTGTTTTCTCTCTTCTGACACTTTGTTCAGTGTTTGCATTTGGTATAATGGTATATTTAAAATTTTTCCACCGCTTTGTTTTATGCTGTTACACAAATTAGAATAATCTTTTATGTTAGGAGAAATGTTGCAGGACCAATAATGAAACTTCATTGTTGGATGAAGGCCTGAGAAAAGCTCAAAAAAATTGGAGTTCGTGTTAGCCCCTGAAAGTGTAGTGATGTGGGGATTAATGCTAAACTGTAGCTGAGTGCCTGGCTTAGAGTTGTTACTCCTTTGAAAGTTTGCCTGACCCTGCTGTTCTACAGCATGGAATCAACTGTGACTCTTTCAGAGTTGTCCATATTAGGGAAAGACAGACTCACAGCCAGGGCCAGATCCAGCAAGAAACTTAGTGTTGATTGCTTATCCTCTAAGAAATGGACCTGGGATGGGACAGGGAATCACTCTTAGAAATTCCTTACTGAGGTAAACATCTCTGGTTTAGCACTGGTAGTGATGTCCTTCAGATCAGATGCATAATAAACACTTGTGACTGACCAGAGCATCTTGCTGTTCCATTTCTCTTCCAGCTGAACAGAAGGGAGAATGTGATGAAACTTGTGCTGTTGCAAGTGAATTCCTGGCTCCAGAGGGAACAAACTTAAAAAACCAAAACCAAAATAAACATTTTTATTCTTCATTACCCCCGTTGCCTTCCGAGAAAGAGGAAATAAACAAGCTTGGAAGTCAGATAATTAAACTGACAGAGCAAGCAGTTGCAGAACTGGAAGGGAAAAGAACAGGCACTTCCACAGAGGAGCAGAACACAGTGGCTGCAGCAGACCTTAATGGTTCATCTGAGGGAGAGTTCCCACTTTCCAGCCCTGACCCGTCTGACCCCACAGATCCCTCAAACTCAGAGAATGAACAAACAGCTGAAACTGAGGCCCTGAAAGACAATGACCAAACCTCAGAGAGTGACTGTGAAATTACAAGCAAAAGAGAGGATCAAAACAGCAGCATTGTAGATGTGGTGCATACTGAGGACTCTGGAAGGCACAGAGGGCTTTGTGTTACAACTGCACACAAAAGTAACAGCTTTGAGGAGCTCCCTGTATCTGAAACCAAGAAACCATCTGATCCTGCTGAAAGCTGTGAATATTTGGATAACAGTTTGGCTTGAGGTATGAAATCCAGGCCCTCAAGCATCTCATTCTAATCTCATTGCAGTGTCTAATTTTGCAGCAATATTTCTGCTACAAATATGAGTGATAAAACAGTATGCTATAGGGTTGATTTTTATGTTGATCTGCTAGCATTTGTCTAGGAAAGGGGTTTCTCTGTTTTGGCTACAGTATACCAAATGTAAATTACCTAAGGAGAGGTATTAGTGATGAGGTTTAATCACATTGATTTGAAGTTTCTACATAGATTGCTGTAACTTACATTAGTGTAGCAAAGAGACCAGTGATAATGATTATCACTAGGCTTTGTAACATGTCTGGTCCCAGTGCCAGACTGTATTTAAATGGGTAGACATGTCTTCCAAGGATGAAAAATTTGGAGTGATAAATTGAGAAGCATCTGCAAGCTTTTTATTGTTTCTCAGACTGCATTTTATTTCTTTTTACATATAGTGACTGCAAGTACATCCTTAGAAGAAAACCCCTATTTCCTTGTAAGAACTTCCTGAAAAACATGCCTGCCTGTATATAGTTCTCCTTCTTACAAACCTTTGTATCTTTTCACCTGTATGGAATTTTTCCTTTCTTCTTCCAGCTCATCTCATTAAAATGAAGGGAGTTATTTCACCAGATACTGAGAACAAAATTTAATGAAGCTTAATGAAGGAAACATCCTCAAAGAAACCAGAAGTGGCAATGCTGCTCCAAAGCAAGGAGAAGAGCAAGAGGAGAACCAGTGATGCCCTGTCCACCCTCTTGGCACTCTCAGTTACTGGAATTGCATTCCTCAACCTGCAGGAGCTGGAACAGCCCTCAGGCTGAATAACTGGTGGTAGATTGCAGCCTAATCCATCTGTGACCTCATTTTTAAAGGAATCTGTCTTTTATTTTCTTATGTTTTGGCACTAAGGGTAACACTTCCTTTCCTCCTCATGTCACCCATCTGTAGGTTTATTTGCATTGCTGCTTCTTTCTTAAACTTCTGCCCTCGTTTATGTTTAGTCATAGGAAAACATTCCTACAGTATCTGGGGGAAAGGAAGGCTGCTGTGTCATTCCCTAGCTCGCTCCTGATGCTGGAGCTGTGCCACTCTGCTCCTAGGAAGGCAGCAACAAGGGAATACTTCAATGTTAAGTTAGCAGCTGTTGGAGAAAGGAATGCACGTCCTTCCTCTCCTGTTTGTGGCATAAGGAATAGTCTCTGCAGCTGTGGAGCTTCTATGGGCTAGCAGCCATCAAGGCAATTTTTCTGCTGGCCTGGGACCTAATTGTCTGTAAATGTTCATTTCTCACTCCTAGAACTTGAAACCAATCAGAGAGAATTAAACCAAATTTAATAAAATACTACTAATAAAAAGGAAAATCCCTCCCAGATTGAGTCCTTCTTTGACAAATAACTGCCAGCTGCAAATTTTTACAGCCCACTTGTCAGCTACTGAATAAACAGAGTTTATATTAGCAATACTGACAAACTCTTCTGTATATGGAAGATGAGCTAGCAGGTGCTGCCGTAATCAAGGTGTCAGAGTCCATGAACAGTTTGCATTCAGCAGAAGAAAGCCTGGATATAAATTATTACATATAAATACAAGGAGTGATAGAGGGAAGGTGAAAAATAAGGCCTGTCTCTGTCCTCATGTGTTTTCCCTAGCAGGTGCATTCATGTAACCCTTTCAGTGTCTGCCTGAAGGCAAGAAAGCCATGCACTGCTCCTCAAACAGATTTCCTTGCTCTCTAAAGGTAATTTGACATTGCAGCATTTTACTGATATTAAGCAGCAGCCCTTAGAAACAAAAGCCATCTGTAAATTTAAGCATATCAGGACATGAAGCAGTAAAAAGTTCTCTTTGATGATGCTGATCCACAGTGAAGTTCCCCATCACCTGAAAAACCAGGAAGAGTTTTAAGTATTTGAATGATTGTTATGCTGTTCCCATTAATTGTAACTGACTGCATTATTGACTAGTTTATATGAAAGTACTGACAAGTCAGAAGAGAAATAGCTACAGAAACTGATATCTCTGGAAGATTGTGGCAGGATTTTTTCCTTTAATGCTTGAATGTCACATGAAGTTGCATTTTATTCAAGATGTATTCTTTTCCATCTTTCACAGGCTAATCCTGCACAGAGCTAAATATCAATGCAGTCAGAACTGAGGCAAGTGAATAAGGTCAGGATTTCACATAGCTGAGCTCTGAAATATTGAGGGTGTTTATATTCTTTCCCTGCCCTGTATCTTTCCTGACCCACAGTTGTATGAGTTAGCATATTGCTCTTCATCCCTAAATAGTCACCTAATGCTATTAATTAATGAAGAGCTTGGTGAAAAAATCAGGCAAGTAGAAGATGTGCTGTAGGACCAGTACCAACAGCTTTTTAGTGCCTCATTGGTTATTATTTTTAATATTTGTTTTTCTGTGAGAACATAGTGATGTACGACCCAACAAGGAAATGTTGCTAATTATTCTCAGACTATTCTGCTTTTTAGATGTCATTTTTATATATTTGTAATTATTAAATTGCAGTGAGGTACCTAGATCTCTGGGAGGCTAATTTTTAGTGCTCTATCACTGCTGCAGCACTGCCCCTCTTCCTTCTGCCCTCGTGAATGTGTGTTCTAGCTATGTTTTCAGTCTTCTCCCAGGCACACAAGGCTTGAGACTTGCAAAAGTAAGACATCTTTGCTGCACTATGTGATAGCTAATTGAATATGCTTGTCAGTATCTTCCTTGGATATTGCTTTAGTTGACATTGTGCTATTAGAATGATCATTTCCCCCTCTCCCCCCAGTAAATTAGTGTTTTGTTGTGGAGTCAAAACTACTGTGGGGATTTTTTTTTTAGAGGGGCTAGGGATAATTTGGATGTTTCTTTTTTTTTTCTTTAGACTTGTGTTCCCTCTTTCTAGGACTTTAGAAATGCAGATACCACATCCAGACATGTGAACCTTTTTGGTAGTGGGCTCTGGGGAAGCAAACTGGGAAGGGGATTTTTGGCAGAGGTGTGGAGAAGATGCATTTCACAGCTGATTTTTAGGGAGGATGTCTCACCTAAAACGTGTTGTTTTTGGGAAGGGTTTCATTTGAAAATACAATGCAGTGATTAGTTGAAAAAACAATGTTCAATGACTTTGTAAAATAAGTGTGTGTGAAAATGACATTAAGATTCATCTTTTAGAATGCTGCTTCTTTTCTAAGCGAGACTATTTTTAAGGATATGGAAATTTATTTAATCAAGACAGTGGAATTTCTTAAATCCATATGAGCTCAGGAATGTATTTCAAAATCTTAACGGAGATTAAGTTGAAAGTCTGCTACATTTCTAAAAGATAGGATTTTGTTTATCAGCTTCTGTTTTGTAGTTTCACTTCATAAATTATGCAGTTTAGTTTATTTGCAAACCTCTCTTTTATTGCCACCTGGATTAACTGCACAACATGGTTCAACTATATTAATACACATCTTTAATAAAAACATTTCCTGATACGCTTGTTCTGTTTGTTTCCTTTTCTCAGTATCAGATGAATGATAGTCATGAAGGCAGTATTGTAGTATTTTCAGTGAGTTGTGTTGAATTAAAAAGGTAAAGCTTTATTGAGCCAGAGTTATAGGTTTGGAAATGATCTGATTTATATCTTTTCCCTGTCACTTCTCTCAGTCTAAATTGACTGATTTACTTCCTATGTTTTTATATGAAGAAACACTTAGGGGTTTTTTGGCTTTGAAAAGAATATTTATCTCTGATCTGCTTACTTTATCACCATGGTCTAAGCAGCATTAAAACTTTTGTATACAACCTCATTACTAACAGGCACTATCTAGAGACTTCAGGGAACTTTTGCTGGGGAGTAATGGTAAACTGGAATATTTCTTTCAAATCTTCTTTGATGTGTAAACAGTGTGAGTCAGCTACAGCCATGTGGTCAATTTAACATCGTTAAGAAGCTTATGCATTTTTGAGAGTAAAACCTGAAAATACAAGCAGAATAATGTAATGGATCTAAAGTTAAGAACAGAAATGTCTGTACTTTCCCTTATCCTTAGGGGAAGTCCATTATCCAGAGCTTTCAGCACAACACCCAACACTGTTGAAAGCACAGAGATCCTTTCACCTTTCAGTTTTGCAGCTAAATGCAAGATAGCATCTAAGGGGAAACAGTTTATTACCTATTCATATTAACTTTATTTTCCTTAGGTATCTAACTTGTAAATTTTTAAGAGCCCTCTACAGTACACAGACCCTTTACAGGCCATCAGCCATATCCATTGGCACTCATATTGAAATGTATTCAACTCCCAAACTGCATAAAAGGGAATCCTTTATCTTCAAGAAAATAGATCACAGTGTTGAGTTGATGCTGCTTTTTATTGATGGGCTTACAGAAAGAAGGCTCTACATTGTGATATGCATTTATTAGAAGAGAAAGCAAATGGAAATTACAATTCTTCAGGTGTGTATCTTCGTGGCCTGTGGCACAGCTTAAGGTACTCTGTGCTGCCAAGGCCATGGCCACCTTGTTGGTCTTCACTTAAGCCTGGTTCTGCATTCGTTTGTTGAGCCCTCTCTTCTTCTTGTCTGTAACCTCAGTTACTTTTTCCTCCCACAGGTTCTTGTTGCACATCCCAATGACACAGCAAGCCAGACGTTTCCCAGCATTTCCATTTTCCAAACTGGCTTTATTGTTGCCCTTGCCCATGTCATCCTCCTGCTCATGGATCACAACTGATCTGCCCATGATGGAATACGGACCAAACATAGTGGCAGAGAGATTTGTTTTGTATTTTCTGATTTTGCCTTCCTTAGGAGAAAAGTTGCCAAAATCTCCTGGGTGACGGGGGTGATTCACTCTGAAAGGGTTATAGTGTCCTCCTGTAGAATCACAGCCATTGCTGAGATCCCCAAGCTCATGGATGTGTATAGCTCTACCAGATTGATTGTTATCCAATGGAAACCCATCCAAGTAAAAAATGGCTTCTAATCTTCCATATGAGTAATACTGTCTGAATAAGACTTGTCCAGTCACTTGTGGCTTGTCAGCATCTATTTTGGAGCTGGGCTTCATTTCACAAGTAGCATAAATCATCCCATCAGTCTCATTACCAGGCAGTACTGGATAGAGCAAACTCTGCCAGAGATCGTTCACTTTCTTCTGTACGTCATGAAATGACTCTTGGCTTGCATCAGGTTCTTTGTCTGTCATGACACCAGAGGCAAACAGGGCAACCCCAGTGACCAGGGAAAGAAGCAGCATCTTGGTAGTTCAGAGCCTGCAAAGGTACAAGAAGCTACAAGGAATTAAGGGTGTTTGGCAGCGGCATGGCTGGAGAGAAAGGCATGCAGGCTGTGACATGGCTGAGCAAAACAGCTGGAGCACAGTATTGTGGGATTGCTGCTTTCTAAATCTGTGTAACATGATGAAATGAAAGTAAATCAGAATGCATAAGCATCTGGAAACACGTACAACTGACCCCCATGACTAAAAGAAATCCTAGTGATTCTATATTTTATACTAGATCTTCATCTTATAAACTACCTCTTTTTCCCTGCAGGAAGCAAGAAAGCCAGAGTCTTGTTTAATCTCTTTTTGGAGTTTGTATTGAGACTTTTTTCCTAACTAGAAATTCCAGCAAGACAGTTCACCAGCAGGCCAGTTTTGGCCCATCTACATAACCACTAGTTAGGCATTGCAAAGGAAAAGCAAAAATCCAGCAAGTTGATTACCTTGCAGAGTTGCTGCAGAACCCCTCAGGAGTAGCTCTTTGCCTCTGCTCCCCTAAAGTGAGATGTGGTAAGCCAGAAAGCCAGGGCTGTTTGAAGTTGGTGCTTACAGGAACTGTGTGTTTGTGTTAAAGTTAGGTAACTGCTCAGGGGAGGCGTCGCCGGGAGAACCGTGGGAGGGGAAGGAAAGAGGGGGGGGAGGGAAAAGTTTCAGGCATTTTAATTTTGGGCAGGGTGAACACTTTGTCCTTTTTCGGTTAGTTTGTTTGGCTCTGAGTCCTCGCTGACATTCCAAAGGAAAGGAAAAAAAGCCATCAGGCTCTTAAATTCATCTTCCTTTTGATGACTTCATGTGCTTATCTAAAACAAGTGACCTTCAGCGTGCAGTGAGGGGAGAGGAAGGAGCTTTATCGAGGCACAGATGGGCAGTTCACTCACTCCTGTGCTGATTGTCATGGAGTTGTTTTACATTTTTATTTCTTTATTAGCCCAAATTGAAACTGGTGCTTGAGCAACACAAACTGTTTCACATGGACGTCTATCAGAGTTTCTGTGGTTTTAAAACCTGAGGGCACAATCCAAACTGGCAGATACTGAGTTACATTGCAGCGATGCTTCTCTGTATTTGGGCTGCTGTCTGCTACTTCAGTTGCCAATTTACCTGCTTCACTGAAGTAATTTTTTTGTCTTCTTTTGAGACAGCGGTGATTTCTTTCCAAAGAGAAGTGAGCGGTACTGAGGCAGTGCAACATCAGACTGAAGCACAGAGAAGTTGTTCCCCAGAAGGTGTCTGGAGCATGGAGAGTTCACGTGTGTTTCATCATTGTGTGAACTGAGAAATGCTCTGCTCCTGGGGGCATTGCCCTGCCTGCAACACTTCCACTGTTGTAGCTTGAAATGTGGATTCAGCCCTCACAAGAGCAATTTAACAGCCTGAGATTTCTGTAGGGAGAAATAAGGGGCTTTTATTACTCCAGAACAATTCTCAACACAAAAATATTGCTAAGAAAATCTTTTTTCCCCAATTCATGTCTACTGCCAGCTGGGTGAGGAATGTGACTGGCAGCTTCTGGAGTGGCAAAACTGTGTGTGTTAATCCTACAGTTAAGATATTCTACATCAGATCTGAGATACTCAGTTACCTGGGACCTGATTTTTCTTTCTGCATCAAGGAGAGTAGAGCTACAGGGGTGTCCACTGCTTGCATCATGAGCCAAGGACTGTAAATACAGAGTTAACTTCTGCTGGGGATATTGGGATATTGAACCTGTGACTTTATCCCTGTGCTGCAGCTCCTAATCTGTGAATTAGAGCAATTAGTATTGCTTTTCTTCAGGGTATTTGTGAGGTGCTCAGCTTACTTTGCCTGTGGGAACCTTCCAGTGGAAGCTGAACATTTAAGACAGGGTCAGGATTGCCCAACCCCTCAGCCCTAATGCTACCTGCTTTGCAGCCCTTCCCCAAGTTCATTCACTGGCAGTCTCTGAGCTGAGGAAATCCACACTTGTGACATGATAATGCTATGGAATTGCTCATGGCTAAAGTATTTGAAAGAAGTACAGTATTTTATAGACAGGTTTTATAAATTTTTGGAGAAAATGTTCAGTCAAATGCAAGGGGGAATGGCTTAAGTCTGTACAATGCAAGAAGGAACTGTCCAGTCTTGCTTCTATTAGGAAATATATTTCCTAGCATCAGAAACCATTTTTTAAAGGGAACATGAAGAATGGAAGGAAAAAAAGGGGCACTGTTCATGGCTTACTCTTTGAGTCTCAAAGTGACTGCAATTGAGTTTAACACTTCTGCAAGGAAATTTCCAAGCCAGCAGTCAGTGCTCCAAGAGAAGAATTTCAAAGCTTTAGTTGAATTATAAGGCATTTTTAAGCAGGAACTATGGTCAAAATTTCAACTCCTTTAAATACAATAATGCTGCTGACTTTAGTGGCACTTGTGGTGTTTTGCACTTGCTGGAAACCTGTCCCTGAAAAAACAAAGATAGTTTCTGCAAAGCTCTTTCTTGATGTGCTGCACATGCAGGAATGAAACAGAAATGCAGAAGGGTGTAAGGAGATGATCAAAGAGACAGAAAGGACTGCAGCAAAGCTAAATGATATATTTGTAGTGCTCTGCACTTCAGAGAGTGAAAAGGAAATACTTGCTGTGGGCTGCTGTCAGAAAGATGTATTTGAAAAAGGAGAAGGGCTGATAACTACAAGAAATGCAATTGCTAAGGTGATTTGGCATTCAGTCTGGCTCTGAGAGATGGAAGTCAGTAAGTTCTGACCAAGTAGATCATTAAAGTCTGTTGTTACCCACTGCCTATGTTTTAGTTTTCTGCTTAAAAAGAGGTGCTGAGCAATGGGCAAGCAGCCTTTCAAGCAGACAGTGGCTAATGGGAGGAGAGCCCACAGTGACCTGGCCATGCACTTGTACTTGTGTTACAGTCCTTGTTTAAAAAAGAGACCTCTGCTTTTGTTCCAGTTGTAGAAGATCTATTGTGTCCTGAATTTCCTGCAACGTTCTGCAGTCTCCTGGGCTCTACAAGACAGAGTTGTCAGAACAACTTCTGCAAGGCTCTCCAGACCACAGAATAAAAGTGGATGTAGCTTTACTCATGGGCTTTACCAGGGACTTCATATGCACTTCTGCTCACACGTTCTCAATCCATCCTATGACCTTCAGGGTTGGTTGCTTGGTGGGTTTGTTTTGTGGTGACATCATCTGGTTGCATCACCCTGCTGTTCAACATCATTTGGTTTGTCCAGCACAGAGTTAAATGTGATGAAGAAATGCCGCATAGGAGAGTAGCCTTTTGTAGCAAAAGGATTTTTTGTGTCTCCAGCAGTTGGATCTGCTCTCAGTGATTTTATGGTAGAATGATTCTCCATAAAAATGACATCCAGAGAAGGCAGGTTTTACATCTTCTGCAGAGGGTGATGGAGCTCACTGCTTTTCTCCACGTATGGCTGAAGCTGGAGCCACTAAAAGATGGGGGATGTTTGCAGCCTGAGGGAAGCAGAGTCAAGATTTTTTGAAACCTAATCTGCTTCTTCAGTGAAGGGCACTGTGCCATTTCTGAGTGATGATCCCAGCCTGGGAGCCAGTTATGCTGCTGAGCCATCAGGCAGCACTTGTTGGTATCCAGGAGTTACCTTCTTGCTGTAACTGCAGGGCACCAGAACTTCCACATGTTGAGCTTGGTGTGGTCCTGTGCATGCTCTGCAATTGCTTGTAAGCACAGCACCAGCCTCCCATGACATCTGGCTCCTCCCAGTACCTGCCTGTGGGTTTATGCCAAGTTAGGAAGGATTTAGAAAGCAGGGATGCTGTCGGGGAGTCTGGAAAGGTGCAATGACTTTGGCTGGTCACTAATGGTTGTGTTGTACCACACAGCGTGGTCATGTCTTGTGGAGCTCCAGTGCTCATGGGAGCAGGGATTCATCCTGCACTGAGTGGTTTTAGCCTGCATGGTATCAGCACCAGGGCTGGTGCTGGACTGCAAGCAGCACCTCATGCTGCAGGAATCATGGTGGAGGACATCAACTGAGATTGCTATAAGGAGAAAAAAAACCAAAACGAAATAACATGAAAAATCTTGGTGTAGCAAATTGAAGATCTGTCACTGATCGAGGCTGACTCTTCCTGTTTACTCCTGTTACTTGGCTTGGTGTTTCTATTTAAAGAAATACAGATATTTAGTGGCTGAGGTAAGCATCCATTTATAATATTCTTGCCAAAGTGCTATATGCATTTCCAACTTTTTGGGGCATTACCCACAAAAAAACACGAGTTAGAGAAATATACAAAAAGGAAACAACACTATTCTCTCTGGGGAATAATTTCCCTAGAAAATAGAAGATCATGAAACTGTCAAACTACATCAGCCAGTTTGAAAAAAATCTTTACGTTCTTCCTCTTTAATAGCTTGAGAAGAAATCATTTTATGAGAGTGAGGGAGAGATGAACTGTAAGTAAGCTTTTTGAAAAAGCTGCATTTAGAAACTCATTTTAGGTCTGTCAAACTAATTTAACAGAATTTCATCTTCACATGTGGATATCAAATAAAAATATGCAGTGTAAAAAAGCAGGGATGGAACCCAGCTATTAGATAATTTAGGTTATTATTTCTGTTTGCATTAATTCCCTGATCCTTTGTTGAATGTTTATCCTTTCTGCTGTGTAGCATTAATCTGAAGAGGCATTTGCTGTTTGAGAGCAGAAAAGAAATAAACACCAGACTTCCCTCAAGTTCAGTGTCCAATGGCCATAAATGGAAATATCTTCATTCTGTTATTTATTTTTATTTTTAATTTCAGAGTGTTCATTGCCAGACTGTATGTATTTGCCCATCCAACACTGTGTAGCTTCAAGTCAAAGCTCAGGAAGCTGCAGGGAGGTTGGGCAGTAGGTCAGATATCTGGGCAGCAGTTACATACAAATAACTAAATACAAAACTCTCTTTTTATTACACTCAATAGCAGATGTCTCAGAAGCCTAAAGACTATCATAGGGATCAACTGAGCATGGCCCTGCCATGTGCCTGTTGTCACCTCTGGGGTGGGGAAGGGTTTTTGGGCAGGGACCACTGCCAGGTGCTTCTCAGGAGCAATGGGTTTGAGGCCTCCTGCTTCCGTAGGAGGTAGCAGGGTTTTTCCAGGGCCACAGGGGGGAAGCTTGATCCCTTTCCACAGGATTAAGCCCAGGAGCGTGACAGCAAGGTGAGAAAGGACAAGTTAGAGCTTGGTGAGAAGCCAGGATGGAAGCAGGCAGGAAAAGGGGAATTACAGGTACTTGTACAGGCAAAATGTTTGACAGTCCCCAAACTGGGCTGATCCTTCTTCACAGATTTCAGTTTGACTTCAGTTACAGGAAAAGGATTGGTCCCATTTCACTGAAGCAGCAGACAGTATTTCAAATAAGGGTTTAAATTCTTTTTATTTACATACTGCAATGTGGATCCACTTTCCTTTATTTCAGCAAAACATAACCTGGCACTCTGTTTAAATCACCGTAGCCTTATTTGAAAAGGCTATGGAATATTATGGATACCCAATACAGTTAAAGTGTTAGGAGAGAAAAAAACTATGCAATGAAATAGAAGTTGTTTAAAAGAATGCTATGAAAGTGGTGGTGTCTGTACACTGTACCAAACCACACCAACATAAATCATGACTGAAGCTTGTCTATCCTGTTCTTAAAACTCATAATTGATGTAGAATTTACCATCACCTTGGGCTCACTGCCCTTTCTCCTACAGGCTTGCCTGCTTCTCACTGCAGATCAGACCCACTGTTGTGGTTGTATCCACTACAGACATGGGGGACAGATTATTGTGGTTTGTTTGTTTCAACAACCTCTTGCAAACATGTACCAATGGCTCTTCCCTCTTTCAGGTAAACAGCCACAGTTCTTTTAAGCCTTCCTGCTGTATTTTGTGTTAAGTAAATGACCATTCCCTGTGGGCTGTGCACCTCTCCCTGGAAATGCACAAAATCCCAGCCCATCACCTGAGCAGCAGGGATTACTGCTGCCCTTGACTTGCAGTTTTACTCTCTATATCATAATGTGATCCTTGCCTGAAACTTTCCTGCAGAGCTGCTGTCTGTTCAGTTATGTCCATTTTAAATATTTCTTTAGTTGGTTTAATTGGTTAGGATGGGATTTTACCTTTGTCTTAATTGGAGTTTATCTTGTGTTAGTGCGGCGGGGTTTTAGATGGGGGGTACAGGGGGGGCTCCTGTGAGAAGCTGCTGGAAGCTTCCCTGGCTCCAAATCCAGCCCCACCTCTGCCTGAGATCAGGCAGATAGGGGAAGATGGATGTTCCTTTGGGAGTAACATATTCAAGGAAGGGAAAACAAATTTCCAAAAAGCTCTACAGAGCAGAGGAGAGGAGGAGGTGGGAGCAGTGCTGGAGCAGAGACACCAAGGTTGGTGAGGAAGGAGGGGAGGGAGTTGACCAGGCAGAGGTTTTCCCTGCTGCCCATGGTGAGATGGCAGATGTGTCCCTGCACCCCATGGAGCTCAGTGGAGCAGTCCCTGAAGGACCATGGAGGGGCAGATGTGGATCTGCAGCCATGGAGGCCCCGGTGCCAGAGGAGGTGACTGTTCCTGCAGCAGCCGTGACTCTGTGTGCAGCCCAGGATGGAGCAGTTCCTGAGGGACTGCACCTCCTGGGAGGGACTCATGTCCCAGGGGTTCCTGAAAGACTCTCCGTGAGAGGGACCCAACACTGGAGCAGGGGAAGAATGTGAGGAGTCCTCCCCTGAGGAGGAAGGAGTGGCAGAAACACCATGTGGGGAACTGACCCTGAACCCCCCTGCCCGTCCCCTGTGCTCTGAGGGGAGGTGGGAGGGAAGGATCCGGGCCTGGGGAGAAGGTACAAAGATCTGGTCATGTTTTCTCTTTCTCCTGATAGATCATTTTTTATATCCTTTTCCTCCCCGCATTGCAGCCATCTGGGTTTGCCCATGGTAACTGGAGAGTGAAAACCTCCCTGTCCCTGTCTGGGTGAAGGAGCCTTCCCATGGATTTTCTCCTCCCGTGGATTTTCTCCCATCCTGCAGTGGGGGGTGGATGAGCAGAGGCCTGGTTGGTACCAGCTGAGCCTAAATCCTGACACCTCTTTTTTTATATATATATATATATATATTTAATTATTATTATTTCCCCCAGCTCTTACTGTTTTCTCCAGCTTGTCCCAAACATTTTGAATTCTAATCCTTCCCCACAGTGTGTTTACAGCCCTTCCAGCTCAGTGTCAGCTGTGAATTTAATCAGTTTACTTTTTGTTCCACCATCCAAGTCATTAACAGAAGGGCTGAATAAAACAAATCACAGATAAAGTTCTGCACCCGAGGCAGGCTGTCCTCCCCATTGGGAACCGACTGCTTTCCAGACTGGGTACACATTTCCCACTATCTCTCTACCTGCTTTATGGGATCAAGTTAATTTTTTTCCCCTCCACTTGTGTGTAGGAATGTCATTTAAGATATAAATGAAGATATTTATTGAAATTAAGGTAAAGATCTCTATGTGCAAGACTAGTTAATCTCTCATGGAAAGAAAATAAGTTACTGTTGTCTTTTAGTTATTTCCCTTCCTGGCCTTCAGATGAAGGCAAATTGTTTGCCATTTTTAGTGGGGTTTCTGTAGCTGTGACTCCTGGATTGAGCCACACCTATCTCCCCTGAATCCTCACACTTCATAGAAACTAAAATAACTTACTAGCCCTATCTCCAGCTATCTGCATCACCATTATTCTGCTGAGAGAGGCAAAGCATCTTTGAAGTGCTGCCTGACATGAAGTGGTGCATGAAACCTTAGGTATCTGGAAACTAATACAAAGGTGCCTTTTATGTGCCTATCCCAAGGTTGTTGTATCTCCTCTTGTGCTGAGAGTCAAGGGAACCCATTGTGTTTTAATTTTACACCAGTTATGGAAGCAAAGATGAGGTTAATTCATGCTAATTAGACTTAACATTTCCAAAGGCTCTCATTTCTCACCCTCTTACTCCTTGCAGGCAACACCTGTTTGTAAAAGTCTCCCAGCTTGTCCACCACCTTCATTACAATTGCTAGTACTTTAGGGTGAACTTCTCCAAAACCAGGGAAGCTATGCCCATTGTAACATAATGTCCTATATTCGTGTCAAGTTACCACATAGGATGAAAACTGATGAGGTTTTATCTAGGAACTCACGAGGATCTTGATATTCCTATGCCACAGGCAAGAAGCTTCCCCTTAGCACTTAAATTCTTGCTGACACCTGGAGGCATTAAAGGCTCTGCTTTGCACAGGAGCAAGCTGGGGCTCAGCAGAAGCTGGGGACAATCATGTTGGCAGAAGGCAAAAGCCCACCTGGCTTTGATAGAAGCTCCTGCTCCAGCAAGGACCCAACTGCAAATTTTCTATGTGGAGAGAGGGAGCACTGACCAGCAGCTACGAAAGGCAACAGCCCTGGGTTTTGCTGAAGACAAGACTCCAAAAGCATCTATGAGGCTCCTGAGGAGGTTCCTTGTCCCTGAGTGGTGCAGGTGAGCATGGGGAGTCCCTGGAGGCTTTCTCAGAGCAGCAGTTTCACCATAGGTATTGTGCTGTGCTGCTATTAAAAGAAACAACAACAAATGTATGGCTCACTGATAGATACTCCTTTAAAAACTGTGTGAAGTAGATAAGGGCCTGGACCTCTTGGCCCTTTTCAAAGCAGTTTGTGCCTAAAACCATTGTATTTTAGTGTAATTCAGAAAAGAAGAAAAAAAAAGCATATTTTTGTAGAGTAAAAATTGTTCTGTGGTAAAGTGGCTTCCCACCTTTTTTGGCCATATTTATTCTAGTGGGTTGATTTTTGTAAGCATAACTGAAACCCTGGGAGACTAATGAAGTTTAACAATGTGTGTTAATTACATCCACTTTTGTTTTCTCAGTGAAAACACAGGATCCTAAATCCTATTTACAGTCTGAAATTTCAGAAGTTCCAGCTCCTCATCTGTTCTTAACATCTCTTAGTTTCATGCAGCTTTTGTAAGCCTGTGCACATATTTAAGTTCCCCCCCATAGAGAATGGTTTTGGAGATCAGATGTTCAGGGATTAGGATCACAAGAGTTTTTTCACTTCGTTTAAAATAATTTTGACATTTAAGTGTAAGTTATTAAGATTGTTTTCTTGAACTGTCAAATGGGCCACAGCATGGTTGAACCATTCTTAGGAAAATTAAAATGAAAACTTTTTAATTTCTAAATGACTCACCTTTAAGAATGTTAACATTAATATTTTGCAAACTCTGAGGTAAATATTTTCATCTGAATTCCTCCCTGGGAAGATTAATTCCTGACTAAGTAAATAACTAAAGTCAGGGGGCATGACAGGGAGCCAGGGAGACAAAGTGGGAATGGTCACTTCTATCTGACGACCCTCTCAGTAGTGTTCATATTTGCATCTGCTTTATGGTTTTTGGTGGATTTTTTGTGTGCTTTTTTGGTTGGTTGGTTTTTTGTTTGTTTTTTGTTGTTTTTGTTTGCTTGTTTGTTTGGTTTTTGGTTGTTGTTGTTGTTAATTTTGTTTTTCTTTTGTGCAGTGGAACAAAGTTTACCCAAATGGTGTCAGGTTTTAGGATCCACACAGGGATGCTGTGTGGTTTTGTGAATTTTGATTTCAGAACAGGTGAATCCCATTAGTTTTGCAGCACAAAGTATTCTTCCATCTGAGGCCCAGTGTTTGGCTCTAGAAAAAACAGAGGATAGATAGGAGGCCAAACACATCAGGGTGTGTTTTTACCAGCTCCAATGTATGCATTGCTAAGCAAGACTGAGAATGCCACCTGCTTACAGAAAGGTTTTCAACTTGCAGGGCATGGAGTTCTTAATAGTATTCTATTAGATATAATGAGGTATGCTGGTGCAGATTTTCCCCATGAAGTTAGTACACATTTGTACAAAATAAGGCTCCTGCTGTGGTGTTTTATGAATGTGGAGTCTTTTAGTTCCAGTTAAATAGGATAACCAGCTTTTTTCCAGGTCATACAGAGAAATCTGTGGATTGGTTGTTGCTCCTACTCTCAGCATTAAGATAACTGCAGAAAAAAATTTAAAACCACAAATATTTCACTGTGACCTTCTTGAAGTGAAAGCAATCCTTTGAATGCATCAGAAATTGTTTTATTAGATGTGGAGGGTTGGGGGAAGAGAAAGATCTATTTCCTTTGTCCTTTTATTTTGTTCCAAACCTTCCTTCCCTCTTCAGCCTCCAGGTTTCTCTCTTATGAGTTGTCATCTCTTTTGTCACTTGCAAGGCTTTATTCCTAAAACCTGCAGATGTTATTAAAACTGCGGATTATAAGGTTATGTAGTGGGTGGTAGAAGCCAGATACAGACTGGATTTTTATTAGGGGATTACCATATTTTGTTAACAGGAGTGTGCCTGAGTAATTCCCCTGGAAGCTCTGCTGTGCTTGTTATGAAACATCTGATCCTGAAGCAGAGCTGCACCTTAGTAAGGTTCAGCTCTCTAACCATGCCAAGGATAGGTCACATTTCTGATGTGCAAAGGATCATTGGAAACAACGTTTTTTCCACTGGGAAAAAAGTGTAGTGCCATGACAGAAAGTAGCTCACTTACCATAAAATGCCAAATACACCAATGCGTGGTTCACTTTAGAAACCTTTTCCACTGCTGGCACACATTATGGGCAACAAAGTAAAATCAACATGTGAGGTATGTGCTCCAGTGTTAGTTTTGAATGTAGTGAAAATATCTAACACTTTTTTTAGCTTTTTATAACTTGCACATCTCTAGTACCTGGCCCTTTGTCAGACTGTCCCAGGTTTAGCTAATAAACAGGTGAGAGATGCTCTCTGTTATCCACCACACTACTGCCCCAAGATTAAAAAAAAAAAAAAAGAGAGAGAGAGTAAAGAAGAGAGAAGCTTCTGGAGTGTTGCATGGTGACTTTTATCCTGATGTGGGGGGGGTTAATCCCAGTGGACAGCTCAGACCTGTTCTCTCCCCCAACAAAGATCAGGGAAAAGAACTGGAAGGGTGAAAGCAAGAAAAATAATGGGTTGAAACAAAGGTGCTTTATTATGGGGGGAGACAATGAGTGATGAGAACAACAGTCACTCCTCATTAGCAGACAGGCACCTAGCAGCCCCTGAGTAATGGCAACTTTGGGAAAGCTTCAGCCCCTAGGGTTAGTGCTGAGAGTGATGGCATAGGGATTGCTGAGTGTGACATCAGATGTGTGGAATATCCCTCTGCTCATCTGGATCCCAATTGTGTCCTCTCCCAGCCTCTTGGCCACCCCCACTCTGCTGTTTTGGTTCTGTGTGAGTGCTGCTCAGCCATAGCTAGAACATCTCTGCCTTATCAACATTGTTGTGGTCACAAACCCAAACCACAGCACTGTACAAGCTACTGTGAAGAAAATTAACTCCATCCAGACCCACCACACATGTGAAGCTGGATGCTGGCATAGCCCTGTGCTGGAAGAGGAAAGAGAAAACAGATTTGTAGGTCCCAGCTACTGTGGTTTGAAAGGGGAAAGTGAAAGGCATGGAATTAGGACTTTGTTTCCTGTTTCCAGGTACACCCCTTTCCTTCCCTTGTTTCCTGTTTCCAGGTACATCCCTTTCCTTCCCTTTCTGCTGCAAGGCTGAATTTCCAGTGCAGTGATAATACAGACCACTTGATTTGTCTGAGCAGATTCCTGATTGCTTAATAAATCACTCAAAAAGTTATTTGGTGGAGTGGCAAATTATTAACTGGCTGGGGATCCAGCAAACAGCAGCTGTTTCATACTAGAAACTGGAGTGGGAGAACTGGCCCAAGAACATCTGTGTTCAGTGCCAGAACCATGATTTTTTTAAGTTTTAAAGTAATTCCTCACTTCCGTCCAGAGGGAAAAGGAGAATTTAGGTTCATATATATAACTTCAAAGTGTAATTAGTGAAATAAATGAATGTTTGGTATTTATACTATGTTTATGTAATTCCTAGCTGTGAATTAGTTAGACTTAGTTAGAATCCCATTCCACTCTCAGTCTGTTAATTAATTTGAGTTCTTGTGGTTATTCAGTTTATTAAAATCCAGTTTCTGCCAGAAGGATGAGTGTCTTTTTCCTTGGTTATGGATATTTACTGATGTTTCTAACTAGTTCTAAGATGGCACCATAGGAGTCTTAGATTCTCTTTTGATTTAATGGATAATTTTCATTTCAAGATTGCTCTCACAATATGTAACTGAGTTTGGATTTTAAAATCAGCTTTGGGAGAGTTCAGCTAAAGTTCCACTATGAAACTTAGATTTTAAAAAACATCACATCAAAAGGTAAATCTCTCTATAAGGCAGAACAGAGGGTGCACATTATATGTAACCACGTTGTTACTCAGTTCCTCCTTATAGCTGTGTATTCTTCTTTTTCAGACTATAGAAGAGAATCTCTGAACAGTTCTGGTGTGGTGGCTACATAGTTTGATAACTACTGTATGGAGCTTCATCAAAGAAAGGTGTCACATCACAACAGGAAATATGGTTCTAAGATTAAAAGGCAGGTTTGGATTCTGCATGCATTTTAGTCAGTGCCTTCCTCTTGACGTGGAATAATCCATCTGACCTCCTCTTGCCCTTCTTCAGAATGTTCCTAGCAATGACTCACTTCCTCATGGAGGTACTTTGAGGCTTAGATGAAGTCTGAGGAGTTGTTTCTGACCCTGAAAGAAAACTGATGTCAGAAATTTCAATATTAGAATACTAATCATTCAAGGCTTAGATAAATAATTGTCCACAAATGAAAAGCTATTTTCTCTGCAATTTTTTGGCCCCTTCTATAATATGCCTTGAATTAGCAGAGTCCAAACCTAATACAGACAACAGAGGAGACAGTGGGCACTGCTTGCTTAAGTAAACAGCAGCCAGAGCCCAAATTATTAGTAAATACCAAGGCTTCATTTAGGTTGAATAACGCTGCAATCCAACAAATAAATGAGCCATCAAGTTTGAATTTATGTAGCATACGAAACACATTAAAGCCATCTGACCATGACAAAGGCCTTTTCTGCTGTGAATAATGAGGCCAGCACATTATAATATCCTTTAGATGAGACATTAAACCCAAAGTCCTTTCTGTTTGTCTCTGGTGGCCGTCCAGGTGGAAGTTACAGACTCCATGGCATTTCACTAAAACCACTGAAAATCTCCAGGGCCCAATTGGTATTATTTCCCCTGCAAATAAATAAATAAAATTTATAAATTAGAAAAGCCAAATCTATGTGCAGGTTTAATATCATAAAGCAAAATACCAGTTTTCCTATCTGTGAGGATAATGGGGGAAGTTCTCATGTTTCAGTGAGAGCAAGGTCATTGTCCTTGTATGAATGTAGGACTTTAAAAATCCTTTGGGATTTTGAGAATGTAAAGCACAGAAAAATGTTTCATTCTCATTATTAACAAAAATTGCGGTAAAGAACAACAAATCCAGATCATACATGATGTGTTTGCATGTGTCTGTGCTTAATAACAAGACACACATATGTAATTTCCAAGAATAAATGGCTTGGAGACAAATTCCTCACCTTAGCCTGTACATGTGTGATTCAGTTCTGGAAGTTCCTCTCGATTTTCAGCTTCTTATATATTATCCTGAGGATCCTGTAGCTCTCTGTATGTTTTGTCTGATACTGAACCTCAGTGAGTTCTTACTACCTGGTGAAAACCAGGCTCTTGTTCACTGAGCCTGCATCCACGTTGTGTAGTTTCACACCAGAGTTTCTTAGCACGGGACTCTTACAAGGGGTCATGTAAAAGGTAAATTTCAGAGTCCTCTCATAGGTGTAGATCTAGTATCTTACTATTGTCATGCAGACTGGACTCACTCATTTGAACTTAAAGGAATTAAAGAGAGGATGAGAGAACAACCCCCTCGAAAGTAACAGAAGAATCACTCTAGAGCTCAACCCCCTTAGCAGCAGGGATTATAAAGCCTTTCATGAAGAACTGACTGATGGATTTGAGCATCTTTCAATTTTCTGAATAATGAGCCAGTTCTTCCCTCTTGCCGAGAAACATATGGGATGTGAAGAAGTCAGCTGGAAACCCATCCATGTCTCCCCTGCTCTGCGCCAGGGGCGGGAAACTGGTGCCTTATGAGGAAAGATGGTTTGAGGGGAAACCTTGTTATTCAGTGAAAGCAAGCACAGACTTTGTGAGTCTTGCACCCCTTGACGTCTGCTCCCCTTTTATCAAGAGGAATGCCACAGAAAGCTGCTGTACTTGTCCAACAGAGATTAATGCTGAGGAAAGGCTAAGGAATCTGTTCTGCTTCCTTTTTCTCAATGTATATTTGCTTAAAACTCCTGTCCTGATGAAAATGTCCCACGAGTCTTATCTTTTCAGGTCCTTGTATTTGAGAAAGGCACTTTCCAGGGCAGGAGAAGGCAGTAAGAGGACAGCAACATAAACATCTATCCCTGACATGCTTTAATATTGATTCCATTGCCTTTCATTCAGTCCCACAAGGGACAAGTTCTTGTAATGAGGACTAAAACCATATGCTGTCTTTGATTCTTTTTTCTTCTTCTTTTTCTTTAATTTTTCTCTTTTTTTTTCCAAAAGTCATTGAAGACCACACTTCAAATGTATTTAGTGACACTTAAAGCTGTGGTTCCTTGTGGCTTTTATTTTCAAAGCATGAAGATCTTAGTAGTACAGAACATCTCATGCAAGGAGGATGAGGGTTACTGAAACAGGAGAAGGGATGCTGTGACATGGGAGCAGCCTGAGTGAGCTCCAGCAGCCTTGCCTCCCATTGTACAGAGCAGAGATGCTTAAGATTTCCTTGGGTGTGAGTTTGAGAGTAAAGTGTGAGCTGCACCCTAGGGAGGTACAAGGTTGAGGGTGTGCTCTTAAGTTGTGCTATTATAAATAAAATAATTATGTGTGCTATTTATGCTACTTGTCAAAATGGACTAAAAAAAGTATATTCAAATACCAAATGGATTCTTGAACTGTGCCTTTTCTTTCATAGCAATAATTAAAGATGCTACTCTGACGAAATGTGAACCACTCTAATGTGGTTGTAACCATAACTTTGAAAGCAGCATAAATTGTCTTCAAAGCAACCAGTCGAGATTTATTTCTCTGATCTCTTTGTAGATCTCTCCCAAAGGGACACAAAAGTGATTTGTCCCTTCAAATTTAGCTCAATAATTTCTAAAAAACCAAAATCTTTCAGTGATCTCAAAATTTTGTATCATCTTCTGTATGATCTGGCTTGGTATCATTGTGTAGCCTTTTACAAATTACTTTCATAGCTTTATTTTATACCTTAAAATGCTTTCAACATGGTATTCAACTCAACAGCATTTTTTAAAAGTTACTGATTCCTAACCTTTCTTTTTTACCTCTGTACAAAAACATGGAGGCAGAGTGCTCACCACATTGGGTCTGTGATATATGACTGGATTGTGTGGACTCCATCCAGAGGAGGGTGGTGATAGACATCCGCCCAAAAAGCAATTAAATATAAGGTATTTGGAGAGACAAAATAATCCAGTGGTGATTTACCAACTGCAGGAAGGGTTTGTGTTAGAAACAGGGTTGTTGTTTATCGTGGATTTTTTTTTAGTTGTTTTACTCTGAATTTTCAAGAAAAAAAGAAAAGTTGCAAAATATTTTACCATATAACACAGACAACAATATGTAGAAGTAATTAATAGGGACATTTGAAGGGAAAACAGGGTCGCACCATTAGCCCCTACTAAAATGCATCTGAGTTGATGAATTATTTTAATGGGATAGAATGACAAAAAAGGGACTGTTTCACCTAAGCAGGGACAGCTGGTCCCTATGACAAGGATACATTGCTGTCTTGTGGAGTCTGCCAGCCAGCAAGGCTGAAATAATAGCACTGAGAGAGGTGTGAACACTCCTCGTTCACCTTAATTGAGAGCTAATAAGAAGTCTAATTATCAACACTTGGTATTAACTACTTCATCTCTGAAGGCAGATTCAGATCTACATCCTTCCATCACACTCAGGGAAGGCCTGTTTTGATTTTTCTGGACAGTTACACCATCCTGTGCCATGATGCCAGCTCTGCCAAACCACATCCAACTCACAACTCTCCCTGCCACTGGCTTTTGATCCTATTTCTGTTCCTGGGACAAAATTTCCATCTGGGGACCAAACTGCTCATTTCTCAAAGCAGGATTTCTCCCTCTCAGCAGCCTGCAGGGCCAGGCAGCAGCTCTCCAGAACCTTTACAGACTGTACCCATCCAGAGTTCCCCTCCTTGCTGAGTGCCATGGCCAGGGGCTCATTCTGCCACAGACAGCACTGACCAAACCACCTGCCAGGATTCAAAGCACAACAGGTGGGATGAGAGAATTTAGGAAAGTAATTGCAGAATTTACTTTCATACAAAGTGTTTATGTGAGGGGGAGAAGAAGGAGAATTAACATAACTGCCAGAGGTTTCTCCAGTTATTTGGAAGGTGGTTGTAAAATTATCATTTAGTCTTGTGTCTTGCCCACTGCTGAGGAAAAAATGCTTAAATTTTCAAATGCCAGCTCCATGGAGATGGGATGGCCCAGGGGACTGAGATTAAGGCTGCTGAGGTTTCATTTGTAGGTGCCAGGATGAGGGCTAATGAAGGATGCAACTCACTGATGATTTGCTGGCTCTGGTAGACTGTGTGAAATCAGACTGGAAACCACAGTCCAGTTCCAAAAGAATTAAGAACCTGATCCTACTTCCACTTAAAACAGTGGCCCAAGACTGAGGCTCAAGCACCACGTTGCAAATCCTCAGTGCTTCTTTTATCAACTGTCTTAGGAAGTGGTATGAAGACAAAAGTGAGAGGGCTCTGCAGAGAGTGCTGAGCAGCACTGCTACAGCACCATGGGGCTCATCCTGATGCTCAGGCTCAAAAGGAGAAGGTAGAGAGTGTCTACCATCTCCCATCAGCATTAAAAAAAGGAACCAAGCAAAAAAACTACAAAACAAACCCAAAAACCTATGTGGGAGAGAGGGGAAGGAAAAGGAGGAGGTAAACAAACTAATAAAAAAAAATAACAAAAAGAACAAACATAAAGAGAAAGCCCCTGCCAAAACTGAAGCACTCAGCCTCCGTGATCAAAACAACTTTGATCAATGCATCTATTCTCAGAAGCACCTTATTTTAGAAAGCAGCTAGCTTTCTAACAAATAAAGAATTGTTCTGTGGTTGCTTTCTAAGGCTTAAATTCTGCTTTCTACAGTAAGATGAAAAGCTAATTTTCCTGAAGTTTAACATATTTGTGTCAGGTGAAATAAATGACATTGATATGCAGTGTGTATATAGGTGGCACCAGCTCCCAAAACTCTATCTCTTTTTCATCTTACTGGAACATTAACTTATGCTCCTGAGGGCTATGCAGCATGCAGAGTGAGAGTACAAACTTAAAGATAATTTATCATAGCTCTCTCCTGTGTATCACTCTCTTTCCTTAGACTTTTCTACATCAAAATACAGAACAGAGGGAGTTTACTTTTGCCTTAGCTGCCTCTAACTGCACCCATGTGGGGGTCTTACTCAAAACAAATATTTGTGTCCTGTAGGCTGACTTCTCAGCATGTTCCTTTGGTAAGGAGAGGAGGAGACAGCTTTGCATAACTGGGTCACAGGAACCTTAAGAATTGGTCTTTTGAATAACTACAGCCACAGGGTTGTAGTGAGGGCAAAGAAGGGGGAAGGAGGAAAGGAATTTCATGGGAAAGCCTGTCAGCCAGGCTGGTGGGAGCTGGTGACAGAGGACAACAGAGCCTTGCTCCAGCCAACTATGAGTGACAGCTCTGGAAAGCCTTGGACTCTCTTTTTATTATGCATTTATATACTGACAGTGTGACAGAGCTGTTTGTCTACTAAAAGTCCTTTCTGAATAAGCACAACAATTAACAAGGTAATAGAAACTTAATGTTAACCTACTAGTTGTTAATAAATTCAGTGTAGAATATGTAGTGCTGGCAGGAACCTAGTTTCCCTTTTTTGTATTAATATGGGCAAATTATTCTTCATGAATTACTTAAAAGAAATAGAAATAATAACTATAATCTACATAGAATACAAATGTAAACTCATAATTTACCTTTCAAGTAGACCTCAATTTTTAAATTACCATTTTGCAGAAAGGGAAACTGGGGCATACAGGGGTTACATTTTTTTTCTTCCTGCTCTACTCTGAATTTAAAGAAAAAGATCTGCACAACACTCATCTGCTTTTTCTGTTTTGTTTTTTGTTGTTGTTTTTTTTTGCTTTTTGTTTTTTCTGCATAGGAATATCAATGCATTAGCTAAGAGATAAGCATTAGAGATGTGGGGAGGTGGTAGATTACATAGCTTTATTTAAAAAAATAAAGTATTCCGAGGTGTAATATAACTTCCTGGATTTTAATTTTCTGCTTGTTTACTTGTACATGATGTGAAAGGCAGGAGTAGGAGGAGCAGCAAAACAGGCAAAAAGTGATGAGTGAGAGATGTGGTTCAGGGTACAGCAATTCCCCTGAAGTATCAAGATCCAGAGTTAATGTTTATTTGTCTTTAGCCATGTCAAAGAAAGAGGCAGAGCTTGGCATGGGAGCACACCTTGCAAATTTGCTTCCAAGGCCTTTACTTCCATCCACCAAAGTGCCAAATAGTAGAAAATCAGTGTTTGGAAAAAGGAGAACAGCATGTCATCAGACTAGCTGCATATTTTGAAGAGAAATATGACTGCCACAGTAGATGATGGGATTAAAGTCTTGAACCCATAGAAACATGCAATATCTGGGGGAAAAAAAAAAAAAAAGTATGTGAAAACTCTCTGAATATGCCAGGAGCTGAACAATTATGTGCAGATGGGGGGCACACAGGGTTCTAAGCAATGCTCTTCCACCCATAGCTGTACCTGGAAGAAAAAAGCCATTTCACCAAAGTTTGCTGGCAAGGGGAAAGAAAGAGTAGGAAAACCAGCTCAGCACAGCCTGGTGAGTGTCTGCAGCTCAAAGAGACTGCACTGCCAGCTGTGGGAGGCTGTATCAGAGGACGCTGTGGATATGGCTCCAATGTTGATGGTAAAATAAAATGTGGAGAATCCAGGCTCTATGTTTGTCTGCGGATAGAGGCTGATGACTGCAGAAGGCTTTGAAAGTGTTCTTAGGAAGGTCTGATGCTCTATTTGTCCTCTTCTTGCAATTTCTGGCTGTCATCAGTAGAGCATGCTGAGTGTTTAAGAGGATTTCTTGAGCCTTTAAGAAAAGATGGCCAGTCATTGCTCATGCCACAACGTAAAGAGATTTTCCAAAAGCAACACCAGCTTTTGATACTAATTGTACTATACTACATACCTACCTGTAGAATTCCTGTGGGGAGTTTGGTTGGGATGGAATGGACTGATTGTTCCTAAACCCTTGAAAGAAGAAGCATTACAGCTGCTATATGAGATAGCTAGAGCATAGATCAGAACTGTGATATTCAGGAATAAATGTAACCAAGTAGAGGTAAAATATGAACAGCTGTTTAAAAAAGTAATTACCAAAAATAGCTGAATCAAAAATCTGGGAAGACATTTTCAGAAATTGCAAAACTATGGTCTAAAATTGGCACAGATTTGTTTCTTTGCACTGCAGACAAATACGTGTTGGTTCTGGATTATTACCATTGCTGGCCAGAGTTGCACTGTTTGTGAAGGCAGCTACAAAATGGGTAATCTCATGTGCATTGCCAGAAACCACTTGTAGTAAGAAATACTGAGGTGTAAGTTAAGAGTTAGGTGTTTAAATATTTATCAGAAGAACATGATAACAAACACTCTCCTCTGAGACCAGATAGCCAGTGGTTCCATTGAAGATAATACTAGCTTGGTTAAAAAATTTTTAAAATAAAAACCTAAGGAATGTTATACCACCACATGCAGAGGTGTCACCTGCAGGAACTGTTCAGCAGGAAGGTTACTACCAAAAAGCCTGACTATTTAAACATTAAAAATTAAACCCAGGGAGTTGTGGAGGTTTTGTACACTGGAAGAAAGTAGACATGAAACACAGAAATCACAAAGCACAAGATGCAGTCTGTGCTATGGTAGAACAATATGCATATTAATATAAAGAGAAATCCAGGTAAAAGAGCTACTTCTAGTTCTGTTTTGGGGTTTTTTTATTTTTGTGTTTTTAAACCAGAACTGACTGACAAAATTAAGAGGAAATGCTTTCAGAGTAGGAAAGCAATTTGGACACTTAATCCCAGCCTCAGAGGTCACTGAAGAGCCTGACATCTTTGCAAGGACACTCTGAGAAGAATGATGCAAAGGCTCAGCACTCTGACTCCCAAAACTGAGACTACAAGTGATGGTCCCTCACTGTTCCTACTTTTGGCATTTCCCTATGGAAGAGGAGAAGACAAGCAGCTCTTCAGCAGTTGGTACTCAACTGTGCTGTTGCTGGTGTGGTATCTCAACACAGACTGGATGCTGGGCTGGTTTTGGGGGGGCTTTTTGAGGCCGGGAAAGCAGCTATCCCATGCTGGGGGCCAGCAGCTTGTGGCTGCTGAGGTGGTGTGGGCAGAACCAGCATCCCCAGCAGCAGATGTAAACTGGGCCTAAACAGGGCCCTGATCAGAGCCGGGAGAGCTGGAAGGGGATTGTGGTGAAAAGGTCTAATTTTCTTTTGATGATGGGAATGTGGGCAGGAGAAATGCAGCAATTCTGCTGTGTTTGTGTGTGTAAATCAGGTTTATGAGGCAGGAGTGTGGAGAAAGGAAAGATTCCAAGAAAAATCCATCAGGGTATACTGGTTGTGGTTGGGATAAAGTTGATTTTCTTCAGAGCAGTTGGTATTGGGTTACATTTTGGGTTTGTGGTGAAAACAGTGCTCATGGCTCAGGGATGTTATAGTTATTGATGAGCAGTGCTTAAGGAGAGTCAGGGACTTTTGTTTGTTGAGAAGGTTGAGGGCACACAAGAAGTGATCCCAACTGACCAGAGGGATGTTCCATACATATGATATCATGCTCTGCAATAAAACAGGGGTGAAGGTTGGAGAAGGCTGCTCCTTGTGGACTGGCTGGGAATTGGTTGTTAGGTGGTGAGAACTTGGTTTCACTTGCATCATCTTTCTTAGGTTTTATTTTCTTCTCTCTTTGCTTCTCCCCTTCTCCCTCTTTTTCCTTGCCTTTTAAAACTAAGATTGTTATCACTATTTAATTATTAAGCAGTTTTTATCTCAACCCCTGTGTTTTCCTCACTTTTACTCCTGATTCATCCCACTAGTGGGGGCAGTGAGTGATCAGCTGTGTGCTGTGTAGTTGCTGCCCAAGGTTAAACCACAACACACAGGGACAATAGTTTTCATTATCATTTGATTTGTCCTTAACAAAGGGTATTTGTTTATACCCAAGGAGATGGGTGGTCCAGATCCTCCATACTGAATTAATCACTTCAGTGTGTGGTAACCACTGGTATGAAAAGTTGCTATTTCCAAGGAAAAACTGGCAACAGCAAGCAGGAGCAGCTGAAGAAAGAAACAGTCCTCACACTATGTTCTCACCCATATCTTTAACTGGTTTATTCAGCTTTGCTGGCTGCCTTATCAGGAATAATTACATTAGCCAGACTTAAAGAACCAGGTGTGTCATGTCTCTGTCCAGGGAACAGGGGTGGCAGAGGTCGCAACAACCACTCAGCTATTGCCATTCTACCAAGAATACATTAAAATTCTTGCCTTGCAAGGTCAATCAGTATTATCTATTTACTTATGTATGGTTAAGATGGGAGTTATATAGGAATTATAATAGGGATATTCATACTTGCTTCTATTTTCCTTCTTTGTTCCCCACTATACTTCCAGCAACCTCAACGCTGTGAATGGTTTGGGCTTTATTAGATTGCTTTTTTAAGAGCAGTATTTTTAATGCCATGAAGATTAACAACCAGCAAACTTAGGAAGTAAAACCAAAGTCTTGGAATCTGTATTAATCAGGGTGCTCTTACACGAATGGTAACAAGTGAGTTATATACCTATGTATAGAGATCTCGATTTGAGAACTGTCTTGGGACAAGTTAAGTTCACATCATCTACTGCTTAAAGTAAAAATGGGCAATATACTATCAAGATGTAACAAAGAGAGTGTTGCATGTGATGTATGTGCACACCTTAAGCCATCTCTGTTATAGGTGTTCCTCTCATCGATGCATTTGACCTCCAGGGTGAAAACAACCCCCAGCATCTGAAATCTGACTTAGATTGTGCAGACAGCAGTTCAAAACTCCATGGAGACTGCTCAAATGAAGATGGAGTATTGGGTACTGTGGTCAGCTGGTTCCAGAGACAGTTTCTATGTAAAAAAAAAAAAAAAAGGCCTAGTGCAATCTTTTCTCCCTCCAAAGCAAAGTAGGTTTGTGTCTGAGGCTTCCAACTTCTGTCACCCTACAACTAACAGCATTTTACCCATGCTTGTGTATAGCATGAAATCTTGCAGGTGCCATCTTAGTCCCTTCCTGCCTGGAAGCTACATAGAGATATGCAGGGGCACATCATGAAATTCAGTGGTGAGCTGACCTAAGAGACAGTCACAGATTCCTTATCTCCAGGGGCCTGATCTTTTGTCCTGCTCAGTTCTTCTGTGATAACTAAAAGATTATCACCTCGCTGTCTGCAGTACCTTCTGAAATAAATTACTATTCTGCATGGATATTACACAAAAGGCGGTGGATCTGCTCCCTGGCTCCCATAACTAGAGCTCAGTATGAAAATGTAATCTACAGCTTGAACTAAAGCAGTAGGTTATGGGCTGATGTTTTAACTTCAGCCACCACTGCATGTATCTAAAGGAGAGAGAGCTTTACCAGGTACTGAAAGTTCCTCAGCCCAGAGTGCAGTTGATATTCATTCACTTTCTTTGGTTCACTGGCACTTGAGAGAAGATGGAAGCAGAGTTACCACAGTTACCACGTACCGCTGGAAGAGGACAGCAAGCTGGTCTCTCCAGAAAGCTCTCCAGATTGACACCATATTTGGGTCTTGGTGACATTCCTGGTTTTTTCAGTGTTTCAGAAACTTGCCTCTGTGCCTCCCTTTTCCTTCTGCAGGACTTCCACCCGCAGGTCAGCCTGGATACTGCAAGGGAAGGGGGACCTGCACTGAGTGGCAAAAGCAGCTGGAACAGTAGGTAGGTCCCTCACAAGGCAGGGAGAGCTCTGGCTTTGCTTTGGCAAAGTTCCCCATCCTCGGGGACTGGTGGGGAGAGGGCTGACCCTGAGACACTGACATTTCAGTGTATGAGAGAAATGCAGCTCCACACATCAGGATTGATCCTCCCAGGGGTATAACATGAAGTACTTGTGGTTATTTTTGCCAGGTAGAAGCTCACCCTTTGCAGATGTGGAAACAGTTTTGATAACTGACAATGTGCTTTGGCCATTTCTTATTAATGTCTATTGATCATCTCCTTCAGACATCAAATGAACTGGCTAAGGACAGAGAGTGGGTAGACAAAGAGCATCATTTGCAGTAACATGCACACTGTGTTCACTCTGGGGCTACAGAGAGGATTATCTATTAATCTGGACAGGCTAGGAGAGACTCTCTTTGCTGACCTACACTGTATAAAATAAAATATAGTTGCTAAAGTGGGATGGCTGACTTTGCTATAAAGGTCTGAGTTTCTCTTCTCCCTTGTTTGATAAATGTGTGTCATCAGAATTACTGTGCTCTCCTGAAGAAATTAGTCATTACTGGACAATCAAAAGTATTTATCAAAGCTTCGGGTGCAGTGCAATTGATCTTCATTTGTGTTGGAAGGGTTTTCTTGCTGGATTTTGGAGAAGGAATCCATCAGTGGCACAGCCATCAAGCAGAAGACAGCAGGTATATCCTTTTCAGAGAGATTCATCACTATGCAGAAATGCAAAAGAGTGCCAAGAAATGCAGCTGAGTAGCAGAGGTGGCTACTGTCATCTGGCAAAGCTGTTGGGGTTTTGAGCAGGAGATGGAAAGAGCAGTAAACCAGCCCACCTACATCAAGAGCTCATAAGCCTACCTTAAAACATGCACAGAGGAATTTTAATTAAAGGATTTATACAGCTGTGGAATCCTGAAATCCTCTGAGTAATGTGCAGTGGAATGAGACTTCTCTGGGAACAGTTCTTCATTAAAAACATCCACAGGAGTTATTCCAACATGATGGCTGATCCACCTTATTCAGAAATCTTCAAGATAAACAACCTGGATCAAAGTAATCTGAAATGTTGGAGTTGTTACAGTCCTGTGTTCTTGAGCAACAGAGTTGTTCAAGAAGGCATCTCAGTGGCAGGTCTTGCTCTTGAAAATCTTTTCAGTTCTAGTGAAAGGTTATCAGATTTCAGAATCCTGATAATTTTCAGAAACCTTTGAGGTTTTCTGGTGATCTAAATGGTTTGCAACTGGATATAGCGCAGAAACTCTTTGTATGCTAATCACTCTTTCCATACGTGAAATACCTGAATGTTTACTCAGGAAAAGCAGCCTTGCTTCATGAGACACCAGCTTCCTCTTGTTGTTCAGTAATTCAAATACAAATAAATCAAATCCTCAGCTGAACTGGAAATACAGAACTATCAGTGGGAACTGGATTTGCAGTTGCTTTCCTTCCTGGGGCAAATACTGCAGCAGCACATACATGCTCATGCACCAACATATTTTGTTTATTCCATGAGCAGGCAAATATTTCTTCTAATCAGTCTGTTTCTTTCCTGTCCTTTCCTTCTCCCCTACTTACTATTTGTACAAGCTAAAAGAGGCCAATTTTTAACTGTGTTTATAAAAATAGGTATAAATGCAGACTAAGTACTAAATACGGTTGGTTTGTTCTGGATTAACTGTGGTATAAATGACAACAGAACAGGGCACTGTATTTCCAAATTAATAAATCTAAATGTTTCCCATCTAATGAAATGGCTTGAATAAGATCAAAGAGATTTAGTTTTTAATCTGTGAAAGACAAATGTGTTTGCTTGACCTGTAAAGTGAGTTACGTCAAATTTGATCACGGAACAATATTTATGACTAATTTTTAATGCAGTGAAAGCAACTGAAGTGGAAAATGCTGATACACCAGTGGAACTATGACTGTGGAAATGGAACTAATGTAATAAGTAAAACAAATGGGTGCAATGAAAGAATAAACCAACAATGGTTGGTAATGCCTTAAAACGGTGTGATTTTCAGCCTCATGTGTATGGGGGGAGAATGACCAAAAAAAATGTCATCAGCTATAGCATGTGGCAGGAGTTTTTGCTGACACTGGCAAAGCATTGTGTGGTGCCAGCACTGTTGTAAGAACTGTGTGAGAGCAAGACCATTGCACAGTGATGAACTCTGGAGTATGGTGAAAAAGAATTTCATGGCTGTGGACATACATGTGGTCAAGCCCAGCATATTTCTATTGAAACTGGCATAACAGCTCATTTTAAAAATAGGCTTAGAACAATTTTTTTTCCCAACACATTGTCCCTTCTCATTCACCATCACTAAAAAAGAAAAACCATTCAGTTGAGGACATGCCTGTTTGACAGACAGCACATGTGATGGAGAGCTGATGCTGTGCATCTGGAAATGGGAGTAACTGTAATGAAAAAAAACCCTGGATAAATGCAGAGAGAAATTACTTCCACTGAGTGGTGTTTTGTTCTGTGTTTTAAGTATCCTTTTAATGTTATTAATAGATCTTCTTAAAAATAAATTATTTAAGGAAGCTTATCTTTAAAATACTACTAGAATTATGATTAGAAAACATGTGAATCATTGCTGTTTGATAGCACAATTAATTTTCATTGCTCTGTTTGTGACCTACTTACACAAACTGTGAACACAAACCTCATTGGATAATTAAAAGAGTGTAAATATCATTTGTCCAGTCTCCAGTGATTTGTTTCAGAAATCCAATGAGCTTTCTACAGTGAACTTGCAAATAAAAAATCCTCAGTTATGTATAAAATTTAATTATCACGTACCACTAATTATTTTTAATACTTGGTTTCATATTTTACTTAGAATAGCACAAACTGTATTTAACATGCAATTAAATATTTTCACTTGTAATTTATGTCTCTAACCAGCAGTTTGATGCAACAGAATGTCGACAGATTGAACAAAACAGAGAAATACAGTCTTAGATTTAGTTTTGGATAATCTTTTTGCAGAATTTTTGTTGATGTAAATGAAGTTTTCTTTAAAATTTACTGATGGCCTTCTAACTACAGGTGTTAATTTCAGGATTGTACCAAAGAAATCCATTTCATAATCAAGGAAATATTTGGCTAAAGGTCATCCTGATTCTCCTTTCAAATACATTTATCAATTAAAAATCATAAATATCAGTGAACAATAAAGTTTATTAAGTTTATTAAGAATAGCAAAAATCTCAGCAATCCTATAAGCTTGCAACTAGCCAAAGATCACAAGTTTGTTAATAATGATGAGGAAACAGAAGCTATTATTTGACTCTGGGGGGGGCTTGGTAAGAAACCAGATTGCAACCTCATATAGCATGAAATCCTTTCATATCTACAAGTAAACTGTGGATATTCTGACTGTACTTACTTGAGATGTCTGAGTTAAATGGATAGATAAATACAAATATGGCAAGGGACTACATTTAATTCTGTACAGGAGATCTTTTCCCAGCCACCTCACTCCCTATAAATCTCCCTGTTCTCCTCTTTGTCCATCAGGAGAGGTGATGTGTGGGCCATGTCCAGCCCATCAGGAGCTCTGTGTCCTCCCTGTCTGCCTCTGGGTCCTTCACCCCAAGTGTCAAGCTGCCCATTCCCTGTGACACTGCACAACTCAATCTCTTCCCAGTCCCATTTACCCTACTTTAAAGGCAATAGTACTTCTGCTGGCTGAATTTTCAAGTCCACATCAGCACAGTGCTGACAGGAGCCAGTAAAATGTTATTTAAAAGCCATGAAGTCTCTATTTGACTTGATAAGCACAGGAACTCACAGCACAGTTTTGTGAATTACCGGATTTTTGCATTACTATTTTGATCTAACTTTTATGGGGGGGATTACCAAGCAATGGAATTTCATCTCTCTCTACAGCAAAAGTGTATGCTGGGTTTTTAACAAGCCCGGTCAGACTCTCTGAAGGCATTGACATTCTTACATACCCTAAACTGAAGTGAATGGTATTTACTCTAAGAATGCTATTTGGCCACCACTTGCTGTTGTCATAGCTCTAGCAAGAGTAAAGATGCAGACACTGAGCTGAGACAGTAACAGCCAGGGTGGAAATTGCTATCTGAGTCTGTTCTGAAAGAGAAAACTGACTGCAAGTGACAGAGAAATAAGAAAAGGGGCTGCATGCAATGACATTATTCAGTTGTGACATATGGCATGCTTAAAAAAAACCAAGAAAACAAATCAAAAAAATCAAACCACCCGAGATTCATATTCTTGTACAATTTTCTCTTGCATTCAAAGAATTATTTTAGCAATTGAAAAATACTTCTTTATCACCTAGATGGCTCAGAACATGGTAAACAGGTTTTCTTTGAACTTCCTGATTTAATTAGTTTTGGATAGAATGCAAGCACAATAAATCCCAGCTCTAAAGGTCACATTTTGGAAACATTATAAGCCACCTAACAACAGAAGCTTAGAAGGAGAATGCTTTCTCAGCCTTTATGACCGCCTTGCAACGCTGTAATAGCACTGGGACAGCAGTTTTACTGTAATTAAATATCCTCTGCAACAGCCTGGAGAAGCAGAAACACCCTGGTCATCTAGGATGTGTGTAGCAGAGGAAGACTCCTGGGGCTGGGGTGTGCACAAGGGTTAACTCTTTCTCAGGCATTGCAATGTGACAGCAGCAGCTCCCACATCCACAGCTCAGCCCAGAAACTTGTATGGAGACACTGGCTGAGTTTATGGATTTTACTGGTCAAGGCTTTTGTACTTATGGCAGAGGGAGTCCTTCAAGCTGTCTCTCACAGGATTCAGGAGATGCAGTAGGACAGGATGTGTGTCTGTGACAAGGGCAAAACACCAGATTGGGTTTCCAGGTAGAAGAGGTGGGGTGGAGGGGTGGCAGGGGCACGTGGAGCCATTCCTCTGGACATCAGCAGCACCCCAGACAGAATGGAGAAGTTTGTAGACCAGGCACATCCAAAATTGTCCCAGCTGAATCTTTCTGAGCCTGTCTATCAGGGTCTCACCACCACAGCTAATTCACATCAGAGAAAATCAGCTACTCAGCTGCTGCTCTCTGTCTTAATAGCTGCAGGGCTCTAAGCACAAACTGAGTGGTACATATCCCTGTGCAATGTGAGACTCTGTGTTCTCCAAGAATTCTTTGGTGACAAAGAGGTAAGGACAGACTTTCAGAACTGCTCGCTCCAAGAAGTGACATTTTATTCTATGGGAATAAACTTGCATGCAATCACACAACCACTATAATCAAAAACATTAAAATAACATGAGTTCTGCAGTATAGAAATTTTTAAAAATAGCTAAAGGATAAATTATGGGAGTAAATAAGACACTTTTCTGTCTTTTGGATTCACCTGGACATCAAGGTTGATGCAAGACTTGTCTATAACCTAAACTGGGTCCATGGCAGTTTTTGTATACATCTCTCAAACAGCTGTGCTTATGGCTAGTAGGAGGTTTGGTTCTTAACCAAAACTGGAAAAAAGCCTGCATAGCTTGCACTCCAAACTACAAAAGTAAAAGATATGAAATACTATGCCCACTGCAGAGACAACATAGAAACACCTTTAGAAAAGTGTGTTTCAGAATTCCTTAAGATCTATAAGATCATTCTAGATATCTCTATCCCACAACAGCTTGAATTGTGGGTCCAAATATGAAGAACAAAGAGTGGGATCATGCCAATGCCCTAAGTTTGTTTCTACATGTTATATAAATTAGAATTTGTTGGCTTTTTAATGGCTTACTTGTGCACTTAATGTATGGAACAGTCACGTGTGATTCAAGTTGCTAACTCTAATACAGTAGTTCTACATGCTATAGAAACACAGAAAATTTCCTCACGCTCTCCCCTCACTACATATTTATACTTCTTATGTCTGCCAGATGGTGTGGAGCAAATTATTCTAGCACTCTGACCATGTGAATTTTAAGCAGATGAATATAACAGTCTGTGCAGCACTTTGGCTTCTTTTATCATTGACTGTGGTGCTGGTCTGTTTGATCACACCCCAGAACAAACAAATCTCATTAATCAGTGTTTTCTTTTTTTTTTTTTCCCCTCTTTTTTCTTTTTTTTCTCTCCTTTTTTCCCTTTTGGCTGCTTTTCGCTTTCCATTCACTTTTGGATAATTTCTTTGGGAAGCCTTGCTTTTAGAGAGATACAAATTTTTGAGTCAGTTTGGTCCTCTGATTTAAAAGTGCATTTAGCTTTAAGAAAAAGTGCCAGCTTGATAGAACTGAGGAACAGTGCACGTCACCTATAAATGAAACTTGGCCAGGATATCTATGATGTAAATTATCCCCTAGTAATCCACAGCAATTTACATCTCTAGTTTAAAGGGTAATGTGATTTAAAATCCATGTACCTTTCATTACTAGGACTCTTACTGAAACTGTCATTGAAGGTTCTGAATTATGCAATTCGAATATAGTTACTTCACCTCAAATGTCAGCAACATTAGCCAAGCAATAATTTGATGATGTTGCTTAATTCACTCTGCCATGACTGAACTGGTCTTGAAGCACTCCTGACTTTTTGTTTTACTTTCAGTTCACAGAGTCGTAAAAATATTGGTCAGAAGGGACCTTTGGAGATCATGTGGTTTAACCTCTGTGACCTGGGACTCTTGCCAGCACTAGATCAGATCATCTATGACTCTCTCTGTAGGAGTCTTGAAAAGCTCTAAGGATGAAGATTACTCTGGGGACACAGTGATATGAACCTGCTCCACTGCTGCTCTGTCCTAGGGAGCCCAAACCTCCCTGACTGAAATTTGTGCCCATTGCCCCCTATTACGTTCTCTGTTACTATGGAAAAGGGTTCTGTTCCATCACCTTCATCACTCCCCTTCAAGCACCTGGCAGATTGCTGGGTAGCTCTGCTTTGCTAGACTGAACAAGCCTGAATCTCCACCACTTCTCACAGTGACCAACCTCCATTCCTTCTTGGTGGCCCTCAGAGGGACCCTCTCCAGTTTCTCCACATCCCTTTCCAAACTGGATGCAGATCCACCTCAAGCAGGTGTGCCTCACCACCAGTGAATGAATGGATCACCCTTTTCACAACTGACTTAAGATATTTAGTAAGTACTACTTAATACTCTTGGCTACTGAGTTCTTGTGGCAGTTTTCCTGTATTAGACTTTGAAACGTAAAGATCTATGGTTATTAGAGAACAATTATGGAATACACAACTTTTGTTATGGTCCTGGCTTTGCCTTTTGACTGTATTGAGGTTGCCTCCAGGCTTCAGGGAGATCATTCCTGCAGGGATTTTATCTGGTAGTGTGAATACCCTGTCTGTACTCCTCCTCCAGACTAAGAAAAGAAGGTAACAAAGTCAATTTGCAGGCCAAGGCACCATTTCTTGAGCACATTTCAAATAAATATCCAGTAAAGATACAGTACTTTTTTCACTGTTGTTTTCCCTAATAAGCTCCTTGATGGGGATGGGAAAGAGCTGGAGGGTTGGGGGATATGGGGCAGAGCATGGATTGTAATGCTAGTTTCAACAGCTAAATTGAATAGTGTGGCAATTTTTGCCATATAATAATATGTACATGCTTCTGTCAGGGATATCTACCCATAAATATAGAATCCACAATGAGAGGGAGTCTTAATGTCAAAGGTACAAGAACACTGTAATAAGTGATAAAGAAACCCTCACTTATCTCCTCTTCAAAATTAGACATCCTTGTTAATATTCCAGCACAGACTTGGTTTATGGAGCTCCAGGCAGTAACAGCAGACCTATCTGAATCAAAATGAAAGCTGAGGGGAGGAATGAAAAAATATAGTGCAGCAACCCAGTGCTGATAACAGTGTATGGCACACACCACGTTGAGAAATGGGCAGGAAGAGGCAATACAAGAGCATCAGTGCAGACTGGGATGCATTGCATCACAGGTGTCTTGAACGAAAATATGATGGAACTCAAAGTTGTGTTCACTGGACAACAGCAAGGTCAGATTTTAGGGTAACATTCAGTTCTAATCTTGACTCAGAGAAGGGCAATTAGATTTATGTGGTATTTAACAGTAGGAATTTTTCTCTTCCTCTTTCTTCTATTTTTCTCATTCTCACCTGCCTCAATGACAAAGTCTCAGTTACATTCTCCACAGCATCTGGGCTCATCTCCTAGGAGATCAGTGGCTTTGTACCTAGAGCATATGGCCACTTCACCCTTTCCCTGAGCAAAGTTTCACCTGCAGCCTTCTCTCTTAATTGTTCAATATTCTCCTTCTTCTCCCAATGAAATATTGGCTGTGCTTCTCTATCCTTTGGAGTTTCAAGCTGATTTCTTAACTCAGAAATTATTTTTAAGTAAGTGTTGAAGTGTGGGAGTAGAAACAGCCTCTGCAAGGCTGTGCATAGGTGCAGCACAGAAGACTGCTGAGGGCAGGCAGGGCTGTGTAGCCAGCAGCTCTGTGTCTGTTTTAGAACATTAGGATGAAGGGGGAGCAAGGGGTAAAAAATAGGTCTGAATTTTGCAGTTTCATACCGAGGTGGTGGTGAAGACACAGAAGCTTGCAGGGTAAGTGATTGATGGGGGCTCTAAACCCAAAGCAGCTCATACCCTTCTTTTTCCCTAAGTGGATTTTCTTTCAGTCTTACTTCCTATGACTCAGCTCTCTGCACTTTCAAACTTCATCCCTTTAGGTAAAGTCTGTGAAAAGGCTCTGTTCAGAAGGCTGAACTTTCTTCATTTTTCTTCTGTTTCTGCTTCTCTTTCTCTTGTAACTGTCAGCTTTTATGCTCTTCTGTCCCTTTGCCCCTACTGTTTTTTCTACTCTTCTTCCTTCCCCCCCTGGCAGAACACAATGTTGGGACTGAGATAAATCTAAAGAAGGAGTATTCTCCAGGGAGCATCCAGATGATGGGCATGAGCAGATTTTGTGAAAGCAAAGGACAAACTATACCTCAGAATCTTCAAGCTGAAATAATTTAGCATCCTGACTCTATGAAACAGCACAATTTTCAGATCAAGTCAGCAGATGTTTTTGAAAGCACTGTCACCCAATCTCTATCTCAACTATTGCAGAGTTAGTATAGAAAAGTGATTTGTTGTTAAGGTATGACTAATCAGATTATGAACACATCTCTTAGCTATTTCTTTGTATTAACTACTGAGGACATTTTAATTCAATAGTATTAATCATCATGGCATTAGCCAAGGTTGGCATTTACTCTCAATCAGAATAGAGGTGGGAGATGCTGTGGTTATAACTGAAGCTATCATAGACCACCTGCAGATTCTGTAGGGGTTATTGTTCACTGATATTCTTAAAGCACAATGCAGAAAACCTCTCCTAGATCCATTCTGGGGATTACAAGACATTATTACCCCCAGCTTCCCAGCAATGTCCCTCTGCTCGACTGTTAATACTTTCCTGCTACCCTATTCTTCCAAGAAAGCAATTTATGTAAGTGCTCTCTAGCTCATTTCTGTCCAAATGAGAAAGGTTAACTTAAACCAGTCCAAAAATCAGCTCTTTGTTAATGCTGTTTATTTGACAAAAGTAGATCTGAAAGTTTGTAAAAAATACACCTATGGGAGAACTTTAGAGTTAAAGGATGTGTAGCAGGGATATTAGAGTTTTCTTTTTATGTCTCTCAGTAGACAAGCAACAGAGCTGCTCAAGTCTTGTTCTGGTTATTTTTGATTTTTTTTTTTAAGTGTCCAAGTAGATGCATGGTTAAAAAGATGAGCACATCAGTCTAATTTGATTTAATATCCTCTAGAAGAGGATATTAAAGAGTGTTTCAGCTACATGTTGGAGAACTTAAAATATTTTTTCCTACTTTGCTGTTCCTCCAGCCTGACATGCCTCATCGTAGGATACTGCAAGCTTTTAATAGACTATGAACAATTCTCAGAGAGTATTTGTACTGAAGATCCAGTCCTTACCCCATCACTCTCCCACACAAGGTGCTAAGCAGCACTGCAGCCTTTTAAAGGAGAGAATATTCTTTAAGATTCTCCACTATAAATTTGCTCTAAGGTGTAAATTAAATATCCATTGGAATCTATGGAAAAACAAAGCTACTGTCAAATATCTGAATATTTCTGAAAAAAATGCCAAGTAATTATTTTTATAAGAACAGCTAATGTTACTTGTGTAAATGTATCCAAATGTCACTTGAATATGGTATTAGTCATCTGGTAGGGGAAAATGCATATCAAAAAATAGCTTTTACAAGAAGATACAAAATTCTTTGGTCCTGATCCTCCAAAAAGTTATTGAAATACTTAACTTTATTCACTATGAGCAGTGTCAGGCTGTTATGTCATGGATTTTTTTCAGGCAGTCTGGCAGCTGACAGTGTCCTGTCTCCGGTTGCTTGTCTGTGTCCCCGTGCTACTCTGTCTGTTGTCCTTGCTGGCAAACAAAACAGGCTAAGAAATTGCTTTTATGTTGTTATTGCTAGGCTATTTTTTAGCCATCTCAGTTTCACAGCCTGATGCACTGCATGGCTACCCAAACAACCATGGCCTAGGGAGGGACAGGGTACTGCAGAGATGGGACTCAGCAGCCAGCATTGGGAAGGTCAGGGACTGCTTAGGTTCTGCGGCAGCACAGTTCTGAAAAACCTCATTTACTTCCATAGAACTACTTGCTGCATGGTAAATATGAGACTTCATGTACCCTTGCATGGACAGAAGGTACTTTAAAAATGTTAAAATTGCAGAAAAAAGTGCCTCCTTACCTGTGATAACCTCAGTTCTGCTTCACTTCTTATCAGAGAAGTATTATAGTAATTGTACAGTACTGCTGTAGTACTATTGTAATGTATTTGCAGTAGTAGTATTACACATTGGTAGAGTACATAAAAATACTATGCACAATGCTTTACACAATATAGTAGTATTACACATTTGTAGGAGACAAAAAGGATTTTGAACCAGGATTGCTTTATTTGGGCATCACACCTAGGAAGCACAGATTAGTCCCAGGCATTCTCTTTTCTGGAGCCATCTCTTACAGCAAGGAAACATTCACTGGCATGATGCAAGATAATGTCCAAGAAAATGAAGGCTGAAAGCTGCTGCCTTCAGAACAAGTTATCTGCTTTGCAGTTCAGGCCCAAAGTGTCCCAACAATGCTATGGCAACAGCATGCTCCTCACCATCCTCTTTCCCAGTACTTTTCCAGATCTGGCAGAAAGCAGGAACTTCCAGAACAAATCCAACCTGCACATGTATAGATCAACTGCCCTATGTGCCTGGGGTAGGCTCAGTTTATAAGACATGAGAGAGGCATCCATATTGCTCACCTTTGCAAAGGCAGAATTGTGAGGATGAGGTCACTGCAACTCTAAGAACAACCATGAGCCCCAGGGCACAGGAGACAGTTCTTTATATTAACCCAGATATGGCTGTTATAATTTTACAAATGCTGCAAGGGCAGTGTTCCACTTGTTTGCTGTTGAGAGACAGCTGCTCCATCTCTGCAAAGAAGGTCACTCAACAGAGTACTGAATCAGCTCTTATTTTTGCAAAAAGGAGCAGCTCTAGCAGCCCTCACTCCTTCCCTTTGGAAACAGTGTTGCTCATCAGAGAAGATATTATTAAAGGGTATGCAGTGCTATATTATGATAATAGTAATATAATAGTGCATTAACCCCACACCAAAAAAAAAAAAAAAAAAAAAAGAAAAGGAAAAGGAAGAGAAAGAGAGAAAGAGAAAAAGAAATAAAGGAAAAGAAGGAAAAAGAAAAGGAAAAAGAAGAAGAAGAAGAAAAAGAAAAAGAAAAGCCCCAAAGTTCTTCCAGCTCCTTTAGAACTCTTACACTGGTTTTCAGGTTATAGTAAGGCTGTTAGTCCTAGCCATGACCTGGGGGTAGAATGACTCCCACTAAGTACTAACCTCACTTCTGCAAGGCTGGGGCTTTATAAGTTGTCAAGAAGGAGGTTACAGAGCTGCAGCAGTATAAATACACTTTTGGTGGTTTCTATTGGCTCCTGAGGATTTTTCTGCGTGTGATCTTTTAACGCAGTTGAGAGAAAAATTTGAATCATCTGGGGAAAGAATGAGGAAGACCACGTGTTAAAAAATTTGGCCCAGCTAAGCAAAGTGTGATTGTTAATGTTTATGGTTTGTTACAAACCCTTTCTAGGGTATGATGGATTTTCTTAGTCTGTATCATTTTCTACTGCTATTATTCTGTTACGTAGTGTGGAGCTTATTATGAAGATAAGGATTAGTGTTTACCACTTTAGATGTTAGTAGCCCATGAAATATAGGTTATTAGATCACCTATATTGCTGCTCTATAGTTTTTTTGTAATCTTAGCTTGTTGAAAAACTGTGTATGCTTTACATAGATAGCAGAAAATAAGCAAATATATTTCTTAATACTTCAGCAGGCACTCAGAGTGAAGATGAACCACTGATGGACCAAGCATGCCTAATCTTAGGCATGAATATGAATGTTGTACAGATTGTATTAAAGAGAGGACTTAAAAATAACAGTCTTAAGGAGCTACTGCAATAGTGAATAAGAGATGACTACTCAGTACAAAAGGAATGAAAAATATATACAAGTGTAGTTCATTTTTTTCTTCTGCTCACGTGAAAGATTTGCAAAGAAAATGCAAGAAAGGGTCACACCTTCACAAAAGAAGTGCCAACTGAAAAATGTATTTGCTCTTCTTCCAATATTATAGTACAAGATCAAAGAAAAACTTGAAATTGAGGTCTTCTCTGACTTTAAACACTACTCCATGAAACAGTTCCTCCCTGATACACCTTACATTTAGTGAGCTTCTCTCAAGATTTCATACTTGGCTTAGAAAGCAGACAGATTGTAAAGAGCTTAGAAGTTCCTTCATATACAACATACTAGCCTGTAGTTTCAGATATTTCCAAACATGGATGGTATTGAAACAGAATACCTTTAACCAGAAAGATCTAGAAGTTACCAGAACAATGTGTAAATTCAGTGTGTAATAAGTGTAAATTAGACAGGGGAGTATTTTTCATTTACACTGGCTCTTCAGCTTTTATTCCAAGTGCATGAGGAATACTTTCTCTTTCATGGTTTCTCAGAGGATACTAAAGGTGACTATGAGGCCTCAGCAGGTGACTGAGGGGCTTGGAATAGCAGCTTGTTGTATTTCATTCTAGAGAGCAGGGTTGGTTTTCAAGTGTGTTGTCTCATGCTTAATGCTACAGTAGATAGAGCTGCAATCTCTTTCTCCTCCTTCTCCGCTTCTTTTCTTCTTTATGGAACTTTGCCAAAACCATTCAGACCTTTTGGACCTGCAGACTCAGTTACAGTGTGGTGTGTTCTGTGTGAAACAGGATTTAACAACCATTCACAAACTTCAGGTAGTGCCTGCATGGCTGGACCAGCTTGCTGCCATGGCCACTCTGCTGTTGCCACGCTGGCTGCCTACAGTGTGCTTGCCAGAGTTATTCAAAGTGTTGATTTCTGTGTATTTGAAGTGTTGCGAAGTTTAGTTTCTGTAATTACAGAGAAGCTGCCTCTTTTCTTCACTGAAGAAGCTGGGATCTGTTCATGTATTCATCCTCATACTTTTTAAATTTTAAAAAAAGTGGAAGTCTGACATTTTAAAACACACTCTGATTGTGGGTTCTTGTCTCAAGTATTCTTTCCCTAATGATGTGACAGAACATGAGGATAAGATCCATTAATTTATATGGGTTTGCTGGGGGAGGACAGAATGACAGAATGAAAGCTTGTCTGTGATAAGCATTTGCATTTAAGGCTTCTGCCTTAATTTTTGAATATTACTCTTTTTTATATATATATGTATTTACATATATAACACACATATATATTTACATACACATATATATGTACATATATATATATGTATTATACATATATATTCTTTTGAAACAGTGATTGCAATGATAATCAGAAATACAGCTTTAATATTTTTATATTAATTTGCAGAAAAATATTTCATATCATGTTTTGTAGATTTATAAACAAACAGGGGTTAGGCTTGCTTTTAAAAAGCAAACTATTAAAAAAAATATATTGACAGTGCCAGTGTGGCCCTAACATTGGGAGCACATAGACTGTAGCTTACATTCTCCTGCTAGTCAGCCAGCCATAAAAGAAATATGTGCTACAGAGGTTTTAGGGCTATAACATGCAAGTTGTAGTAGATTTAATCTCCCCTGGCTGTCTGTCTTACAGCTCTGCTTATTATTATAGCTTCCATTGCAGCAGCAGTTTGTGGTTTCACTTCCATGCTACTAGATACATCTCATTTTTCTTCCTTTTATAAAGTTGGTAATCTCTAGCCAAGGGGCGAAGCAATTAACTACAGACAATAATATCCTAGACTTTGTCACTAGATTTCTCTGTCAAAAACCTCACCTGATCCAGGGTATATCTCTGAATTTGAATTTTGACTTGTCTGAGACCCATGTTTATTCTGTTGGGGAGAAGGAAATGCACAAACACAAGCAAACAAAAAAATTCAATCAATATTTTAGAGATAATGTTATTCTCTTAAGCCATTGTTTCAATTTTAAATGTTAATGTTCCTTTCAACCCAAAGAGCATATTAAGTATTATGCCCGTATGAAAAGCAAATGAATATTCATTGGAAATTGGCTAAGAGGATTTTGATTCCAGTGAGTATACTTTTTAAAACTAGGGTAAGAAATGGAGAGCAGAAGAGTAGACAGTCAAATGGCATCTCATATAAATGCCTCCTGTTTCAGTAATCAAAGATTTTTATTTTTATAGATAATATAAAAGATTGGGGGAGAGGGGCTATAAACCACTCTTACTTACAAATGCCTTTGAAAAAGCAGAAAATATGCTTAAACATTTTACACATTCCTTTCATCCTTTAGGCTTTTGACTTAATGCTTATCACTTTGTTATGTCAATTTGTGCTTACCAATCTTTTTTTTTCTCTTGTCTAATATTTAGGCTGTGATCCTGTGAACAGTTACCTACATGCTTAGTTTTGCTACTCCTAGTAATCCCTTTGAAGTTAAAAGGATTATTTGCATTAGTAAAATAAGGCATGTGTGTGCTTGCAGGATGAAGGCCTTATATTGTAAAGTCTTTAGGATGGGACCAGATCATTTATTATGCAGCTGTATAGCTCTAAGCAAGGCTGGGTGGTGGATGAGTTCAGGAGTTTGCAAAGTATTTTTAACAGAGAACTACTATGGGGGTTCTCAGTCTGGGGCATAGAACTCAAGTAGCTGCACACCCCATCTCACACCCCATCTTCTTCCCTTCTTTTTTTCATTCGCTGCTGAGGTATATCCTAGGAGCTCATTCCTCCTGAGATACCTGCTCCTTTTTTTCTCCCTCCTAAAGCAGAAATTTCCTTGGTGCTGGCCATGTGGTAACCTGGAGCAAGGCCATGGATAGCTTTACACTGCTGGGCAAAGGAAGGAGCAATGAAGACCTGGAATGTACAGCTGGAGAGCATCCCAGGCTCCTGTTGTGGGATTGTTGTTGCCTTCAGAGAACCACACACTGCTCATCCCAACCAACCCATGTGATGCTTTGATCATCTTCACGTTTTTCCACTTCCAACAAAGACTTCACCACTACCTTTTTTTGCTCTTTTCCCCCCCTCCCTTCTCTGAGAAGCATAATGTGTACTGTTCCAACACTCTATTCCAATAATAATTTACTTTTGTTTAAGACAGCCATAATTTAATACCCACTTGGGGAGATGTGGAGAAAGTCTTTCCTTAGGTTCATTCTGAGAGCACAGGTCTGTGTACACTACCACACCATCACAAAAAATGAGTTTGATATTTGGGATATATATAGAGAGAGACCCTATAAAACTTATCCTCTGGCAACCTCTGACATACATGTTCCTGTGCTTTTTGTAATAACCCTTGAAGAATTACTTGCAGGTTGACAGGAAAAGCTCAAAATCCAGTTTTCCAGGAATATTTCTTTTGGTTGATGGTTCTAAGAAGAAGAGTGTTATTTTTATTACACTAGTGTCTAGAACCCCAGTTGAGCTGTGGGTGCCATTTTGTTGTATAAGCTAAAATTAGGGCTCTTCTATTAATGAACATGCTCTAAAGACTTGGCAAGGGGGTTAGAATGAGATGAGCTTTAAAGTCCCTTCCAACCCAAACCATTTTGTGAGTCTACATGAAATACTTCAGTCGTTATATTGGTAGCCCCAGAAAATCTTTGGAGGCCACAGCCAAACACCCATTTGCTGAGCTGGCTGTGTTTGTGGAACAGGTCACTGCTGATGGCTGGTCTTTCCTGACCACTTCCACTGAGTGCTCCCACCTTCCGTGAAAGGCCCAGTTTGGTTCGGTTCCGTCCAGTTTAGTCTGGTTTGGTTTGGTCTGGTCCGGTTCCATCTGGTTCAGTCTGGTTTGGTCCAGTCCAGTTTGGTCCAGTCCAGTCCGATTTGGTCTGGTCTGGTTTTGTTCAGTCCAGTCTGGCTCAGTTCAGTCCGGTTCGGTTCGGTCCAGTCCAGTCTGGCTCAGTCTGGTTTGGTCCAGTCCAGTTTGGTCCGGTCTGGTCCAGTTCAGTTTGGTCCGGTTTGATTCGGTTCGGTCTGGTTCGGTCCGTCTCAGTCCAGTTCGGTCTGGCTTGGTCCGGTTTGGTTCGGTCCAGCTTGACCCCGTCCCTGACCCCTCATGACCACTGGAGCGCATGGGGCAGGGCGGTACCAGCCGTTGGGTGCACACTGAGGGAAGGCCCCGCCTGCGCCCCCTCCACGTGCTCCAGATGACCCGTGGCAGATTTTTGGGCACCCGGGTCCCACACTCCCATGGCAGAATGGGGAGGTCAGCCCGGTCCAAACTCCCTCCAGGGGAACTCCCGCTCCTCCAGGGGCACAGGGCGGGCAGTGCAGAGGGGCCGCTCCTATCGGGTACTGGTGGTAACGCACAGCCTGGCAGGGCCCGATCCCACCCTCTGTGAAAGGCCCGGTTCGGTCTGGTCCTGTCCGGTCTGGTTCGGTTCGGTCCAGTCCAGCTCGGTTCGTTCTGGTCAGGTCCGGTCCAGTTTGGTCTGGGTTGGTCCGGTCTGTTCCAGTCCGGTCTAGTCCGGTCCGGTCCAGTTTGGTTTGGTTTGCTCCGATACGGTCAGGTCTGGTTCACTCCAGTTCAGTTCGGCTTGGCTCGGTCCGGTCCCGTCCGGTTTGGTTCGATCTGGTTTGGTCTGGTCCAGTTCGGTTCAGTTTGGTTTGGTCCAGTTTGGTCTGGTTCGATTCGGTCCAGTTCGGTTCAGTTTGGCTTGGTCTGGTTCAGTCTGGTCTGGTTCGGTTTGGTTCAGTTCAGTCCAGTCCGGTCTGGTTTGGTCCAGTCTGGTTCGGTTTGGTCTGGTCTGGTTTGGTTTGGTCCGGTTCGATTAGGTTCAGTCCGGTTCGTTCTGTCTCAGTCTGGTTTGGTTTGGTCTGGCTCGGTCCGGTTCGGCTTGACCCCGCCCCTGAGCCTCTCGTGACCACTGGAGCGTGTGGGGTGGGGCGATGCGGCCATTGGGCGTGTGCTGAGGGAAGGCCCCGCCCGCGCCCCCTCGGTGCGCCCCAGTGCCCGCGCGTGCTCCCCACCCTACCTTCCCTCCGCAACCCCCGCCGCACCCGTCACTGCTGCTGGTTGGTCTTTCCTGACCACTTCCATATTCTTTAGCTGAGCTGTTTATGCAAATGCTCACTTGCTCCCACAGTCTGATTGAATTAAACCCCCCCTATTGTTTAAAACTTTTGATCTAACCTATTTCCTTTAACCCAGGTGCTGATGGAATGAGTGCTCATTCAAGAACCTGAGTAAAGGTTCTGTTCATCTCTGGCAGAAGGGCTGTGAGAGCAGTGATGGGGAGGAAGCCTTTCAAAGGGCACGTTTTTCAGCAGACACACCTGGTGGAGGGGAGATGATGGTGACATGATGGGAGAGGTTTTAATTTCTATCTCAAAAACACTTTTGTTTATGGTATGGATTAAATCAGCGAAGCGGTGCTGAGGGAATACACTGGGAATGGAGATCAAGGAACAGAATGTGCCGTGGTTGGTGTTCTCCAAATAGCTGTCGGAGTATCAGGAACAGTGCCTCTTGCCTTCCCAGAAGCTCTGCAGAGCAGCATTTACGAGCTGTGCCCAAGGATCAAGTGACTGCACTGGAAGGCGAGGCAGCTGCTGAGAGTCAGTGCTGGGAGGAGCAGCCGTGGCCAAAGGTGACTGCGGTGTGAGAGCAGGGCTTACCCAGCGAGAGGTAAGCGTGCTCTTAAAAGGCATCTGATCATCTGCCCGACGTCACCTGCTCCTGCCCAGACTCACAGGGACTTCCAGTTAGAGGGCAAATGGTGCTTGGGTGGGTGGTTAACCCAGTTCTGCAGAGGTGCTGGAGAAAGGCTCGGGGCACAAGAACCAACTCTGAAGCCCAACGTGTCTGGACCAGGCTTAATCAGGCAGAATCCTGCTGGCACTTACACAGGTTGGGAGTGTGGAAAACAAGGATTAGAGCTGTAAGTGTGCGAGCAAAACCTGACTGCAACCTGACTGCAGGGGGGGAACGGCACTTGAACTCCCACCTCTCGTTTCCCTGGAGGAGCTGTCTGAACGCTCACCCTGCTCACACCTGGAGAAATGGGATTGGGACTCAAGAGGTCTGTTGAGCAGAGGATTCCCCATACTGCCCATCTCACATCCACACAGCAGGCAAACTGCAAGAGAAAGTGACAAAAACGAGTGTTCCCCATAGTTTTTTCCTCAGGAAATACACTGCCGGGAATAATCCGGAGTACTTAAAGGCTTGTACAGCACGCAGCCCTCACGTCCCTGCCTTTCCAGCATTCCCGCTGCTCCAGATGACCCGTGGCAGACTTTTGGGCACTCGGGTCCCACACTCCCATGGCAGAACGGGGAGGTCAGCCCAGTCCCAGCTCCCTCTGGGGGAACTCCCGCTCCTCCGGGGGCGCAGGGCGGGCAGTGCGGAGGGGCCGCTCCTAACGGGTACCGGTGGTAACACACAGCCTGGCAGGGCCCGATCCCACCCTCTGTGAAAGGCTCAGTTCGGTGGTTCGGTTCAGTCCGCTCTGGTCCAGTCTGGTTCAGTTTGGTCCAGTTTGGCTTGGTCCGGTGTGGTGCGGTTTAATTTGATTTGGTCCGGTCCGGTTCGGTTCGGTCTGGTCCAGTTCAGCTCAGCTCGGCTCGGCTCGGTCCGGTCTGGTTCAGTTGGTCCGGTCCCGTCCGGTTTGGTTTGATATGGTTTGGTCCAGTTTGGTTCAGTCCAGTCCGGTTTGAACCAGTTCAGTTTGGCTCGGTCCGGTTTGGTTGGGTCTGGTTCAGTCCAGTCCGTTCTGGTCTGGTTCGATTCGGTCCGGTTCAGTTCGGTCTGGTCCAGTTCAGCTCGGCTCAGCTTGGCTTGGCTCAGTCCAGTCCCGTCCGATTCGGTTTGATCTGGTTTGGTCCGGTTTGGTCTGTCCCGTTCTGGTTTGATTCGGTCCTGTTCGATTCGGTTTGGTCCAGTTCGGTTCGGTCTGGTCCAGTTCGGTTCAGCTCAGCTCTGCTCGGTCTGATTCGGTTCGATATGGTTCGGTCCGGTTTGATTCAGTTTGGTTTGGTCCAGTCTGGTTCGATCCGGTTCGGTTTGGCTCGGTCCGGTTTGGTTGGGTCTGGTTCGGTTCGGTTCGACCCCGCCCCTGAGGCCCTCGCGACCGCCGGAGCGCGCGAGGCGGGGCGGTGCCGGCTGTTGGGCGCGCGCCGAGGGAAGGCCCCGCCCGCGCCCCCGCCCGCGCCCCCTCCACGCGCCCCCGCGCGCCCTCCCCACCCTTCCCTCCCTCGGCACCTCCCGCCGCGCGCGCCAGCAAGCGTCTCGCGCAGCCTCGCCACTTCCTTCCGGCCGCCATTTTAGCCCCGCTGCGCCTGGCCTCGCGGCGCCGCTGCTGCTCCTGCTCCTCCTTCTCCTTCCCTTCCTCCTCCTCCTCCTCGAGGAGCGGAGAGCTCGCCCCGCCGCACCCGGACCCACCGACCGACCAGCGGCTGCCGCCATCCCGCCGCCGCCATGTCCAAGCGACACCGTCTAGACCTGGGGGACGATTACAGCTCCAGCAAGAAGCGCACCTCCGATGGGTAAGGGGCAGCGCGGCCCGGCCCGGCCTGGCCCGGCCCGACCCGACCCGGCCGAGGGAGCGCGGCCTGCGGGTGGGGGGGACCGCAGCGGCGCCCGCGCGATCCGCTCCTCATCCTCGGTTCTGGGCGCTCTCCGCGGGGCCGCACCTCCCTGGGCCACCCGCGGGGAAGGTTGCGTGGCCCAAACCGCGCGGCGATCCCCCAGTGGCGCCGCCTCGGCGGGGTAGGCCCGGGAGCCTCGGCGGCTCCCTGGAGCGCTAGGCCCAGGCCCCGGATCGGCCTTTCTGTCGGGGCCGGGCCCCTCGGTGGGGGGCGGAGGAGGCGGATGGCGGAGAGCGGGCCGGGGGAGCCGCGGGCGGCGGTGTTGGGAGGGGGAAGGGAGGCAGCCGCCGGGCCAGACGCCTGGGCTGGGCTGGGCTGCGCTGCCGTCGCGGAGGAGCTGGGGGCGGCGCGCTGCTCGGCCTGCTCCCCCGCGCCCGGCTTTGTCTGTAGCTTTCTGCCTCTTCTAGCTCTATTTTTTTTTCTTTCTTTTTAAATTTTTTTTTTCTTCCTCTCTGGTTTGAGAGGTCTGGCAAATGCGGTCCTAGAGGTCAGCATGATGTTTGTTTCCGTCTGTGTAATTAGTGCCTAGCCTGGTGGGAACGTTATTCCTTTGTTAACGTCTTTCACTCAGTAATCGGCAGGGATGTGCCTGACTCTTACGATATGCCTGACCCGATGGTGAGATGGGTTTTGCAGGAGGGATTAGGTTTTTTTTTTCCCTGAGTTTGGCGAAGTAACAGTTTTAGGACTGTGCTGTGTAGGCTTTAGCATATTGTCATTAAAGGTAAAGAAATTGCAGGAACTCAAACAATACACTGGTGCTCTCCTTTTATAAACCCTTGTTTTAGAGCCTTTTCTGTATAATCTCTTATTCTCTAACGGTGGGGTGAAGACGGGTGGAGGAAAAGGCAGGCGGCTGCTTAAAATAAATTTCCGGTCTCAAGGAACACAAGTAAATTCTGTGATTATCGAATATGTCCTTGATGGAGCATAGAAAGATTTTAGTGAATTAATGCTTTTTTGAAGTCCAGTTTTTTGTGGGTTTTTTTTTTTGTTTTGTTTTTTTTTGTTTTGTTTTTTTTTTCTAGAGTATCTAAGAAAAATGTTTAAGGTTAAAGCTTGCAATAAATGAAAGTCTAGCATAGCAGTTAGTGGTTGCTGATAGAGACTTTTCAACACTTGCCATTTTTTAATGGTTAGACCCTGGAGTTTTCATACATTTTTCTCTGCTAAACAGAAGTGGATTTTCATTATTGAGCATCTACTTCCCATATCTAGGAGAAACAAAGCTATTTTTTAGAAGAAATGTATTAAACTATTTATTTCCTTTAATAAATCTTTGGATGGTTTGCTGGAAGATGAAATAGCTCTGTGTATACAGAAAGTTGTTCATATGCAGATGAATAGGTTTAAAAAATATCTATGTACAAAAAAAGTGGGTATGCCAAAACTGGGCATCATTTAAACATAGTAAAACTGTTACCATTGGCTATAAAGATAAAAAACAAGTCAGTATTTCCTTGTTTTTTCATGTTGGTTGGTTTTGCAGTTTTGTTACGGTTTTATTTTGCATTTTTTTGCCGATTATCTACTGTCATCCTGAACTCTTAGTCTTAGTATTTTGTGTATACTGTGAGGTCCCACCAGTGGTAAAGCTTTTTAAGCAGAAGTGTTGGCAGCTACAAACTACACCAGCACTGCTCTAGTTGCCTCCTTTGTCCCTTTCTCCTCTGCCAATGAAAGTATTATATGGCATAGGACTGAGAACAAGTCACTATAAGGGCAGTTATTGAGAATGATTGATTATTTTTAACATTACTTGAAATTTTGACTCATGTAGCACAAGCCATACTAATACTGCATGATCTTGATATATTTTGGGATAGTTGGGCTTTGCAGCTTCTGGAAGGCTGTAAGGAAGATGCACAGAGAGATAGTTGCAAATAGCATGTATGTGCATGTCTTCCTCTGTACGGGGAGTGCCTTCCTGCAATTTAGTTGCTTTTGGAGCTGGGTTAAGCTGAATTATCTCCTTGGGTGGTTGCCATTACTCATGCAGAGTAGGAGTTTATCTTGCAGTCAAACTAGACCACCTGACTGACCATGACAGTTGTACCAAGTTACCCTGTATTTTTTTAGCTCCTTTTTTATTTGAGGCCTGTAATGGTACCCATGGCTCTGCCTAGCACTGATGCCATGCCAGCAGACTTGTTCTTGTTGGTGTAGCCTTAAGCATTGGCATGACATGTTTTCTTACAGGGTATCACCTATGAAGTAAAAATTTTTTTTAAAAAATGGAGATATGATGGAAGGTTTTGGTTACAGTGTTTTTTGTGAATTGTACACATACTGTTTAACTTGGGTTGTTGTTTTGTTTTGGTTTTTTTGTCTTTTCCAAAGATACTTGAGTTGTTGTGTAAAGTCATGGTTGAAGTGTTAGTGAGATTCATCACTCAGGCTAACTGTAATTTGTTTTTTATGTATAGAACAGAACCCCCCCTTTAGCTGCATTGGCTTTTTTGCATTACCTATTGCCATGTCCAGTAATGGACTAAAACCACTCATCTTCTGTTAGATGTGCATAGAATTCAACCGTGGTGATCAGTGGTTTTACCTTGTGTCGTTTGTTTCCGTTTTTATTCTTAAATGCTTTCCATACCCTGATTTAATGATTAATGTAGCATTTCTTTTGTATCCACATGTGTGTAATTATGTCTGCAGACATAAGAAAGTGACAGCAGATAGCAAACCTCACCACTTCTCCTGAAACACAAAGCAAAAAGTCCAACCCCCTTCTGATTATGGAGGCTGTTACGAGATGCAGGCACAAGACAAATGTGATTAAATTATGATTCTTTAATTGTTCATTTCTGGATTTGAGATCAGTCTCTGTGTAATGAAGAAAAGTAACTTAAATTTGACAGTGTATAAATGAACTGCCAAGTTGCAGTTTTGTTTGAGGAAAGTTTAGTAAATTTATATGGCAGCATAACTAATTCCTCTTCCCTTGCTGATCAAAGGAATCACAATGTGTCTGCTAAGTTTTGGTATTGATGGGGAAGCATTATTAGGTAAAAAGTGGTGCTTGAAAATGATAAGTATTGGAGTGTAAATTTGAGAGCATGTTTTGTATTGTGATTTTTTTATGCCTCCATTTCTCTTTTTTTTAAAACAAAGTGACACGACTCTTAACCTGTAAATACAAAAAAATGTAGATAGAACTTGATAGGCTTGTTTTCTGATTTGTATAGTTAAACAGCTGTAAGAATGCAATGAAGAAACTGAGAAATGGAGGATTAACAGGACTTTCCTGTAGTGTATTTGAAGTCTGTTTAATCCACTGTCTTGTTCTTGAGGTTGTATTTTTATCTATGCTTAAAGCCCACACACTTTGCTACCAGCAGAGAAGAAGGCAGAGCTGTGTTCTCCCTTGCTCTGCAAGTGAGTGTTTGGGAGACTAGATCAGAGACCTCGATCTAAGTTAGAATTAACATCTGTGGAGGGGGTCTATGGAGGGCTCATTCTTCACAAGGCTGTTGAAATGTTTGTACCAACACACAGGAGAGGGTGGCAGCAATGTAGCTGGGTTCGTTTTTAGCAGTAGCACTGCTTTACATGAGGCTGAAGCATACCTGAATATACAATTGGTGAGCTGTGATGTAGAAGCTTCTGGCATCACAGTAAGTAAATAGCTATGGAATGGCTTCTTATTGGTGTGGTTTTTGGTGGCTTTTTTCTTTTTAGACTTTGACTAGATACCAGTGGAAAAAAAAAATTCAGAAGCACACATACAAAACTCAAACCAAACCAAACCTCTCCCATTGTGAAAGGTGTACTGCTACCAGGCTGTTGCATTTTACCCATTTCACTGTTCTTACATCACTTTTACATCTCTACTTCCTTGTCTTACTATTTATGTTACTGTCTGACCATGCACTTGTTTATCCCCATAGGTGCAGATATTTAAAAATCTGATTGTGAACAAATAGCTCGATTAACTAACAGTCCAAAGCTTCATTCCTGTCTGATACCTGCTATTAGACACTATCTGACATTATATGTAGCATAATGGAGCCTGGTTTCTTCAGTATTTAACAGGGGTAACTTTTCTGTACCTGAGACTATGAACCTACTATACAGTAAGAAGAGATATCTGGCTTTTAAGTGTTTGATTACATTAGAAGTAATGTTGAAGGTATGGAATCTCGTAGTCAAACAAATGATCTGGAAGGTCCTTAGTTTTCAGACAATTCAGCTTCCAAAGCTGTAGGAAAAATGAAATATAAATCGGGAGTCTGTGGTAAAAGGAGTAATCTTAAAAACAAAACAAACAAACAAAGCCCCACACAGAAACAAAAAAAGCCCCATAAACAAACAAACCCAACCAAAAAAAAACCCCACAACAGCTTATTGAAACAACGTCTGAAGCCATACTGTGCTGAAGTGTTGAGAGGAAAAAATAAGCTAGCATGGAGTGGTGGTTTCCAATGTGGAGCACATTTTGAATTGCAATTAATAGAATCAGTACTAATATAGTCTTGATTACTTCATCTTCCCTGTACGTAGGCATTTGCTTATTAACTTCAGCAGTTACATTTGAATGCCAGCTGCATTTAGAAAGAAATACAGCAGCTTGGAAAGAAGTGTTGGCTAACAGTTTTCTTTAGAAATTCTTTCTTCTTTCAGAAATTCTTACATGCTGCTAAAAAAAAGGGAAGATTGTTTTCAATTAACTATTTCTAAAGATCTTTATATGTTCATTTATGATAATTTCTATGGTTCACCTTTTTGATGGGATTTCTTTTAACATTGTGCACAAAATAAGATGAAGCTGAGGATACCCTCACTTTTGATTTTCATTAGTTTCAGGGTGTTTTTGTTAAGTGGGGCTTATTTCAAAGTGCTGAATGAGGGTAAGTTTGAGATCTCTATTAAAAGCATGCTTATAGTCCTTCAGGTCAAACTGAGCATTTTTTTGCAAGTGTTTGAGTGTAGGGAGAGTGAGATTATGTACAAGAACAAATAAATGAATATACAAAATCAGAAACTAAGAGCAAGGCCAGAGATTGGCATTTGAGTGGATAGCTATGGTGAAAATAATAGTTTTTCTTTTGCAAGTGCAGTGAACTTTTATTTCACGTAATATTTGGAACAAATGGGAATATGTAAATGCTCATTGTTGTGAGTGTGGTAGGAGGTGATAATGGAGAAGATGGTATGGCTTGGTAGTGCTAGGTTAACAGTGGGACTTGATGGGGGCTTGATGGTCTTGAGGGCCTTTTTCCAATCTGAATGATTTGGTGAGCTGTAGTGGTTGGTTTTAATAAAGTTTGTCAAAGTTGAGCATGTCAGAAATCGTATGGAAGGCTTAGAACAAAAAAACCACACATTGTGAGATGTTAAAGTAAAAACTTTCAGGGCTTGCTTGTCCCCTTGTGAGTTTTTGTGGGTTAATATAATTCCATTGCTAGGTAGGCAAGATGGATGTTTTGTGTTATCTTATTTTTCTGCAGCAGCAAGTAGGGATTCAAAGAATTGTGAGAGAACTCTGGGACATAGAGCCGATTCTTTCTAGTCATTACATGAAGAGGATTAACATGATGCTCTTTTCATGTGGTACCTTTCTTCAGTTTTGCCTGTAATGAGAGGAACTGGCAGTGCCTGTATACAGTGCCTAACTATGTGTATTTGCTGTTCTGAATGCATCAGATATTGTTACTCCAGATATTCAAGGTATCTGTTTCAAGAGTTTGTGTCCACTTTGTACAAGATCTTTTAAGTTGTTGTATTTAAATTCCTACTCTGTATTTAAATATTCAAATACCTCATTTTCTGATGTGTCTCTCAACTTATTCTAGGAAAGATCGGGACCGGGACAGGGACCGTGATGACCGTTCTAAAGATCGTGACAGGGATCGTGACAGAGATAGAGATCGTGACAGAGAAAGGGACAAGGACAAAGATTCCCGATCTACATCTAACTCTTCCTATTATGGGGCTGCTGGGTTACCATCTATAAAACCAGCAATGATTCCACACAGTATTAACCCTTTCACAAATCTACCACATACGCCACGATATTATGATATCCTGAAAAAAAGGCTTCAGCTTCCTGTCTGGGAATATAAAGAAAGATTTACAGACATCTTGATCAGGCATCAGTCATTTGTGCTGGTTGGAGAAACAGGGTCTGGTAAAACAACACAGGTGAGTTCTTAGCTATCTGTGTGGTACTGCAATTTTTTTTAAAGTTGAGACTGGTGTGTGTGGGTGCAACTTTCTGTGGAGTCTTGAAAATTCATTGTGTGTCACAAGTTGCTTGTGAAATTAATTGGGTGCAGGTTTTATTTGCTTGATTGATACAGAAGTGAGAAGAATCTTTCAGCATCTTTGTTTTTCACAGTCCAGTCCTATTCTCTGTCATCTGCTTTTGTTAGGCTTCATGATTGGTAACTATCTTTTTGATTTAAGAAGGTGAAGGTATTTTAATGGCTAGGCAGAAGTGTGCTAATCGACAAGCTGAGGTGATGATTCCAAATTTACATCTGTAGTGTATTTAGCTGTTTGTGTAGATAGCAGTTGGAAAGTAGAAAAAGCATAACAAAGGGAATTGAAATGTCAGGCACCATTCTGATGTTATCTGATTGGATCAAGTGTTTTTGTGATATTCAAACTTGAAAGGAAGAGACTTGTGTCTCCTTGGTACCGAAACTTCTCAGAGGTCATTTAGTTTTCCAGTACTTCGTTTAAAATAACAGGTTTTTTTGTACTTTGATGGATTTAAAAATCTTGCTCAGCGATGAAAATAGTGAGAATAGATCTGCAGAGCCTTCTTAACCCCCAAGAAGAATTTTGGGGACCAATATACAGAAAAGATCCAAGATAAAAGTGTGTATTTATAGCAGGACAAACCTGCTCGTAATTTTTATCCTCTTGTTTGCTGTTTAAAATCTGTGGAAAAATGATGTTAAAAGTTTTTTCTTTAAACTGATTAATTCCTTTTAACAAGCCAGAAAATAACTGAAGGAAATTAGTCTTAATAAAATGGATGATAGCTAACTTACAGTATTACAGAAATAAATTTAGTCATAAAATTTATCTGCAAAATCTGAAGGATGTAGTAATACATTGGATACCTCTTACCTCATACAGCTGTATGTGAAATATTTGAAGTTAAATGCCTTCCTGCAAATTTTGGGAACCAGTGTCTTCTTTGGAATTTACCTTATTGCATTATCTGAATTTCTCTTTTAACATGTATAAGCGAGACCAGGATTTTATAGAATTCTTCAGAAGTGTTTGATGATATAGTTACTTAGAAGAGGTGGTATTCTGAACATTGATATAAAAAAAATTTTGTACTTACATACGTGAAAGCAGGATTTCTTTTGCATGATCTGAATTTGAAGATCTAAAAAGGAATGTGTTCTTAATATCTATGACTTCAGATACCTTGTACTGTCACATCATTCCTCGGGCATAAAGCATTTTCTGAATTGTCTTGTTACTTTACCCCTTATTTTCTGGAAGGAGTTATAAAGCTAAGGCATCTTTCCTAAGAACAGGATTTAACCTACCAAAAGCACTGAGCTATCTTGGAAGCCTCGTGGTTTTGCTGAATTATCTCCCTTAGGGCTTGCAGATACATTCTGAAACAATTACAAGTGTCTCTGTAGGAACCTATCACTGAAAATGATTCTACTACCAGTTAATGAAAATCTTGTTTTGCACATAAGTGTCACATACTTACTGTGGTCAAGGGCTGTCTTAAAACTAGATGGGGGATGCTTGTTTTTCTTCATTTGTTGATCAGAACAAGGTAAGTAATTATCTGTGGTTAAGAAACCCTGTAATGCTCAAACTGAAAAGACACATGAACTACTATTTGTATTAAGTTGGTATTATTTGAAATATATAGGGAGTTGTTCTTCCAGAATTACTATCTTCTGTTTCTTGGCAATATTAGAAGGCTATAATAGCAGTAGATAATCTTAATGTGAGTGAGCTGCTGCCTGTCAGGTCCCTTTCCTGATTAATGTGTGCACATTTTGCCTTCAGTGTTGTTGAACACCCAGGTTTGGGAACCCTTTGCTTTGACAGTGGAAACAGCAGAAGATGAAACTTTTCAGAAAAGTCTTACTCTGCACAGACTTAACAAACATAAAGCAATGGAGAAGTAAATTGCAAGTCAAGAGCCTTAATTTCAGAATTTGCTGAATTTCAGTAATTGGTGAATTATTGAACTAAGCCTTCAGTACTTGCAATGACTTGATTTGTAATTTAAACTTGGCCTTTTCAAGTTAATGGTTGTCTTTAAATGCTCTCAGAATATACTCAGCGGCAGATCGAGTGAGCTGAATTTCTTTTAGAGGTTAAATGCTTGCTATAATTGCAACATGTGCTCATTTTTAAATGTGGAATCATAGGCAGTGCTTTGTAGATGGAATAGTAGAGTAGCATCTGCTGTCACTTGAGAGTCTTAATTTTAAAAGGTAGGATGCTTGTTGACATAGCCTAAAGGATACCATTTTGTCAGGAATTTTCCGTGTCAGGTGAAGTTCAAAACAAAGTGGTTTAGAGTATAAATCTCCTGCTCTCCATGCAGTCTGCAAGAAATTGTTACAGGTGAAAGTCCTGGTGCCTTCTCAACTAATGAAAATTTTGAGAATTCTACCATATAACTTTTAACAAAGTTTTCAATAAATTTAGGTGGCTCAAAAGCCAATGTTGTTGATTGTCCCTTTCTTGCTTTGCATACCTTTAAAAACAACTTGGAATAGTCTTTAAGAGCCCTCAGTGCCTTTATCTTTGATCTTAAAGATCACTATATGTGTAGTCCTTAGCTATGCATGTTTATGGCAGCTGTATTTGAAAAATTTCATTGAGAATATCCTTGAGGTTTAAAGAAGGTGCTAACTAAAGATATTTCTCATGCTTTTGATATTGATAAAATGACTTTTCTTAAGGGAAGGTTAAGGGCTTTGGTGATTTATAGGGTGGTTTTTGTTTTGGGGTTTTTTTTGTGTGTGTGTGTCAGTGGAGTTGAATTGATTTTGTTTTGTAAGAACCAGTTAATAAGTACTCAGTATATTCCCAGTCATGACTGAAGTAGAAAATGTAGTATGGCAGAGTCCTTTTTTCTCTAGTGCTTGCATGTCTTTTAAAGCTGAACATGAAAAGTATATGCTCGTAGTCACCTAAATCAGCTCAACACACAGAAGCGTATGCATCCCTTTTGTTTGATGCCATTGCTGTAGGCTTTGCTGTTTACTGAAAAATTGCTTTCAGGTTTTTTTCTGTTAGTTTTTAATGTGAATATGCCTTATTTGGTGGCATTGGGTCCAGCTAACTAGTTTATTTGCTCTCATGTTTTAGATATTTTTGTACATGCAGTAGGCATCTTCCTAGAGTTAACCAAACTTTATTTGATAAAACACAAAGTTCCAGATGACATTTGGCCACTTGGAGTGTGTTTAAAACCGATTTTGATTCTTGGCAGATCCCTCAGTGGTGTGTTGACTACATGCGCTCCTTGCCGGGACCGAAGCGGGGAGTAGCCTGTACCCAGCCCAGGAGAGTTGCTGCAATGAGTGTGGCTCAGAGGGTTGCTGATGAGATGGATGTCATGCTGGGCCAGGAGGTTGGTTACTCCATTCGATTTGAAGACTGCAGTAGTGCAAAAACTATTTTGAAGTAAGTATGGCAGCTCTCCTCAGGTAAAGGTGTGGGGAATCACAGGGCAGTGAAGAGTGTGATCAAATCTATGAGAGGTGTAATAAGAGGAGTATGGTCAGGTACTTTCTGTGTCTGTGTGAGGAGACAGGAGCAGAGAAATCTGGGATGTGGTACTTGAGTAGAATAGAAAACAAGACATTCCTGCTAAATTGCTGCACCATATGGGAATTATCTTTAAGTGATTCTTAAAGAAGAGGGTGATCTGAAGAAGTATGTTTATGATCAAGGTACAGTTCATTTTACTGACCTTTGTTTCGTTGTCCTACTTGGGGTAATCCTAGGGAAGTTTAGTATCTTATTTCAGAAAGAAGTACAACAAAGCTTAAAAACTGGCCTGTACCTCACTCTGGGACACATAGTCCACAGTGTTTTACTTGTCAACTATTCTAGATTGCTGTGCTGGGTAGGTATTTGCAGATGACATTCAGAATGCTCAGTATAAAAGGATTTGACAGTGTGGTTCAAGGAACAACACTTTCTTATCAGATGGTTTCTTTTGCTTGTACAAGTAGTTGAAGGCTGGGAATGAAGTTAATGTATAAAAAGAAATCTAACTGGGACAGAAAAGAAAAAGTGAACAAATGATCTGCAAACAAAAAGTGGGAGAAGCAACTGCAGAAATAATTTCTGGGATTTCCGAGGGGGTTTTTCCCTTTCTTTTCCTGGTTCTAGACCTGGAAATTTGCAAATAATAATCTACAGATTAGTTATAAGCATTGTTAAACTTATTTTTTCTGTCTATTGTTTATGTTTGGGTTCTTTTTCAGTTTTGTTTTTAACCTCACTCCCAGATTACACTTGGCAATAATTTCTGTTTGAAGACTTAAAATGAGCTTGCTACTGTGGCAGCATAATTTACTGATGTTTCTGTTTCTAAAAAGTTGATTAGAAGCTTGGTTCAAGCAACTTAGTGGATAATACAGGCTTATTTAATAAATTCTGTGTTGTTTTTGTGTTCAGGTATATGACTGATGGTATGTTACTGCGTGAAGCAATGAATGATCCTTTGCTGGAGCGCTATGGTGTTATAATCCTTGATGAGGCCCATGAGAGAACACTGGCTACTGATATTTTGATGGGAGTTTTGAAGGAAGTTGTAAGACAAAGATCTGATTTGAAGGTCAGTAATCATGGAGCCCAACAGCTTCTCCTTTCTAGTTGCGGGCATACCAAATGAGATGTCTGTGTGTTTACCAATAGTTGATTTTTGTGATCTGCTACAGTAGATCAACATGGGTTTTTTTGATCCAATGATCATCTGTGTTGGGAAGATAACCCTAGGAAATTCTTAATCCAGTTTTCAGTATATGACCAGGATTTTTGGGGGGGGGCTTTGTAATGAGTGCTCTATTCAGGTCATAAAAGCATGCTTAAATTTTAGTCAATATTTGAGCTTAGTTTCTTACTATTACAGATAGTATGAATCAATTGCACAAAATCGTATTAGTGTTTGGAGTAACTTTTTTTTGTCTTCCAAACCTACAGGTTATAGTTATGAGTGCTACTTTAGATGCTGGCAAGTTTCAGATCTATTTTGATAACTGTCCTCTTCTGACTATTCCGGGTCGCACCCATCCGGTGGAGATATTCTATACTCCAGAACCAGAAAGGGACTACCTTGAGGCTGCCATTCGAACAGTCATCCAAATTCATATGTGTGAAGAAGAGGAAGGAGATCTTCTTCTCTTTCTTACTGGACAAGAGGTACTTTCTTCCCTATTTTTTCTTTTAAATCCATGCATGGGAAGATGCTTTAAGTCGTTGATGTAGACTGAAATGTTTATCATCCTGTCTGCTTTACTATCTGAATGACCCTAGGTTTTGTATCACACACTTGAGATCATTAGGCATTGTATTTGTAATATGCATATACTATGCAAGCCCTCTAAAATTAAAAAAATCATATCAATGTATTTCTAGAAGAGAAGCCTAGAATATAAAGGCCAGATTTTTACTGATGTCAACTCAAGTTCTCTGTCCCTGGTGGCATCTGTGTTTTTATTGAAAATGTTCTATACACTTGGGTATCATACAACTTATTTTGAGAGTAACAGTTTGATTCTGCTACTTACCTGTCAGTGGTAGTTTCCATAAAAGTGTTTGGTTTTGTTTCGGTTTTGTTGTTTTTTTTTTATTATTAATAGCTTTGAGTATTAGACTGTAGTCTTTCTGTACCACAAATGCCAGGAGTTATGTCTCAGCAATTGACTTGGTCCCTTGCAGAAGAGGATTGTACAAAAGCACTTAAGCTAAATTACATCAGGAAATGAGGATTTTCTGGAAATCTTAAATCCTTTGTTTAAAATAAATGTGGTTTGTTATTTTTTTTTCAGTCCTAATCTGTTGCTTTGAAGCTCTTTTGAGTGTCACTATTCTAAGTAGACTAGAGATGAAGAGCTTAAAGACCCCACAAGCATTGTGAAAGTTTACATGGCTGGTTTAACGTAAAATTAGTATTTTTAGCAGGGGAACAAATGCAGCTAGCTGAAATGTTTTTCTAATTCATTATTCTTGCAGTCACTTCTCTTGAAAAAATACCCCTCAAAGCACATAGAACAATTCAGACTTTAATGTCAGGATACACAGTCTAACTATGCCAAGGGGGGAAAAATAGGACAAACAGCTTGTGATGCTAAAGGTACATGGGCTTCTTGAGTAGATTGCCAGTCTCCTCCTTTACAAAACTGAAACAATGTCTGTCACTGTAAAAGCAAATACTAGGTGCTTCTTTGGAGTGAATTGAAGTACATGCAGGGAAAATACTTTAACAGTTGTGGCTTTGAAACCTGGCTGGTGTTAGTTATCAGTTCTAGCTCAGATGAGGCTGGCAGGCAAATATGAGTGAGTAAATCAGCTGTTAGGAGTGGACAAATGAACCTGTAGCCACAGAAAAGAACACTGCTGTCCAGTTCTTTCAGCAGATAATTTTCTTATCAGGGTTGTAGATCAGGCTTGGACTTTTCATGAAGAAGAAATGCTTGCCCTTCTAATTATCAGCTATAAATGATGTCCTTGCTGCATCAATTGATGTGGATTGCTCTAAATTTTTTATGGGAGTGGGACAATTCCTCTAGATGTTACCAATGCTGAGCACAGCTCATGTTTGGCAAGAGGATCTAGGCCCAACTATTCTTAGTACCAGTTGTATGAACTTGTTCTTTGATGTCCACTGGGTTAATTTAGAGGATGAAATGTAATTAAACACATTTTTAACAACATCATGCACATAATACATGATCATATACACAGATATAATTATGCATATATGTATCTAACAGTATCCCTGAATTGCCTTGCTGAAACACTTAGAATTTGCATTAGTAAGCAATCATTGTCTTTATCATTGTCTAGAATTGTCCAGTCCATGGTTGCTGCTATTGTTCAGGAGCAGTGGAGTTGCTCTGCTTGGAGCTAGTGTGAATTTAGGTGGTTATCATAAAGCTGGAAGTCTGGTTTAGTTTCTGTAGAGACATTCTGAACTGTTACATCCATTTTGATTCATGATGTTTTGGGGCCTCAACAGGCCCATCTTTGAGTCTCATAATACAAGCTACGTGTGTACTACTTTTGAATCCAAAGTGATTTGACTTTCTGTAATCTAAAGCATGCTTTGGGTACTGCTGCCATGATTTGGTCAGAGTTTAGAAAATTCAGTAGCTTAAGTCTTTCTACTGAGTTTTGCTAGGCAGAAATTCTATGCAATTCTTGCAGATTCTGAGGAACAATATGAACAGGGTACAGGATGATTTGATTTTCTTGTCTGAAAGATGCATTTACAAAGCCAAGTGATGTTACCTAGAGGGAAGATGCTCTAGCTGAAGCCAGGCAAATATGAACTTTAAGAGGCTTCAAGTGAGAAGTGATTGCAGTGATATAAGGTAGAAGGAGGGTCCTTACTAGCTAGTGCTAGTGTTTGAAACAGGATTTATATCTCAGTTGCTGCAAGGAGAGCTTATCTGTTGATGTATTTAAAAAAAAAAAGCCAAAATGAAAATAAACCCTACAAAACCCCCACCCTGGTGTATCAGGGAGATTCCCACAGATGAAATGATGTTCATGTCTTGTGCCAATATTAAATACATGGCCTGGTAAACTGTGAGCCAGGTTGGCTGATGTCAGTCACATGCAAAATTAGAGACTCTGACAGGGAATTCTGTTCACAAGGAAATAGCATAATTACACCTCAGTCAGTGTGTCTTTGTTAGACAATATGTTTTGTCAGACTTGTTCTCAGCCATTGAGATTACAAATTTGGTATTCTAGTTGTGTAAATACCCATTTGTTAAACGACTTTAAATTTCTCAAGACTGGTTTACCTGCAGATCTCAGAGGTGGCTGGTTTATTCTTTACTGGAGTTCTGATAAAACAGTATTAGATTTCACATGCTTAAGATCAGTAAGTTGAGAGTAGGTGTAAAATACTTCTGGAGGGAACTTCTGGGATGGGGGAGCCAGAAATAATGGCAGAGAAACAGTCTTAAAAATCTTGGTAAGCTAGCACTTGGCACTTTAAAGTATGTTGTCCTCTGCCTCCTCAGCACCCTTTTCTTCATAGAGCCAGATGCATTGTTACACATTTAGGAGGAAGAATAAATGCAGGCTGCATCTGGAGATTTGAAGTACAGATGATAGTGGTTTTCTTGATTGTAGATAAGTAAGCTGAAGAATATTGGTTTCAGTTCTGGTGGCAGTGTACTGAGCTTCAGTGAGCACAGGTTATGTCTTGTTTAACTTTGCATAGAAAGTATTGAGTTGGGAAACATAAGCTGAAAGAAGAGTAATAATTATTGTATTTAAGTGCAAAGGGAGGAAATTAGTTTTTTTTTCTTTTGAGAAGATGTGAATATTAAATATTTTAATTAGAATGGTTTAAAAAGACATTATAGGAATATTTCTGAGACAGCTTCAGTTTTGACTTGTTCACAGCGCAATTCTGAGTTATGTTGACTTGTTCAGTGGATGACTTTTTTTGTCAAAGTACATAATTTTATATAATTGTTTCTCTATGAATTTGTATTGAGAGCATCTGAAACTGCAGCTGTTGTAGCTGGTACTGTTGTTTCCTCAATTTAACTTTTAGCAGTTTGCTTTCATTCATGGAGAAAGGGAAATTGATGATTTTCTGTACAGCTTTAAGGTCAGACAGTTTCTAGAAGGTTCATGTCATCAAAACCAGGTATGACTGGCAAATGCTTCTGTTTGTGATACAAACTCAAAGGAGGAAGATTCAGATGTCTGCCTGATATTTCTGGTTTGGGAGGTACGTGCTATTTATGCATCCAGTGATACTGCCTTATGTATAGGTTTCCTTCAGGATTTAAGTTATGTCTGCTTGACATAACTATTATAAATTTATCCAAGGTGGTGGCAAATCTAAGTGTGTACAGTGTAGCAGTTGATCTGCTGTACAGAAGGCCATCCTGTCCTATTTTAAGGTATGTTCTAAATAGAGCAGTCTTGAAGATTTACTCATTTTATGGGATTGTGTATGTGCTCCAAATTGAGAATGTGCTCCACTGAAGAAAGGGTTCCTGAAATGATGCTTCCAAGGACTATGTTTGAATTCTGTTTTGCATTTGTTCAATTAAATGTGCTTAAAATGACATTGCTAGTCACCATCCTTTTGTAGAAACAGTTTTTCTAAAGGTAATGAGATACAGTTTAAATCTCAGTTGAGTGGAGCCTGGGCAGCAAGTTAAACAGGTGTTTACACAAACAAGTTTGGCCTCTGAGCCAGAGTGAATGGAAGCACTTGAAGTACTTTGGTGGCTTGGGGTAACCTGTGGTCACTGGCTTGGTAACTGCTGTTTAGTGTCAGTGTAATTTCAAGCCTCATCCATGGCAACACAGATGGGTCCTGCACACAAACAAAAGGGAAGGAAAATCGTGTTGGATTGTTAGCTTAGCAGGAGTATTAAAACTCACTGCTGCTACTCTTCCTGGGTTTTGCTTTTTGATTACCATGTGATGGAACTTCTTTATGCAAGAATCTTGACAGTGTTTGTTTAGCTTGCTTCTTAAAGATGTGGTTTACTGTCTCAATAATGTATGCATGCAACTGCTCCTATAATTTCATGTTTTTAATCTTGCTAATAGTAATCTTTCAGTATGAGCACTCACTTTTTACTGCAGAAATACCAACATATAAACAGAGCTATGCAGCTCTGTTTAGATAAACTGCTAATGTTATGTTCAGATCCTTAGTTTTTGATGCAGAGCTAGGGAATATTGAGTAGTGTAGTAGTGAGATGATAAACAGTGGAGATGCTGTACTGGAGCCAGATGGTGAAGTATTGGGTTGTGGCTCATTTATTTGAGTCTGTCTTTGCTGTGTGTTCTGATATAGAGCCCGAGGAACAAACATGTTTTTGAATTAAACTGGCACAGACCATCTTTAAAAGTCTCACACATGAGCTTTTCTAGGATAAGGCTTTCAAAAGTAATATCTTTTAGAAGAAAAAAAGAAGTATCACCAAATACTACTTAGTATTACTAAGTGCAGTTCACATTTTCAGTCTTGCTAGTACTTACTTATGCACATAGAAGGGGTAGAGAGGAGGGGATTGGTTGGGATTGACGTTAGTTTTCATATGGCTTTAGTTTTCACAGGGCTCTAAGTTTTGTCCCTCTTGGTTTCAAATACTGGGAGCTTTTCATCATGTCTTCCCAGATAATTTCTGTTACGTGAAAGAACCAGGCTTCTTGGGAGACCTTCCTTTTATCCCTTTCCCATATTGTCCTTTGAGCAATGTGGAAGGTTTTATCTTTACTTTCTGCGATGCGGGTAAAATTATAACTGCTGTTATGGTGAGAAAGGGGGGGGGGGAAAGAGGGGAGGTGGGAACTAACCTCTACTCTGTGTCTTGTTTTAGCTGCAGTAGTTTTTCTAGTTGTTCTGGCGTCGGGGATGCAAGCAGTACTGGGTAGGATGGAAGACAAAAGAGCAGATTCTGAAAGACAGTTGCTAGCATTAAAAAACCTAACCTTCAGCTAGTGATTTCTGTGGTTAATTTAACTGTTGCAAAGGAGTAAGAGACTGTTGACCAGGGAGCAGCCTTCAACACTGATTGTACAAAGAGTAAATGCAGTGAGGTCTGTTTCCACTGTTACAGTCCAGCAATTTTAGCTGGTATGACATCAAATGTATTTACCTCACTGAATGGTTAAAAGTGCCTTGGAGTACTTCAATTTTGACCAGAATCTGAAGCATTAAATACACTACCAATAGCTCTTGTGTTTTCTTTGTTGATACTGTAAGATCTATAACACTTTTCAAAGTGTGTAGTGTTACTGTAGGCTCTTAGTGCTGTTCATGAGTGAGTGGTCTGACTCAGGAGTGCTTTTTGGCTTTTGAGAACTTGTATGTGTTATTTATACACACTGAGATGAAGTTTCCTCACTATTTCACCAGAGCTGGAGGAAAAGTTCTGCTCTGTGTCAGCTTAATCATTTAACATAAGCAGCTATTTCACTTGTAGATGTATTGCCATGAGAGGGGGAAAATAAAGCACCATGCTTCTAATATTTTGAAAGGTTGATACGAGTAGTTGGCATGTTATTCTTTTCCAGAGGATGCTGAAATGGGATATAGCCAGCAGTCCCTCCATTCTGAGAATTCAGCTCTACTTTTGTCAACAGGCTTCAAATAGTTTCCCTCTAGTCTGGTGGATCTTTGTATTTCAGGCTGCAGAGAAACACAGCTTCAATGTGAGGAATAAAACTTACTGTAGGCACTACTCATCAGCCAGCCTATTCTTTGGAAAATTGGGTTAAGATGGAGTAAAAATCTTGTCAATTTGAGGAGGCATAAGTAATCTACTAACTGTTATGTGAAAATACAGATGGCTGCACTAGTGTTTCTATTACATCAGAGGGAAACTACACCCTTCTCTGGCTTTGTTCCTAAAGAAAACACTGCTAAGGATTGGTTCCCTTACATACTTAGGTCTTGCTGAAAGTTATGGCACAATAGAAGTTCCAGTTGAAATCCTGAAGTGTTTTGGTGTCGCAGAATTGCTTTCTGATACTTAGGTTCCTGAATGAAATCCATCTCATTGGAAAGGTAGCTTGAGTATTGCCTATTGTCTACCAGTTGTTTGAAGGCCAAGGGGCCTCAAGGCCTCAGGGGTTATGTGGCCTTAACGACACCAATGTCTTGGAAGAAAAGCCATTTAAATTAGGTGAAATTTGATTTAGTAATAGTAATCTTGATGAAATCATCTGCTTAGTCACTGCTTTTTTCCTTTTGCGAACTATATTTAGCTGAGGGTTACAAAGTACAAGTTGTTGACTGTTGAATGCTTAGATAACTTTGTTTTTCCTGGTTGAAAAATACCACCCCATTACCTCCTTGATGACTAGTATATCCATAAGAAGAAATATTTTAGCTTTACTGATTCTTGTCTGTCTTTGGAGCTTTTCCAAGGGGACTCACGCTGTTGAATACTCCATGTGTATTACTATGAAGTTCCTAGCTGCTCCTTGTTTTTACTTTCCATAGTATTGCAGCAAATTATCTGTCTGCATATTGTTAATTTATTTTGATTGGACCAAGCAATAAGGTTTTTGGAAGCTTTAAAGTGTGTATTAAGACCATCTGGAACAATTCTGATAAGATGTTGTGAAGGGAAGGCATACTGAGTTTGTGGAACTTGAAGCTTGAAATAAATTTTTTTAGCTAGCATGTAACATTTCCCCTGTTTGCTATTTGCCTTTCAGTAGTCCTCTTTTTAGAATAAATGTACTGATGGACAGTGTCATTGACTACAGTTTTTATTCAGGGCTGTTGCTTAAACAGTAAAAATCTTCAGTTCTCTGAGGAGCTAGGTTCAAGTTCAGCCTAGTAGCTTCAGCCTTGTCTAAACCTACTTTCTTACTTGATTAATTCTGAAGCAGGGCTTTGTGTTGAGGCACTAGGCAGCCATGGGTCTAACCGTGTGGCTCCTCTCATCCTGTGTCTGTTCCTGCTCTTGGTACCCTGATACCTGCTATTGTGGGTTGGTGGTCTGATAGTATGGACTCTGAGGAATTTTTGGGGCATAAATGCAGATTCATTTATGCCTTCCATATTGTCCCTCCTGGAAGAAGAACCTCTTACATGGGGGTTGATGGAATAAACCCTCTTCATTGGATTTGGAGTAGATGGTGTGCAAATACTCAAATGTGTGTGTGTGTATTGATTTTTTTTCAAAAAGCCTGTCTTACTTCAGTAAGTCAGGACAATTCAGTTTAACTTGCTGAATCTTCAGAGGATTAAAGTCATAGTTACACCTTCAACTATATCTCTTATCTCCAGACTTAAATTTATTTTCATGTGATACAGATTTTTGTGATACAAATACAGGTTTTTTTAGGTTGGATGTTATGAATAATTTCTTCACTGAAAAGGGTTTATCAGACATTGGAACATGCTGCCCAGGGCAGTGGTAGAGTCATCATTCCTGGAGATATTTAATAGTATAAATGTAGCACTTAGGGATATGGCTTACCTAAGGTTTTGTCAGTGTTAGGTCAGTGGTTGGACTTAATGCTTTTGAGGGTCTTGACCAACAAAGGTGATTCTGTGACATGAAACATGCAACACTTAAGTGACTCCTTAATACTCTATAAAGATTGTTCTTACTGCATATGTGCATTCTAGATGGTGTACATTGAGATACCTGTTTTATTTGTCTGCTGGATTGGAGGGTGGTTGTGAATACAGTTGAAGTAGAGATATAATTTTCTGCTAGTGGGGTAAATAAAACAGCCTTTTTAATTTTTGTTTTGGTTCTGTTTGGGTTTTTCCATTTTTTTTTTTTTTAATAAAGCAGTTTAGAACAGAGGAATTCTCTTTTACTGTCTTTAGACAGTAGCTCTTTGACTTGCATCTTAATTTCAGCATATCTGTAGTGACCTGTGCAAATCTGTGGAGTGATGGTTATATATGCATTGGTCATCCCCATGTTGAGGTATTTTAATGAGTCTGGGTCAAGGATACTTTGAAACTGCATAGGGAAACTCTGGAGAGAAATAGAACTTTGATCTCTTCTGAAAGATGATAGGTGGCTGTGAACACATGTGGCCTGAAGGCTGTAGTGCTTTCATTTTTCACTACTTGTTTGTATTTTACTCTAAAGTATAAAACTGTCCTGAAGGCTCTAGTCACTCCTGTTGTAGATTAGGTGTCCTACCCAGCACCAGAGCTTTCCCAGTAATATTGGGAACTACATGAAACAGTGTAGTGACCTTCAGATCAGGAACTAAGGTCTGTATTGTATTTCTACTTTAGCTTTTGGCTTCTGATTTCTGTCTCGTTTTATATTAAATGTATAACAGGCCCAAGTATCAGCTTGTCAAGTCTTTCAAAGAGTGCAAATTTGGGAGGGAGTGTAGCTGTCTAGTTAATAAACTATTTATTTTAACATGTTGTCTTTTTACATGAGCACCATTGTTAGAGGTTTAATTTAATGAGCTACTTTATATGATTTGCCAGTTCAGTTAGATTTTTCTTTTTTACTGGGAGGCTATTACTGAACTTTAACAAAGGATTTATCACCAGTACACCAGATATTGACATCTGTGTAAAGAAATTAATTCTCTGTTAATAAACCAGTAGGGGGCATTCCAACTCAGTTTCTTGTATGCCTCTTAGATTTTATGAAGGGTGTATTGGATTTGTTGGCAAAGTGCACCTTTGTTGAAAAGGTTTTTTGTAAATATCTGCAGTTAATTCAAATTGGCAAGATAATGCGAGAAAGCATTAGGCTTACTATTAAAGGGCTCTTACATCAAAGAAGAAGAGTCTTCATTTTGCCGTATTTACATTTATTATATTTACTGATCAATACAGAACATGAGAATTGTTACAAGTCTCTTAAGAACAAGTTATAAAGACCCACATTTATTCCAAAGTTTATTTCAATTTGTTTTCTGAAAGGGAGGTTGAGTTTGCTTTTTTAATTACAGTTAAAGCACTAATTTTTAGAGAACCCTTAGGTTAACCTGTTCTGTGTATTTGCTTGCGAGTCTTAAGCATCACTTCAGCTTCATGCTGGTGAATTATTTGTTTTAAGGGAGGTCTGGCCTCTTTTTTGAAGTATCTTGCAGTCATTTTTTTGGCAATTGTTGCTTCCTGTCATGATGACTTTGTTCCCGTCAGTGGTTCAGCTGGAATATCAATAGTTGCTAAGTTTGCCTTTCAGTTATACCAGTAGAGGCTCTGTTGTAATTCCTAAATTGAAGTTAATGAATTGTGCTATTCATTGACCTAAATTTTTGTGCACTTAAATTACCATTAAATCTTGTAACTTTAACTATAGGTCACCTAGCTGACTTAAATGTGGTTGTTTAAAATGAAACAGAATTGTAAATAATTGGTCCATGGTGAACTTCTTTTCATGGAAAGCTAGTCATAAAATAAGCTATCAAATACTGTAGAAAATACTGAATAAGGAAAGTAATGAAAAATCTTTCTCATATTAAGAGTATTTAATTGACTTAAGATTAAATTATATTTCAGTTAAAGTAAAAGTTGAAACACTGGATTGAGAGATTTATTTTTGAGCTTCCATGTTTATACTGTAAAGGTGTTTTGCTTCATTGTACCTAATGAGAACAATCTTCCATATAATAGCATTAGTGATATATGGCATGAGAGCTTAATTAGCTTATTTTAAATATCCTGCACATCAATTTCTTAGATTGTGAAAATTGAAAAGGTCATGAGTGCAGTTTAATATTCCAGGGTGAGAGATTTCAATTTTAGTACAATTTGCAGAGAATTAATTAGGAAACATGACTAAAAGAAAAAGGATGTTGAATGCAAATTAGGCTATTCATTAGAGTATGGAAGCTGAAGCATCTTCAAGTATTGTGGAAATCTGATTGCAAATTCAGCAAGCACCTTGATTTTAATATAATTATTTTTATTTTTTAAAGTAGAAGTTACTGTAATTGTTTTTCAGGGTGTAGACATCATGTAGTTGTCATAAAGCACTAACACGTGTGCTGTCTTTTTTGTGGGGTTCTCTTTTAACCATGTTTTTTGTTTGTTTTACAGGAGATTGATGAAGCCTGCAAGAGGATAAAACGTGAAATTGATGATTTAGGCCCTGAAGTTGGTGACATCAAAATCATTCCATTGTATTCCACCCTCCCTCCACAGCAGCAGCAAAGGATTTTTGAACCTCCCCCACCAAAAAAACAAAATGGAGCAATAGGAAGAAAGGTAAATAGTATCCTGTTCTAGTATTCTGTTTAGTGACTAACTACTTCCAGTTGTGTGGGCAATTAAATGAGCTGCAGCTCTCCTAAATGTATTTGGACAGCAGCAAGTAGAAGGTATTTTAGATGAAGACTCCTTAGAGTTTGTTTCTCAATGCAATTTAAAACTGACTTCCATCTGTAACACAGGTATGTTCTAGTAACAGATTTGACTGAATAGGAGGTGCATTCATACAAGTTTGTTATGAGAATTATAATGTCAGATTAAATACTGAATTTGAAAACAAAGTTTTGTGTGCAGGGATGGGATTTTTTCACTGTTTACTCCAAGAGATGCCCTTTTTGGGTCTTGGGCATGTTTTGTCTGTTGCTCAAGGTTTGACAAGGTGCAAGTTACAGTAAATACACAGAAATTAGGTTGGTGTTTTCTGTAGTAGTAAGCAAGGAAATTGGGTTCTTTGGGCAAAATGGATTGAGAAACTGAAACCTGAAATGACACTAGTGAGTGTTATTTATAAAATTAACAGTTCAGTTCTTGAATGCTTACATAAACCACATTAGAAACTACATGTTTATTTCTCTAAAACTGAACGTTTGGAAGGAATCTTAATAGAGCTTCCTTGAGTTAAACTAATGCTATATGAAACTGTAGCAATCTCAAAGTTAATATTTTGAAGGTCAAAGATGAATCATACTGTATATGCTCTAGGGAGGTTTTATTCCTTGATTATTTGCTTTTTTGTGCAGTACAGTGCATCAGTGCAGTACAGGAATACTATCAACAGCTTTCTTGTGTTCTGGAAGAATAAAGCACTTAACAAATTTAGTGAAATGATCCTCTTTCTTATTGAAGTTGATTGCAGAAAGCGTACAGTCTGAAATCATGAAACTAATGCTGCAACAAGACTATTAGCAAATTACTTGAATGAATTAAATTGATTTTTGGTGATAGACAAGTGATACCTGTGTATTTGTCTTGGTTTAACCCCAGCTGGCAACACAACCCCACGCAGCCACTAACCTCTGGTGGCATGGAGTAAAAGTGACAAGTTGTGTGGGTTGAGATAAAGACAGTTTAATAGGTGAAGGAAGAGCCGTGCACACAAGCAAAGCAAAACAGGGAATTCATTCACTGCTTCCCATTGGCAGGCAGGTGCTCAGCCATGCCCAGGAAATCAGGGCTGCAGCATGAGTAATGGTTACTGGGGTAGGCAAACTCCCCTGTGAACATCCCTCCCATTCCTCCTCCTCTGATCTTTATATGCTGAGCATGATGTCACATGGCATGGAATATCCCTCTGGTCACCTGGGGACAGCTGTCCCACCTGTGTCCCCTCACAGCTTCTTCTGCACCCTTGGCCTTGTGGTTGAACCCTGGCCCCACACAGGCTCCTGCTTATTAATCCTGGAAGAATGCTGGAGGGAGAATCAGTAGGGTAAAAATGAGAAGATAAGTGGATATTTCATCAAATTTTTGTTCAAATTTAAAATGGTGCACTTCAAAATAATGCAGTTTCTGGTTTTCTTGGTAAAAGGGTAAAGAGATGCAGTGTGTAATTTTCATTACAACAACTTGATAAAGCCAGTACCTTTGTCTGAGTGTAGCACCCTCTTTGACTACAAGAAAAAAAATGCCATGCTGGAAAAATCACATGCACAAAGCAGGCACAAAATACATAAGCAACAGAAAAACCCCAAAATCAACAACAACAAAAAAACCCCAAACACAAAACTTCTTTCCTTGCCTGCTTTAAGTGAAATGTTCTGCCTTTTGTGTTTTGGTTTTCATTTCCATAGTGAATCCAGCAATGAGTGAAAGTCTGTCTCTCTAAATTTCAGATATCTTAGTTTCAGTTAGCCTTGGAAATCAAGATATGTAAAGCAGGACCATGGGTTGTGGTGCCTCCACTATCTTGCAAAAACCAGCTTTCATGCAGTCACCTGAACCTTGTTGAAACTAGGTTTTGGAACTGCTGAGGAGAGCAAGCTAGCAGGAGGTCTTAATAATTTCAAAGGCTCTAATGGTCATAAAAACTGAAGTGAAGTACTTGCAATACCTGAGTGAGTATCTCTGGAGATTTAATTTTGTGAAATAAAGGTAAGATACTGAAAGATGTGTGGCATCCTGCAGTAGTAGTGATGGTAACAGCTAGTACTGATACAGCTTGATAATTTAGCATTTTGTCCTCTTGGATGTGCTAGGCAAGATCAACTATCATTGCAAGAAAGGTTTAGATTGAAGATGAAGTTTTTACTGTTACAGTTAATCAGAGCATTTAATACAGAATCTGGAGAAAGATGAAGATGACTTAACAAGGAGCCTTTGTACTCCCTTTCCTACCTTATCCCTTCTTTCCAAATGGTGTTCTGTTTGGTTTTTGGTTTGTTTTTTTCCAGGAGTCTTAAGCATGAGTAGTTAATACATATGTGATAGAGATTTTTGTATATAGATGATATGTAGTTTTTAATATAGTAACTGGTTTAAAGTAGCCTCTAATATTCTTCGGTGTATCAAACAAACAGTTTGAAACAAAACAGTCATTTACAAACACTTTTAATGTAATCTTTTTGGTAATTGCAAAACTTCTTTCAAAGCTAATTAGGTACAATTTATTATTTTACATAGTTAGCACTAATTTCATTTGTTTGGTTTCCAAGGAATTTTGTACTTTGATTTAGGGTCATAAGATATTTCCTCGAGGGTTTTTTTCTTCAATTCCTTGGGTTTTTTATGTTCATTAAGTGTGATTTTTAAGCAATGTGACATGACCAAATGAGATCTGTACATAAAACTGTACTTCTTTTTTTCTTATTTACTGTGTAAATAACTTTATGCAGGTTCTGTACAGTTGATGTATAAGTTAATTCAAGTGCAGGTTAAATTGCTGGGCTAAGCATAGTAAGTGTCGAGTTATGGATCTTAATGTCCTAATAAAAACTGGTGAAGGGAGGCAGGACCAAAGACCAGAAACTGCTCTGTAGCTGGGATTTGAAGATGTTGCATATGGATGCTTCATATGTTAATACATCTGGAAAAAGAGACTTTGAGATAAAGTGTGCTCTCTTGCAGCAAGCTAATTGTGGATTGACCACCCTGTTAACTTGGGAGTGCTGGTTTAATGTGCATATTCAATGACTTGCAATTTTCTAATAAAAAAAAAAATGCATTGTGCTTTTGTGTCAGCACTTAATTGCATTGGTGTTTGTGGCTTTTGTCTCTATCTGTACAGGTTATCTGTGAATGAAAGCTGAACAGTATTTTTTAATTGGAGGATTTTAAGTAGCATGTTGTTTCAGGGTGGAACACCATAACTCCAAATTAATTTCAGGGTTTTTTTTCCAGTGAAGTAGTGCTTTTAATATATAGTAGTATTTGGGCAAGCTTAAGCCTGGAGTCTACTTAAGAAGAGACAGGATGAGTGTAATCAGAAACTGACTGGCAAAATATCAGCCAGGAGGAAGAGAAATTAGCAGGATTATCAATCCAGTCCAACCACTGGCTTCATTGTAATTCAGAGCAAATTGTGAAGGGTCTCTCAAATTCTGATTGCTAAACTGAAAAGAGTGACGGCAGAATGCTCTGAAGCTAAGAAGTGAAAGGTTAGTAGTGTTGATGAAGTGCTGAATGAGTTTGGAGTCTTTGGAGGTAGCTGATTAAATTTCCTAGTAACATGTGATTTAATGTGGTCACTGTTGGGATGTAAGCTAGTGGTATATGTAGAGTGTTACACTGCACTTCTGGACATAAAATTTAAATTATGGCAAATAAGCCTCAGAACTTGGGCATCACTTCATTTTAATTTTTACGTGAGATACAGCCTTCAGTAAGTTTATAGAACTTTAAGAATCTAATGTTCTAAATATGTCAGGATATTTGAATGTCTGGTAATTAAATGAGACAAAGCTGAAATATATACAGTTGAGGAGTTTAGCTGGAATATTTCAACTAATTTATTACAAACTCTATGCTTTATTACTATGCTTTTTATAAAAAGAGCATAGGTGTGCTGGTACAATTACATAACTTTGGATTTAATGTTATTTAACCAGATTGCCCTGTTTAGGCTTTTGAAAAAAGTTTAAAAGCTGGAATTAAGAGATGATGTTATAGGAATTCAGTCTGGTTTATTGTTTTGTGGCAAAGATGTGGGTAAGAATTTGAGTATGGCTCTTTCAAGTAAAATGTTTGCTCTTCTGTTTCTTTAACATTTGCTGTTGTTAGAGACAAAGGGGAGCAGGAACAGTGGTTAAAAATTTATCTGATTTCAACAGAAGTAAATCTGGTTGATTACTGGTTGTCCTATAAAAGTACTGGAGCACAACTCTTGTAGCTGAAGTGAAGCAAAGTTTGTCGTAAATTCTTGGTGCAGAAGCAGGAAAAAGCAGAGCTCTTCAACTTCAGCACAAAGTAATGATGCTTTTTTAATTTTTTTTTTAATAGGTTGTTGTGTCCACTAATATTGCTGAGACATCATTAACAATAGATGGTGTTGTGTTTGTGATTGATCCCGGCTTTGCAAAGCAGAAGGTAAGTACTGCTGTGTTTTTCTTTATAGTAGGGAAAAATACTGGTCTTGTTTGCTCAAGTAACTCTTTGCTTTGTGAAAACAGACAGATCTTGTCCTATGGTTGTTTTGATTTTCTTTTATGATAGGTTTACATTTTATCTAAAGTATTTAGATAATCAGGAGTGCTCTAAAACAGTAAAAAAGGGCAGAAGAATTCAGTTTTCAAAAAACTTAAATGTGTTTTGAGAGTCAGACCTGATATGTGGATTGCCTATATTTAGGGATAAAATAAATACCTTCCTTTTTCCACTGTCTTCATCACTAGGTTTCTTAGAGATTTCTTCCAGTGTTCATACATATTGTCAGCCTTTTAAATATCTGCAAAATGACAGATGCAGTGGAATGTGAGTGCAGTTGATGCCTCTTCTTACACAAGTGTTAGCCACCATTTAGGCCCAGTCTTTTCCCAAGTAGTTCTTACAGTGGAAGAATACATACTGTAATAAAACAATTTTTGTACACATTTATGCCTGTACACACTGGGAGGGTATCAAAACTTGGACCAAAGAACATCTTCAACTGAGTCTACTATGTGACTACTGCTTTTTTTATTTTTTTTTTTTTACAGTATGTTCTATTCCTTAAGCCCTAATGAGTTGGCAAGGCTGCTGTTTATGTATGACTGCAATGGAAATTTTGCAGCACACATTTTCTACTGTGACAGTCTGCATGTACCCTTGAAATAGTGTTGAAAAAGTCTTGCTTTGTCATCAGTCTGGTTTTGTACAGTTGCATTCAACCTTAATGTTAGATTTTTCTAACCTCTGGAACGTGATTATTCAACCTTATAATTGTATCAAGATGACTTTTAAAAATTTATTTGAGCATCAAGAATGTATTTAGCACTCTATAGAACAAATTGGACACATTCCTTCTGCTGTGAAAATCTTATCTAAAAATACACACATTTAAGAAGGGCGGGGAACCTGGCAGGAGTTGTTAACAAATGAATAAGAAGTAAATGGTGTTCTCTAGGCAGTTGTATTTGAAGCTTTCTGTCAGTGATCCAGATGGTTTTGTAGCCAATTTTTTTTCTCAGATACATACAACTTGCAACACTCTAGTCAGAAGCTTTATTTGAAAGGAAGTTTAAAGAAGTCTTTGTTTTTAGATAGTTGTCTCATCCATGGGCAGTGTTCATGCTTTTTCTTTTTTCTGCTGTGATTCTGCTTCCAACCAGGTGTACAATCCTCGCATCAGAGTGGAGTCTCTCTTGGTGACTGCCATCAGTAAAGCTTCTGCTCAACAGCGAGCTGGCCGTGCTGGTCGTACCAGACCAGGCAAGTGCTTCAGGCTGTACACAGAGAAGGCTTATAAAACTGAAATGCAGGTAAGATTACTTCTTTCAGATTACATATATAAAACCTTCTGATTGGTACAGGTAGTGTGTGCTGCCTGGATGCCATGCTACCAAACCAACTTAAAATTTGAATGCTTATGTAGTTTAAAGTGTTTGAGAAAACAAGTGTTCTGAATTTTCTTTTTTCTCCTTCCTTCCCCCAGGACAACACATACCCTGAAATTTTGAGGTCTAACTTAGGATCTGTAGTATTGCAGCTCAAGAAGCTTGGTATAGATGATTTGGTGCACTTTGATTTTATGGATCCTCCAGGTATCTATTTCTTTTTTATCTTGGCTACTGTGTTATGTTTTGATTTGATACCTTTATTTTCATGAATATTTTAAATAACAACAACGTGGGATAAGCTACTCTGGTTTTTTTCACTGTTTTATAGCTGTCCATGAGGAATGTCTTGAGTTTATCCTGAATTTTAGTATGTTTTAAGTTTCTGTCTCTGTAACAACTTCTAGTGGAAAGAAGGAATCCACTGAATGCCTCTTGCCTGCAGAGGATAAGACAAAATTATGAGAATCAGAATGTGTTACTTGCTGGGTTTATTTACTTTCTACCTTGATTACATGTTCTAATAGTGATCAGTTAACAACTATATGTAAATAATAATTGGCTAGCATTTTTAAAGCTGAATACATGTTTTTGGCTTGAATGATGAAGTTAACATGCATCTGCCTTCTAACAGTGTTAAACGTTCAGACATACTTCAAAAACAACTGGGTTATATTGTTAATTAAAAATGTCAGCTATATATAAATACATCAGCATGGCTTAACTTTTTCCCCCTAAAATTAAAAAAAAAGAAAATAATAAATCTGTCAGCTTTTAAACAGCTCTACAGAAGAGTTGCATTAGCTTAGCAGAAAGGCTTTTGGATGTCTGTTTTTCTTTGTGCACGTGATACCCACTCACTGTGAGGAAGGTGGGATTAAGAGAGCATTCTTACAGGCTCAGCATGATGAAAGACTGTAGATAACTAAAGTTTACATGGCTCAGACTTTAGCTCTGTATCAATGTATTTTGTATGGAACAAGGGAAAACACATCAGAGTATTGTTGGGGGAAGTGATACTACTATGATACTGAGACTTTCACAATGCCACTGCTGTCTGAATTTTGTAAAGCTGGAATTTTCAAGTGTTCAAAGCTTTTGATCTAGTTAAGAGCTCTTCTGAATAAGTGATTATTCCCCACCCCCAATTAATTCATGGCTGGATGTAAATAGTTGGTAACAGTGTTGTGTTTGGAAGTCAGTTGAATGAAAAAGGTGGCTTCTAGTCTGTGCTTCCTCATTTTTTCAGAGCAGTTTGATTAATATGCCTGCCTAAATACTTTTTCCTTTCAGCTCCTGAAACTCTGATGAGAGCCTTAGAGCTTTTGAATTATTTGGCTGCTTTAAATGATGATGGAGACTTGACTGAGTTGGGATCCATGATGGCTGAGTTTCCACTGGACCCACAACTGGCCAAAATGGTTATTGCAAGTTGTGACTACAACTGTTCTAATGAGGTCCTCTCTATTACTGCCATGTTGTCAGGTAATGGCCGGGAAAGTTATGATGAACAAAATGCAGTTCAGGGAAAAACTGTTTTCCATATCAAAACTATGAACAATATAAATATATTTCTAATACAAGAATTGGTTTTTTAGTCATCATATAAGGGTTTTAACAATCATCAGGGGTTTACATAGAGACCTTGAACCTAATGAATAGTAATCTTAAGAAATTAACATGCATAAAATGGTCAGTTTGCTCATAACTTTAGTTAAATTTATCTATATTTGAGTTGGTAAGAGGGGGTGGGGGAAATCAGGCTAGTGCAACAAAAATTTCTTTTTGGGCTTTCATAGTCAGGATCAGAAATGTCAGCTCAGCCTTGCTGTTTTGAAGGTGGTGAAATCTATTTCGTATTGTGCATTCTTCTGCACATTGTTAAATCCCAGTATTTCCAAAAGGATTATGATGTAGTTTATATTAAACTATGAGCTTGTACATGAAATAATGACATACTTTTCTGTCACTAAGTGGCAGAGCTGAAGACAATCATTACTTTTAAAGGGAAGAAAGAAACATTGGGGGACAATGTATCTTTATAAGAAGTAACTTGTGTGAATAGCGCTGCCTCAGTGCAGAGCTGCTTGTTGAGAGCTTGATGGGAGAAAAATGTTGTCAAGAAAACCTATCTCATTTCTCAGGTACACAGAACTGAGTGTTTTGTAGTTAGTTGTTACAGGACAAAGGGCAAGATGTAGTCTGTTGTGAAAATGGGGATGTTCCTACTCATAACTACTCTTCTGTCTTTTGGGTGCACTGTTTTGCTAGGCTCTTCACAATGCAGGTGTACTGGTTACATGCTTAACCTAGTTGAATAGAAAAAAATGTTTTGGTTAAGTGTAAAATTTGTTGCTCCAGTTTAGTCTTAACAGTATATTTAAATCAAAGGGTTTTTTTAAGAACAAGCTAAAATGTTTGTTGCAGAGTTATGATTGTTCAGACTCAGAGCAGATGGGCAGGGCAGAATCATAATTTTTATAAATGAAATGTTAGGCTTCATTGCGGAGGTGGTGGTAGGTTGGTGCCTGTCTTTCTCTTCCCTTTCCCCCTCTCCTTAATCTGCACTATAGAACAATAGAGTATTTTTATCTGTGATCTTCAGCTGATATGTCTTACTCTTTTTCTATTTACTTTTTCTCAAGCCACCATGCTACTTTTTTATTTTAAAGAGCAAATAATGAGAAATAAGGGTTTGTGTGTTTTTTTTTAAAAAAAAAGTGTTCAAGATTGTTTGTTAATGTATGAATTTGAAGTAAAATTAGGCTCTTAGAAAAACCCAAGCTCAAGAAACCAAAACCAACAGTCCTAGTATTTGTGAGGACTGTTTCTCAAAGTAAACACTTTTTTGAACCAGCAACATGACTTTGTTCTGGTGCCTTAAGTCCACATAAGGTTGTCAGGTTCTGGATAACAATTCATATGTTAATAGCTTGGAGTAAGTGGAAAACTAGATACCAGAAAAGAGTTGAGGACAGCATAGAATAAATGAGCAAAATAAATGACTGTACATAGTTTCATAAGAGCTGTGCTGTCTTGCTGTGAGGTAGCAAGTGCTATTAAATATTCAAAACACAGAAAAAATTTGAATTTGCTTTTTTTAGTCTGAGCTTGAAATGAAAATAACCTTTATGCTTGTATTTTCAAATGCAGGACCCAAAATACAGGGTGTTTATTTTGCACCTGCATTTCTATTTTATTTAATGCATTGGTCTTTCTGATTTGTTACCATGTGGTTCACTGTTGCAGTGTGGGGTTTCTTTGGTTGGTTGTTTTTTTTCAAGTTCCATCCAGCATTCAACTCAACACATTTTTGAAACGTAGTGTTTTGTGACTATATGAGAATTTTAAAATAAAGTAATGCCACATAATAACGAACAAAAAGGCTCTCATCTGTTAGGGACAGATGAGATGCAAAGAGGTATTCTCAGGAGATTGGTGGGTTTCATATTTTGTGAAGCCTAGTGTAGTCCCAAGCAGCAGAAGGAAGATAAAAGGATTTATAGCATCTTATTTAGTATTAATTTTATTGAAATCTAACCTCAAAACAAAACTGATTTTTTTTTTCTCCTGAAGATTTCTATAAAGTGAAGATCTGTTATTGTTATTTCCAATATCTTGTGAATTAGTATTGGTATTACAAACCTATAAGAATGTTGACAGACCATGAATTAAGTTGGCTGCTACACTGTTTGTGGTCTTTGGTAGGCTGTATTTGGAAAGGGAATGTTAAAACTCTTTTTTTTTTCAAGTCAGACTGAACCAGATTTATGTAAGAGAATGACAGAGAAAGCTCATCACATTGCTGGTTTTTTTTCAATTTTTTTTTTTAAATTTCAAGTAGCGCCAGAGGACGGTTTAACCTTCCACCACTACCGCTACCATCACAACCTTTAGAGTTATTAATCCCTTCATTCACATGTTTCTGTATACCAGTGCTGATAACAATACCACCTTGGGAAGAGGACTTGGCTTTACTGGTGTGTTCTATCTGGCAGCAGATCTGTGATAAAACTCATGTTTGTTTAGACTGTGCTAGAGCAGTACAGTTTCAGAACATCTTTCTTCACTCTCTCCATAGAGGCTCTCTGAGAAAGCAAATTTACAATTGAAGTTTTGTTACCTGGGGTACTGGCTCCTGGTAGAGCTATCAGCACTGGGTCTTGAGCTAAGATCTGTTTAGCCTTCCTGTATACACAGGCAATCTTGATGGCCTTCAGACTAGAGATTTTGATGCCTACATATAGTTCTATTAAAATAATAAGGTACTCTGTAGCTTTGAAACCCTCTTGTCTTACAGATGTGGTTAGGTGTTGATGTACCAAATCAAGGTAGTAAACAGTCCAAGATGCAGTTGGAGGCCATCCTGCCCTGCCCTATGCTCTGTGAACTGACCTAGCTAGGCCTTGTTCCTCTGTCTGTGAATGCGTGACTCATCGATATGGGCGTTTGTGTTGGGCCCATACCAACCTTGTTTAGTCCCACAGTGTTTTGTTCGCCCCACGGAAGCAAAGAAAGCAGCAGATGAAGCCAAGATGAGGTTTGCCCACATAGATGGAGATCATTTGACGTTGCTGAATGTCTACCATGCTTTCAAACAAAGTAAGTGTGCACCTGTTCTAGCAAAACTCTTGGTAATGCTTTGTGCTGGTTGCCTTCGCTCCTGGGCTCCAAGGGCAGTTGAAACACTTGGGCTTGTTTTTTGAGCTATTGTAATATTAAATATAATTTTTATAAAACTCTATAAGGAGCTATTTAAGTGCTACTTTTCTTTGTGAGCAGGAAGAAACAAAACAAAGGTAGACAAGACAGCATGTAATAAATTGATGAGTATGGAAACAAGCCAAGTTTTAAAATAAATTCTGGGTAACCTTGGACAGAAGGGAGCATTCCTATAATGAAGAAATATTTAAAGTTTGTTATCTCACATTAATTATAGGAAAAACTGCATAATTGCTCAGTAGTTTTTCAGGGAAAGCGGTGCAGAAAATGTCCTGAACTTGGAGAAGTATGTGTTCCTGGAACCCAAATGCATTGTAATCCTAACTTTTTATTATAGTTAGGAATTCTGTAATGGAATGGGTGTATTCTGAAACAAATGAGATGGATTGAGAGGCAAAGGGTTATGCATCAACAAGAAGTAACTTAAAGCCATATGATAAATTTATTTCATTTATTTCATTTTCAATCTGTGGGTTGTAGGGAGAATGCGCAGTCCTCCTCAGCATAGTTGCAGTATATTTTAGCTGCTTGAAAAAGATGGGAATAAACAGGTGAAGCTAGGAGTTCCCTTGAAAAATGACTGCATAAACGACACACTTTTTAATGGTGACTTATCCTGGTGGTAAGTAAAAATAGTACACTTCACTGCCAGCCAGGTTAAATACTCCAGTTGCAATTTCCTGTAAGCAAACAAAAAACCTGAAGTCCTTTAGTGTGAGTTAAAAAACAAAAAACCAAAAACCTGTAACTCTGTGCACCTACCTGTAGCAGGTTTTGGGGGTTTTTTTTAGAAATTCTGGGTTGAAGCATTCTGATACTGCATCATTATGTGGTAATCCAAAATAAGGGTATCTACAGAGTAAAGTCCAAGCAAAAGTTACAATCGCTGGAAAAGTAACAGAATTTGGTAGGGAGAACTGGTTTTCTTGGTGTTAAACATCCAGGTTTTTATCCTGACAAGAATGGCTTTGTCTTGATGCCTCGAGATTTCTTGCTAGTTATCTCAGCAGTAAAAACAGTAACTTAAGAGCACTGAGTTCTGTTGATGCTGTATTGCACCAGTCACCTGTATTTACACTTAATTGCTGTGAGGTGCATCCTGCTTCTTTATTAGTCTGTCTAGCTCTTAACTTCTATTTGGACTCTTCATTTAAGGAGTTTTTCTCAAATACAATGTAACTGTCCACAGTTTTCCTGTGTTCACTGCACACTACAGTTAAGGATTGTGCAGTACATTCAGTTCCATTTCACGCTGCAAGTTTGGAAGATACTTTTCTAGCATTGGTTTGGTATGTCAGCAAAACATGAATGATTGTGTGTGTCATGTTGGTGAGGGGTGGGAAGAAGCTAATCTCTGTTCTGACCACTTACATAGAAAATAATGTGGGCAAGTTAGCTAGTGTATGAATCAAGTGAGTAAAATAAGACCTGTTGCTGTTTATAGAAGTTTATGGATGTTTTTTTCAGGTTCACCTGACTGATACCTGCCTGATCAATCAGTTTCTGTTTCATTTATGTGCTCTAATAATGAGATGTGGATAAAATACTGATATTTTGTTATTTGTGTTTTTTAATGTTGCAGATCATGAGTCGGTTCAGTGGTGTTATGACAACTTCATTAACTACAGGTCCCTGATGTCTGCAGACAACGTACGCCAACAGCTGTCACGAATCATGGACAGATTTAATTTGCCTCGTAGAAGCACAGACTTTACCAGCAGAGACTATTATATCAACATAAGAAAGGCATTAGTTACTGGGTATTTCATGCAGGTATGTCTGTATTCTTATGTGGAACACAGTTCATTGTTTATGTGGCTGTTAAATAATAATAACCACAGTTACATCATCAAAACTTCATGAATGCTACTTAAATTATAGATGACCGTATTGCTACTTGGTCTTTGTTGGGTTGCTTGGTTACTGCTCAAATAGTACATTCTTTGGCCAGATCTTATTTGGAAGAGAGGTTTAGTCTTACTGGTATCAAAATACTGTTTCTGGCCTGACCTGTCAGGAATGGTGAAACTGTACTGTTCAAAACTTTGGAAAGGATCCATGTTAACATGAACTTCTTACAAAATTTTTGTGTTATGCCCCTGGGGTTTTTAGTTTTTAGAATACAAAAGTAACTAGCATTTTCAGGAACCTCTTAAATCACACTGAATATGCAAAGTATATATACAGAATATAGCAAGAGGGCTGCTTGCAAAAATCATGGTAATTTCATACTAAAAATAACAGAAATCATCAGATAAATAAATACTGCTTTCTCTCTATGCCTCTTATGAATACAGGCTGAAAGAGTTGAATTCTTCAGGTCTGGGGAAGGCTCTGGAGAGACCTTACAGCAGCCTTCCAGTATCTTAAGGGGCCTGCAAGAAAACTAGGGAGGGACTTTGTAAAAAAGCATGGAGTGATAGGAGATGGAGGAGTGGCTTTAAACTGGAAGAGCATAAATTTAGGTTATACATTAGGACGAGATTTTGACTATGAGGGTGGTGAGACACCAGAACAGGTTGCCCAGAGTAGTTGTGGTCTAGTTGGAGGTGTCCCTGCCCATGCAGGGGGCTTGGTCCCTTCCAGGTCCCTTCCAGCCCAAACCATTCTATGATATATCAGTGTCACTACAGAGGATGAAATTACCTGTGATGTACAGAAGTAAGATATTAGATGATGAGACTACTAAATAAAATCTAATCCTTGCTGCTACTCAGTCTTTGGTGCTATTTCATGTATATAATGATGTATCTTTTGAAGCCTTTACATAATCAGACTCCTAAAATAATAGAAAGGTAATAAATCTATGACATGAAGGTGGTCACCAGTGCATTTAATAGTATTCATTTTGCTCATTAAGAATGCAGGAGAACAGTTCAAAAATTCATAATAATTTCAGAAACACTGTTGCATGCTCTGGAAGCAGAAGCTGAAAATGTTGCTCCTTTGGTGCGTTCCAGCATTCCTTTTTTTTTTTTTAAAAAAAAAAAAAGCCAAACAATTTCTCTAAACTGTCTGAGACAAGCATGCCAAAATTTGGAGTCTTAAATCTAAAAGAGCTGGATCTTGTGATGAAGTTCTGCTTTTACCCTTTTGAAATGTGTTTGAGTTTACACTGTTGTGTGTTTGACTGAAGGCCCCTGCTCGGGCTGTCTAGGCACAGTGACATGATAGATAATAAGTAAGCACAAACATTGTTAACATTTCAGAGGCGGGTGTGTTGTTCTCTAATAAAATCATGACATCCTTGAAATCTGTGTTAGGAGAACCTGAGCTAAAACCTTCTCTGTAGTGGCATATGCTATGGTGACCACTGTTGCCATGTGGGTTTGTGTTGATAAAAGCATTGTCTCTAAACCATCAGCAGGTCGGCATTCCAGGTCTGCAGAGTAACCTGTTAGAGGTGCATGGGCATCTTTTAGTCATGTTTCTGTTACTCTCTAGGTTGTGTAATCAGTAGTGTTAGTTGTTTTGTTCAGGTAGCCTAATTCACCAATTTTTAAAATACAAATAATGAGAAATCTGCCTGTTATCCTGAGGTTCAGGTGTGTTCCCTAGTAACTCGCTATCACTACCCTATGAAATAGGTTCATAGATGTGCTTTGTATGTTTGTGTGGTTTCTGTGGAAACTCAGACTTTTTATCCTCTGGAAAGCTTTGCTTTCCTGTGGAGGATTTCTCAACCAACCACTGATACATTGTGTTTTACAGACACTGGGTTTGGGTGCATGCCAGGGGTTCAAAGGAGAATAAGTGTAGGTGCTGCCTTCTTCTGTGAACTTGTTCACTCCCTCTTGTCAACCTTGGTCTTGCCCAAGGCTGAATTCTTTTAGCTCTGGCACACCACTTGCACCTTCAGAGAAGCAGAGTTGGCTCTTTGTCAGCTGTGCTGGAGCAGCTTGGGCCAGGAGGGAGCAGGAAAATGTAGTAACTGACAGATCATCAGGGCTTGCTGTGAAGCCATAGCTTCACTGGGCAGATTCTGTTATGGAGTATTGTCATTTACTGAGTCTGAAATTCTTTACCAACACACTTAATAGAATCTTCTGAATAGGATGAATACTGTGGCTCAGTGGTAGCTCAGGATTGCAATAAGTCACAATGGCATGTAACTACTTAAAGCTGACTTATCCCTGATACACATGTTCCAAGGAAAGGGGTGTTTTAATTAATTAAGGCTATCCTAGTCCCTGTCCTTCCTTGGAAATTAGGAGCATGCTGTATTTTTCTGTAGTGTTTTCTTTGGGTTTGCTTGGTTGTTTCAGAATCCTTTAACTTCAGAATAATACAACGTAAACAAGAAATAGAACTCCTTACTATCAATATAAGTGGAAAAGCATATTGTATCTATTTAGAAAATACATTATAAAACTTTACTATTTTAATACATCAGAATGAAACTGATATGCTGAAGGCAAATTGTCTTGATTTAAATTTAACACCATACTAAAATGAAACCAAAGTATATTATTTTTTCTGTCTTTTTTTAGGAAGAACAAACAGAAAAAGCATCCAGATATTTTTGTATGCATGCTTTAATATTGATCTGAAAAATGAAACATTTCTTAAAGAAAATAAACTGAACCACAATTCTTTTTTAAAAAAAAGCATAATCTCACAGCAGTGTATGTGCTGTGGTTGTGCTAGGTTCGTGACAGATGAGTTTCTAGTGCAGTCTGGCCTGCAGCTATACAGTTATTTAATTTTGCAAATGTTGGATTGAGTTGGATGAAATTAAGCCTAAATAGTTACAGACAGTGTGCTGTTAATCTCCATTTAAGAGAGTCTCTGTTGGCTCCCCAGATTTGAAATAAAGAAGCAGTGTAATCTCAAATCTTGGGTGAAAAGAATGGCAGACTGTTGAAATACTTTGTTCCACTCCTAAAGCATGTTCTTGATATTCATGTCATATAAATGAGAGGCAAAATCAAAATAAATTATTACTAAAGAGAGATTCTGACTTAAAATTTGAGGGAGCTGTTGCTTTAGAAGTCCTGGGATTTTGATCTATCAGGTGGAGTTTACCTTTGACTAGGCAAAAAAAGGGTGAGATAAAGCTAAGAATTAAGAAAACAACCAAGTACTATGTGTAAAAGCAAAGCAGCTAAAGATGATCTGATGAAAAATGTCTTTCAGTTATTGCCTGCCCTTCTTTAACCTTTTTGCAGTATTTGTGTGTGTATATGTACTGAAATAGGTACTGAGCTAATCTTGAATTACCAGTATCAAAAGGTTAATTTTGGTTAACTTGTTCAGTTAGTCTAACTGTTCCTACCAAGATACCCTTCTAAGGATAACTGTCTGCTTTACCAAATGGTAATGAGCTGGGTATCAGAGCATCTCGGAGAGGCAGGCATTATTCCCTTTCACAGAGGGAAGCTTGGTCAGAGAGAGGTTAATTGATTTTTACCAAGGTCACAGCAGAAACGTGTTGCTGAACCCACATTTTCCAGCTCTGGAGCTCATGCTGTAACAAGACTGTTCTTATTTCTGACATACTGAATTTTCCATTCTTACCGGGCTGACACATTTTTTTTTTTAGGGAGCTGATGTGTGAGAGGATTTGCAGAACAATATGTGCATCAGTAAAATTCCTACTGAAACACTGCACTAATGAAAACTTGAAAGGATAACATTGCAGCTTACGAGTCCCACAGTAGCTAATGCAGTGAAGTGCTTGATGCAGCTGTCTGTAATAGAACACAGCTGACTTTGTGATGTTAGCAACCTGTCCAATAGGTATTCCCTTCCAATACTTTTGCTTGCATTGCTGGTGTTCTAATAAGGATTCTTCTCTTTTGGGTGATAACTATTTTTGTATGTTGCTTGAATTGTGTGTTAGAACATGCACTTGCTGTGATAGTTAGCAGAAACATCTGGCATCTTGATTGTGCCTATAAAAAAACCTGAATAGTTGAAGTGGTCAAGTAATGTGCCAAATTTAGCTGAGGTTTGAAAGCTGGTGTAGTATATTTTGTGTAGAACACTCAACAGTCAGCTTGTAATCACTTCATTTAAAAATTGCCTGTGGTAATGAAAGATTGTCTTTTTACTTAGGTGGCACATTTGGAACGAACAGGGCATTACTTAACAGTAAAAGATAACCAGGTGGTGCAGTTGCATCCTTCTACTGTTCTTGATCATAAACCAGAGTGGGTGCTCTATAACGAGTTTGTCCTTACAACAAAGAATTACATCCGGACATGTACAGACATCAAGCCAGAATGGTAAGCCAAAAAGTCTTAAAACAGTCATGACTTACTGTAAAGCTTTTGGTTTTGTTTTTGTTTTTGTTTTTTTTGTTCTAAAATTCAGATAATTAATGGTTTGCGAGATGATGATGGTGTGAACTTGAGATCCTGTATTTGAAGAAAGGTTTTCTTTGTGTTTGCTTATTTCTATTTGTGGGAGATGTGTGTAAAACTCTGCCTGGGTATAGAGTGTGTGGAGAGATGCTTGATTCAAAGCCAGGTGCTTTAGGAAGGAGCTGCTTGGAGATGTGTCTTGCTTCCTACTTTTGTGCCCAAGCTGAGATGGACACTTGAGATTGACCCAAGTTGAGATACTGGTAGCTTCCTCTAAAGTATAGGACCTGTCTTGGCAGTAGGGGCCTGCAGTTTTTCTAGGAGGATCTGAATGTGATTCAGTGGTGGTAGTACTGGTACAGCCTGTCTTGTCGTAATATTTATTAGTAGAGTTCTTACCAAGGAAACTGGAGGCCTGATCCTTTGCAGACAAGCTCTTGTCTTGCCTGTCTTTAAGCTTGTACTTAAAATGCCAAGTTGTAAGCTTTGGGGACATCAAAGGCTCTTCTGTTGTTGCCAAAGTTGTTCTGTTGCGCAGAGGAGAGTTTAAAGATTTGTAAGCTGGAAAACATAGCATATATGTGCATTTAGATGGTAACTGTGTGCTTGAATTCTTAGAAATCTTTGTCTCAACAATTGCTGTGTAGCCTAAAGAAGGATCCCGTGGCCTTGGTTGCATCTTTAAGCTTAAAACTGCTGTGGCTGAGCAGTACTCTTACACAAACTGTGGTGTGTGGCCTTTGACATTGAGCAGCAGTCTGACTGTACAAGCAGGGACTGCTGTGACTGCCTGTCTGGAACAGGCATGTGTGGCTGAGCAGGAGCATCTCATAGGCTCAGGTGTGTGCTTTCTGCTTTGGACTTGAGCACTTGCACAGCATGGGAGCAAGATGTAAATGTGTGTGTTTGTGTGTGCCATTAATCTTAGCACCGCAGAATGAGCTGAAAATGATGGATGAGCTTTGTTTCCCTCAGTTGTAGAATTTCTGTAGGATGCATCTTGAAGTTTGAGTATTAGTAACAAACTTTTCCTTCTTTGACAGGCTGGTGAAAATTGCCCCTCAATATTATGACATGAGCAATTTTCCACAGTGTGAAGCAAAGAGACAGTTGGATCGCATCATTGCCAAACTTCAGTCCAAGGAATACTCACAGTACTGAATTTATGCTTTGAACTGAAGTTATTCAGAGGACAGCTTTAAGAGAGATGAAAGGATTCAAAGTTCGAGTTGTGCTCTTCACTTTGGTTCAATAATGGCCTTTATTTGAAAGCTTTTTAATTTTTTTCTTTACAGTAAATATTCCATTCTGATTTCATAAATTAAACATTTATGCCTCCCTTTTGTGTTGACACTGTAGCTCATACTGGAAAAGCTGATCAATGTTTTGCAGTTTATTGAAAGTAGTTCTATATATAACAATGTTATAAGCATTTCTTTAGAAATGGTTGAAAATGCTTCTAAAAATGTGATTATCGACCATGGTATGCATGATCGTTGTAATTGTTGACATTCCTTTTAGAAGTTGTGAAATGTTACAACTTGTGCTTATGTAGACACAATCTTCAGCTTCAGTACAAAGGTACTGACTTCAATAAAGTCTATTTATACTAATTTTGTGCCACAGTATGTCAGTATTTCTGTTGTTTTGATCAAAACATGAGAAGCCATTTAGTCTCCTGTTAAACTGCTGCTTTATTGACAAGGCAGTAGTTTAATATTTTAATATTAAAACTGCGGATGCTTAAGCAGCACAATGATGATGACATCAATAGAATGCATACAGTGTTGAGCCCTTGCAGATTAGTTTGAATTATGTAGGAAATTGTTTTAAAAATTAAATGAATGTGGCATTTTTCAGAGTGCTTTCTACAAACATACTCCTAGGTATTTCTTGGACAGAACTGTAGTCCTGTGTCCTGTAAAGTTAAGTGTCTGTGGCCAGTTAGTAATTGCCCTGCTGGGCAATGCTCAGATACAGTTAAGACCAACACAAATAATGCCATAAGTGACACTGTAGGTCAGATTACATTGCACCATGGTAATTATCTGGCAATTTTTAGTGATACAATTTGATGGTATTTACAGCATTTTCAGTTTGGGAAAGTTAATCCCTTGCGGAATTTATAGTAATGTTTAATTAGAGGGCCAGAGCACCTCTGTGAAGATGAGCTGAGAGAGTTGGAATTGTTCAGCCTGGAGGAGAAAAGGTTCCAGGGAGCAGCCTTCCCATACATGAAGGAGCTACAGGAAGGCTGGGGAGGAACTTTTTACAAGAGCGTGGAGGAATAGGACAAGGGGTAATGGCTTTAAACTGTAAGAGAGTAGATTTAGGTTAGGATTAGGAAGAAATCCCTCTCAGTGAGGGTGGTGAGACACCAGAACAGGTTGCCTAGAAAAGCTGTGGATGCTCCATTCCTGGAAAGTGTTCAAGGGCAGGTTGGATGGGGGGCTTGGAGCAACCTGATCTGGGGGGAGGCGTCCCTGCCCATGCAGAAGGGTTGGGCTGGATGGTCTTTTAAAAGGTCCCTTCCAGCCCAAACCATTCTATGATTTCTGTGATTTCACATATTTGCTCAGATTTAAATTTTCCTTGCCTTGAAATACACTGAGATTTGGTCTTCTGGCAAAAAGGAGGAGCTGGAGCAGCTCTTGCTGAAACAGCTTCCCCTGGATTGGGACCTGTGTGCTTGCTGTAAGGCTGAAGCAAAAAAGGTCATGCTGAGTCAGACCAACCTTTAGCACTGGTGGGTGGGATTATCCTATTTAAATCATAGTCATTAGCTGCAAAATCATTTATCATTAAGTAATTTGAGACTTTCTGTCCTATTCCAACTTATTTTTGTCCTAAATTTCCATTTACATGATGGGGAGTAGAGAAGTTCTGACCATTCTGGGGTTGTTGTTTTTTGTTGGGTTTTTTTGTTTGTTTGGTTGGTTGGTTTGTTGTTTGTTTTTTTTTGTTAGCAATGAAAACAGCATCATGAAGGAAACATGTCTGAAGATGGGTATTTGAGTTAAACTGTGATATACAGTGGGATTTGTGAGTCTGCCCCAAGTTTGATAAGCAAGTGAGGGGGTGAGGGATGGGTCTTGTTTTTTCAGCCCTGTGAAAGACTTTTCAGTAGGAAGAAGGGAGGTTGATTCCTCGTAAAGCAAGTTTTTTTACTGCAGTTACAGGAGTTTTTACTCAAAACCCGGATCCTGACCTAAGCAACTGGCTTTCAAACTAGTCCTAAATGTACAAATGTCTAACAAATGCCTGCTCTGGGCTAACTTAAGCTGGATGTGTGGGGTTTCACCAGAACTTGCTAATGTCCTCTGGGGCAGCAGGGGAGCCACTTTGTGCAGTGCTGAAAAATGTCTGCTCCCCAGGTAAGAATTTCTCTTGTATTCCTGTGCAGCCTTCAGCAAAATGGTGTAGAGCCACCTTCTGTACGACTTTTCCGAGGTACAGCAAGGTCCACAAACCCAGCCAATTCTCAGCAGGAAATCCCTTGAGGACCCCAGAACCAGCTGGCAGAAACTGCAGTGGCTTTGGTACTTGCGAAGGAGGGAGCAGATGGCTGTGGCTGTGAGTGGAACTTGACATGGGAGAGGCTTTGGCCTGGTTTTATTTTTCTCTTTTTTTTTTGAATTGTCATACCCACAAACTCAGCTTGGGCTGTGACAGCCAGCCTGGGATCTTTCACTCCCCTCTCTATCTTTGCTACCAGGAATGCAAATACTCCAGGCCAAATTAATGTCCTCTGACAGCTGTGCTGCCCTCCCATCTTCCAATTAAGTCTGTGACACCTGTGCAATCCACCTAAAGGCACCGGGGTGCACTGGTGTCCCTGGCTTAATTGGAAGGTTGTCAGGTGTCCCAGCTGTCACCAGGGGCACAGCAGGCCCAGTGCCCTCTCCCCTTCTGGTGGAAGGAGCCTGAGCTATGGGGAAGCAGCTTGGATCTTGGGGTCCCACTGGGACTGGGGGGCTAGCACTTGGAGAAGGTACTGAACCTCAAACTGAGCAGGGCCACAAAGATGCTCAGAGAGGGCTGGGGCAGCTCTGCTGTGATGAGAGGCTGAGAGTTGGGGTTGTTCAGCCTAGGGAAGGCTCTTGGTAACCTTAGAGCACCTTCCAATACTTAAAAGGGGAGTGTAAGAAAGATGGGGACAGACTTCAATAGGAGCTGTTGCAACAGGACAAGGGTTTAACTAAACCATTTTCATTTTTAAGCTAAAGAGGGTAGATGTAGTCTAGATATAGGGATGAAATTCCTCAGTGTGAGACACTGCCACAGGTTGCCCAAAGAAGTGGCTGCCTTCTCTATGGAAGGGTTCAGGGCCAGGTTGGATGGGTCTTTGAGCAACGTGGTCAGGTGGGGAAGGGGTTGGAACTAGATGGATCTATCAAGTCCCTTCCAACCCCAACCATTCTATAATTATGGGGAATGGTAGTGGGTATGGTAACTGTGTGACATTTGTGTGTGTCACTGTGGCTCCTGGAAAAACACTTTTTCAAAAACTGCCAAGCTTTTGCAATGCTTAATTTTTAGGACTGAGGCATTTTTTCTGCTGGACTGTATGTGCTAAATGCCCAGTTGTTCCTTCACCAACCACTGTGTAGAGGAGAATGGCCCCAGGGCTGGAACAAGGAAGCTTTGTGCAGGCGTCATGCAGTGGCTGTTCTACTGAACAACACTGAATCTAACAACTGAGAGTATTTCAGGGTTTGGGGCAGGAACACAGAGTCTCACTTCAGTCACTGAATACCTTAGAATTACTGTAAGTTTTTCTTTTTTCTTTTTTTTTTTTTAATGTAATTTTAGAGCCATAGAGCAGTGGGAAGGGAGCAAGTTACCTAACTGTCCCTCTCTGAAGGAATAATGGAAGGGATGGCATTTCTCTTTTGAAATATTTCCTAGGTCCTAAAGGGAAACTGTATCAGGAATTTTTAACTACAGTTCTCTCAGGGATGCAACAGATGTCTGCAGGATAACTTAGTTTTGGGAATAGCCCCGTTTTCTCTCAAGTGTTTAAAGGTAAAACCCAATTCCCATTTTTCTGTTGGAAAAACTGTTTTAAAAAGTTTTTCAGAGAGAGAAAAGGGGAGACCAGTAAGGAGGTGTAGGACTGAGCCTTCTTTAGCTACAAGTGTAGGAAGGTCACTGCCTCCTTTTTAGACAACTAAAAACACCTGCAGTCCTGCTCATCATCAGAGCTTTGGTTTGGGCTGCTTACCCTGCAGACTGCAGTAAATGGGGGGAAAAAGTTGGAATGTGCAGAAGCATGCACAAATTTGCTCGTATCAAATAGAAATTCAGCTCCCCATGCATTTTGTGCTGTGGAATGCCACTAAAAGAATTCCGAGCTGCTTCTTACCCCTTAAGAGCTTTCTTGACAGGCAGCAGCAGTGAGGAGCAGTCACAGCTTTCCCGGGAAGGGGTGGAGGTGAGTGACTGATTGCCCTCTGGCTCTGTCCCTGGCCCATGGAGCAGGGAGCCTGAATCATGTCATGCTGAACAGCAGCAGCCCCACCACCTTTAGCTCTTTGCTGTTCTTCTGCCTTCCCTGCCTCTCTGATGTTTCTCCAGAGCATTCCAAGTACTAGCGAGGGTGTAAGCAGGTTTATTTTGGAGTACTGAGGAATTGCTCCCTCAGGATTAGTTGGTTATCTGCTTTGGAACAATCTGAAAGGAAAAGAGATGCTTTTTTTACTTACAGTTATCTCCTGCCACAGGAATTCTGGTGCGTTGTGAAAAGAGATGGTTTGTATAAAATAGGCTCTTTCTAGTGTGGGTCTTTTGAATATATAGAAAGGATTAGAAGATAGGAAAATAGTACTACATAACTGGAGTATATTTTGAAAAGGGGAGAGTGTTCCTGCTTAATTGTGCTCTATAATACCTCAAAAGCAGTAAAGGGCTAATAGTGATGTGAGGTAGTAACTATGATTAGGTGTGTTAGAGGGGTAGTTACTGATGACAGAATACATAAAGCTGTGTTTAGATGCCAATCTGTTAACATCGTGGAGACACACAGAAGTGACTGATGATGCTGTGCTTAGACTTGTAGGGATTTTGCAGCAGTTAGAATGTTTGTCAGATAAGAATAAATGGTGACTTCATGTCTTGCTATGTCTTGATGTCATAAAAAGACCCCTGACTTTGCTTTTGGGAGAGGTGCATTTATATCAGTGCAAGAAACAGGCACTGGAGTTCCTTTGGGAATTACAGGACTCTATTAATTTCTTGTACCTGAATTCTTACACCAAGGCTGAAGTGCTGTTGGTACAGGCCAGTGGGATGTTCTGTATCAGCTTGGTCAGCTTTGCCTGACAAAGCAACACCACAATTTCTGATCACCTTCTCCCTCTTTTTGGATCAGAGCTTGTAAAATGGCCCCTGGTTCCTGATGCGCAGGTTGAGGTCTGCGTTGCAACATGGTGCATGTTGTAAACTGCCAGTTATTTGCTGTAAGAAATGCAGCTTAAAGTAAAAATGCTGAAATTAGCTTTCAGTATTGTAATTTAAAAAGATAAAAAGTGAAAGGGAAAATCGGTTTTATTTCATCGAGTCAAACTACAGTTATTAATTTGTAATCAAATTGCTAGAATTTCCTTCATTTTCTGACAATTTCAAAAGTAATAAAAAGCCATACCAAACCATGATATTAGGAAGCAGAGTTATGTTCTAAACTACACAAATTTATTCACTTACTGTAATGGGTGAGGAAGTAGCCATTTATATTGCTTTTAAAACAGCTGAAGGTTTTAATAAACATCTTTTACTATTAGAAGCATAATTGTGTACCAGTACTCTGTTGACCTTTTAAAATTATTTCATTTTGGGACTATAAATGTGACATAAAATTTATGTGGAGCAGAGTGGGGAAAATGATATATTTGGTCAACCTAGTTCATTTTTCTACTAATACATCTTACACTGGTGGCTTTCTTTTGTGCTCTGCTTCCTTGCACTGCTCAGATACAAAGCTGAGCACCAGTCCCCGGTAATACAAATGCCAGATACTGTGAGCTTGAAATGAGGAGCTTTAAAACTGGGATGAAACCATTACATGGGAGTGTTTGCTCCTCTTTTCACTTTTCCTCTGGCAAATGACAAGCTTGGGCTGCCTCCAGTTTGCACTGATGCGTTTGAGATAAGTGGTTGGCATCGAGGAGATTCCAGCTTTCAGTATCAGGGGATTAAACTAAATATGGTAACAGCAGTAAAAGAACATTCCTGTAGCAGCGGTAATAGAGGAGTTCTGCTGATGGGAGGTGTTCTGATTTTGCAGTTTCTACTGAGATATGGTAGTTTCTCAGGAATGCTGAATGTATGTTGGACAGATGATAAAATAATTTTCATTTGTGTACATCTCGGCTCTGAGTGATTCTTTAAGCTTTTTCCAGCTCTGAAAGCTATGCAGTAGTTATGTTGTACAGAAAAATGAAACATAGCACATATTAATGTTGATAATAAATATTTCCTGTGATTCTAAACATTTATTATTTTGGGTTGGTGTTATTCTTTTAGCTAAAATGGGCTCTTGCCTTCTGTTTGAATTCAGTGTTTATTTTGTAAGCATCTCACAGTGATGTTCCCAGCCTCATTGCTTCCAGCAGCATAAACAATAAACACTTCAGGCATCCAGCACTTATGGGGCTCCACAGAGTGGAGGGTTGCTGGTGGACCTGTTTCCTGACTGCTTTGTCTGTTTAAGTATTCAGCCATGTAGTGAAACTGCTTCAGCTCATATTAATAACCTGGGGTTTTCTTCCCCCTCAAAAATATCAACCTTTTCAGCCTTAGGAAGATGCTAGTGTTACTATCAAAACTTGTGTGTGATTTTTAAAGACTTACAAGCTAAACTTGACCTTTCAAGCATTGGAATGGTATCTCTGAAGTCGTTTCATTTTGCATGTTGAATAACAAGTAACTGATAAGCCTTTTTCCTGGGACAGGGATAATATTGTTCTTTTAAAAAATTTAATGCACACTTAATTTAACCTTTCCTGAGAGGCTTGTAATTTGTACAGCAGCAGAAGGTTAAATGCAGTGTGATTCACAAAATGTGTCTGTGAGCAGCTAGTTGTCCAAGAGGATATTGACAGCTTTGTTCTAATGAGTTACTGGGTTACACAATATAATGCAAGTAAACTGAAATTACTCCTACTTTTTACATACTTAAAAAAAAGTAATTCTATTAAGAGTAGAAATCAAAGCTAAGAATTGGCAGGAATTGAAAATTCCAGGCTTTAGTGTTCAAAATAATATGTACTCTGTTGAAAACAGTAATTTTGTTTTCAGTAAATTTATGGACAATGAACAGCTTCTCCCTACGAGCGAGCTGGTGTTAAAGAAAAATCCATACCAGAATGGAAGCAAGAACATTAGCATATTTATTTCATTTTGGGTATTAGATAGGGGCTGTGCTTTACATGGTTTTGTTCTGAAGCTTGTTGTTGAACTCACTGCTCTGTAAACCCAAACAATCTATTTAAATGTTTGTTCTCTGCATTGTCAAATCTGATCTTAAACGGTAATGGGGTGGTAGAGTTGTGGGGTTTGGAGTTTTTTGTTTTGGTTTTGGGTTGGTTTTTGGGTTGGGGCTTTTTTTGGTTTTGTTTTTTGGGTTGGTTTTTTTTTTTTTTAGCCTAAAGAAATCCTGAAATCCTGTTTGTTTCTGGGCGAGAATTATGGAAGGAAAAGTGAGTAGAAGAATATTCAATTATATGAAATGGTAATGGCCTACTTCATAATCTCCTTCATAATCATATTTGTTCTTCACACAATAATTGCCTGCAATGAATATTATTTTTGCAAGTAAAGCTAAAGAATCCAACCGTTTGTAGTCTGCTGGCTTGATATGAGACTGATGTTTAGATCTCTTATTAGGTACAGTGAGGTTTCAGAAATTAATTTGCTTTTTTTAGCAGTCTCTTGATCAAACTAATCTGATGATAAAAACAACTTTATCAGTGCTGGGCTGTCTAGACTCGGAACGAGACTTCCTAAATTAGCAACAAAGCAGCAAATCTTTGTTCTAATTCTTCCAAAACTGTGATGTTAAAAAAGTCAAAAATTGCAGAGGAATTCTAATTGCTTTTCAATGCATTCACTTTAACCTGGTTTAAGAAAAAAAAATATTCTTTCCCTTGATTTCTGGCAATATGTAACAAAAAGAACATGCTTACAAACTGAGCTGTGGTGTTTGGTACAAACACCTGCCTAGCTCAGAGTAGGTTTTCTCCTAGTGGGGTTTGTTTCTATTAATTGGATCAAATAGGATGATGTCACCAAAGGAATGCAGAGTTAATGATCTGTCAAATCCTTTTGAAATATCTATCAATTATTTCTGAGGGTTTGCTGCCTCTTTGTGGTATTTCTTGTATGAAAAATGGAATTCTGTATCAATCAAAGCTTTCCAAGGGACTGTGCAAAAGACAGCTAAATGCAATTTCCCCGAGTGCTACAGTGTGTGCCTGGGCGTTTTGCTTCCTCCCTGCACCACACATAGTGCCAAGGGAGTAGCCAAATATTTTTTGAGTGTTTGTAGTACACTTTGTGATGATGAGGCACTACTGCTTTATCAATAAGCTTTGGATAACGTGCTGGATGGCAAAAACTCTTTATCTTTTTCATTATCTGACCGAGGAGAAGAGATGTCATCAGACCTTTCAGTCCATTCATTCTTAGACATCATCTTTACCACAACTGATACAATAGTGGTGAGTCTGCTCCATTTCTATCACTCGGGATTTTGCTGATGATCTGATTGCACCTAGAAAGAGGCAGAGGGGCTGTGGGGCTTTTCTCAGATGCAAAGATGCTTAGAGCAGAGGTCATGGCAGGCCAGCCATCTTGATTACTGCTTATTTGGGTTATTCTAGGATTTTGCATCCCCCCTTTGATTAGTTACTTCATGTAGTTACTTCATAACTATAATCACAGAAACATAATCACAGAAATGTTATTTTTGGGAAGCAAGAATCTGATAGGGCTTTAGTAATTTATTTACATTGTTAATTGGTGGTGAGACTATAAAAGTTATGAACTACCTCATAAGTTCATGCCTGCCTACATTTGAATGGCACGTATTCACTGGTTGGTATTTATAATTTTCAGGGTATTGAACTGATGGAGATTACTCCTGTTGAAAAGCTGCTGGAAGGCCTGAACTAGGAATTAAATTATCATAGTGGCTTCATTTTGTTAACAGTCTCATTGAAAATATCTCTCTTGAAAATATCAGGACAATCAAACTCATCAGTGTTCTGCTCTTCCACTTCAGTAGACAAAGTTTTAATCAGTGGCACACTTGATCTTGCAGAATTCAAGGAAAATAATTTCCTGCATTTTTGAGATGAGCAAAGATTCATGTAATCTAGCTTTTAAACTCCTAGCTCTTTTTTTTTTCTTACTTTTCAAATAATCAGCTTTACTTCATTCAGTTGCCTGTTACACATAACTCCAATTATCAAGATGACCCAATGCTTAGTTGGGATTTGCTCTTGGATGAAGAGCAAGCAACTGAATCTGAACTCAGGCAAGGCAAATAATTGACTGATGGTGAGAACCAAACATTTTGGAAAATGTACAGTTTTCTCTGAAGCTGTCTATTTGCAATTGGTCCTTACATTTAGATGGCTTTAGCGAACCTTGTTAGTAATTTTTGGTTTACAGCAGTATTGATGAAAAAACCCCAAACTTTCCTACTGTTCTCTTTCTTGGAGTAGCCATTCAGTCTTAGGCAGTCATCTACCTTCAATTATCTTTTTATCTTCCAGATGAAGCACAGCAGTGTTTTCAGCCTTAACCATCTAGCAACCTTAAAAAAATTATTTATATTCCAGGTCTTGTTTTTTTTACTTCAAGACAGCCTGGTTTTGGCTCTGGGATGAAGACCACAAGCCAGCACCAGTTATTTCTTTGGTGTAACAACTTTCTGAAATGAGAGTAAAGCTTGTCTGTGCAGTAACCATAAATACAAAGTGGTTTAACAAATTTCAACTGACAATCATCTAGAACCTTGTTACTTTCTGCTTTATTGCAAAGAACATTTTTTTGAACGTTTCTTCTCTTACCATAGACAGCAAAGACTCCAGCACAACACTGCTGCCTTTTTGATGAGGAAGAACAGCAGATGTTAAGTCACCTGGTTTAATGTGGTGTTTGACATCATTCAGATATTTCAGTGATATATACAGTCATAAGAGGTCTAGTGGACATAACAGAACTTTAGAGAGGCCGATTCTGATAAATTCCTGTACCACCTCCATGCAGTAGATGGGAAGTAGACATTATCTGTACTTTGATCAATGACATTCGGATTTCTGAATGCAATTTTATTTCAGCAGAACCTTGTATTTTTTGAATGATGGCAAGTAATTTAAATTTGGGAGTGTTGCTCCAAGGTACCTTAGAAAAGCTGTGTTTTGATTCATCTTGATCTGTGATGCTAATACTGGAAAATTTGCACATTTGCTGAGGCTGACAAGTTCAACATGTGGAATCTGTTCTGGGGAACTCCAACTCTTTCAGGTACCTTGGAATTGGGCTGCATAGCCAAGTGAAGGTTAAAAAAAATCACCTGGATTTTAGTTAGAATACAGCAAGAAGCCAAGGAAAAAAGGCAGAAAACTGAAACAATACTTTGAAGGTGACTGTGGTTGCTGTGCTCTCATCCACTGGTGGTGGTTTCAATCTCACTTATACCTAATCTTGTATTTTTTTTATTATAGACATGAGTTATCTTGAAAGTTAAGTAGAAACCTAAACGCTCTGGAATCTCCACTTATTTCTGCTGTAAGTAGGTTTTTGCTCCTCTGGGGCTAATTGCTTTTATAAACATTGTCTAAAAACATTGCTTGGCTTTTCCCAGGGTCTGGTACTTAAACTGTTGATCTGGAGTATTAAAAGGATTTAATACCTAGCTCTAGAGGTGTTCATAAAGCAAAATGAAATAATTTGATGGAAGGTGCTAAGGAAGCTTTCAAGTATTACCCTAATAGAAAACCTATCAGCAGACTTTTAGAGCCTTTCCTCTCCAATTTTTATGGACTGTCTTAATTGACTTTAAAATGCTTTTATGCACTTATGAACAGGCTAAGTAGAATTATTAGGGTTTTTTTCACCTGCAAATAAGATACAGGGACAGCTTCTAACTTTTTCCTAGAATATCTGATATTACAGGCTTTTGCCCTGTGAGAAGGGATTTTCAACTCACAAAGTCCAGTAAAGTGTGGAATAAGAAAATTTTATTTTATCTAAGGCTCTAAACTAAACTTTGGAAGAAAAAAAAAAAAGACAATGGTTGAATGAAATAATATAACACATAAAACATGTTGAGGTATTTATTATCACAAGCTTTAAAAATAATAGGAACCACAGCACTCAGTTTATATGCTACACTGATTATTAGAGGGACACTAAACAAAATGTACAGCCACAAGAGTATTACTTTGTGCTGTAGAATCTTAAATTGGAGATTGCAGCTGAGCTGAGTCCTGATCCCCTTGGGACTGTTTTGATACAAATCTGCTTACATGGAACATGTAAATTGAAGATGAGTATCTTTTCTATCCCAATTTCTCCATATACCTCTCCAACCAAAGACCTCTAGAAGCCTTGCTTTTCATGGCATTTCTCAAAAGATCACTCTGCATAAAGAAAAGGAAGAGGTGTTCATGATGTTCTGGCTTTTCCCTGCAGCAGTGGGCTACCTTTAGTCACTGAAAGGTTTCTCACAGAACTTGGCACTTGGTGATGCCAATTCTGTTATTGGCTCCCACAGCAGTTCCTGGCCTTAGCCTTGTCTCTGTGCACCAGCCTCAGGGGAATGAGGATGCTGTCTCTGAGAAGACAGGACCAGCCTCTATTGGAAAGCTTCACTGTGATTTACTTTATTCCCACACTAGACAGGATTTGCAGATAAAAAACCAAACCAAAACAACAACCTCCCCCACGCTTCTCTCCCCCCAAAAAACCCCACAACCAGTTTCTGGTTTATTTAATAGACTTCGAAAGTCTTTAGGCTGAAAACATGGAAGCAAAGAGCAAACCAAATTAAATCTAGACTATATTTGACAAGATGCCTTTCTAGCAGCTTCACAGTCCTTTTGCCTAGTCCTGTGGCTGTATTATGCTGTGTGTGTCTCTGAAGAGATCTGAGCAATTTTCTCCATCCCACCTGCACCAGCCCTCTTTCTTTCAGCACAGATGGAGTATTAATGGTTATCCTGGGGTTACTTTTGTTATTCAAACATTTCCTGAGTTTTGCTGTTTCCTCCGCCCTCATCAATCCGTTTGTTCCAAATTGCTCAGAAGAGTTTGTTTTAAAGCATCTCCACTTTACTCCTTCCCACCCACAGGACTGAAGAATACACTTAGCATCTATCCTATAGAGCTGTTAGCACACTGGGATGGCAGGCGATGGTTATTTGTGGATTTTATTATGTTTGGTTACACTCTTCTAGTAATGGAAGTAACACACGGAGCTGTTTGCTTCATCCTCAGCCTCCCAGCAACACGATGTGTTAGTGATGATGTTAGTGTGCTAAATCAAGCGACAGACAGATTATTAGTCACTGCAGTAAGGGCTGGTTGACTGAAAACATCTACAAATGGTATGGAGGAGCAATACATAATGTTATAAATAAATTTGCAGATCTTGTTTTGCTGCCAGCAGCAGCATGCTCTGCAGAGGCCTTGAGTAGGTTCTGGGTGTCTTGCAGGTGTAAGGAAAAAGCTACAGCTAGATCTCAATTAGTGTCTGATCACTGGGCAATTAAGCTTAACCTCCTACCAGTGGTGCTACTCCAAGGGCAGCTGAAAAGATTTTCAGCTGAAAAGATTTTGAGCTAGACCAAATGGTTAACAGCAGGATGAGGAACAAGGTTTGAAGGGGGAAAAAAAAAAAAAAAAAAAAAAAAAAAAAAAAAAAAAAAAAAAAAAAAAAAGATAAACCCCAGACACTTAGGAACTTGTGATGTTTTGAGACTGGAGAACACTGCACTGGAGGGACAGACAGTATGTCTCTCACTAGAGGAGAGGAACTGAGATAAATGCCACCAACTGGAGTGTATAAATACAGGAGATATTAGGAAAAAAAAGAGAAAGGAGAAGAGTCCAAATGGTAGGACTTTCAGTTCAAAATATAAGAACTTGGATACAAACCATAGAGTTTTAGAGCCAATTTTACAAGCAGATTAAATAACCCAGGGGTTGGGCTATGCTGGAGTACAGATTGAGGATGGAATGCACTAAGACTTGAGATGAAGCATACAGTGTCAAGTTGCTTAAGATTTTAGAGGCAAGATGCTTTAATCACTGACCCCTAAAAGAGAATAAACCAATTCAAAAAGGATGGCGAAGTAGAAAGGAATTTTATGCCTTAACTGCTGTCTGAAAAGCTGAAATAAATTCTTAAACTACATGAAGTTTAGTGGGCCACTGATGGAAGTCTCTGAAGGAAAATACTGAAGCAGTTTTAGAAACAAATCACTGTGGACATAGTGAACACCTGGTTCCTGATGTAGTTTCCATATTCTGTTGCTGGGAACCTTCCTGCTGTGTTTTTATCTGGCTTAGGGCAGGGTGACAGGCTCTTTCACCTCACATGGACTAGAGCTGCCTGTCACAAAGGTTCCTCTGGATAGTGAATTCAGGTATTCTTGGCTGGCCTTCCTTCAGGCAAAGTCAACTCACGTGAAAAAGATGGGTTTCTACTACACTCAGTACGTTTCATGGCATTCCATGTTCATGCCACATTTGGAAACTGAAGAAGATAAGATTCCGCAACAAAGAGAAGGGTCAAAGGATTCCATGGGTGTTACTAAATGGTGATTCCTTCCTTAAAGTATGGGATGAGGGGGAGAGAGAGGCTTCAGCAGGCTTTTGATCAAGAGTTGTGGCAGAAAACCATCTCTGGTCTTTTCTGTGGAGGCTCATGGGCTGCTGTGAGTGTGCTGGGTGCTGCTTACCAAACCAGTTATGGGTTGGAAGAAAAAATTCTATTAGAAAAAATGGAAACCATTGAATATATTCTTATATGAAATGGAACAGTTACCACTTATGTTATTTTATTTCCATTAATTGAGTTTCCTTTTGTTAGTGTTAATTAGTGAAGAAAATGTTCCCTTTGTCAGAGGACAGTGCTTGAGGTGCTGGGTGTGCCATCAGGATGAGGAACACTCAAGGAAACAGGGCCAATGTAATCCAAATTTCCTCTAATTGTTTGGCAAACGCTTGAAAATCATTACATGTCAGTGTGACTTCACTGTGTCCGAGGAACAATTGGAGGACAGCTTCTAGGGCCGCCGGTTTTTCTCTTCCTTCTGGCCGGGAGGGTCCCTTGTGGACCCGGGGGTCTTCGTGGAGCGTCCGTGTCCCCGCGGGTGCCACATGGCCCGGGCGGGATGACAGCCGCGCTGCCGGTGCCACTTCTGTGCTCACACGGAGACGCCTGGAAGGAAAACGCAAACTATTCCGCTTTGCTCTTGAGCCGTGACAACAGGATGCCGAGGAAAACGTTTCCCCACGCACGCACACACAAAATAACCCTAAACCAGGGGGAGGGGGGGACCGTACCTGGCAGAGGGGGAGGGGCTGAGGACTCTGAAGCGAAGTTTCCCGTGGGCGGGAGATGGCTCACAGCCCCTTTCTCTCTCTGCCGCCCATCGCGGCCCGGGTCTCAGCGCCGGGGTCGCGCCGGTTCTCTCGCACCCCTCTCCGGTTTCGGATCCCGGAGTGTACGAGCCAGCTCCCAACTTTTCAGGCGAGGCGCGGTGCGGCACGGGGCGGGGCGTGTGGGCCGGGCCGGGGCCGGGAGGGCGGTCCCGCCCGTGGCGGCGCTGCCCCGGCGCGGCGGGGGAAGGACGCGCGTCGCCACTTGCCCGTTCGTTTCCGCGCCGCGGTAGCAGTTGCAGGTCCGGCGGTCGGTCGGCCAGGAGCCCCCGTCGTTCCCTTGCGCAGGCTGCGCTGCCGGGGAGTAGGCGGAGGGCGGGGGGGGGGAGTTCTGGGTGGGGATGGAGCGCTCTGCCGGTGCTGGTGACTCAGTACCGGGGTCGGTAGCGCAGCCTCTCCCCCCCGCCGGCGGCGGCGGCGGCAGCGCCGGAGTCAGCGCGCGCACGTGACGCCGGCCGCGGCCCCTCCGCGCCGCCACACACAGCTGCGCGCACACACACACACACCGACAGACCGACCGACAGACACAGACGGACAGACACACAGGCGCACACACGCGACCCCTCTTCGCCATCCAGGCTCAGCGCGCCCGCCCGCAGCGCCGGGGCGAAGCTGCGGGCACGCTCCGCGGCGGCAGCACCGGCGGCGGCGGCAGCGATCGCGCAAGAAGGCAAAGAGTTTGCGAAGGCTGCTGCGTGCCTTCCCGAAAAGAGGTTTTGCGCCCAGAGGATGGCTGGCTGCGGGCTGTCAGAAGACGCTTGCTTCTCCTCCTTCTTTTACAACTACACCTCCTCCTGGGAGACCTCCTACAACCAGGTAAGAGGTGGACGGTGCTGCGCCTGCCGGGCTCCTCGGGGGAAGCCGAGGTGGTTGGTTGACTGCGCGTGCAGGAAGGGGCTGGAAGTCTCTCTGTTCAGCGTGTGTGTGTGTGTGTGAGAATCAGCCGAGGAAAGAAATGAGGAAAAAAAGAGCCTTTTTCCGTGTGCCTTTCATCCCCTTTCCCTCCGCCTCCGCCCCTCCCGTGAGGAAGAGGAGCGGGAGCCGTAGTGCGCGGAGAGCTGCGCGTTACCCCGGAGCAACTCGGGGCACAACGAGGCAACTCGAGCGAAGCGTCCCCGAGCCTCCCCCTGAGCTGCAGGAAGAGGGGAGGGGGGCACGGGGGACCCCTCCGGGAGCCTCCAGGCGAGTTTGCCGGGGCGGGGGGAGCAGGAGTGCGAGTGGCAGGCTTGGTGCGACAGGACCCCCGCACCCCCCCCTCCCTTCTCCTTTCCCTCAGAAATGGCCGCATATGCATCCGACCTCGTAATTTCGGATCCTGCCTAGGTGGAAGTAGTTCGGCTTGCCGAATCTTTCCTGATTCACCCCCGCCCACCCTCACCCCCCTCCACGTACTTAACTTTGATGACTGTGCACTGCGGAGCGAGCAGCTGGGTATCGCTGGCTCCTCCGGCTGGGTCGGGTTCTCTCTCCCGCCGGCCCCGGGGGGGTGGTTGGAATGAGGAGGAGAGTGGGGAGAAACCAGAAATCGCGCCTCGGAGGTAGAGAGCTATTCTGGGAGCCTCCGAAACGTCTTTAATTAAATAACTGTTGTAGTCTGCTGCCCCCGCTGCTTGTTTGGTGAAAGTCTACAGGCAACTGTCATTTATAAACTATATCGGTGTGAGTGTCACGGGCGGGTGTGTGGAAGGAAAGAAGGAAGGAAGGGGCTTTCTGCTGCTTGTGACAGGGAAAAGTTGGGGAGCGGGTGGACGCGGGCTGCAGAGCAGGGGAAGGGCATCGCCGAGCGGGGCCGGGAGAGCCGCCAGTGGCACCTCGGGCAGCCCGGGGCTCTGGCGAGGCGAGGAGGGGGGAGTCTGAGGGGGCAGAGCAGGTTGAGCTCATGGAAAAACGCGCAGCCCGCAGCCCCGGTTTCCAGGAGACTGAAATGCCCAAACTAGCGAGCAGTTGCCAGTTTAAGGTTACACCTCGCGGCTAGGGATGGAGAAGCCGAGCGCTGCTCCTTGCCTCCAGGAGTTAACACCGAGCGGCGAGGCGCGGGGTCCCCTCCGGCAGCGGCGAGCCCGGGAGCGGGCGGCCGGCGGAGTTGAGGGGCCGGGGCCGTCACGGTGGGGCCCTGGAGCCCTGACAGCCGTGTCGTCCCTTTAAAGCAGCCGAACACATAGAGGTCTCTGGTGTCCCGGGTGCGAGGGAACACTTGCTGGGCCCATCTTGGAAGGCGCCTTGTGCAGGATAAAGCCGCTTGCAGAGTTTGCCGCCCCGGTCTGGGGAGAGCTTTCCCAGCAGGGAGCAAGTCAGGCTCGGTGGTGCTGAGGAGGAAGGGGGTGTTCGTGTGGGGAACAGTCAGACAGGGGCGCGTACCAAGCCCAAAGCCACCGCTGAGGCTGTCTCCCGAGTGCTCCGAAGCCCCTCTCTACCTCCGTGAAGCCGTCAGGTGTCGCCGGCGGGGCGGGAGGGCGGCAGGTGGCCCTCGGCGGGTTCGTGGCGGCCGCCGCCGGCTCCCGGCTGATGAGGCCGGGCAGGGCGCTGGCCAAGAGCCGCCCCTCGCAGCAAGGTGTGTGTGTGTGTGTGTGTTTGTGAGAGAGAGAGAGGAGGGGGGGGGGCTGCCCGAATTCACTGTCCTGTCCCCCAGCACCACGGCCTGCCCGGCTGCCCAGGGGTGGCTGCGGCGTAAGTTGGGTCGCTGCGTTCCGCCGGCGATGTCGAGGAGCTGCCGGTGCCGCCGAGCCCTGCCCGGGGTGCGCTTGGCTGCTCGCACTCGGGGCACCCTCGTACCTGTGCACAGGCGGTGCCGGAGCGTGTATGTGAGCAGAGAGCGGGTATTGTTACCCTGCTAAAGACGGGCCCGTGCAAGGAACTGAGTGAGGTTCAACAAGGGCTTTTGCCTGGTACGAAGGGAAGGTGGTCGGAAGGAGACTGCCTCTAAACCATCGGAGGAGGAAAATGGTTAGGGAAGCAGACAATAAAATCAGGTTTAAACCAGTTCCATTATCTGAAGTTAGTTTTATTCTGTAGCGAAACAGTTCCGTGAAAGAGTGGCATTGTGAAATGGTAGGTTCCCTCGCATTTCTTTTCAGGAGATCAAACCCGTATCACAATGGAAGCAGGAAGAATTACTGAGAAATCCAGAGTTGAGCTGTTCTAAATACCAGTGTTGAACTGTATCTAAGGAAAAACGGGGAACATAAGTCAGGATGCAGATCTATTTATAGAAGGGCTGTGTAAACTGTCGGATATATACACAAAGTTGAATTAAATATGCATGATTAGGAAAGGAGTTTAGAAGGAGAAGGTGTAATCATTACATAGCATTGCAGCGGGAACAGATGAGCTTGCAACACTTTCCAGAGTGAAGATGAGAAGAATTTTTGAGACACGTATTCTTTATGGTGCTCAAGGCTCCTTTCTATTTTCATCTTTTCCGTATTACGTTAGCATTTACATCAGTCAAATTCATCAGCTGAGGGTTAGCACAGTAGATGTTGGTCTGAATATGACATCAAGATGAATATGGGATTTTGCTGCAATTAGATTTTTCTTACAAGTTTTAACACTTAAAAAAGGCAGAGTTGGCTTAAATTTGACAGTCAGCCATATTCGTGTTTGTTTGTTTTTACCTGAATTGCATCCAAAAAAACCCCCAACAAGCTCGCAGACCATTTCTTCTTGCTAAATATAGCAACCTCGCTGAAACAGGGTTTGTTTTGTATACTCTGTTTAAAACAAAACAGCAAACAGAAAAACTTTAGAACAAAGTGCTGAGATGAGAAGATGGGTTGACTGCTGGAAAAATAGTTTTTTATTCCTAGATCAATATGATGCACTCTATACATCTAGTATGAGGAAAAGGATCCCTTGTATAATATCAATAGTAGTTCAGCCATAGCTTACTAAAAGAGTCTTTTCCTGGCATCTCGAGCCTTTAATGAGGGTATAAGTAATCAAAGGAAGACTTAATAATAGAACCAGTCAGGTTAAAGAGAACAGTGATTTCTTCTGGAAGCATAATATACTGTCTGACTGTTATGAAAGCAGAGGCAGGACATTTGCTTTATAATCCAGGAATGCTGAGAGATGCGTTTCAACTTTTATATTTTTGATGCATTTTTGCAGTTTGTTTTTAAGGACAATATTACATGTGTGATTTGTTGGGAGTATTCTTGGAAAGAACCTTTCCCATTGCATATTAAATTTCAGAGTGTGTCTCCGAAAGGCTTGTAGCAGAAAAATTATGTCTGGTAACTTTAAGAAGTCTGTTTTGAATCCATTTCTGAGACAGTCTTCCAGAAAATAAGGCTCTATAATAGTTACAAATAAGGCTCCGCATTACCAAGGAGAACTCCAAAAGGATTGATTATTCTCTTGCAGTTTGCTGACTTTTTTTTACATTATATTAGTACAGGGATTTAACCATTATGCTAAATTCTAGGCTAGACAGACTTGCAGACCTAAATCCTAAGAACCAAGAATTACAGTTGCATAAGCTTAGCTGCGTTGTCTTTGCAATGTGTATAAACCTGAGGCGAAGGAATATCCAGCAGATTTCCTGTTGATTCATTCCATGATCTGCATTTTTAGACTTACAATACACATTCTACATTTAGTTCTTTATTTCTTCAATGTGTGTTTGCCAGAAACTTCCTGAGAGTGTCTTCTGGCTTACTGAAATTCTCTTTACATCTGTTTCTTAATTAGTAGTCATGAGGAAAGAACAGCTATTTCTAAGTACTGCAAAGGGGGTATTCAGCCTTGCAAGAGCAGTAATATTTTTGGGCGCAATCTGTCCATGCTGAACTGGCAGCATTATTTGTATTAATTATTTTTCACTTTCCAGTCCAGAACTGGATACATTGTTGTGTTGCTAATCTATATGGTTGGGAAGTGCTTGAAAATAATTTGAAATGTAGTTTATGAATGAAATTCTATGGCTCTGGCATAAATCTGGATGCCTATATTAATTTGACCTCAAGAAAATCTCTGCAGTACAGAAGTAAAGTGAGAGTATGCAGCCTGATGACTGCTCTTATTTTGTAGTTTCTTCCCTTCAACACTCAGCTGAGGAGCTGAGGGCTTGTTACCTGGTACCATCTCTTTGTCCTGTGTGTTCAAACATGGCAGTACTTACTTCGTGAAGCATAATTCCACAGAATGTGTTCTGTGGATATTATTAAGTCAGTGAAAGACTAAGCTAAGAGCCAGCTTTGTGGCTTGGCTCTTTGTATGCAGGGGCAAAAGTACCCCAGTGCAGACAGAGCTTTCTGCCAGTATTTTTGGGGTACTGGGTTGGATGAAGTATATTGCTTTAAAGCATTTTAAGTAGAGCAGGTCCAATGGCCATTTCTGTTTTGGTCCATAGCCAGTGAGACTTCTTACTTTTGTTTCCATGGTTTCTGTTGTTTTGGGATATTTTTGTTTGCTTGTTTATTTTTTTTTTTAAATATTTGAATGGGTTAGCTCAGAGTCTGTGCAGGTCTGGAAATATTTCAGATGAGTTCTTGTTAATGCAATGCACATGTATAGCATATACTAAGTATGTGTGTGTGTGAGGGTGATGAATGGAAAAAACTTGGTCGATAGTAGTACGTTATTTGGCTGTGAAAGCCAATGGAATAAAACCATCATTCAATTTCAGTTATATTTTAGCAAGGTCTGTAATATTTCTGTAAATTAAAAAGACACTGTCAAAACTAAATTGGTTGAGAAAAAGTAGCAATTTGGCTTTAGTAGTATCTGAAAAGATTTGGTAATTTAAAAAAAATGTAATCTGTATTAGAAGTTTTCACAGCTTTTCTGTATCCAAGAGTTGTTGTATGTTGGGGAAAGCCAGAAAAGTGGAACACAGTGAAAATGAAAGTGAAACTGAAGAGACCCATTTTCTTGGCATACCAGCAAAAAAAAATTTGTTACTAAATGTGGGTTTTTTTCTATGAGAGATCAGTGCCTTAATTTGATCATTCAATACAGTAACTTTGGAAAGTTTCAGTGACCATTAGTGAATGTCACCATTTGTTTTCAAGGGTCTCCAGTGCCACCACATAGCACTTAGAGAGTAGATTTCAAAAGGTATTTTCTGTCCACTTCATGTATTGTTTTTTTGGTTGTTGTGTAATAAACCTATCCACATTCTGCATGAAACAGCAGTGCTTTCTGATGGGAGTCTTCTCTAGCAAAAAAAGCTCAGTTTAAACTGGGTACAAACCATTTCCTCATGCCCCAGAGCTGAATGCTGGTACAGTACAGCACAATAAGAGGAGTTTAAAGCACATGCAGAAAATGGGCAAGATTTTTGTATCATAGTTTAGAAGAAAGGCTTATGTGCAGATTGTAAGTTACTGTTATGGCTGTGATGAACTAATGCGTTTTAGTGCTTTATACATAAAATGGGATTTTCAAAAATATAGTTGTGTTCAGGAGAAAATGCCTGTATTTCTAGCAATGTGTTCTGTAGGAAGAGGGCAGGGCAAGGGAATTCTTAGCTGGTCAAACGTTCATGTGGTCTAAGCAGAAATGTAAAAGTGCAGGGTTTGCATTGGAATGAGAATGGGGTCATCCACCCTTTGTACTCATCATCAGGGAAGCAGAACCTTCTTCCAGAGAGACCATAGGAAATCAATGAGTACACTTTGCTAGTGTAGAGATAAATGTGTACTGCAGAAGGGTATTAAATATAAAAGGGCAGCAGTAAAATGATTTACTACACGAAGTGGTGGAACTTTATTTTGGTCACCAAAAAGGCAGTTTTCAATTTTTGATAACATAATAACCAAAAAAAGCTGGTATAATTTGGCATTATTTTACAGGGATTTGAGGTATATAATGGAAGTTAGAGAGACTTGTTTACAAATGGTAGCTTATTTACAAATATATGTTTTTGAACATATTAGTTGGCATTTATAATTTAGCTTATAATCATCTGATCTAACTTACCAAAAGTTAATGAGTTTTTAAATGTTTTTTCCTGAGGCAGTATGGATGCTTGCAATTCAGTTTGTCTCTCCATGACCAGAAGGTATCACTGAGGGATACCAGCACAACGGATGCACATAGAAGAGAACCTGATGTACATTTAGGTGTAGAGGCTTAATGAAATGTGGAAGAGCAGGTGCACAGTCCTAATCTGTTGGGTTGGGGCTTTTTTTAAATTTCCTCTGATGTGTCTGTTTGCTGTGTGAGCAAATCTTCCTGTACATTAAAAACCTACATGGCTGCAAAGGTTGGAAAACTAAATTTTTTACAATATTTTTTGTTTTAGACTCTGTGTCCTCTATAAGTGGCAACTGAGATTTCCCTTCTGCTGTGTATTACTGTCTTTAAAGGTAAAATTAAAGTGAAGAGAGATTAATAGCTGAGTGACCCCTGCTCTGCACATGACACCTGTGACTCTATAGCCCTGATTTTTGAGGGACAAATAGGGCATTCTCGATTCCATATGAACTCACTGGGACTTGAGGTGATGAGAGGTTTATCTACACTAGCACTTTCCCTTGGGAGTAGGAGTGTGCTGCATCCATCCCGTTTCTGCTGTGCTTTGGTTAATGCTGTGGGTTGTTCTTGTTGGAATTCCTTTTGGATAGAACTGAACTGGGAGATGTATTCCAGAACTATCCCTGGTGCCTTTGAGCTGCAAATTGACATGCAAATAATGAGGTGACACCAGAGCTAGGGTGAAGTTAAAGAATTAAACAAGCTCCACCCTGAAGTGGATGGCAGGAAGCAAATAGTGTTGATGACAGACCCTCAGCACCAGTCTTACAGTTCTATGTGATTTGTGTGGATTTCTGCTGCACGTGGTCTGATTCAGCTAGCAGAGAGCCTGTGTTTGGGAAGCTGGCTGGAGAGGCATGGGTAGGATGGTCACTGGACATCCATCCATCCATATATTGCAATCATAGGGCCATTATTCTTCCCCTCAAAAAGGGGTAGTTTTTGTTGGCATGAAGAGAAAAGGTTCGTTTGATCACTTGTTTGATCACTCACATGAGCGAGTAGGCACTGGGACTTTGGCTCACAAAAGCCCTCCACATTTTTAACCCATTTTATTATTTGCAAGAGCACTGTCGTTCCTAATGTTAACAATGAGTGATTATGATTCTATACTTCTGCTACAGCATAAATTAGCATTTTGTTTTCCATTACAGCCTTTGAATGAGGAATTATAATGTATAATTTGCAGCAAATAGATGTTATCATCTCTTTGGATGTGAACAACCGCATAAACTTGAGCAAATGATAAAAATGGAATCAATTACTTCTCAAATAGAAATAGTTTACAAACCTTCACATACAAAATGGTAACAGTGGCTGGTTATTGTAATAAATAATTAGGGTTTTTTAAAATAACACTTATTGAGTTCCATTGACAATTTAGTGATTGTTTATAGAATATTTAACCATCTCTCTCACAAAATACATGACATATAATATATGCATTTTTTAAACTCTGCAGATTGCTTCTGCAGAGTCCTTGTGAGAAGCTTTTCTCCTGTATGTTCACCTGTACTAATGTTCCAGAAGGGGAGCACTGAGCCATAAATCACCCTGGTGATGATTAGAACATTTCATAGTATTCTGGAATTAGCAGACCAAGATTGAATGAAGAGAATGTGTTGCAGGCTGTATACAAAGCCTGCTGAAGGTGGTGTGAATTTTTCTGCCACTTTTGAACTTCTCATCTAGGTCCTTGTTACTAGAAGGATAAAGAAAAGGAAGATGTGTTTAGAGTTGCTTGAATGAGTGAATGCTCTAAGTCTCTCCTGGAAGGGAATATTGTAATGAATTTCACAAAACAAGTTTTCACTCTTTTCACTCTTAGTTGGTACAATACGTTTCTGTATTAATGAGTTATCACTACTTGAAAAAATACCAATCCATGGCCAAAATTAATGTGAGAGACAGTCCAGAATCCAGCTCATTCTCTTCTTCTTGAAGAGACTTCATAAAACCAAAGGACATGATTCAAGCAACATTTTCAAGCCCTTCCTTTCAAGGAAGGAGGGTGTCTGAATCCTGATGATTTTCTGCATACTGGTTTGCATGTATGTTTATTTCTGATCCCCTAAGTCTGTGACCATAAAGCCACCACCTACATTGCCTCCTGCCAGCTTGGATTCACCAGCCTTTTTCTCACAGTTTTCCTTGGTAACCCCATTTCATCTCTCCATTTTGTACGCAACATAGCCCCTGGCTGAATGTACTGTCTTGATTGCACCCACCTTCTGTCTTACTCTTACTCTAGAAATACAAATAAAAGTCCCTATTTGCCTCATTTAGTCCTTGAGAATTAGACTCCTTGTTGTCCTTTTAAGGCTGTTGCTTAATTTAGCTTTTCCATGCTTAGTCTTGTCCCCACCTCTTTCTGTTTATGGCTGATGCTAGATTTGAGGCTTGCTGAGTTGCTTCTCTGAACCAGAACTTTATTTATATACCCACACTTTCCCCTTTCTCTTGGTGAAATCATGACCCTTTGGGGAAGATCATGTAAGCTTTCCTTGACCTGATTTCTTGAACATCATTGTTACCTAATTATTAAAATGGATAAATTTACTTTGTGCTTGAAAAACTGTGTTACAAACTGACCAAAACCCAGTCATCAACCTGATTGCTATCATACTTTGATCAGGCTGTAGACAAGATAAACAATAGTTTTATTTTTCTGATAATTAAGAAAAGACTAATGGTGTCTTTTCTGATTTGCTCCACTGTAGTAAACATCACAAATGAAGTAATTAAGTGGAAAAAAAAAAAGAGCAATAAAATGGGAATAGTTTAACTTGCAATGCAAGGTGCTGTATTCAACCTTAGAGCTGCCTTTTGAGACTATGGGGCTCATAGCTTAAGATGCATAATTTTATTTTTGAAGCAGCTCTTGGGTGTGAAATGTTATTTATTTTTCCATTTTGACCAAAAATCCATTTGTTTCTTTGTAGGTTTTTGTGGTTTTTTTTTTAACTTTCTGAATGAACTGTCTTGGACTGGGTCAGGAGGTGAATGTTGGGCATATTTGCAGTGGGACTTTTTGAAGCTTAGAATGGATGTCTGTTGTAGCACTGAATCCTGAAGGGCTGCTGGAACTTGGTTTTAGAAATGTGTGCATGGCTTCATAAAACACATTCAGTTGTCATGGGATCCCTGGTCTGAGCAGTTTACTGTGTCAGGGGTGTATGTGGATTGTAAAACTCCAACAAAATAACTTACTCCAGCCATTTGTTGTCAGTTTTGGTTTGGTTTTTTTTTCTCCTTGAGTCAAGCTGCACAGTGACTTGCTATATCTGCTAAACTTTGAGTTTGTATTTATAAAGGTTCTGCTTATGTCTGTCTGCTAGTTGTATGCTCCTTGTTTGCTTAGGCCTTGATCCAGCAGACCACAGTGTGTGGTGTGTTGGGTTAGGGTCTGTCACAGATACTGAGGACAGAGAACTTTGCTTCCTTTTTCTTTGTCAAGTACTTGCCATACTTCTAGTACCTTAGAAATCTTGATGGTAATTATGGCAATGGGAGAAAGAAAACAATGAGCAGATCAAGGAAACCCAGTGATGTTTACAGTATTGTTTCTTGTTCAGTATGTTTTGGTTTTGTTTGTTTTTTTTTTTTTTTTGCTAAGCAGATTTGCAAATAAGAGGTGATTCCTCTTTCTTTCTCAAGAAAAAGGGCTTGTGATGAAATGAAGAGGTAGTGCATTAAAATGCAAAATTATGGGCAGTGGCTGAAAGCCATGTGTGAAAGATACTTAAGGATAGGAAACTCCTTTTGGATTGTAAACAGGGTTTAAAAAAAGAAAAGGAAAAAAAAAAGAGATGACTGAAAACGTGTAATGGTTAAAACAATGGTAAGTAGGACATCTTCACACTTAAATATTTAAGCCATGTGAAACAATAAGTGAACTACTGACCAAATAAATTAGCAAAACAAATGTAAGTTTGCTCTTGTCGCCTTTTTTGTTTTCATCCAAGACACCACTAATTGCTGGAGGATTAAAATAATTCATATTCAAGGATAGAAAGTGCTAACACTGTGCAGAAGCTCGGATGCTCCAACTATACAAGAAACAGTGAAAGGAATACTTTACTCTTTGTGTGATGTCAAAGCCAGAAGAAGGGGGGGGGGGAAGGGAGGGAGTTGTGGTTCTTTGATGTTACTTTGAGAATAAAAATATTGCTGAAAAGAAATGGCATAATCTTTTTCTATTTATCTAAGTCCTTTTTTTCCTAAAGAGTTAGGGCAGCATTGTTAATTGATTTTTTGACACTCATAATAACAGTTGAATTAAAAATAATTTACGAAGGGCTTTTCTTTTGTTGTTGTGTTTTTTTATTCCCAGAAGCTGAGTCCTTCAGAATCTGTTATAGAAAAGTGGGTAGAGTGGATTATTTTACATCCCTGTTCTTGTATAATTATAATCTGCTTGATTGGAAAAATGCAAGTTGTGCTTCTGCATTGTCCATTTTCAACTAGTGGTATCTTTCCAATAAGATCTGTTGGTTTAGTAGTAATAGCATCAGGATATTTCATGCCCTTTCAGTAAAAATAAAGGTTGTCCTGACAGCTGCTCAGATTGTGCTGGCATAGTAGCCTCTTTGCTGGAGTGCCAGTTTTTGGCTGGGCTATTTTAACACAGTGGAGCTTTTCTCTGGTTACCAATGGTTGAATCATTTCCAGCTGTGAAAACAGATGTGTGGCTTTTTTTGGAAATTATTTAGGGAAGGTTTTTGAATAGGTTCAGGTTTTGGGTTTTTTTTTTCAATGTGGGGTTAGAAGAGGCCTTTAGAAAAGAAATAGTTTTCTATGAGCATGAAGTTGGCCAAGTTATCAACACACACAGCATTATAAGGAAAGTTTTGGCCATACCCATGACACAAAGAGCCCGCCTGTTGCCTCATTACCTCCCCAAACATGTTAAAAAGTAGAAATTGCTTATTATTTAAAAAGAAAAGAAGAATTGCTTATTATTTAAATTGAAAACCAGTAAAGTTGAGACAAAACTGGCAAGTGAAAGAGACTAGTTCATCTTCATCTATATTCTGTATTCATGTTGCTGTTGGCCGTTTTGGTAAGGCAGCTCACAATCTTTTAAAATTTGTATGGGCCAACACTTCACACGTCTCATTAAATTTTTTGTTTGCTTTATGGTTGTCTTTTGTCTTTGAAAGGAATTCTCTTGGTAAAAACTGGAAAATATTTGCCATCTTTTAGACATTCTTTTCCCTTTTTGTGTTTAGCAGAGTGATTTGTACCTTCAACACTGGTGTCAGTCTAAGTTTGCTGGTTTAGAAAGCTGTCAGGGAAAAGGGACCTTTGTGTGTGACAAAACTGTTAGTTTTGCAGTTTCCTTTTTACTCTTTTTGTCCTTAATTGTTAAATAAATAAACGTTGAAGGATGAAAAATCCCAACAGCAGCAACTTCTTTAATTTTATTATTCTTGTTGCAAATGAGTGTTACATGACTTGAAAAGCTCTTCATCATAGCATCCTGGAACAAGGCTGCTGTTCCATCTATTCTAGGGCTCTACAGAGTATTGCAGACTAAAATCCTAGATGTCTCTAGAATTATCATAAACCTTCATGTCTGTATCAATTATAAACTCACTGAATCTTCAGCTTTCTTAAGATTCTTAGAGCCATAAACTATCAATGCAAACAGAAAAAAAAGATTAACTCATGTATTTTACTTTCCCCGCCCTATGTAAAATGAGTGTTTGGAGAGACTATTAACACTTGTGTTTTTTCACAACATATACAAAACCATATACATCTTTAATTTTCCTTTGAGTGTATTGAACCATCCTGTCCAATGTAGGACATAGTGTTTTGGATGCATTTCCTTTCAGAGACTCTCAATGAAAAGCTTTTCACCTTCAGCAGAATACGTTGCCTGTCTGGAATTTGCAGAGGATGAGGTGATGTACTTTTATTTTAAAAGCACAGGAAGATGAGCAGTGGTTTTAGGTGTTTTCTATAAAGGATGTTGTTAGTTAAGCAGCATGACTGCATTTGGCTTAGGAGTTGTCCAGGGTGAAGCACGATGTGGCAGTGCTACCTGAAGTGCAAGTTTCTAAGGCCTTACCATATCAGGGTCCTTCTTTTGGGTATAATTTTGCCAGATACCAGAAAGTGTGGATCCATTGTTTTAAAATAGATTTTTTTTAGTGAAGAGCTATTAAGTAGAAGATAAAAGGAAATCCAAAAGAATACAAGGACTGGCATATTGAGAAATATTTTATAAAAATATTTTTTTCTGTAATTTAGATGCTTTTTGGCTTTAGCAAAGTGGCAGCAAAAGTCAGAGCTGTAATTGATTAGAAATCAAAAGGTTATTAATGGTGATTACTAATGGTGATTATTAAAGCTGATTACTTCAGCTTAGTTATGTCTGTTCTGGTATTACTCTTGTTTGTTTGCAACACTAACCAAATGTACTGTAAGCCCTTATCTTTGGCCAGTTGGAAGAAATCATAAAAGGAAATAATTATTTTGTGAGAAAGACTTTGATAACAGCATGACTCTTGTGAGGAAGACAAGGAGATAACACTGTCTGAATGAAATGATATAACCAAGGTAGCTGAGGTGATAATTCTTTAATTGGCTTGTCCTCAACAGTAAAATATACAGCAAATTAAAGATGTCTTTTCAAGACATCTTAAGAACTGATGGTGTTTGTAATTTGCATGTTTTACATTTGCATGTGTACAGGGAAGGGAGGAGATGTGGTATTGAGCATAAAATGATTTTGTAAAGCCACAGATTTACCCATAGAGTTGGACCAGATGATTCAGCCATTACTTCTTATCCAGTTATTTCTCTATTGAATTGAAAACTGTGGTTAATGTTTAACTTTTATTTGACCAAAATGTTTTCTAAAATGTAAGTGTTTATCTGAAGGAGGGCATCAACTATTCAGTAAAGCTTTTGATACTGGTCTGGTTAATCACTCTCATTGTTTGATTTCTTCAGAAAACCCTTTTTTTTGTTAGAGTTGTTCAGAATTAATTTCCTAGGAAAGATGTTCTCTTGATGACTTGACCTGATAGTTTGGGAAGCCCTACAGTATCTTTTTGTTTCTGCTTCTGAAAAATAGTTTTACTTGAGACACCGCTGTGTCTTCTTTTTGTTAGGCTGATCAGTGACCTCTTTAACATTCTTACCAGAGGACATTTTTTGCATACTTCAAGTACATTTGCATAACTTCTCTGGGGTTTTTTTTTTTCCAATTTTTTGATTTCCCTTTAGGAAAGTCAGGTTCCAGAAGCATGAGATGGTATTTCAGTATTGGTCTCACCAGTATTGGTCTCTCAGTACTGCAGAGAAGAATTCACTTACCTGCTTCTTTCCATTACATTCAAGATTGAAATTAATTCTCTTTTGCTGCATTATCACAATAAATGTTCATACTGAGTACCTGGTGCACTTCAACCCTTGCTGACTTGACTGTGTCATGATTACCTAGGGGTTAGTCTACCATTGTGTATATATGTTATGTTTTCTGTCCATTGGTTTGCACCCTCATACTTTGTTTTATCCAAACACACTTTGTTAAATGAGCCTCCTTTAATTTCTGTGACTTTTCACCATTTTATTTCTGTCTGCTAATATTATAATTATTTTGTCTGATGAATAGTTGACTAGTGTGAAGGTCCTTGCTGAAACCCAGGAGAAACATCTATGCTAATTCCTCATTGTATTTTATAATATCTTTCTTGGCTTCCTTTTAATACACTTACATAGGATTATCTTAATATTTGAATCTGAAAGTCATGCTGTAATAAATCATCTGCCTTGCAAGTAGTCCTCTACAGATGCATTGCTACTGAACAAGTGGTGCCCTCAAATATTTGAGTTAAAATTACAGAATATTTTTTGTGATGAGATGCCAATCCTCTAGTTAAGTTACATATGTATGTGGCAATGTATTACTTGATGTTCTTTTCCTGGGAGGAGCAGGAACTTTCACATTCCTAGGGTCTTAATGAGCATTTTTTAACAACTTTGCCTCTATATACTGAGTTTTCATGTGGTTACATTCAGGTGTAATGCCTGCACCAAAGAGAGTGATAAAAGCATCATGTGGGAGCAGGACTTTATGCATGATGCATAATGTTAGCGTGCCCCTGAGCCAGCATGTTTGTGTGCTCAGGGATAGCTTTAAAATGCTTCTGTCTTTTTCCAGGTAGCTCTTGAATGGTCTCAACATTGGTCTAGACTGGGAACACCCTCCCACCTCACCACAAAAAATCAGGCTTTAGGGTATTCTTGGCTCCTGAGATTAATGCAAAAAAACCCAAACCAAAACAAAACAAAAAAAAAGAAGCTTATTTCTGATTCAGTTTTGCAAAAGTCAGTTTTTTGGGACTGAATTTATTCCTTCATGTCTGAAAAGGATCTGGATGTGTTACTTTCAGATAATGCTATAGTTCATTCTCTTTCAGCCAGGACTGCTTCTGGAATTGGTGGCTGCATCTCCCATCTTGCCTCCTGCATTTCTGCTCCTGCAAGTTTGTTCAGGTTCATTCACCTCTTGCATGTGGCTCACCTTATAGCTACAGAAAACATTGGCCATGGCACAACGGAGGGGCAGCACAGGCTCAGGAGCAATCAAGCAAAGAAAAGGCAAATTCATGTATTTTAGTGGTTTCAGTGTGGTGTAAGCCTGCAGTCAGGTGTGCTGAGGAAGTTACCTGCAGTTCAACTTGAACTGCCCCATGGTATTAGAGTGCCCTTTGTGACAGAAGTCCCTCCACCCAAATTTGCAAGCTTAAATGTAGACAGAATTTCCCCCTAACCTGGTTCTCTCAGAGTGACCTAAATTAATACGAAAATTGAAAAAAACTGTATTTTTAAAAACACCACAAGCAAACCTGCCTTTATTTTTGAAAGAGCTTGGGTTCAGTACAGTACTGATCTGCTGTCATGCTGGGTGATCATCAGGACGTGATGATGAGCAGCTAGAGGTCTGCAGGGGTGGTAGTCTGGGTCAGCTGCAGCCTCAAGAGACTAGGAGAATTCAGCCTACATTTGCTGTAAAAGCACTAAATAGGGAGATGTACCAAGTAAGTAAGAATTAAGTGCCTTTTCTAGGAAGGATTTGAGGTGAAAAGAGTGGGAGCTCCTTGTTTTCAGTAGCTCTGGATTTTTCCTCACTGAATGCACTTTTCAGTAGATGTGTATTGAGGGAGGATGTTTTTATTTTTCACCCACTCCCCTTCAGGGAATTAATGATTTTGGGTGTCCAGGTTTTTGAAGACTCAGCTTCAGACATCTTAAATAGGGCTGGCTTTTGGCGGCTAATTGTTTAGCATCTACTACATTTTTGGGGCTTTTTGAGCAGCCAGATTTTCAACAAGAAGAATCAATGTCTCTTGACATCCATGTCCCCAGTGTTAAATGCATGAAGACATTTTGCAGCCACATTGCAGGGAGAGCTGTATGGAAACCTTGCTAGGCTGGATTATGCAGAGAATTACCAGTAGTCACAGAAATTGATGACTGTAACTGATGTCTCTCTCTTTTTAATAATGTATTCCTATGATGTTTGTTAATCACTGGCAGGACTTTGAAGACCTGCTGTGTAAGTTGGTTTTTTTTTTTTAAATTAAGCCTGGTGTGCTCAGTCTTTTATGTAGTTCAAGGGTGCAGGGCTCTGCACTTCATGCAGGCTCTTGAGCCTTAACGCCAGTGTGTTCCCTTAGAAAATAAGATTGGATAAATGTGTATTTTCCTTTCAGATTTTTATAAGCTAAAATTGAAGGCTGGAATGGGTCTGTCCTGATATCTGTACCAAATTTCCGTGAGATAAAACACAGCCTGAGATAATTCCCTGCAAGCTGTCGGCGACCACCGAGAGTTTTGCTTTGGCAGTGCTGACTCTCTTTAGAGCTGAGTTCAGGGGACTTAGGATAACAAAGGTGCTGAGTCTTATTTTCTGAAGGCACACTGTGTGAGAAGCAAGGTGCCTTTCAGTAAGACTTTAGGTAAGCTCTCCTAAAATACATAGTGCTGCGTAGAAATATTTGAGATAACTTAACTAGCTCAGATAGCAGAGGTAACTGAGGCAGGTGGCACCACAGGCTTCTGGGGTGGGTTAGTTACTGCATGGCAGAGCATCCTCATTTTGTCTGCTCTGCAGATGGGAGGCTGTGCTGGGTCTCTCTCTTCAGCATTGCACTTCTGCATAAAATGATGGAAGTGGCAAACGAAGATGAAATAAGGAGGGTACTAAAAATTCTAGGATTGAGCATAATAAATGTCTGTCAAAACAGACTTTAAAATGATACCTGAAGGTCAGGTTGAAAAGTTTAATACCTTAATCAAAAAGGGTCGTCCACAGGTGTGAATTTTTTAAAAAAAATCTGTCTTAAACCTGAAATTACAGTACACATTGATATGTCTAATTTTATGTTGATTTAGTTAAATTTGTTTGCCTGAAAACTCTAAATACTCTACTGTCAAGCAATAAAAATTCCAACCACACGTTTTCTAAAATAAGTTTTATGTATGTGCCCTAATTAAATTCTTAATGTAAGAGGTGTAGTTACTTTTGTAGTGTGAAGTGCTGATTTCAAATGAGCAAAAATACATAATATCCTGAAACAGAAGAGGTATGCATTGTAAAAGTAGCTGACTCAAAGTTAACTTAGAGTGTGGCAAAACATATTTGAGACTGAGACATGTATAGCCAGTTGTGTTGCAGGAGAATGCAGAAATTTCCAGTTTTACAAATGAGACTCAAATGAATGCATTAAGCTTTGTCCTACTGTTCCTGTATTTAATATTCTCTCCAGCATCTTCCTGGATGGAAGATGTGTGGCATTTAGTATGTGTTTAATCTCTCTTTTGTTTTTGAACAGATCTTTCTCAACTGGTAGCAGCTTTAAGAATTATGTGAGTAGAATTGTAGGAATAAAAGCAAATGGGAGAAGACAATGTAATGATGCTTTATACTTAACATATCAGTTTTCTTTCGTTTGGGAACTCAAGGGCTATTGCTTTTGGATGCCAAATGTTAGGTTGATTGCTTTCAAGGTGAAGCTGTACTATGCTGCTTTGAACTGATACTGCATGATTAAGGTAATAAGTAAGTGCCACTTAATTGGAACAGGCCTGATCAGAAGACATTCCAGGTAACTGATGTAAGCCAAACAATACTTAATTGCAGTGACTGTTGCTTAATGGGGATGATAATTATGTGCATTGGGGATACCTTCAAATGATTCATTGGTGGTTGGCTCTTTTGTGTCTCCCTCACTGTTGGCTCTTTTTGCTGTTACTCAAAACAGCTCTTGGTGTCTTCATAAATAGCCATTCATTCAGAATGCAGATAAGCCATTGCTTTCAGTAGCTCTGTGCCAGAGCTTTAATAAAATGGGCTTGCTTCAAATCGTGATGCCTCAAATGATTTTTGAGGACCTTTTTATTTGCTTTCAGGATTTTGAACTTTTGGGTTTGCTTTTTTTTGCTTTTCAATGCCATCAGGAATGTTAGAAACTGAAATAAGAAATGACAAGTCACATAATTCCTTGGCTTCTGCATCAGGGCAGGCTCTCTAACATCATGAGACTTACTAAATCATGGAAGTTGATGTCTTCTCTGTCCTTGGCAAATCATTGACTTGGTTTAGTTCTATTGTATTTTCTTTGCACAAATTGCTTGTTCTCCTCTGCATGAACCTACCAGAGCTGTTCAAATTACATTTTACAAGTGAAGACCACCCCCTCCTTTGTAGTTAAAGCTAGTCAAAGAGAAGACTGGGTCCTTTTTCCAGACCTTGGTCTGCAAATGCATGTTTGCATCTTTATAATTTAGCCTTGCTCTACCTACCTTCTTTGCTGCTTTATCATGTCATCTGTATGGGATGCTGATGTTTTGAGCTTCAGCTGCTTAATGTCTGTTCATTTTTCCCATAGCATTTTCACCTGTTCACAATGTATCTCTTGAGGCAGTCCCCATTTTAAATAGGTGTATTTATCTAGTATTTATCTAGTACTGTGAAGAGATGCACAGTTTTCTCATTTAACCTGGAAAACAAGAGCTTGCTTTTGTTGCTAATGTTACAGTTTTAATTCCAGAAATCTTGTGGCTTCATATTTTTCAATTTTGCATTTTGTTTACAGAGTGAACATGTTGGATTAACATAAATAAATGAGTTTCAGCTTAAAAGACTTGGAATCTTTGTTCTTATTTCTAGCTAGTGCTTTTATGTCCTCTTTTACCCTCTCTTATTGCATGTAGCACTTGACAGATGTGTAGAATGGCTCCTGCAAGAAGTGATTTTCAATGACAGGAACATGTTTAAGACATTTTCATTATTTAAAAACCAGACATGTTTCTCTGTCAGCAAATCCACTGGAAGTACAAAAGCAGGACAATATTTTTATCATGAACCTTAGCACCAGACTATTCCATAGGTTTCAAAAATGAGAGGACAGGGTTTGTAGGATTACATCTCCTCTTTGTTTCTCGTTATCTCTTCCCTTTAGGAGTATTTAGGAAAGAAATTAAGAGTGACACATGCTAGAGGTGGCACTGGGGGTTTTGCTGGCAAAAAACAGAGCTAAACATCTCCAGAGTGCCAAAGTTATCTGTTGGCTCCAGCTGCAAACAGTCTTTATTTAAATTGGTATGGAAAAAAATGTTAAAAATATGATGCCTTACCTTTATCTGCTTTTCCATAGAGATGTTAGGAAAGTCAAAGAGCTCTCAGATATTGTCTAGACTACTCAATTCATTAGACAGTGATCTCCAGATAGGATATTTGATAACTGGTTTTATTGTGTGTGAGGGTTTTTATGGTTTTTTGGTTTGTTTTTTTACCTCTGCACTTTTAAAATAGCTGTCTTTATTTTACTGGCATCACACCTTGAAATTCATTGAAGGGTCCAATTTGCAGTGAATAGAGATGCATAAGATTTCATAAGGTCTAGGGGGTTTTAAGGTGTCTAAAGTTTCATTCCATTTACCTGTAGAAATTAGACTAAAAATATTTAAAATACATTTGCAAGCCCATTTGATGTTTTTAAAGCATATTAGTGAGATCTAGGTCCTTGTTTAGCTAAACATTATACTTACTGATATCTTTTAAGTCAAGGACTTACAAAATAAACAAGTAAATTAATAAATACTAAAATCATAAATCTAACATCACCCATGTAATAGACAATTATTCATTTTCTCTGATGTATAAAGAAACACATTTTTATCACAGCATGACTTACACTTCAGCTCAACATAAATGCAATTCTTTCATCAGTAATTTCCACATATATAAAAAAATTTGAAGTGAAAACATTCATAAAGCATAGCTGAGTTAAATTGGTTGACCATTCTATAGAAAATACATACTTTTTTTGTATGTAGATGGCTTAATCCCTTTTCTGTTAAATGATGTACTACATATTGTTTTTAAGGAGAGTAGAAATCATCAATATTTAGAGTAAAATTCTAAAAAATTAGAATGTTCCTTATTCTGTGGCATCTTTTAAAATAAAGGTCACAACTATTAGAGAATTAAAAAGTTTAATTAGTTTGTTCTAAGCTAGCAGAACTTGTAGATAAGTTGTAATGAGTTTCAAATTTGGTGGTTAGGCCAGAGTGCAGTGGATGTAGTTGGTACTGACTGCTGCTGAGGATCTGCTCCAGGGCATCTGCGTTCTTGTGGGTGCATAGTGGAGCTATTGGAATAAAATGCTGCAAATTCTTGGGTGTTCTTCACACTCTGACCAAAATTTGTCCCTTGGTGGCTGGAATAGTTGTTGAGATTGGAAGTTACCCAGCTCAACCTGATGAGTGTGACTTGTTGTCTATGGACAAAAGAGAGAAATGACCTGAGGATGCCTGCAGTCACAAACAGCTGTGTTAAAAGCTGTGGGCACATAAGAAATACTCTTTGCCTTGATGTCACTGGTTGGAAAGTGTCCTTTTGCCCAACAAATATGTTGCTTCCACCTCCAGCTTTTTATCTTACACCTGGAGCTGTGATGAGCAGAGTGGCTTTGTGTGGGGATGCTGGTAGCCATGGCTCCAGGCCCTTGAGGCTGGAGCAGAGGTTTTGTTCTGATCTCCAGGCTCTTTTCTCTGAAGATGCAGACAAGAGTGCAGTGTTTCTCCCTTCTGCAGTTGCTGATGCGGTTGTTCTGGAACCTGAAGCCTTTCATTTTTCTGTAGCCTTCATAACCTTTTCTATTTTTTTTGTCCTCCCTTGGCATCACACAGATCAGAAAGGAAGAGTTGGTGCCCAGAGGACCTTGCAGTCTGACTGGTATGTGCATGATTTGTGTAGTAAACTCCAGAGCTAGGAGAAGAGAAAGTGAATTATTGTGAGTTGCTCAGTTGAGGCCTCTTACTCAGAGGAGAGGTAACTGTATGTCTGCGTGGGGGTGGGGGAAGAAAAGCAGGCAATTTAATAGGGTTTCTGTGTTGGTTTAGCTTGTTTAGAGTGGGAATTGTAGCTGAAAAGTCTTTTGAAAGCTGTGTTACATAAGAGAAGATAAGTGCCCTCATGAAACCCAAGTAAGGATGTAAGAAGAGACACGGAGGGCCATGTGGAAAAAATGGACAAATGGGCCATCTGTAGCAGTAGAAACACTACTACCAGATGCTGGTAGTGCTTCTAAAGTCATAAATTGATAATGCTATTAGTGTTAGATGCCAGAACTGCTGCTAGTGTCCAACAGCAGGAGTGATTTTCCCACTGGGAGAGTGAGTCATGCTGTCTCTGTGGAGAGAAGTGTATTAAAAACATGGAAAGGGGTGAATTATGTTATTTTTTGGAAAATAACTGAAATACATCTTATACAATGCCTGCATTGTTGCATTTCAAATAGGTTCAGATATGTAACCTAGAGCAAGAAAGAGAGTATATGGGACTGGTTTGTTTTAGGCACTAAGATGGTATAGAGGAGGAAATAAGGAAAGGAAAGGACACAGACAAAGGGTTTAAAGTGGACACAGGATAAATTAGAGAAGGCTTTCCATAAGTGATATCACCTTTCATGTAGGAAAATGCAAAAAGTCTGATTTCTTTCAAGGAAGAACTCAACTCTGCTTAGTGATGTTCCTTTCTTCATTGTTGCAGTGATAGCCCCAGTCATCCATGGGCACAGTGTTAAAGCAGCCAAATGAAAGATGGTATCTGCTTGATAGAGCTGACCCTGCAAACACAACAGCAGATCTGACAGGTCAGCACAGGCAGGTGGGGAGCTGGAAAGAGGCATTGAAACAGTTGTCTCTAATCTCTGTGTGCTGAGGCACTGATCCTCTTGTGAAAAGAGGTTGGGCAGAGATCTGTTCTCCCAAGGACCTGGTGCTTCTCACAGCACTTCCTTTCTTTCTGGTGTGAGGTTGCTTGGGGAATGTGTCATAACTGCAGAAGCCTCTTTTAGAAGAGACAACTGATAGAAGAGAGTCATGAGAGAGCTGGGTGACTAAGTCAGTGCCTGCTTGTACCAATAGCATGACTAAGACCTGTATCAATATAGTCAACACCTCAATAAGGCAAGTGGAGTTGGAAAGATACAGAAAATAGGTGGGTGAAATAACTGCTTGAGGTCTCTGGACTCCCAGGAAAGTATTAATTACTTCAGCGACTGCAGTAGAGATTTGTTTGTGGTTGTACAAAATGCTGTAGGTTCAGAGCAGTGAGTCAGAGCATTCCACAGAGTAGTTTTAGTATAGTGTATCCCTTTGCTACTTGGACTTATGCTTCCATGTTCTTTTAAAGCAATGCCCAACTTTACATGCCTCATGCATGCTAAGGTTTGTGTATTGGAGAAGTTCTGTCTGGTTCCCTTAATCAGACATCGCAAGGTTTCATAAACTGCGTTGCAAAACATAAAATCATTCTGACTTTTCCAAAAGTTTTTGTATGCAAACAAGGGACAAGGCATGGAAGTCAATGGATTGGATTCCATTTCAGAGCTTTGTAAACAAATAAATGGCAACCCCAATCTGATAGTATACAAACAACCTGTTAGCATGCATCTTATTTATTTATCTACAACCCCCTCCTATTAGGTACAAAGATCTTAATTTTGTCCGTGTCTATGTCATGTTTATATCTCTGCATTATGAACATAGCATTACACAAAGAAGCAAATAAATTTTGGGACATTCTGAGACCAACAAAAAGGGTGAAAATGTTGTGTGTTGGACAGCAGATAGTTTGGTGTCATTTGGGTAACTTTGTTTACCCCTCAGGAGGTCAGTGCAGGCAGTAAAGCAGTTGGTTACTTGTACAAAAAGGTAGATTCCATGTGGCTAAATGACAGTGACAGAGCATTGCAGAATGGATCTCCTTTATTCATTTCCTACTTTTAGAATAGTTCAACTCTCTTCTTTTTTAGGATTTGATATATTGCAGCCCCATGTGTTTGAAAGTTGTAACAATGAGAATGTGTGAAAATCGGGTATGAGCAAGAGTGGAGAAGATTTGAAAAATCTAAAGTTCTTTTTAGATTCACAGAATTTATCAAGTTTTTGGAAAATATTTTACTCTGAAGAATAAACACTATATTATGTCCAAGAAATACCCGTTTTGGCAGGGAATGGGGGAGTGAAGTGGATAAGAATAGTTTTAACTGAATAAAAGTTCTGTGCAGATGCTGAAGAAAAGCAGAGATGATGTTGCATGGCAGAATTCATCTGTTCCAGCAAGTATATATACTGTAGATGGAGTAGCAGCTGAATTGCTGTAGAAATTAATTTGCCCCACACAAAATAAGTTGAATAATTTACTAGAATAAACATGCAGGGCCATGATGGGAAGCCATCTATTCAGTCTATCTATAAGCAGACAAAAAAGGAAAGCAATCTTTTAACTTGCTTTTTTGCAGGCAGAGAGGGGAGGCATAAAAAGATTCTTTGGGCTCTGTGCATGACAGAATGGAGAACTGGGATGCAGAGAAGGCACTCTGCAGGCTGCCATCTTGTTGAGCAAATACTGATACTGAGAAGAATGGACTCACCAACTCTTGCATTTGACAATATGAAGGGAAGGTGTTGCTCATCCTATCAATTGATGCTAATTTCCTCTGGAGGAAGGAAGAAATCTGTCCCTGAATCAGTGCCAGTGTGTACTCACAGGGGCTGTGGCAGTTGTATCTGGTCTCTCTATATGTTGACCCTAAAGCTTATAGGGTTATTGCCTGCAATACAGTAGTGTGGAGTATGATGATAAAATGAGAATTATTTTCAAAGGAAAAAAATGTTTGCTCAGATTTTAGTTTCCTTCACAGCAAAGTAGTACAATGTCCCAGGTCTCCAGCAGGAGAAACCTGACAGAAAGGGGTTGATTTCCTTATGTAGCTGTATGTCTGTGATCTGTGAAATTAGGCCTTCTCCTGCCATCCTGACCAGAGCAGCGTGCTGGATAGCTGGAGCATTCCCAGCTGGGGGAGTCAGAGGACACAGGGTTCTGGAAAGGGTTAAATGAGGCTCCAGGCTCCAGTGCAGTTAAACAAGGTGCTCATCAAAACAGACAAAATATGTTGAAATAATTCCGAGTTGTTTCTTGCAGGGAGCTGGGAAATGTCCGTCTTGGTGCTGAATCTGAAGGTTTGTTGGGTAAATAAAACTTAATCAGAATAAAACTATTTGATCATCGTTTATACCTGAGAAGGAAGCAGAAAAGGTGCAAGGTCACTGTTTGTTTTTGCACATCCACCTTTGTTTCCAGCTTCTCTTGGGTTTTGCCTAGAGAATAAAATACTGCAGTGTTTTAATTTTAATGGTTTTAATTTGGTCTGGATCAGGAGATGCTTATATCTTTTATACAGTATTGAATGGCTGATTTCCACTGAGATCTGTTCCTTGTTTAGGAGACTTCCTGGCTTCTTTTGCAACAGCCACATGTCACATCAATAAGCATATGTGCAGTTGTCCCTGTTTTCACTGGAAATATTGTTGAGGTGCTATATTGGCCTTGGCTGTGCATGTAAAACATACCCTATGAAGAAAACTTCTGGTGTTCCTGCTGAAGAGCTTTTTAGGCAGCTGATTTTGGGGAAATGTACATACTTGAGGTAGAACACTTCTCAGGCAGTGTTAACCACTCCTCTGTATGAAACTTTTTGGGGCTCCTTTAGTAAGCTAAGAAAACAAGAGATGTGTCCACAGGGTGATTGACCCTCAGAGAGTGATTGAATTTTAACACACTTAAACACTTGTTTAAATGCATTAATTCTAAATGGCTGAAGGTGACAAATTTTGTCTTTACTGGTATGATAGCAAATGTTTTGATGACAGTGAGTATTGGAACTGCTGTTGCAGCTAAGCCTGTGTGCTTTAAGACACATTATAACTGAGATGCTAGAGGTAATGGCTGATGGTTACCACTGTCTGATTGCATGTAAAACATACATGTTCCTGTTGAGATTTTTTTGGTCCTTCTTAATGGTCACAGTCTGTTTTTCTGACTTCAAAACATTTCTCACCACACCAAGTCTTCTGGAATTTGGGCTTGCCTGTGCCCAGGTGAAGTAGTTGGCATCTAGCTCTTCAAGTGCTTGATTTCAGTGATGTAGCTGTGTACCTTTCTCCTTCTGCTTTGTTTAGCTGTTGAGAGAGGAACAGCCAGATTTCTTCTGCTGCTGATGCCTATAAAATTTTGACTCACAGAACTGCTTCTCTAACCACTTCTGGGAAATGAGTTCAGTGGGGTGGTTGATGGAGCAGCTGCTCCCTGTGTCTGGCCCAGCTGAGAAGATTATTCTGCTGTCAGTTAATTTGCCTTTCCTGCCCACCCTAAGTTCTCCCACTGTCCTCACATGGATCATCTTCTGGTGAATTTGTGGAGCCTTACACCTCGGATCCATTAGTGTAGCAGACTTTCTTGTGCACACTTAATTCCTGCTCTCCTGAGAATGGTTTCGTGCTACCCAAGGCTTATGATTAGTCTGGCTTCTGCAGGCTGATTCAGCAGACATATCTCCTGTAGCAGTCTCAAGTGCAGCAAGTATTATGCATATCTGCTGTATCAAATTCCATGGAGCTTGTGGGTGGTTTGGAAATCATGTAAGCTAAGCAGTTTTTGAGCACAGCTTGTTTCTGTAGGTGAAGGCTCTATAGCTTCTACAAAGTGCAGCTTTTAGTTGTTTGGTGTGTTGGTGGTGGTTTTTTTGGTTTTTTTTTTCTTTTGTCATGGACACTAAACAGAGGCTTAAAAGTGAGAAGTTTCAGTGGGAAATTAGTCTTTCTTTATGATCCAGGTGAAGCTGGAGAACCCAATCTGCAGCGTTCAGAAATTTCTGGCAATCATGTAAGCAGAATATAGTAAAGTTGGAAAGGCAGCACCCCAACAGAGATGTGCAACAAGTTTTGCTAATTTTATGTGTGCATGGATCTGTACATGTGTAGTAATCCTGCTCTGTATCATTAAGAGATGCAACACACAGGAGACTTGGTTCAGGTCTTTAGGTTTGCCTCAGGTTTCACTGAGCTTCTCAAAAAAAAAAAAAAAAAAAAAAAAAGCTGGTGGTCTTCAGTAGTGAAAAAAACACCCGCAAATGATTCAAAAAAATTTATTATGAGGAATGGTGACATATTTTCTTTTTGATAAGATTAATGGCTCTCAAAAGAGTGCTTGCATTTTTACCCTAAGTGTGTGGTGTGCCACTTTTAAAAACAATGACTGAAACAGACTTCTTTTTTTAGGTCAGGCTTGTAGTTTTAGACAGGGGTACTGCTGCTGTTTAGGTCTTCTCACCACTAGCATTTACTGCTGGAGGAATGATTTTTATCAGGTCATTTCCTGTCTCTCCACTTTTTGAAAAGGGAAAGCTTTGTGTGCAGATGGCAGGTTGTTCTCTTCCTTGGGAGCAGGAGTAGATACATAAACTGGCCTTTCATGTGGCACCTGTGAACAAAAAATATCAGCAGTAGGAAGGATGCAGCTCACAGTAGTGTGGAAGGGACTTCTAGAGCCTCCCTGTGACCTGAATGCAATAAACAGCAGAGGGGAACGTAGGATGTGTTGTGATTCCTTGTTATTTTTCCTTATCTCACAAGTCCATCAGCTCTGTAGCTGCTAAGTCCAAGGCTTCCTTTTGTAGGAGGAGCTGAAGATGTGGTATAGCCTGAGTAGTGTTCCTGAATGTTGAATCCACACCACCAGTGCTCACTTCTGTTGCAGTGCTCTTAAATGCAGTGGTTTGCACAAACCACTTTGTGCTCCTTCCAAGAATCTGCACTTTAAGAATTCTTCTTAACAATTCCTCGGGTTGCCTGTGCAGATCTGGCAGCCCTTCTCCTGAGAAACACACAATCTGCAGGTAGTAGAGGATGTTTGACATTTTTGCTTTACTGATCTTGACATCTGACACTACCTCTGCCCCCATTTCCTGACTGCAGCCCTTTGATGCTCTTAAAAAAATCTTGGAGTAGTTGCTTCTAATGCACACCATATTTTGTGGATCTGATGTAGCTTTTTTTTTCTTTTTCTTTTTTTTTTCTTTTCTCTTTTTCCTTTTTTTCCTTTTTCTTTTTTTTTCTATATTTTCTTTACTTTTCTTTTTTCTTTTCTTTTTTCTTTTCTTTTTTCTTTTCTTTTTTCTTTTCTTTTTTCTTTTCTTTTTTCTTTTTTTTACTTTTTTCTTTTTTCTTTTTCTTTTTTCTTTTTCTTTTTTCTTTTTTTCTTTTCTTTTTTCTTTTCTTTTTTCTTTTCTTTTTCTTTTCTTTTTTCTTTCTTTTTCTTTTCTCTTTTCTTTTCTTTTTTCTTTTCTTTTTTCTTTTCTTTTTTCTTTTCTTTTTCTTTTCTTCTTTTCTTTTTCTTTTCTTTTCTTTTTTCTTTTCTTTTTCTTTTCTTTTTTCTTTTCTTTTTCTTTTCTTTTTTCTTTTCTTTTTTCTTTTCTTTTTTCTTTTCTTTTTTCTTTTCTTTTTTTCTTTTCTTTTTCTTTTTCTTTTCTTTTTTCTTTTCTTTTTTCTTTTCTTTTTTCTTTTCTTTTTTCTTTTCTTTTTTCTTTTTTCTACTTTTTTCTTTTTTCTTTTTTCTTTTTTCTTTTTTCTTTCTTTCCTTTCTTTTTTCTTTTTTCTTTTTTCTTTTCTTTTTTCTTTTTTCTTTATTTCTTTTTTCTTTTCTTTTTTCTTTTTTCTTTTTTTCCTTTTCTTTCTTTTTTTCTTTTCTTTCTTTTTTCCTTTTTCTCTTTTCTCTTTTTTCTTTTTTCTTTTTTCTTTTTTCTTTTTTCTTTCTTTTTTTCTCTTTTTCGTTTTTCTTTTTCTTTTTTCTTTTTTCTTCTTTTTTTCCTCTTTTTTTCTTTTCCTCTTTTTTCTTTTTCTTTTTTCTTTTTTCTTTTTTCCTTTTTTCCTTTTTTCCTCTTTTTTTTCTTTTTCTTTTCTTTTTCTTTTTTTTATTTTCCCCCCTTTTTTTTCTTTTTCTTTTTTTTTTTTTCCCCAGGTATGGTGAACTTGAGGATAGGCTGTTCTTTTAGCAAAGGAGATGCGAGGTCAGAGGAGTGCCTGTTATGGCAGTATTGTAAATGTGTCAGTGGGCAGTTCTTAGGATCAGCAGGGCAGTTATTCTGGCAGAACAACAGGTGATAAAGCACATGTCAGTGAGGAAGAACAGCTCAGTCTCTTAGGCTGAGAAACAGAGAAGTTGCCCATATTTGAGGGATCAAGAATTGTAGTCTGTCAGTACTAAATATCCCATTAGAGGCATGGCCTGCGTTAACACAGGAGCAGCACCATGCACTCCTAATGCATGGACTCCATCTGTCCTAATCCTAAAATCAGTTGCCTGTTTGAATCTCAACTGGCAAAAGAATTATTTCAGGATATATAACTGAGGCACCTCAGTAGTGCTGCCAACAATGCTATTTTGGGGCAAAAGGTGACTGAACCAGCACAGTAGCAGCTGGCAAGGCAGCCCAAGAAAGGCTGAAGTCTCTGTTTGTTTGAAGGAGAGACAGGTACTATGTTGCAGTAAAAACTGCTCCACCTTTTCCTAGGCAGTAGAGGAAAAAAATGTAGATAAAGGTCTGTGTAATCCAAGCAAACAAGTGCTTGGCAGTAGCATTATACAAGCACAAACACCAAGTTTTTGTAGTGAGGTTAGCAGTGTACAGCCCTAGATGCTTCTGAATGTGTTCTGTCTTTTGTTTACTCTGCTTTGTTGAAAAAAGATCCCTCCACTTTGGCTTCTGAAGGATCTTATCCTTTGGAGAGTAGGTTCTTTCTCAACAAAGCAAAGTGTATTGGTAGTGCCTGATTGCTGTATTAACTTGGAGGTGGTGGTTATTTCCATATTCTAATGATTCAGACCTTTATGGGCTGACTCAGTCTAGTTCAGCAGGTGCCTCAGTTATCCAAATGTCAGAGTTGATCACTGAGGTTTGATGTGAAGATATAAGTCCTCCAGTTGGTGTACTGGTTAGGCTCTTAGCATATAGATCTTTCCTTCATTGGCAGATAAATGAAGATGATGACCTGGTAGACCTTTTCCCATCACTCGTTTACATGATTGTCCATGTTGAAGCCCTGGAGCATCTCTGTTGCCTCCTTCCAAGCCAGCTAACCTCAGGGAAAGAATCTGTCAGTGAATAGAAGAGCTTGCCAACTGGCTGTGAGTTGTATGCTGGCTCAGGGGACCCTTCCTTCATACTTGTATAGCCTGCAGAAATGGACCTTTCTATGGTCTGAATGGGTCTGAACCCATGATTATTTGGAGATTGCTGGGTTTTGTGAAGACCCAGTGGTAATAGCCTTGTGCTTTATAGTATTCTGCTGCCCATTAAATTTGAAGTGTATTGAAAGCAAAGTGTGGTAGTTCTTGAAATAACATGGAAATGGAGCCAGCTTGAGGCCTCTGTGGAGATCTAAAGCAAGTGGGGTGCAGCCAGCATACCTACCAGATGGTGTATCCCTTTGCATCTTCACCTTAGAGGTTTTTGGTAACCTAAAACTGCTCTATCCTACTGCAGTGCAAGGGGAAAGATACCTGTGGCATTAGAGCTGGCATTCTGCCTGTGAGATGGATCCTGTGGGTAGCATGAGGCGTTTGGGCAGGAGGAGCACATGGTCCCCTGAGCCATCAGTGCACTGGGATTAGGAGTGTGAATCACCACACTCTTAATTTTTGTCCTTCAGTTCTCTAGGCCCAGCATAACAATGACTTCTAGAACATGACTGTAGCAGGGGAAGAAGCCTTTGAATCCAAAATATCATCTTTTCCTTTTGAAATATACAGACTTCCAGGTGTTACAGAGGAAAGGTAAATGTGGAGAGTTGAGTTTCACTTATAAAGGATGAAGAAAAGATGTCATTAGGTTAGTTAAACAAGGGGATAGCAGAAGTATGAGAAGAAAAATATGAAAAATACATGAAGACTGTGAAGAGTAATGACCACATTCTTAAAAATGTCCAGGAGTTTTGGGAGCCCCAGTCTTTATGTCTCATGAGAGTTAAGCTGCTGGGAATCTAAGCCACTAGTGGCAAAGTTTTTAGATTCCTGAATCACTTCTAATGGTTTTCAAAATTGTATCCCAAGTTTAATGTAGAGGTTTCCCTGTATCACTTAAATAATATTGGGAAATACAGGAAGCGGTTTTGAAGGTTTCCTGTATGCTACTGCATAGGATGCCAAGGGAAGTGAGATGAAGGTGTGCTAACAAGTATAGAGCCAGGTGGGATGTGATGTCCTTTACCACTTCCAGCTCACAGAAGAAAAAGTGTTGAGTTCTGGAGTGTTCTGGCCACAAAGGCATAACAGACAAGTAGCTGTGCAGAATCAGAATAAAGGTTTATATGGCCATGCATGAAGATCTTGGGATCTAATTTACAAATATGTATTTATTTCCCTTCTTCTTCCTAGGGTCAGTATAAGATTTCTTCTGTCAACAGGTGCTCTGAGAAAATGCTTCTGTGTCTCATGAGCAACAAAAAGCTGTCTGATATGTCTTATATGCCACAATAATATCTAGACGTGCAGTGATATTTTGCACTTTTGGTTGTTGAGTTCATATTACAGGAAAAACACGAAGTCATCCTACATCAGGGTATGTGTAGTCTAAGACTGTCTTGAATAGCTAATTCCTATGCACCACACTCTGCACTGCCCTGATATCTGGTGATTAAATAGCGTTCTTTAAAGTGGCACTAATATTGTGCATCTTCTGGCAGAAGTTCTTAAAATCTGCACCGATTGTAGTTGTTCAGTAAAAAGGTAAGTATGCCCCTTAGGAGAGCTGCAAGGGAAAAGAGCTTATCTGCACACACCTGAAACTGGAAGAGACAATTCAGTGGAACTTAATTTGCTGCATGCTGGAAAGACTAATGATGATTCTGCATTCCATTGGCAAAGAAATGAGGTAGACGGCAAAAAAAAGCTCCTATTATAGTGCCTGGGTAGTGGAAATTTATGAGAAGCTTGTTCTGGTTTTGCAACCTGTGATGTCATTTCAAAATCTTGCTGTAAGGTTTTTGAGGGAGAAAGCTGCAATACTGTAAAGAAAAACGGCACCTGCATCAAATCTGACAATAACTTAATTTCTATCACATCACATCCCAACCACTGCAAACGTATGGCTGCTGTAGAAGAGGAATTTAATCTTCCTTGCAGTGTTTTCATAGTGAAAGGGTGTAGATGGGGAAAAGGAAGAAAACCCCCTAGGAGAGGGAGCTGTTTTGTGTTAAGCTGTTATAATATTGACAGTGAGGAAAAAATGAAATTACTTCTGTCATGTCTCTTCTCCACTTTTTCTTCCAGCAGCCCTTCCTGTTCCATGGAACTTAGCTATGATGTTGATGAGAGGGTGAAGTAGCTAGAACAGGTATGGCATTGACATGCAAGATGGGGTGCTACCTGAGCTGCAAGAATTTGAGGGAGTCTGTCCCTTTATGTAAAATATACCTCTTCAGGAAAGGACATAGGGAAGACCACAGAGGCTTTGACTAGAGCGTTTTGTAGCTGGAATCTTGTTTCAGCTGGTAACCAACAGCAAAAGCTTGTGGTGAAAGGAGTTTTAAGATCTGGGAAATTTGTTCTGGTACTTCACCTTCATATTTTCTGTCTTCCAGTTGCCTGGGATTTCCTTAACTGTAGGTTTTTAAGTTTAATAGTTCTGCATGCTTTTTCCAGTTTTCCTCTTCTTTTCGTTTCTCCTCTTCGTTTCTCCTCTTCGTTTCTCCTCTTCGTTTCTCCTCTTCGTTTCTCCTCTTCGTTTCTCCTCTTCGTTTCTCCTCTTCGTTTCTCCTCTTCGTTTCTCCTCTTCGTTTCTCCTCTTCGTTTCTCCTCTTCGTTTCTCCTCTTCGTTTCTCCTCTTCGTTTCTCCTCTTCGTTTCTCCTCTTCGTTTCTCCTCTTCGTTTTCCCTCCTCTTCCCTCCTCTTCCCTCCTCTTCCCTCCTCTTCCCTCCTCTTCCCTCCTCTTCCCTCCTCTTCCCTCCTCTTCCCTCCTCTTCCCTCCTCTTCCCTCCTCTTCCCTCCTCTTCCCTCCTCTTCCCTCCTCTCCCTCCTCTTCCCTCCTCTTCCCTCCTCTTCCCTCCTCTTCCCTCCTCTTCCCTCCTCTTCCCTCCTCTTCCCTCCTTTCCCTCCTCTTTCCTTTCCCCCCTTTCCCCTTTCCCCCTTTCCCCCTTTCCCCCTTTCCCCCTTTCCCCCTTTCCCCCTTTCCCCCTTTCCCCTTTTCCCCCTTTCCCCCTTTCCCCCTTTCCCCCTTTCCCCCTTTCCCCCTTTCCCCCTTTCCCCTTTCCCCCTTTCCCCCTTTTCCCTTTTCCCCTTTCCCCCTTTCCCCCCATCTTTTTCTGTTCCATTTTTTCCATTTATTGGTCCAATTGAACTTTTAACCCATGAATACTTTGGGCATGAACCTCATCCTCTAGCAGTGGGTGGCACAGCTTGGCTATATTTTATAGGAAAAGAAACAACTTTGTTTCTGAGCCTTCCATCTGCTGATTTAATGTGATGAACTCTGTTTCTTATGGAGGAAATGCTGAAAAGTCAGTCCCTCCTTACTTCCTTCACTTGTGATTTTGTAGACATCTCTGGCATTTATCATAAACCATCCAGTTACTACTTTGCCAGGCTGAAGGTACCTTCTCTTTTTAGTCACTCCTTACACAACAGCTGTTCCTTCCTTGTTTTTTGGTTCTGTT